>NW_028327180.1:84605475-85250059 GCF_987537825.1 Furipterus horrens
GGACCTGTTGAAAAATAAAAATCTAGGGTCCCTTGTTCAAAACTTTAAAAATTTAAGACAGTGACAACAGGACATTAAATCATATGTGAGACCCTGCTTAGCAGAAGACGATACAGGACTGAACAGGTTGCACGTCCATGAAGCCAGGCTGCCTCAAACGAGTAAAGCAATCAGCTGTAAGAGTGTTTGTTCTCCTGGCAAGCTGGAGAGCCCAGGCCTCATCCAAGGCAGGCAGCAGCTGCTCAGTTCCTGCCAATTGTGCCCCCTGCCAGCATGCACCCTCAGTGCTGCCAGTCTCCCTGTTTTGCAACATTCTAGGTAGAACTCAACATTTTATGTGAAAGATCTTCATTTTTTAAGCATGGGTAACTTAATGTTTTAGGATATCATACAGGAAAACCAAAATATGTCTGTTATCTAGGTCTTGCTTACCATTAAGCCACGTGATTTCTTTTCTGGCATTGTTTGTTGTAGTAAACATAAAGTAACTCAAAAGTAGGGGGAGTTAAAATGACCACTACACTGTACTGTCCCAGTTTACAAGTGGATTCCTCAAAAGTCAGAGCTTACTCTTCAAGTAGCGAAGTCCCAGAATAAGAGGAGAGAATTGTTCCCCTAAAACATCATGCAGGTAAATAGACTCGTCCCCTGAATCCTGAGGCCGTCAAGAAATTGAAGGAAGTCTGAGAGAACATAATAAAAGATGCCCTGCAGATCAGAATAAAGTCAGAGAACCCCTTACTCCAACAAGCAAGGTAATTTTGCCTTTCCCATACATGTACACACACATTGCTTCAGAGGATTCAAACAGCACTTAGCTTGAATCTTACCTTTATCATCTTTGTCAAGATTCCTAGCTTGTTGGGCAACAATTTTCTCATCAGAAATAATTCTGATTCTAATAGAACTTATTCTATAGGGCTGAGGATTAATTTTAAAATTTTAGCCCACATAGTAAGATTAGCTATTATAATCATACTGATGGCAGGGATCCTATCCGATTTTACTCACCATTGTATAGCTAACCCTTACAACAGTCTCTACCACACAGTAGATATTTAACACATATTTGCTGAATAAATTAAATCAATGAATTAATGGTGTCCAATAAGCATTTGTTGAGACCTTACCAGCCATTGTGAGAAATGCAGAGATAGCTAGGTCAAAGCTATGGCAAATATTATTTCTTCTACTGACCATAGATTCAATATATTTAAATATTCTTGACTTTTTAATAGAGCCATTTCCTCCTTCATTGCTAAGAGAACTGCAGTTTCATTCAGCAGTCAGCCAGGTGGCAATGTGCTCAGCAAAGATGGGCCCTTCCCCCAGCCTTAAGGGATCCACTGTGACTGATGTAAACTTTTACTGATCTAAACCACTGTTGATTATTCCTTTCCCCTTTGCCAGTCATTGGTTTAGGGCAGGCATGTGAACCAGTTCTGGTTAATGAATAAACATAAATGGATTCTAGTAAAGAACTCTTGGAAAATACTTGCTTTCCAGATTAAAATAAATGAACAACAGGTACATAGAGGCAACAGACCTGCCTCCTCCTTCCCTCCTCAAAAGCCAAGCTCTGCGGAGGTGCTGTTTGCAGCCGAAGCTGCAGCCTTCACCTTGAAAATCAAGAGATTCACAGAAACAAAATCTCCAGGCCTAGAATTGTTAAGCAGTTGAATTAAGCAATTCTGGAACTCTCTGTTAACTCAGAACTTAGTCAAATAAGATAATATTTTACTGTAAGTCCATTTTAATTGCGTATTCTGTTTCTTGCAAACTTAAAGCATCCTAATGACATAATGTACAGTGTCAAATGTCTCAGATAATATGCTGTGTAAGTTCAGGGGCAGGTGCAATCACTTCCAGTTATTTAGTCTGTTTTTGGCAGGAGAGGGGTGGAGGCCTGAGGTCAGATAAAAGGATCAAGGAAGATCTTGGGCCTGAGATGGCTTTTGAAATGAAAACAGAATGATGGATAAAATTTCAATAGCCAAAAGCCATGCACTCATTATACGTAGATAACACTTTGGAAGTAAGATGTAAAGACAATAAAATGTAAGTCTTATGAAATAAGTTCATGGATGACATAGATGTAATGGATTACTAAGAAATACAACAGTATTTTTGGAACTAGAGCTGCCCAAAGATACGATCAGCCTTATGAAGTAGAACTAGAGATATGCACACTGAAAAAGCATGGCTTTCCTTCTTAGTCAAGAAAACTACTCATTGGAATTACAAGAAGTTGAGATGTCTACAACTTGGAGGGTATTTCTAACATTTGAGATTGACATCAAGGAGAACAGTTGCTGCCCAAAAGTATCTCCACACAAGAGGAAGAATCCAGGAACAAATGGTCCACGGGTCTGATTAGTAATTAAAACTCGGGTAAGTTGCAGTCTTCTCTATAGTCCTAAGGATGCCTCTCAGTGGAGGTGACAGCACAGCAACCATGATGGTTTGGATCTTCTCCATTGGCTCTTAAGCTTAACCCTTAATTGTGGGATGGTCTGAAACCTGTCATAAACAAGTAGCCGACTGCACAACAGTTATGAATGACAGAGGTTAAGTATTACCAGTCCACCTTGGCATGCTGGCCCAGTGGCAAGATAGTGCCGTTGGGTTCACAGGGTCCAGATTTCAAATCCTGACTGTCTCTTACCAGCCATGTAACTTGGGATAAAAACTACACAACCTCTCTTAGTTAATTTATTTGTTGGAAGAGTGAAGATAATACCGACCTTATTTTTCATGAGTGAGGTGAATAAAGTCATTATACAAGGGGAGATGAAAAAAAAAATCTCAGTATTTATAAAAAAGTGTATATTTATTCTTACATGTTTAAACTTCAGTCATCTTCAAAATACTCCCCATTTGATACAATACACCTATCAAGACATTTTTTCCACTGCTCAAAACAGTTTCTGAACTTGTCAATTTTGATGCCTTCTAGTGCTTTTGCTGTTTTTTGATTCACCTCTTCCACATGGGCAAAAAAAATGTTTCCCTTTGAGGACTTTTTCCATTGGAGAGACAAAAAAAAAAAAAAAAAAGTAGCTTGGGGTCAGATCGAGTGACTAGGGAGGATGGGGTATGGGGGTCATGGTATTTTTGGTCAAAAACTGCTCAACACTAAGCATGGTATGGGCAGGTGTGCTCGTAAATCTCCCATCATGAAATGGGCAAATGCATTGAAAAAGTCTTCAAAAAAAAAAAAAAAAATTCATTGAAGCCAAACGCAGCCTCTCACAACGCCAGCTGGTTGTGATACAGCTAGGTTCCTACGACACTCACCTAGAACAGGAAAAACTTTACAACAGGGGCCTGCCCTCCAGAAGATAATCCCATTTTGGGGGTTCTCCCACGTATGTACAAAAACATCAAGTGCAACGACTAATCTCTAGTAAACCCTCTGTGCTGCTTCTTGTGGACATGATGGGAGGAGAGCATGATCTGGATTCATGAAGCTATCAGAGCTAATGTAACCACAGAACCAGCTCAAAATGGCCCTGTCCTGGTGAAGGAAATAGTTGTTCTTCAGAGATAACAGACCAAAACCACAAGTTATGCAGCCAAACCATGTACAGAGGAGAAAAACTTCAACCTTCAGCTGTACCCAGAACCAAAATCTCCCCCTCACCACCACCCCTTGCATGGAACCAAAGGACCAGGCCGTAAGTAGAACTTGAGCACAGGAACCACGATTTTCAGAAGCCAAGGGTCTGTTTTCCAGGAAGATCCTCCAAGTAAAACTCGCAGCCACCAGCATTTCTGTGTACCTGTTCCCGCAACCCCTTACATACTTAACCTAGTCCAGTAAGCAAAGATGGCATGAGGGGCCATCAGGTCTCCCATCTTCTTGATTGGAGCTTTCTCAACCCATAAACCTGATGTTTGGGGTCTTGGCCTTTGAAGAGTTGGGCAAACAAACTGTGGTTGCATAACGCTAGTTTGGCTTAAAAATGAAAGGAAAAATGACATCTATTGAAATCTAGAAAACACAAACTAACCATCTGTTTCCCAGATTAAAAATTATAAATATCTAGCACTGAGAAGTGAAAACAGTATATAAACCCAGAAGGCTTAAAAAAAATCTGTCACTGAAGGTTTAATGGTACTGCAGAAGAAAGGAGCTAAAAAAAAGGAGGAGGAGGACAGCTAGCATTTCTCCAGCACACGTGGGTCAGGCACGGTGACAAACCATTTATGTGTGAAGCATATAACAACAGCTCTCTGGGGTGAGCTCCATGTCTGCCCACATTTTACAAATGAAGGAAAACTGGGCTCAGAAAGAAAACATCTCCCCACCCCCCTTACTGAATCAGCTCTGATTCACAGCCCACCACACTGCCACTCCCTTGTTATGTGATCGGAGATAGAATGAGACCTGCATTCCCTGTCACCGGCTCCCAGACAGTGTTCCTTCCGGCTATAACATTCTCTGATTCTATGTTCTTTGAAAGATATCCCTCCACTACAATTGGAGCTTCAGGTGTCAGATAATTTTTAATCTCACAGAAACAGAAGGGAAAATATGTATATAAACACATTTTCCTTTTCAAATATAGCCACTTGGGTTGTGCTTACAAATTGTATCCATCCATTATTTTATGCATGAACTAAACCCAACCTCGCCAACCAGGGAAAGAGGAACAACACTGATGTGTACTAAAAAAACGTGTAAACTGAGGTCTCTCCGTGGGTGGTTAAATTGCTATTTAAAAACCATTTAGCACCAGGCAGCTCAAGGGGAAAAAATTTGGGGAATGTGGAAGAGAGAGGTCCTTCTCCCCTCCCCCTATGAAAACAATCTTTTGTGCTACCTCTACTAATATAATTATTTATTTAGGCAATAGAGATGGGAACAGTCGTTAAAGGGATAATAGATTTGGGGTTTACTTGTAGAATTATTTTACTTTTTAAGTATAGTAAATCTGATGTTAAAATAGGCTTTAGAATTAGCCTCGGGTCTGAATCCTAATTCTGTCGCTCCACAAGCTTTGTGGCTTTTGGCACAGCTGTAAAATGAGGAGAGTCATAGTATCCAGGTCTCAGGGTGGATGTGGGGATTAAATGAGACGACACATGTAAGGTGCCCACTAGACTGTGAGGACTTAATAAATATTACTCGCTAGAAAGGTGGATTAGTGATTCGAGGTTCCTTGAACAAACAAACACGCAGAACTACAGGCCAAGAGGAAAAGCAGGGGCGGAGTTCTAGCAGCAAGAGCGCCAGTCTTCACAATGTGTGATGTTCACACGACAAAGCCTGCCCCCTGGAGATGCACAAAGAGAAGTACATGGAAGCACTGGTCCAGGGCTAGGATATTCTGGGGAGGAGGGTGGATAATGAGGCCCATATGGGGTAAAAAGGAGAGAGGGGCCCACAGGGGTGAGTCAAACAGAGCTTCCCCAACTTCTTACAATGTGGCTCACAAAGAAAGAAGTGATTGTTTAATGTATCAAAAGAAAAATATAGCATGTTAAGAGCCTAGAAAATGATCAGCAGAGGAAATGAGATGCTCTAGGTAGTTGGGTGAGAAAAACCTCCCTGAAGACTAACATTTGAGACATGACTTCACGGACTAAACCATCCACAGAAAGGTTTGAGAGACAAGCGTTTCAGAGAGAGGGGGCAGCCAACGCAAAGACCCAGAGGCAGGATTAAACGTGGCTATTTTCTCAGAACAGAAAGAAGGCGGTAAGACTGGAGATCAGGAAGTGAGAGGCTGTGTTCTACCGTGAGAGGAGGTCTAGAGGCGTCACGTGCTCCACTGTATATGGGGTATGGAAGGAGGCATTGCAGAACTGGGGTTTCAGTCTAAATTCATTTAAATAGCATTGGAATTTTAAGTATGGGAATGACATGATGAAGTTTATGCTTCAAATGCACTGATTAGAGAACTGACGCCAATCTTCTAGAGTGGGGGTGGGGTACAATGAGAGAGGGCAGTTTAGGAGACGAATGCCTTGTTTCTTGTGAAAAATTATAGAGGCTGAATCAGATAATAAACCCAGAGAAGAAGTGATGTAAACAGTTCCTGGGTGTATTCTGTGGGTTATCCTGAGAGAACTTGATTGGCTGGATGTAAGAAAAAAGGGGAAGAAGAATCAAGATGGAGCTCTAGGCATTTGAATTGAGCAGTTTGATCAATGGTGGTGCCCTTTACTGGATTATAAAGAAGCGGGTTTTGCAGGAAGAAATCAAGAGTCCTCCTTTTCATAGGTCGGAGTCAAGGTTCAACCAGATTTCCCAGTGGACATGGTTGTCAAGAAGGCAACTGGATGGATATACATATAGGTGTTGAGTTCCGGGGAGAGGGCATGCCAGGAGGGATAAACTTAGAAGCCAGCACATGGGTGGGTCAAGCGACCAGTTCAGGCGAATTAATGTAGAAACGGTATAGATTTTAAAAAATGGAGAAAACTTAGCACAGAGACATGTGGAAGAATACCAATACAACAGCCAGGGCCTGAAGCATGTGTCCTTGATACCCTCACTCCATGTCCTATGCGTAATTTTTACTACATCTTGACTCATCCTGGACCTGCCCCTGAAAACATCACCTCTAGCCTTAACAGACTAATAATCTATTTGCACCTTAGAGATAGGCATGAAGCAGGAAGATGCCAACACACAGTGATCTTTCCAGCCTCCTGCTCCCTTACCAATGATGGTAGAAAGGCCCATCGATTGACCAAATATTAGTTGCCATGCTTGCACTGTGTTCGCCTCTTCTATTCATTCCTTTAATTCTCACATTTCAACCTGTGAGCCACTATTATTACATATAATGAGGGGGGGAAAAGAACAGACCCACATTTCAATGACAATAAGTGATGTACACTAATTGAGCAACAGTTCTGAGAACGAAAGACAGCTGATCCTTCTACATGCTCCATTTTTTCTACCATATTGTCAAATTGGGTCACATGTGCAGTTTGTTTTCCCAGCGAAAACACAAGCTCTGCAGTCAGGGGTCCAACAACTCAGCAGGCCGTGAGGCCGTGTCGAGACCTTGAACAAGTCCCTTAACCTCTCTACACCTCAGTGCTGTCTCATTTACCACCACCAGATTATATGGACATAAGAATGGATGTTGACTCCATTATCAACAATAGACAGATCATCAAAGCAAAGAAACACCAAGGATATACAGGCATTGAACAACACACTAAACCACATGGATCTAACTGATATATATAGAACTTTTCACCCCAAAGAAGCAAAATATACATTCTTTTCAAGTGCACATGGGACATTTTCAAAGATAGACCACATGATAGGTCACAAAACAAGCCTCAACAAATTCAAGAAAATTGAAATCATATCAAGCATCTTTTCAGATCACAATGCCCTGAAACTAGAAATCAACCTCAGAGAAAAAAATCAAAGACACCCAAACTCATGGAGATTGAATAACATGCTATTAAATAATGAATGGGTTAACAATGACATCAAAGAAGAAATCAAGAAATTTCTAGAAACTAATGATAATGAGCACACAACAACCCAAAACCTGTGGGACACAGCAAAAGCAGTCCTGAGAGGGAAGTTTATAGCAATACAGGCATATCTGAAAAGGCTAGAAGAATCTCAAATAAAAAACCTAACCACAATGCTATAAGAACTAGAACAACAACAACAAACAAAGCCTAGGGCAGTAAGAAGGAATGAAATCATCAAGATCAGAGCAGAACTAAATGACATAGAGACTAAACAAACAATCCAAAAGATCAACAAAACTAGGAGCTGGTTCTTCGAAAAAATCAACAAAATCAACAAGCCTCTAGCCAGGCTCATCAAGAAAAAAAGAGAGAAGACACAAATAAACAAAATCAGAAATGAAAGAGGAGAAATCACGACTGATACCTCAGAAATACAAATGATAGTTAGAAATTACTTCAGACAACTGTATGACAAGAAATTTGACAATCTAGAAGAAATGGACAAATTTCTAGAAACATACAACCTTCCAAAACTAAATCAAGAAGAAGTGGAAAGTCTCAACAAACCAATAACAAAAAAGGAAATTGAAACAGTAATCCAAAATCTCCCGGCACACAAAAGCCCTGGACCGGATGGCTTCACAGGCGAATTCTACAAAACATTCAGGGAAGAACTAACTCCTATCCTCCTCAAACTGTTCCAAAAAATCCAAGAAGAGGGGAAAATCCCTAACTCTTTCTATGAAGCCAGTATTATCCTAATCCCCAAACCAGGTCAAGAC
Organism: Furipterus horrens; assembly: GCF_987537825.1. Classification (NCBI taxonomy): domain Eukaryota; kingdom Metazoa; phylum Chordata; class Mammalia; order Chiroptera; family Furipteridae; genus Furipterus; species Furipterus horrens. Next base: position 84,613,710 of record NW_028327180.1, read on the forward strand.
ACAACAAAGAAAGAAAACTACAGGCCAATATCACTGATGAACATCGATGCTAAAATCCTCAATAAAATATTGGCAAACAGGATCCAGCAATACATCAAAAAGATCATACATCATGATCAAGTGGGCTTCATTCCAGGGATGCAAGGATGGTTTAATATTCGCAAATCAATAAATATAATACATCACCTAAACAGAATGAAAGACAAAAATCACATGATCATATCAATAGATGCAGAAAAAGCATTTGATAAAGTACAACACCCATTTATGATGAAAACAATCAGCAAAATGGGAATAAAGGGAGCATATCTTAACATAATTAAGGCTATATATGAGAAGCCTGAAGCCAACATCATACTCAATGGACAAAAACTGAAAGCATTCCCCCTGAACTCAGGAACTAGACAAGGTTGTCCACTCTCTCCACTCCTTTTCAACATAGTGTTGGAAGTCCTAGCCACAGCAATCAGACAAGAAAAAGAAATAAAAGGCATCCAAATTGGGAAAGAGGAAGTGAAACTTTCATTATATGCAGATGACATGATAGTATACCTAGAAAATCCTATAAACTCCACTAAAAGACTACTCAATATAATAAGTGAATTTGGCAAAATCGCAGGGTACAAAATAAATATACAGAAATCTAAGGCATTTCTGTACACCAACAATAAAATAGCAGAGACAGAGACAAAAAAGAAAATACCATTTACTATAGCAACAAGAAAAATAAAGTACCTAGGAGTAAACTTAACCAAAGAGATAAAAGACCTGTACACTGAAAATTACATAACATTGAAGAAAGAAATTAAGGAAGAAACAAATAAATGGAAGCAAATACCATGTTCTTGGATGGGAAGAATCAACATCATCAAAATGGCCATACTACCCAAAGCAATTTACAAATTCAATGCAATCCCTATTAAAATACCAATGACATATTTCACAGACCTAGAACAAATACTCCATAAATTCATATGGAACCAAAAAAGACCCCAAATAGCAAAAGCAATCTTGAGACAGAAGAACACAGCAGGAGGAATCACAACACCAGATATCAAACAATACTACAAAGCCACTGTAATCAAAACAGTATGGTACTGGCATAAGAACAGACATATAGATCAGTGGAACAGAATAGAGAGTCCAGAAATAAACCCAGGCCTCTATGGTCAACTAATCTTTGATAAAGGAGGAAGGAACATAAAATGGAGTGAGAAGAGCCTCTTTAACAAATGGTGCTGGGAGAACTGGATAGGGACCTGCAAAAAAATGAAACTAGACCACCAACTTACACCACACACGAGAATAAACTCAAGATGGATCAAAGACTTAAATGTAAGCCGTGACACCATAAAAGTCCTAGAGGAAAACATAGGCAAGAAAATATCAGATATCTCACATAACAATCTCTTCACGGATACATCTCCTAAAGCAAGAGAAATAAAGGAAAAAATAAATAAATGGGATTACATCAAACTGAAGAGTTTCTGCTCAGCAAAAGAAAACATCAGCAAGATGAAAAGGAAACCAACCATATGGGAAAACATATTTGCCAATGACATCACAGACAGGGGACTGATTTCCAAAATATATAAAGAGCTGATACGACTCAACATCAAGAAAACAAACAACCCAATTAAAAAATGGGCAAGGGACCTGAACAAACACTTCTCCGAAGAGGACATACAGAAGGTCCATAGACACATGAAAAAATGCTCAACATCATTAGCCATCAGGGAGATGCAAATAAAAACCACAATGAGATACCATTTTACACCAGTCAGAATGGCCATCATCAACAAATCAACAAGCAACAAGTGCTGGCGAGGATGTGGAGAAACGGGAACCCTACTGCACTGTTGGTGGGAATGCAGACTGGTGCAGCCACTATGGAGAACAGTATGGAATTACCTCAAAAGATTAAAAATGGAACTGCCTTTTGAACCAATGACTCCACTACTAGGATTATACCCGAAGAATCTTGAAACCCCAATTCAAAAGAACTTATGCACCCCTATGTTCATAGCAGCACTATTTACAATAGCCAAGTGCTGGAAACAACCTAAGTGCCCATCTGTAGATGAGTGGATCAAAAAACTGTGGTACATTTACACAATGGAATACTATGCAGCAGAGAGAAAGAAGGAACTCCTGCCATTTGCAACAACATGGATGGAACTAGAGAGAATTATGCTTAGTGAAATAAGCCAGGCAAAGAAAGAAAAATACCATATGATATCACCTAATACAGGAAACTAAAGAACAACACAAACAAAGGAACTAAATAGAACAAAGAGCAGAATAGCAGTCAATAGGGGGGAGGGGAGAGGGAGAGAAGGGGGATAAGTAAGGGAAGGGTTTAATTAAAGAGCCTGTATGAAAGACTCATGGACATGGACAACGGGGAGGGATATGATTGTGGGAGAGGGGGTGGGTTGGGTGGGGGAGAGAAATTGGGGGAAAACGGGACAACTGTAATTGAAAAACCAAAATAAAATAAATAAATAAATAAATAAAAGAAAAAAAGAAAAAAAAAAAAAAAGAATGGATGTTGAGTGAGAAAAACTGTCTAGAATACAAAACATATGTCAGCTATACAGAAAGCCATCATACAAGGTCAGGGTCCTTCCTCCAGGCAAAAACTCTCCAAGTTGTTAAAGTTATTTGAACTAAGAGCTTCATTAAGTCCAAGCTCATAACCATTTACCAGATTGTGCTTAGTTTTAATCCAGATGTTAAATTTTTATTTTCCAATTTTTCCAAAGGTATCTAGAGTGCCATCCACTCAGGGGTTTCTCCTTAGATTAAATGTCTCATTGATCAAATGGATTTTTCTGAAGTTAGAAAAGATACTTATAAACCATTCTCACTAAACCTATCAAAAAAAAAACAGAAACAAAAAACTGCGCTCAGGAAAGTGATGTCATTTGTCCAAGGTAATAATCTTCCAACCTATCCACCACCATTTTACACGCTCTCTCTCTCTCTCTCTCTCTGAAGTTTGTTCATCTTTTTTGTAATTCTCAGTCATACATAAAAGCAAAAAAAAAAAAAAATCTTCAAAATTCTAGCATATTGAATTTGAAAGGAAATTTAGCAGTTAAAACTACAGGAGAAAGAAATTAAAATGAGCTTAACAATAGCTTTCTCTTTCTCCACTGCCTCCTCTTTCTCCCTCTTTCTTTCTTTCTCTCTGGTGTGTGTTCAACAAAACTTTTCTGAATCCTCCTTAAAGGACAGATATTTTTGGTACTCTAGCAACTTTCAAGCTTTTTGGATTTAGGGCCACTTTATACTCTTAAAAATTACTGTGCACACCAAATAGCTTTTGTTTATGTGGGTAAGATTTATCAATATGCTCATATTAGAAATCAAAACAAATATTTACATATTTATTTAAAATTACATTCAATTTCATATGTTAATAAAATTACTTTTAAAATCTAATTCGCAAAAAATTTAGTGAATGTGGCACTGTTTTGCACTTTTATATGGCTTAATACGAACGGCTAAATTCTTATATTGGTCATGATATGTTACTTTGGTTGAAATGCATGAAAAAAATCTCACCTCACAAATATATGTAAGATGCAAAAGGAAAAAGTATTTTAATAGCCTTTTCAAGGTAATCATGGATACTCTTCTTGACACATAAAAAATCAACAAATAGTAAAATTTTAAGTGATTACAATGTGAAATGTAAAATCAAATTAATGAAATTTTGTGTTTTATTACATTAAAATCCATTACTTGTCTTGTACTCCGCGTGGATCTTTTACCCATGAATAATTTTGTAACATCAGGTATTGGGAAAATATTATCAGAATGATGCAAATCTTTCAAATGTTGACCATCTTATTATAAAAAACCAAAAGCCACATTTGTTAATATCACCTCCAATCCCGTCAGAACAGTCTGAATTCCAGGAAATTGTTATGCTTACTGCAGAAGCAGATGCAACTTCTCTGAAATTCTAAAATTTGCTTCAAGTTCAAAATTGTGTCAATGGCAACATGTTGTTTCTCCTGAAATGACAATTTCACTTTGTTTATTTTTGAGAAAACATCCACCAAATAAACTGTGGTTATATAAACTTGGGAGTCTATTAGCCTCCCTGCCCCCCACTTAAATGGAGTTCCACAAAAAAGCTACTGGTTTGGTTTATAGTTCAAAAAGCAGGTATGTGTGATTTTTTTCTGAGACGGCCATCATGCATAAATATGCAGCGAAAACACTACACATACTGCTCATACCATTGCACAGAATATTTAAAAAGTTGTATATACCTGAAGGCCTAGATTTAATAGTATTGATTGTAATAATTTTTACTACTTCATGAAGGACATTCCTAAGTGAAACTGGCTTTTTCAAAAATATATTGCTGCTCTGTACTCTTGAGGGAATACCATGACCCCTGGCAGGGACTGGTGTCATTGCCTTGAATTTTGTGCTAAAGAACTAGGAAACCTTTCCACCACTGCTTTTGCACCAACAGGCAAATACCAGCACGGTGAGAGAAAACAAAACCCAGTGCCCTGGTGGTATTAGGAACCACACTTAGAGAACTGCTGGGCTCCCCAGTGATGCAGATCTTCACAGGGAAATGCTGCCCTTCCCAAGAGAGAGAGGCCCCCTGGAGAGAAAGGGATTTTGACAGATTTACTGTGACCATTCAAGGAGGCACTTCACATTTTTGGGTCATGGAGGAAGAACATATACACGCAAAAGGAGAAGATATTCACCCTTAACACCCCTGCTCACGAGAGCTGAGACACGGGAACACGCCACTGCACAAAGGCCTAAAATCTAATGTCAATGTCTTCTTCTCCAGGAGACATACTTTCAGCCAAAGGAGCTGAGTAATCACTTCCACTAAAACCACCTCTTCTATGTGGGGCTTCCTATGCACCAGGCACTGGTCTGAGCACGTAGGTGCATCATCCTCATTAAACCTCACTATAAACTTACACTGATGTACAAGACATCCCAGCAAGGCTGTGGCTTGCCTTGTCAAAAGCTGGAGCCATCCTTACAGACATAATTCTCTGGCTGGTTTGTTACTGGACTCTGGAGATAATCCATCCCATCCAATGGAGAAATCCATTTTCTCTGGACCATCACAGAGAAATGATGACATGACTCTTTTTCTTTTTTAAAAATAGCTTCAGAGAAAGGGGAGTTCCTGCATTAGCATAAGAATGAAGTCCTTGGTAATTACATACTAAAAGATTTTAGGTCCCAGCCTTTCTAGGAGTATTGATGTTACTCATGTCCTATTAGAAAATTAAGGCAGCCAGAGGACTTGGGCACACTCTAGGAGAGAGGCACGGCCAGAGCAGAGCACATACCTCTTCCAGATGCCAGCGCGGAAACCACCTGGTGTCCCCTAGCCACACGTGTGCCGTCACAGCCTGCCCTGCTGAAAGCACCTTGCCGTCTAACCATACTGGTGGCTTGTCGTCCTCCCTCAGCTCCAGGCCTGTGCACGCACATGCTGTTCCCCGGAATGGAATATGGAATAACCTCCTTCTCATCCCCATGGCAGTTAAGTCACTGCTTAGCTCTCAACTCAGATGCCCTGCGCTACAGGAAACACTCACTCACCAGCTGGATTGAAGTGGCCCTTCTGTGTTCTCCTGGGACTCTACTTATTCTTGGCAAGGCAAACCTGTCACTTTGTACCTGCTTCTCTGTATCTATTAGTAGATTGGAAGTTTCATGAGGGTGGGATCTGTACCATCCTCACTGTGGAAGCACCAGAATCTGCTTCACATAGGATTTCCAGGGTGTGAGGAGGAAAGAATGAAGCAAGGAAGGCTGGTAGGCAGGCAGAATGGGAGGCAGGTGGCAATTCTGCTCCGCTGTCCTGGAGAATCTGCCCCAGTCCTCAAGGGACGCTACTCCCAGGCCTCCCCATCAGAGGCAGCAAAACCATCTGAGCTGTCAGCGTAAATCTTCCTTTTCCGAGAGAGGAAAAACACAACAAAAAACTAAACAGCTTCTGACGTGTGACAAGCCCACTTCTCCTCCTGACTGTTTTTGAAGGGACATGAAGGGGGGCTGCTGCTCCCTTTCACGGTGACGTCTCAGCTCTCATATGACCGTGTGAGCCTGCGCCAGGCCTGCACCACATGTTACATGTCCCATTGGGCTCTACAGCACGTCATCTGGGGCTCATTTCTGTGTCTGCACTCCTGGGAAGAAGAGTCAGGTTCCCACCTGTTCTTTTAAACCCAAGGTGCCCACCACAGCAAGCATCACGCTGCAGACCCTCATGAAGTGCTCTGAGTGGAATAAGCAGATCTGAGCAGGTGGGTGTGGGGGTGGTGGAGGCAGAGGCTCCTAAGAACAGGCACTGCCAGAATCCAGGAATGCCACCAACAAACCAAGGTAGTGGAGGGTCCCTGGCAAAGCTCAACAAAAGCAAGCTTGACCATGCCCTACCATGAAGCAGTGTGATGACCTCCTATGCTTAAAGTTGCCATTTGTTAAATGCTTTCTCCACGCAGATACATATTTATCCCCATTTTACAGAGGGGATAACTGGAGATCAGAGATTCCCCTAATGTCACATGGCTAGCTAGGCCACAGAGCAGAGCTTCAGACCCTAGTCTGTATCTCTGTAGCCCATGACTTAAGTCTACACAACACTGCCTCTTTTCTTCCCCTGCCATTACTTGGTGTCACTGTCTGGGGTCCCTCCTCAGTCAGCCAGGAGACCCTGTGTCATCTGGCATGTGTGAAACTCCCTGCTGTGACATTTCACAGTCCTAAGTCAGGTCTTCCTGTGTGACTGTTGATGTCAACATGGGCCCAATAGATTTCTCTCCCTCTGTTCCCAGGAATACGTTCTCTGAAACTGTAGGCAAATAAAAGGGGGCTGAATTGGAGCTGACCCTTCCTTTGGTCCTATTAAGATCCTTCATTCTTAGCAGAGAGGAGAAGAGAATGAGACCCAGGTTCCATTGCACGCACTGAGATAGCTCCTGCACCACAGCTGCATACCTGTCCGCATTCAGCAGCAGTGCAATGTGATCCCAATTTTGTGAGACTTCACATACATTTAACTGGGCACACACATCCACATGAAGAACCGGGAAGGAAATGCACTGAAATGTTCATAGCGGTTCACCGGATGGTGGGCATGAAAGCATTTCTAATTTTCATTCTTCTACTTTCCTGTTTTCTCTGTATTGCCTACAACAAACATACTACTTTTAAAATCAGTAAAAACAAAGCATTAAATTTTACTTCCAAAAATCACTGTGGAGGAACTGTCAGAGAGCTTGACCTCCGTTCCCACCCTTTTTCTACCTGTAGTGAATCCTGGAACAAACCACTTAACTAAGACTCAGATTCACCCACTGTGAAATGGGAGTGCTAATCCTAACAGTCTCAAAAGAATTGTTGAAAGGATTAGAGGAATAATGTACATCAAAGTACCTGTTAAAACTATAAACAAACCTGTGACCACACTGTTGTTATGTAACAGCGAAGGTTATTACGTGGGAGCAAGAATAGTTTTGGAAGCTCATCTCGCTACTGAATTTAGCAAGAGTTTGATCAAGAGACTCCCAAAAAGCAAAGAAGGGCTTGAATTCACACTTTTAAAAGTGACATGGCTTCCACTGGGAGGTTACATAATCCTTCCATTACCATAGATGGTTATTACCAGATGGATGTCCCCAGAAACATTAATGGGTTTAACTATTAAGGAAATGGGGTGCCCTGGCTGGTGTGGCTCAGTGGATTGAATGCCGGCCTGTGAACCAAAAGGTTGCTGGTTCAATTCCCAGTCAGGGCACACGCCTGGGTTGCGGGCCAGGTCCCCAGTTGGGGTCATGCAAAAGGCACCTGATTGATGTATCTCTGCACATTGAGGTTTCTCTCCTTTTCTCCCTCCCTTCCCCTCTCTCTAAAAATAAATGAAATATTAAAAAAAAAAAAAGAAAGAAAGAAAAGGGGAGAGGGTGGAAGGAATATAATGTACTTGATTAAAATATTCTATTTTTTCCCAGGTATAACAATATCAAGACAGAGAATTAAGTTACAGAGGATGGAATGTCCCCCAAAGGGAGGCTTAGGACCCATGTCCTTATCAGCAACAGTTGAACACGTAGAGATATTTCCTAAGAAAGACAGTACATGGGAAAACATAACCATTTCATTCTAGCGTTTGAAGGAGTGTCCAGATTTCTGGTCATCTCAGAGGGCAGACGCTCTGCCCAGAAATAAAACGGGTGCACTTTGTTGCTTCTCTCTAGGAGTCTGACCCTCAAGGATAAGAAACCACTGTTGAGGAGCCCCAATATAACACACTCTAGGAAAACACTTTAATTTGGAAATATGTATAAGTATCTAAATAATTTGAAAACATACTTTTGAGGTATGTTTAGGTCTCTCATATAAGTAAAATTATACAAAATTTATCCTTTTAAAAAATCTGACTTATTCAAATTAGCATAATGTTTTCAAGTTTCATCCAAGCTGTAGCATTATCAGAATTTCTTTCCATTCTACGGCTGAGTAATATTCCATTGTATACATATATCACGTTTGGATTATTCATTGATCTGCTAATGAGTTTTTAGTTGTTCCTACTTTTGGATAATGCTACTATGTACATTAGTTACAAATAGCTGTTTGAATCCTTGCTTTTAATTCTTTTGGGTGTACACCTACACGTGAAATTACTGGATTAAAGGGTAATTTTACAATTAACTTTTTGAGGAACCACCGTACAGTTTTCCACAGCAGCCGTATAATTTTACATTCTCACCATCACGCCCAAGAGTTCTAATTTCTTTACATTTTCACCTACACTTACTATTTTCTGTTGCCATTTTTATAGTAATCATTCGAATGGATGTGAAGTCACAGGGGTAAAACTTGTTGCTAGATATGTGTTTTTGGAAGTCACAGCATTTGTAATTACATCAAGTCCATATATAAAATTTTGACAGATATTACGTGGTATGTTGGGAAGGTATACCCAAGGCAACTTTGTAATTTTCCAAGTCCCTTTACATTCTTCACTCTTTTGGGGTGTTCCAAACACTGTGGGCTATTTCAAGTTTATTCTGTAGGTCATCTGAGTCTCAGAGGCATGAGGTCTGGACCCACTGTTTCCAAATGAGGGATATGGCAGCCTTAGACAAATGTATCTGGGCTCTATAAGCCTTGATTTACAATATAAGAGCATGAGCTACCATGACTTTTCATTCTTCTTACAATGAAGACAAAAAAACTCCTGAAACTGGAGTTCAAGGCCTTGTGTGACCTGCCCTATCTGTCTCTCTAGCCATTACCCCCAGCCACTTTTTCTACTTTTTCTCTGTTCTCATAGCCTACTACATAGACCTCATTTTCATCCTTGATTGTGGCTCCTTTCCCTACCACAGGACACTGATGCCATGCTTTTTCTCACCTGGGATGTTTCTTCTCTTTGGAATTATTTCACCTTTTCTGCTCACCTACTTAACCCTAGTACATTCTCCAGATTTTAACTCATTGATAACTTCCTGAGGGAACCTTTTCACCACTGCTCCCTTCCAATCTAAGTTATCATTGAATGGTGTACTATTTTTTAGAGTGAATCGGTTGGAAATATGCATTCCTTAAAGTGCTTCCCTGATGAATGTGATATGCTCCAGTGGTTGCTTTCCATTCCATTTCTTAGCCATGGCCCACACATAGATGGCACTTCAATCGGTTAGAATTTTGGCTGCAACTTTTCTAATCCTAGTTAGGAAGTTAAAAGGTTTTTGCTTGAGAAAAAGAGTAAAACTCATGGACAGGGTTGGCTTTAGGAATTAAAGACAAGGGACAAATTTAGGAGCCATATCTTCAGATGCAGCTATATTTCCTTTGGTCAACTGTGGATACAGGAATCCTCTGTGTCTCCTTGGCAACAATAGGTTGAGGGTCCTCCCGGTAACTGCCAACAACTTCTAGAGGACTGAGTTTTCAGGGAGCAGTGTTTCAGTTTTTGGCTTCAGTATTTTATTAGCATTGGTGTGAGCACCATTGCATGTCAGAGCAAAATTTGAGCCCAACTGTGCAAACGTACATCACTGGAAAAATCAGAGAGTCCCCTGTGGGGTGTTAAGGTGCATTAGCAGAGAAAAGTTTGGCCAATTTGCCCTGCAGAGAATCTACTTCTTCTCTTTCCTGTGGATCTGTCAGGTGCGAGACAACATTGTCCCTCCATAGTTTTTAGATAAAGAAAAGGAAAGCATATGTCCTTTTTTCATCTTCTGATTTTTGGATTTTTCAAAAATTTAAACCAATGTTCAAAACAGAGAAACTCAGACTTACAGATAACTTGATTCTCAGATTTAGAAGGACCTCAACTGGCAACTAAGGCAAAATCTAAGAAATTCTTCTTCCTCATTCATTCTATACAAGAGTCTCGTCGGTGTTCTCCTATCCGAGAATCTCTTCTGTCACAATGTCTTCTAAATTCAAACTAAACCCAAATTTGTTGCCAATGAATATCAGTTCTAAGGACAGATCTGTTATATTTCCTGATTATTTGACTTCAATTAAATTAACTTCTACCCATTGGACAGCTGGGAGATAGTCAAGAGGTATATTCAAAGCTGAGAAAGGAATTTGGAGATTTCATAGTTCATACTGAATGTCATTGGACAGTAATTATGAGTTAAACTACAACTCTAAATTATTTCCAAATTAACTTTTCTCTTCTGCATGTTCTTTCATTTTATCAAAAGAATTCCTACAAGAGTTGTGGGGTGTTCAGTAGTAGAATCTCTATTTTGCAGAAGATGAGCTCGGAACGCACCGCATTTCATTGCTCACGGCTGCAGGCTCAGAGGGACCGGGAAGGAGCGAGTGTGGGGGATGGTGGGCACGCATGTCTGTCACCGGCTTTTCTGAATTGGATTTTACTATGTGTCTGGCACTGTGCTAAGTGCTTCAGATAATCTTCACGTCCCATTTAGGCTTCACATCAGATCCATAAATGAGTAGGTATTATTATTCCCATTTCATAAATGGGGCAAAAGAGTTTCAGAGAATTCAGAGCCACAACCAGAATGAGTCACAGTCTGGGGAGAGTTTCTGCCCCATCTCTGAGGTCAACAATTTTAACATTGGATTCAAAGTCTCTCACCTTGATAGACAACTGCTCTTTCACTGAGGCTTTTTTTCTGTTCATGTATTGAGCTACTACAGTGAGCTCAGACCTGTTTTGGAGGCTGTGGAGAAACAGACAAAGGAAGGAAAGAGCTTCTGTGACCTTGGAAGGTCAGTCAATGACAATGACTTAAACATGGGAGGAGACTTTTCTTGGGGTGGACAACACACAATACAATACACAGATGATGTGTTACAGAATTATACACCTGAAACCTCTATACTTTAATTAACCAATGTCACTCCAATAAACTCAATAAAAAGTTAAAGAAGAAAATGACTTAAACAAGTAGATATTTTCTGTAGTATGTTATTTCCACAAGATATATTGTTTTAAGGAAAAAAAGCAATTAAGACTCATACAAAGAAATGCATGGGCATCTACCACTTCTTGTCGTGCTGACTAGTACACCTATTTTTCACTTCAGTCACTCATTCAAGAGTTTCAACTCACAAATAGAGCATGTGCTAACAGATGGTAGTTGCATTCACTGAGCCCACTTACAATTCACTCAACTAGAACATCCTCATAAATGCATAATTTTTTCAGCTACTCATTAGATTGAAGACTGACTGTCTTCTACCCTCAAGGCACTGGCCAGCTGCTGAGAATACAAGGTCTGGGCTTTTACCACACCAGACTCCCTCCCATTGGCCTCTGTCCCCAGCAACTTTGCAAGAGCCCAGCCTAAGGAAAACGATAAAACTATTCATACTTATTGCACTGCTAAGGTGTGTTCTCAGCTACTGAATTTGCATGTTGAGAATAACGACTGGGGAAAAGCAATAGCAATGCTCCCAGATGTTCCCAGGAGTAGAAGGTAGGCAGACAAAGCCCAAAAGATCAGCTTTCCTATGTAAGGTCGCCACTAAACTAGTAATTAATGGTCCAAGTTTTTTATCCACCCCAAGACCTGCAAAGTAATGTAACACTGTATTTATGATATAATTTAAGCCATGTTAAAAAGGAAAAAATATTTATTTCGCTAATATCACCAATTTCTACCATGCATAAAATCAACAATCTATAGCCATTGTTAGTTGCTGTGGGATCTTCAGTCAGTCTCCTCCCCACTCAGAGGTCTAGAAAATAAGGAAGTCAAAATATGACTCTTAAGGTTCCACCTGCCTCTGAAGGACCAGGAATCGCGGGCTATCACATATCAAGTACTTCCTGCATTTTAGGCATCACTCAAACACTTACCAGGAAGCATCTTATTAATTTTCTCAGCCACTGTATCAGGTGGCTGCTACTGTAGTTGCCTCCATATATAAGAAACTGAATTTCAGGGAAATTAAATATATTTTCAAGGCTATACTTGCTAATAAGTAACAGAGTCCCTACTCAAACCAGAGTCTTTCTTAACAACTAAGTTTGGAGGCCTAAATGTTGATATAAATTATTTGACCACCTAAGATAAAAAGTTAAACTGCATAATTAAATAGATAAATAGTAGACATTTCTGTATCTATAAAGTAGCAATGACACCTACCATAAAACATTTAGTACCTCACCTAGTATGATAGTAATTACTCTATGAAGTGTCATTAATAAAATAATCATAGGGCGCGACAGCTGGGGGTGACTCCTAGTTCTTTCAGGGCTGGGCCTAGTTCTTCTTCTTTGCTGTCCCCATGCTGTTCACACCAGAAGTACTTAACTTTAGGACAAATGACGTGAATGAATGAAAAGAGTAAGAAATGAAGATTCTGTGTGGCAGCCATCATAGGAACAGTGATTGCAACACACTCCAAAGGAGAGAATTCCTTTCTAGAACAGTGAATACTGATAAATATTCACTAGAACTAGCTTCACAATATCAACATCTTAGGATCAGCTTTTTAGACCCCCAAAGATACCTAAACTCAGACAGAAACCCAGAAGCTGACCCTCTGTTCCCTACTCCCACAGGCCACCTTTCTCCCTTAGCTTGGGGCCTAACTCTGACCCAGAATGACCCCATTTAGCTTGCAGAAGCCACCTGAGGTGAGGCTTTTGTTAAGTGGGCCACTAGCTGACGCTTTATATTTGCAAAATACACATTGTGAGTCCTCTGATTCTATTAAGGTAGCTGAAGACTGGCCTTGAGATGCCAAGAGGAGCCAGAGCAGAGGCCCTGGCCTGTTTTCAGGGCAGAGAGTGAGTTTTGAAACAGAAGGTGCTAAATGAGGTGGAGATGCTAAATGAGGTGGAGACACGTGCTCACTCTGGTTCTGGAACGATGCCTCTAGGCTCTTTTCTGTCCCTCTTCTCAGCTGCTCCTTTCCAACCTTCAATTTAAAAAAGCCAACTCAACTGTTGAAATGTAAAAAGCCCAACCAGGAAAGGACAGATCATGAAATCACCAGCAAGGTTAGGATTTACCTGTGGAACAGGTTCGTGGACGGGGGTAAGAACAAGCAGTTAGTTACATTCTGCCCCTCCTGCTGGCCTTGCGCCTCTTAGAAAAAGAATATATGGTTGTGGGCGAATTTTTGCTAAATCAGTGCCTTCTGTTTGCCCTCGTTAAGTGTTTTGAGACAGGATAAATGTAGTAATATCTCAGTTTTTGTAATGAACACAAGAGGATGTCACAGTAAGCTCTTCCATGTGACCTGAGTTAGCAGAACAGGAGAGGATCACAAACTGGGAGGATGTGCCTCTGGATCCAGAGAATCTCTTTTAAGCGGACCAGTCAAATAACACATTTGATACAATGAATAAGACGAGTAACACCGGTGTTTCTGAAACTTTAATGTGCATAACCATCAAGCGGAGGTCTTGTTAAAAATGCAGATTCTAACTCAGTAATCTGGGGTAGAGACCAAGATTCTGCATTTCTAACAAGGTCCCAGGTGCTGGTCTGTAGGAGGGACTCAAAGGAACAAGCAATTTCTCACTTGCAGGAGGATTCATGAGATCTTTTCACATACATAGGTACTTCCTGCCCACTTTTTCTTTCACTGAAACAATGCACATTTTTATTACCACATTCCTTCTTTTCACAGATGCAACTCTTTCTACCTTTTAATATCTCAAAAATTAGGATGCCCTTTGCAATCCATAGTGTTCTGCCAGCCAAGCCAGGTTTGAGGGCTGGGGAAGTTATCCCTGGCTGGGCGTGTGGAAACATCAGACGAGTAAGCATCGAAACTGCAGGATGGATATCAGCGGTTTAGGAGGAAATCCTGAAGGCAACAGAGAAACGCTCTTTTAACTTCGAGGAGGCAAATGGGGTGAGGAAGGAATGGAGCAAAGGTGACTTAATTGTTTTCAAATATTCCCGAAACAACCCTTGCAAGTAGGCTTGCTCTGCGTAGTCCCAAAGCTGCTATCCTACGTCTTTTGTTCTTGCACAGACGCTTTGAAAATGCTTCCTCTCAATCGCTCTTGATGGCAGAGAGGGTGATTCTGTGCGGTAAAGATTTGGTACAACTCAAGCCCAGCTTGGCTGACAGAGGCTATAAAGCAGTATTGATGATCCAGTTAAAAGTGAGGCATAGAAGTTTCAGTTGGAATGGGAATTTTTAGGAATAGCTTACCTGTTCATATTTTCTTCTTAAATATACACAAAAGTAAGATAGGATGGAAATGTCTCCAAATAAATCTAAAGTATATACAATGATATACACTTACAGGCATTCTCAAGGCAGTGCGTCACCATGTACTTGGCAGCATTTTTTCTTCCTTAGTATGTATGAAGTCATAGTACATTTTATAATGCATGGCATTTTAGATTTGATTAAATGTACCAAAAAACATTTATTGAGCACTTATGTACCAGACAAGATGCCAAAAAGCCAATTTGCAGATAAACTTTCAGTGAACAGCATTATTATGTCCCTACATGGTAAAAGCTCAATACATTTGAGTTAGAATCCACCCCCCCCCAATAGTTTACAGAGACTGAGGCATCAGAAGGGGTATATTTCTGGTTCTTGTTCAAGGTCAGATTGCTGCCTTCCATCCTTTGCTTGCTAAACAAGGGATAGTCAGGTACAATGGACACCTAATGAGGCTTTTCTCTGACAGACAGCTTCTTCACAATAGTTCTCAATTAGCAGTGTATCTATCTACTGTCACCTACAGACCTTTGGAAATGCTGGAAATGCGTATTGTCGGTGGGGGGGGGGGTTGTGGGGGGAGCTGGAGTGTCATCAAAGGGTCTCAGGAGTGATTCTGTCATTTAATGAGCATGACCCTGACTCAAAACATCCCCAGGGCTTCCTACAGTCCTGCAAGGTTGAAAGGTCCCTTCCAGAAGATTACCAGGGCTCCTGCTGAGAAACCCTGAAAGATGCTTTGGCACAAGTGTATCCTTGTTGATTCTGCAGTAATGTTGTCCCAGTTCACTCCAGAGGTTTCATCCTGTTTCTGCTTAATTCTCTTAAATCTCCCTCTCCATCAAAATCCACTGGCTCTGTAAGCTTTGTAATAATGATGCTTTCAGAATTGCTCAGGCTGTGAATCTATAGATTTTTTTCAATGCAATAAAAGACTTCATCACAGTGAAATCTGCACTCAAACCTGTAAAACGGGCCCTTGACAGCCCAGCTGGTGTACAGGGCAAATACAGCATGAGAAAAATGCAACACTATTCTGCCTCTTTGGAACCCGAGGTTCCTGGATGGTATTATTTAACTTTCTTGGGAGCCTGTTTACATAAGCAGGGCCCTCCTCCCATCTTTGTGCCTCCTTGCAAGCTCCTCATACCAGTCTCCCCACTATGAGGGTTATCTTCTTATGCTTGGGTAGCTATTCCCATTAAAGTACTTGCCAAGAGTTTACTACATGCCATATATTATGCTCAGAGGTTTTTTTTAATGACCTACAGCAACCCTTTGAGTTATCTCTGCTTTATGAATTGGTTAAACTGAGGCTTTGAGAGGTGAAGGCTTTTTTCCACAGCTTACAGAAAGCAAGTGGCAGAGCTGGGTACCAACTCAGACAGAGGTGGCCCAAGTTTCTGCTGTCCTCCACTACGTTCAGTTATGGCTTTCAACATCTTCAAGGGCCCCCCACTACCCACAGAACAAAGTTCTGTGTTCATAGTTTAACATTTAGAAGCCCCCACAATGTCACTCCTTCCTACCCTTCCTAACCTCATTTTGTCCCCCAACTCTTTAAATGCACCTTGTGGACTGACACTGCCAGCAATTTTACCCCTAGAGTCAAGTACAACCCTCAACTGGAAAACACTTTTGAACCCTGTACGATCTTAGTCCATAGCAAGGCTCGGAGCAAACGCACATTCCTCTGTGAGGCCGGCCCTGCCCTCCCTCTGGTGTGTGATATGGAATTGCCCCGCGTTCTGCATTCTTGAAGACTTCCCATCCGCACTAAGTGTTCTGTTTGTGCTCTACATTGGTTTTCTGTATCAGTCTTCTCGATTGGTTTTATGCTCCTGATACACAGAAATGATCTCATGCATTCCTGTTTCTAGTCAACACCCAATTTAATCTTCTATACAAAGTAAAGTAGAAAGTTGGAAAGGATGGAGTGAGGAGTATGGGGAAGGAGGAATTTTGTTTTACATTACAGATGCCTAGTGGACAGAGGTCACTTCTAATTGAGCTGCCGTAAAGACTTGGAGTTATAAGGATTGCAAAAATTTTTATTCTCTTCGTAGTATCTTCAAGCACATGTCAATACTCTAATAACCAGGGTCAGCCCACCAGTATTAACATCCGATGACCTCCAAGTTGACCACTGACAGCTGTTCAGTTAGTTAGCCCTCCTCCGCTGCGTCCTGTGCTGCATCCTGCCCTCACCCTCTCCTTCGTGGCCAACGTTCCATACTCCTCTTCTGCTCCTTCCTCATTTGAAGAGCTTCCCAGGACCTCCTCCACTACATGTCCCCTCAGATGCTATTAGAGTCTTCGCGACGTGTGGTGCTCACACTAAATGCACCAACCCAGGGACAGACTCAACAGTGGGGGAGGAAAACGGGAAGTCACTATTTCCGGGCTCGCACGACGCAATGCCTGTTGGGTGCTATGCTCACCCCGCTTGCTTCCCACTCATTCACTGCTGATGCGGTTGATGAAAACGCACGTTCTGTATTGTGGATTTAAGACACAAGGTGCTGTAGTCACACAATCTGCATTCCCATGTCTTCTTCAGCATCTCCTCGCCATGACTTAGCCAGTGCTATTTAATGGATCTCTGAATGACCTGAGGGGCCTGCTGAAACACAGGTTACAGCTCCCCAAGTCTGGGGTGGGTGATGCTCTCCATCCACAGACCACTCTTCCATGAGCATCTCCACCAGAGCTCCACTCAGCCTTGGTTTCAAATTACATCGACTTGTGAGGCTTTTAAAAGTAACTTACCTCCCACGATTATTTCCCTCACCCAGAAAATGGGGCTCATATCACCTACCTCACAGCACTCTTGAGATTAAAAAAATAATTTTTTTAAAAATACGAGCCCTTTGTAAAACGCTGCTTTAATGTAGGGGATGGAGAGAGGGGTTACCAAAAAACATTCTCTGGAAGTGGCTGGTCCAGTCCAGAACTAATTCTAGCTTTTGTTAGCAGCTTCAAACTGGGGATAGGGAAAGCTAGGTGCTGAATATAGTAAATTCACGTATTTTATCTCATTTTTGTAAAAAATAAAAAGAATCTAGAAGGTTAACCCGTTAATCTTTTACTTGTTACTGGTATCTTGATGTCAAGTTTACATGTTAAGTGAAGGTTTGAACCACTGGCCAAGAAGGAAGTTTCTTCCTAAATACGAATGGGAGGTGATCCTGGGACTTAAGAAAAGAGAGTTGAAGAGCGTGGCCAGAGGAATACCTGCTGAACGTGACAACGTGGCTCAGTCAGCGCTAAACCTACCTGGCACTAGGATGTGCATCCCTAGTGAAAGTTGCTGACTAAAATGATTCATAGCTTTTACAAATACTTATTTAGTACCTACTATGTGACAACTACTGTTCTCACTCTCAGGATACAGCAGTAAAATTTTAAAGGATAATTTTCAAAAGCAAGGCAAAACCAGGGCCCTGATACAGATACACAATATGCATGCATTAGGGATTTTATCAATGAAGAGCCAGGCAGATATTAAACCAGTTCAAAGGTGGAGTTAAAGAATAGCCACAGTTAATAATTTTCAATATTTAAATAAATTTGTAAATGGATGCAAAATTGGCTTCTTCCATTGTAGGAGAGGCAAGTCAGAACAAATATGTTCACCCTTACTGGTTTACATCCTAGTGGAAAAATCAATTAACATAGGTAAATATATACAATACACAGTATGTTCAATTGTGTGTGAGGCAGCGGCAGGGGCTACACTTATCAACTGGAGTGCCAGAGAAGACTCAAAGGTAAAGGAATTGAGGGAATATGTCTGAACCCAGGTGTCTTATTTTGTAAATTTAAGAGACTGGACTCTAATTCCAATAAACTTCAGGTTCCTTCCGGCTCAAATATTTTATGACTGATTTTATTCTGGTCTTGTGAAAGCTATCTTGGAATATTCTGTCACATGATTCAAGACTCCCTTCCCAATCATCTCTTAAGGATGATCGCTGACCACCATTAGGGGAGAGGTAGTGAACAATATGATATATACTCACAACACATGATTCAGCACTGGAGGAAATCTCAGGATTAGAAATCAGGCCAAGACAGGCATTACATCACCTGTCTATGGTACCAGACTCTGTTGCACCCCTTTATTATTATTTTGGCTTCTAGCTTTTTCACTTACTCCTAATTCATTCATCCACTCATACATGTCTTCCTTTACCCAATGCAAATGAAGACTCAGAAGAGTTAAGAATGAAATTTATAGGAGTGGCCCCACTCTTGCACTGCTCACAGATTGGAGGGGATGTCTATATGACATACATGCACAGTCAGATGACTCACAAGGACATGTGGTACACCTCACAGACAGCAGGCATCAGAGAAATCTCATGGCAGGAGGCGGACGGTATCGGGCTTTATAAGAATAGGTATCCTTTGGAAAGATACTGACTATGGGAACCTTTGGTCCAGGCAGAAGGAAACACACAAGCAAATGTTTCAAGCCTAAAATGATCATGGCAGTGGGTATCTGACCTTTGCGTATATAGCTATTATTCTGATTCTGGTATACAGCCCTGATTTGCTTCTGGGGAGCAACCCTTCCCTCATGCTCAGGTGAAACTATGCTCTGGTCTCTAGGAGTGACCCCCAGCTTTGGCCTGGCTAATCAGAAATGGACTTCCTCCCTGTGGTCATGTGGCTCAGTTCAGAAAGGAAGTCAATTCTGAACTATGAGGAAAGAAAAGCACTCTTTTCTACAGAGATTGATAGGTTCTTGTAGAGCATAAGCCTACAATGTCTATTTTAACACATGGCACAAACTACCTGCCCCTATCTTTCATTCTTCTAAAGGAAGCCACCCTCAGCCCATGCTAGACAGAGGCCCCTTACGCTGTAATGTTTTGCAACATATGAGCAAAATATCATTGAGAAGACAGATCTGAAAAATCACCATAGAAGTAAGAAGACTGTTAACCAGTATATGAGGGGGGACCCAAAGCAACCCAGAATTATCTTCTGGAGGGTGGGTCCCTTGCACTACAGGTTTCCGCTGCTAGGTGAGTGTTCTGGAAATCCATTTGTATCAGTGTACCAGCTGGCGTTGTTGTGAGAGGCTTCAGTGAAAAATTTTTTTGAAGACTCTTTCAATGCATTTAACCATTTTTTACCCAAAATGGCCTGGCATGACCCCCATGGCCCACCCTCCCTATTCACTCAATCTCATCCCAAGCGACATTTTGTTTGTTTCCCCAGATGCAAAAGTCCTCAGAGGGAAACATTTTGCCAATGTGGAAGAGTTGAAACAAAAAACAACAGAAGCACTAAAAGGCATCAAAATTGACGAGTTCAAACACTGTTCTGAGCAGTGGAGAAAACATCTCGATAGGTGTATTGCATCAAATGGAGAGAACTTCGAAGGTGACTGAAGTTTAAACATGTAAGAATAAATACACAATTTTATATAAGTAAATTCCGTTTTTTGGTTCCCCCCTCATACAGGACAGAGAGCTCACTGGTGACATAAATTCTGAGATCCTGATGAGAAGAGCAGAGAATGAGGCAGGGTAAAGGAGGAAGAGCATGAAGACAAGGGAGAAAAGGAAGGCTTAGGGGACAGTCCTGCTTTGGGGGTGCTGGGTTCACGGGGGGTTTTCTGGCATAGTTCTCCTTACAGCACGTACGCAGCAAGCGAGAATGTGCGTTGTGAGAACCCTCTCTACTAACAATACCTTGACCTCACTGGGTCCTCTTTCCCCAAGACCTCAGAGGAGGGTGACAAAGTATTCTTAAGGGAGAGAAACTGAGGCAAAAGATCTGGCTGGGCAAGCAGATATCCTGGTGTTTTCTTATCTAGGCTAGGACTTGGAGCAAGGAGGTGGTTGGCATCCTAAAACATTAGTGCTATTTTCTTAATCAAATGCCCCTCTCTTTTAATCCAAGAGGCTGTGACAATCTTTTTCCAGTCAGGGTTCACAGAGTTGAATGAATGACAATGTTAGTAAAAGGATGTTCAATCTTCTCTTATCTCTAATCATCCCCCCTCCCTTCTCATTAAAAAAAAAAAAAGGTTAATATTGAAACCAAAACCATGAGGCTAAACTTTGTTTTTTTCGTCATATCAAAGTTTACCTCTCCTCCACATATATTTTGAAGATAACTATCATAACCCCTTTTTTTAAATAAAGGAGAAAAAGAAATAAAGAAGTCGATTTGTGTTGTCTGCCTTGGATTCCGGAGATAGCACAGACCAGACAGGGCTAAGTCCGTTGCTATTCTGATGCCAGTCTGTAGGCGGCAAACAAATTACTCAAGGACTGCAGAGTGACTAAGACTGTTTTCTCTTTGATGTTGACATAGCAAGTCAATCCAGTGGTTGGGAAAAAAAAAGAAAACTCACTGAAACTGAAAGAATTAAATGAGGACACAGTTCTCAAATGTACGGCCCTTCTACTTCAGCTAATGACGTCTGTACTGCCAAAAAGAACTAACAGTGGCCATGAGAAAACCCGAGCAAAATGCTACTTTGTAGGCATCAGCAAAATATTGGATTTTTTCCTTCCTGGAAACTGTTATCTACCTAAACAGTTCCTACTGATCCCTCAAAATCTTACTCAAGCACCTTCCCTTTTCTGCTACCTTAGCCTCTGGATCCTACCAGACTTTGGGCCCAATTCCTTTATATCATGTGCCACCTGGCTACAAATCATTTACTTACGTGACTATCATCCTCATTAGTGATCACATTAACTGCCATTTATTTTTATTTTACAAGCAGAGTGCCTGGCAAAGAGTAGGCCATTTTTCAAGGGTTGTGGGATAATGAATACATATCCTAAAAGTCATGATGGAAACAATATTTTAGGAGACAGGAGTTCTGAGATCAGAGGGACAAAAGTGCTTTCTTGGAGGCATATGATGTATGCTAGTCTCAAAACCTTTATCCACAAATTAGGGATAGCAATACCTCCTTTATCAGGATTCATGTAACGACTACCTGAGATAATCCATTGTATAAATGCTTCATTAATTGCAGAGCCTCATAAGAGATCATAAATATCATTAGAAATCATGTAGCCTAAACCCCTACTTGAAAAACCACCACACCACAAGATATCCAGGGTTGAGCTAAGACTTGCTGTCTTCTGGGTTTTTACCCGAAAGACTTTTGGTAGTCTGAGACGGCGGGTCTGAAGTCCCACTCCCACAAATGAACCGAGGCTTTGCCACTTAGCAGTGGGCCATTGGGAAGATACTTAGCTACCCTGTGCCTTTCTTGGTTTTCTTATCTGAACCCTGGCGACGGCAACAGTACTTAACTCAGATGTACTGTGATGGACAGGTAAGTTACTGTGTTGAGAGCTCTTTGAATAGTGGCTGGTTCACTGAAAACAGGAAGAATGAGCTGTCGTTTCCTAAAAGCTCTCATAATATCCTGATAGTTTGCCTTCTTCCTCTTCGCATCTATCTCCTCTCTCTGCTCTCCCGTCTGTTAGTGGGAACCATCCCTGTCTGTCTCCTGTATCCCTCACAGTTTCCTAAACAACTCTTTCTGTAAGTGTGCCTGTCTTCAGGTTTTCCTCAACACTGAAGCCAGCATTATCTGGCCACATAAAAGGTAAGTTGGCCTTTATAACCCTCAGTGAACTCCTGGTCCTCAGATTCAAGCTCACATTCCTTGACTTGGCACACCAAGCACTTGGGAATCCCTCCCTCCCTCCCTCCTCAGCAATCCCCCCCCACCCTGGCCCTCCACTGCCCTCTGGCCACATTGAATAAACCACAGGCACTTCCATCAGCATGCCAAAGGCCAAGCTCTCTTTCATCGCAGCCTTTATGCATGCTGGTCTCATGCTACAAATATCCTTTCTTTGGCTTTTGCTAAATTGATCACCACTTGTCCTTACCAGACCTCAGATGAAATACTATCTCTCTCTTTGCTGATTCCCCTAATCTGAATAAACCAAAATGCTTCTATAGCACACCGTTCTTAATTCTACTACCGCAATAACATGTGTAACAGCAACACTTAGGCACACATGTGTCAGGCACAGCAGCCCCCTCCCTTATCCGTGGTGCCACTTTCTGTGGTTTCCGTTGCCTCTGGTCAACAGCAGTTTGAAAATATTAAATGGAAACATCCTAGAAATAAACAAGTCAATTAACAATTCATATGTTTGAGATTGTCCTGCCTGGGCCATGAGCCCTCTCTCTGTCCAGCGTATCCACACTGTATACAATACCTACCCATAAGCCACTTTGTGGCTGTCTTGGTTTTCAGATCAGCTGTCGAGGCATCTCAGTGTCTGTGTTCAAGTAATCCTTATTTTATTTAATCATGGCTCCAACGCCATTCACGTAACTTTTATTACAGTATATTATAATTATTTTATTTTATTAGTTATTGTTGATCTCTCACTGTGTCAAGTTTAAAAATTAAACTATATCCTAGGTAGGTATGTATAGGAAAAAACAGTATATACAGGGTTGGTACTATGTGAGTTTTCAGGGAGTCATTGAGGGTGTTGGAACCAACCCATCCTCCATAGATAAGGGGGACTATGGTACTCATTCCTTCAACTGGTACATATTTACTGCACACCTACTATTGTCAGTCACTGGGTATGCAGAGGAATAAAGGAAATGTGGTCTCTTTAATATTCTACATATTTAACATTCCACATATATTATCTCAATTCTTAACAATATTGCAAATTACCTTGCTTTTAGCTTACCACATTATGCTTGAATTTCCCACCATAGATCTGAAACTCATCTCTAGGATTTAATATGGATAACTATATATTGTACTTCATTAATTCTTGACTCCTGAATATAGTGCTTAGAATATGGGTTCAAAATAAACATTTGCTAAGTAAATATTACCCAGTCACTGCCATGACCACACACACCCGAAATGCGTTTATTGTCTCAGCTATGTTAGAAAATACCACTTCTCCTTGGCTGGCTAGAGACAGAAATCATTGTTTTTAAGAGAACTTTACCACAACACACACACACACACACACACACACACACACACACACTTTAAACAAAAAATAAAAGCAGCAAACATGTATTGAACGCTTATATATTTCAAATTCTATATTTAAGTAGGTTACTTTTGTTATTATAGATATTGCCTTAATATCCTATGAGGTAGATATTTAATTATGATTCACATTTCAGAGATGAAGAAACTGAGGCTCAGGAAAAATTTAAATTCCCTCTTATCAGTGGTTCCTAACCTTTTTGGCACCAGGGACTGGTTCCCTCGCTCTCCTGCCGCTTACCTGCTGTGCAGCCCTGTTCCTAACAGGCCCGGGGGTTGGGGATCCCTGCTTTATAATAATAGGAAATTAGAAAAGTGACAAAGTTGAGGAGAAAACCCAGGCCTAGTACATCGAATGCTTGAATTGTTAATCATTATATCATGTTATCTTTTTAGGAAAACAACCAAAATCACAAAATCCTAGGAATGGATGTGTTCATACCACACAAATTCTTTATGCTGAAGTTCCCCAAAACCAGCCATAAAAACTTTTCTCTAAAAAATCTGCCTGCTCTTTTCTTTGGTTCTGCCTGGTCTGAGTGAACTAGCCCAACAATAATCTTCTTTAAAAAAATTTTAAGTCAGGGATCAGCCTCATCTCCAATACTCCCTTCCTCTAGATGCTGAAGTTAAATTTCTTGCCACCTAATTGCATAATAGGTGAAGGAAGGCAATGAAATCTTATAATCAAAGCCCTTTAGATCTAAAAGGATCCACCATGATAGTGGGCTTCCCTTGGGGACACTTCAGCAGGTGTAACCTGTATAAATTCCAGAGCCTCATGTGGCCCTCTGAAGGTCAGTACTGCATTTAAAGACACATATTCCAGCAGCCAAAGATATAAGTAATGCAATATTAACCCAAGTCTGACAAAGACTATTAAAAAAGCTCTATGATGTAACCCATGGGAGCTCTGGAAAAGTATGATTTTCCACTGTAACTCTCATACTCAGAAACTGACCCCCAAAACACCTTTATATTCCTGTTGATGGGGTCCATCTCCTTCAGCCTGTATTTACCTTCTCTCTGGAGACAGTCTCAACCTGTGTGGTATACACCCCCTGTTTCAGTTCCTGTCATGCTCTCTTCCCTTCTCATAAAGTAGCCCAAGTCCCCCTTAGTTAATGTTGCGGGGGGTGGGGGGGGCATGGAAGTACCAGCAGCAATGAATAACCAAAGCACTTAGTACAATAGTCCCCCCAACTTATCCACAGGGTTATGTTTCAAGACTCCCGCATGCATGAAGTCTATATATATTATGTACTGAACCCTATATATACTATGTTTTTGACTATACATACATACCTATGATAAGGTTTAATTTATAAGTTAGGTAGAGTAAGAGATTAACAATAACTAATAATAAAATAAAACAAAACAATATACAGTAGTAAAAGTTATGTGAAGGTGGTCTCAGTCTCTCTCTCTCTCTCTCTCTCTCTCTCTCTCTCTCTGATAACTGACCTGATTACCCAGACACCTACCAAGTGACTATCAGGCAGTTAGATCCTACAGCATAGATATGCTAGACAAACAGATGGTTACCTCCCAGGCTGGACTGAGCACCATGGTACCAGATTTCATCACGCTACTCAGGAACAGCCATTTCTAAGATTGAAAATCTAAAACCCAGAGAGGCAAAGACCAAATCACGCCATGAAATGGTTCCAGGCTTAAGAAGAGAACTCATAACTCCACAATTACAGTCCACGGGACTTCCCAGCAGACTACATTGCAGTAAATACAGCTAACAAGAGACATGGTTTGCTGAATCCAAAGCCTGAGATGTCTCCTTTCCTAGGAGACATCTGTGGCTGAGCGAGCTCTATCGGAGCTCCCAAGACTGGCCTCCTTACCTGCAGGACAGCAAGGAGAAACACCCCAACTCTGGAAGTAATCATCCTACTCTCCAGCTTGGTGCTTCCCACTCCACAAATGGCCTAGCTTTTTTCATTTAATCAATTGCATTACGCGTTTATTGCCTCGCTTTTCACCCTGTTGTAGAGATTATTACTTGAATACGTCTTAGTGAATTGGAAATGAGCAGAAAAGAATCACTTAAAGACTTATTAGGAAGACATGTTTTCCTTGCATGGATATAAAATCTTCATCTACTATGAATAAACTAAATTCTCCCTTGTTTATGTCACAGAAAGGAAAGAAATGCTGTGCTTATACAGATAAAATTAAAAGATCTCCTTAGAAATGCGTCCGCAGGAAGCCTGCTTCCTCAGGCAGAGGGCACCTAGTGGGAAAGAACTAGATGCTGAGTGAGCCGCGCGCAATCCTGTTTTGACAGTGAAAGCTTCGCCTCCCAGCCACGAGCCCGCGTCAATCCGACCCTGAAGTCACAGCAGCAGCACCTGATGTTCCTGTCTCACTCCCTGTTGATCTCAGTGGCCTCCCAAACACTACCTCAGATTCTCATTCCTGGTGAGGGAGGCACCGTACCCCTGCAGAGTCACCTCATTTCATTTGCCCAAGGTCAGAGCTGAATACATGTTTTTCAGTACTTTGGCCAATGCGTGTGCCAGTTAGAACTTTTTCAGCTGGAAGGAACAGAACCCTGACAGGGCTTAAATGAAAAGGATTTAAAGGAGTTCATATAACCAGAAATCCAGAGGTGGGGAAGGAAGGCTACCGGAACCCTTCAGTCAGGCCTCTGGAGGAAGCGTGGGGGAGGAGAGGGGGAGAGCGGGGAAGATAGTGAGGAAGGAGGGAGCAGAAGAAAGGGAAAGGGGTGGGAAAGAAAACAGAAGATGGGGAAGAAGGACAGGCAGGAGAGAAGGAACAGGGAAAGGAGGAGGGAAAAGAGGGAGAGAGCGTGTTTGTTGAGAACAATTGAGCAAAATCATGGCTGGAATGGGCCTGAGACATACTGTAGAAGAAGAAGATGCATATGTTTGGAGTAAAGTGCCCCAGAGGAGGCAAGCAGTCCACACAGGAAAGAGGGGCCCACACTGCCTGGCTGGTTCCCTGATGGAAGGGTCAGGGAGAACTGCAAGCGGTTAGTGGACAGAAAAGTCCCTCCCTGGCTCCCTTCTCTGGAGACCTGGGGCTTGCGCAGCCTCTCCAGACAGGATTACAGTAGGCAGAAGAACAGGCGAGAGAAATTAACTCATGACTGGCTTTTGTGCATCTGCCGGAGTGACACAACCCTTTGCCCCTTAAGGTTGGGCAAGACAAACATAAGCAGGTCTGCTTGCTGTGGAGCCGTCCGGCTGGTGAAGGTGAAGACAGGGCTGGAAGCATCGTCTGAAGTGCCCAGAAGTTTCGGGGACTCAGCCGTGACTCACATCTGTGTAGACCTTGGGGGTGTATTGGAAAACATCCCAACACACTAGGGCCTGGGAGGGACACCCACCCAGATGTTTTTTCTTACTTCCCTCTTCCTTGAAAAAACTAGTTATATGCTAAATTAACACACTGGAAAGTACAGAGAATCAGAAACTAATGAGATAATTATGTGCTTATCACCTGGAATTTACCAACCAGGTATTTTCCTACATTTTGGAATTTCTACTTGAAAAAAAAAAAAAAAAAGTGTTATAAATACGCCAGAACCACTTCCCCCAAGCACCAGCATCGCCCATCTCGTCACTCCCCTCCTACAGGAAACCACTGCTCTGAAACAGGTGTGCATCGCTCCCACCCACCTTCTCATTTTTATTATACATGCACACAGCACTAAATAACATATTTAATATACTTTATGTATTTTCAAAATTGTCATACCATCACATCTTTTTACCATTTGCCTTTTCAGGGCAATAGTTTTGAGTTTTATGTATGTTGATGCATCTGGACCTAGTTCATTTATTTGTTTTTAAAGAGTTTATTTATTTTCATAGAGAGGGGAAGGAAGGGATAAAGAGAGGGAGAAAAAATATCCATCAGTTGCCTCTCGCATGTGCCCTGACCAGGAATCAAACCAATGACCTTTTGGTTAACAGGCCAGTGCTCAATCCACTGAGCCACACCAGCCAGGGCTGGACCTAGTTTATTTACTATAAATGTCACATGCTATTGCACTCTATGATGTTACCACAATCTATTAATCCATTTACTGACTAATGAACTTTTACCTTGTTTCCAGTTTTCACCACGGCAACAAAAATGCAACAGTCATTCTTGGACCTCTCTTCTTATGCACAGTGTACTAGTTTTTGTAGGACAAATACATATAGAAGTACAATAGCTGGATGGTAGGGAATGCACATTTTCATCTTCACCAGATATCGCCAAATTGTGCCCATTTTCCTGAGCTGTGCCAAAATGCTCATGCCTCTTAGCAGAGGCACTCATGCTCCAAACAGTGTTGTTTCCTTAGAGAATCCCAGTGAGACTTTCTACAGGGAGCCCAGTGAAGAGATCCCCTGGGTTCACATTGGCACAGATACAGTGGAACAAAGGTGCAGAGGCCTGCGTTCTGTTACAGTCTCCTCTGGTGTGACCTTGGGCAAAGTAGTTCCTCCAGGTCTCTTTCCCCCAGAGGTGTAATGGGGGAAATCTACCACCATTAGAGTTACTGTTAGGATGAACGGAAATGCTGCATGCCTAGCACTTAGGTACAGTGACACCTAAGGAGGACTCAGTGAGTGTCTTTTTCTTTTTTAAATTGTGGAGTGCTATGCTATAGATCTCAAAATCTATATCCTTTTGGGGTGATCTGGATGATGCAAAAACGAACAGATTATGAGAAGCCAGAAACAAAGTCACTTTTCTCCCATGTGCTGAGGTTTCCCAAAAGCACAAAAGAAAATATAATGGGTGTAAGGGCCTGGGTGGCACAGAAGGGAACTGCAATGTATGCTGCTTAATTCATGCTCCAGAACTGTGGGCTCTTTCTCCCTCCTTTGTTTTAACAAAAAATCCAAAGAATACATCACAGGACCTCTTTTAAAAATTCCCCAAGGAACCCTGGTGGCAAAGAAATCTGAAAGGCAACACCTACTTCTTTTCATTAAGCCTCCAGGGGGCTCCTGATTGTCCTTTGCAAACCTGGCAAAAGCTCCTCAACACCTCCAATGGCAGCACTTTCTCTAGAGACCACAGGAATGAAAAAATTGAAAAGGCTCTCTCTCTAGGATGTTAGCAGAGGACGCCAGCACTTAAAACATGTGTGGGAAGGAAACTGAGAATAGGGGAGGCGCTGAGAGACTGAGAAACACAGCAAGTTGCAACTGAGAGCATGAGCAGGCTGAACACCTATGCTGATATCTAAATAGGGCAACCTGCAGGATAGCTCTTTTTTCCCTGAAAAGGGGAGTAATGGATCACTTGCACAGAAAATGCATCCTCCCCTTTATGCTGCAAAAAAGAAAAAAGCACATGATTACCTAGATGGCCACAAGTGCTACTGCTTAGGAGTCCTAAACAGGAGACAAAGATAGCATATTAGACTGTCTGGTCATTAATAAGTGGATTGGAACAACTGCATCCGGGAGTATTAGGATTTGAAACAAAAACAACACTGTGAGTCACACTGTCTAACAGGGTTGACATCCCTTCCTGTCTAAGACAGAGAAATTTATGAGTAAAGATCCTGATGGGAAAGGTCAAAATAAGCATCTTAGGTACCATGCCTTTTTTGCCATCCCTCATCCTTCCAAGTCAAGCAGGATGAAAGCCTGAGCCTAAAACTGTAAGACCAATTAGCAGGATGGATGGGAAGATATTAAGAGAGAAATGTCCCCTAGCTCAGCAAAATCTCATTAATTCAAATCCCATTTAATAAGTTGAACATAAGCTAGAATGCAATTTACAATATAGTCCAGCTGTGAAGAACATGGACTCAAATAAGAGGAACCTGTCTATTAACCTTCCTAAGTCTCCATCTTCTCTCATACAGAATGGAGTTGATAGAAGCACCTTCTGAATTACTAGGTTGCTGTGGAGACTAAATGGGACAGGGGCTGCTAGACGATTAGCCACATATTCCGGAATATAGCTGGTGTTCAATTAATTGAAGCTATTGTTTTTATTAATAATAATCACAGGTAGACTTCCAGCCAAGATGGAGGTGTATACAGACACGCTGTGTCTCCCTCCACAACTAAGAAAGAATACAACTACCTCAAAACTAGAAACAACCAGAAGTTACAGAAAATCAAACTGCATGGAAGTTTAGCAAACAAAGATATAAAGAAGAAATACTCATCCAGACAGGTAGGAGGGGCAGAGCCAGGGTGGAGAGGACACTGTGTGGTGGCGGCCACAGCGGTGGCAGTAGTGGCGGCAGCGGCAGGCCAGCAGAAAGCTCAGTCACACATTTTAAAAAGTCAGGAGGGACACCTGGGGAGCATTCGCAGCTCCTCACTGGACCTCACAGCTTACAGTCCCAGCACTGGGGAAAATCAAGCCTCATTGCTTCCGACTGTGCACACCAGTGGGGGGTGGGGCAGAGGCAGAAACTGCCGGTCTCAACAGAGTCTGCTTATTTAAAGGGCCTCCACGGACCTAGAATGTCAGCGGACCCACCCACTCTGGGAACGACAGCCAGGGCAGCAACTAGAGGGGCGCCAGTCTGGTATGGAAGTGGGAGAGGTGCCTGGAAAAGGGGCAAGTGCTGGGCAGGCAGCATTGTTCCCTCTCAGACCCCTCCCCCACATACAGCACCACAATGTGGTGAAACAGGTCGCCCTGTACTGACAAATCCCTAAGGCTCCGCCCCTTACAACATAACAGGAGCGATAGCTGTACCTGTGGGCAGAGGCAAACAAACAGAGGAGCCTGTCAGAATGAGAAAACAGAGACGTATGGCCCAAAAGGGGGAATGGATCAAAGTTCCAGTGGGAGAACTAAGTGACAGGGAGATAGCCAACCTCACAGATGAGGAGATAGACAACCTAACAGATGCAGAATTCAAAACACTGGTGATAAAGATGCTCACAGGCTTGACAGATATGCTTCAATACGGCAAACGCATAAGAGGTGAAGGCTATGCTAAGTGAAACAAAGGAAAATCCACACAAAAACAGTGGTGAAGGGAAGGAAACAGGGGTTCAAATCAATGATTTGGAACATAAGGAAGAAAAAAACAGTCAACCAATGCAGAATGAAGAAGCAAGAATTGAAAAAAATGAGGAAAACTTTCCAAATTGTGTGAAGGAGATGGACATACAGGTCTGGGAAGCACGGAGGGTCCCGGGCGAGCTGGACCCAGAGGGGACCACACCAGGACGCATCATGATTGAGATGCCAAAGGTGAAAGATAAAGAGAGAGTTCTGGGGGCAGCAAGAGAGAGGCGGAGAGTTGCCTACAGAGGGGTGCATATAGGACTCTCAGCTGATTTCTCAGAGGACACTTTGCAGGCAGTAAGGGACTGGCAAGAAGTATTCCATGTGATGAAAAACAACCTACAACCAAGATTACTCTATCCAGCAAAGCTATCATTTGGAATGGAAGGGCAGATAAAGTGCTTCCCAGACAAGGTGAAGCTAAAGGAGCTCATCATCACCAAGCCATTATTATATGAAATGTCAAAAGGACTTACTTAAGAAAAAGAAGATCAAAACTATGAACACTAAAATGACAACAAACTCACAACTATCAACAACTGAATCTAAAAATTAAGAACAAAATCCAACTAAGCAAACCAGAATAGGAACAGAATCATAGGTATGGGGATCCTTTGGAGGGTTATCAGCTGGGAGGGAGGAGGGGGAGAAATGGGGAAATGGTGCAGGGACTAAGAAGCATAATTGGTTGGTACAAAATAGACAGGGGGGAGTTAAGAATATAGGGAAGGGTGAAGCCAAAGAACTTACATGCATGACCCATGGACATGAACTAAGGGGGGTAGGATTGCTGGAGGGAAGGGGGGTACTGGGAAGATGGGAGCAAAGGGGAAAGAAATTGGAACTACTGTAACAGCATAATCAAAATATACTTAAAAAATTAATCACAGATAAATCTCATGTCATGGAATTTCTGAGCTCTTAGTGACCTTGGCAATCATCTGGTATAGTACTTTTCTAGAAAATGATAGGGGGCCTAGATAGGCTCAATGACTTGTCTGATGTCACTCAACTACTGGCTGTCTCATATCTTCCAGGGAGCCTTGTCCAGAAACTTCCACCACCAATATCACAGGGGTTAGCAACTTATGGCCAAAAGGGAGCTGTCATTAGAAAGGACTTTATGTCTTCATTAAATCAGACCCACATAGATTTCTACCTAGAAGTGACTGATGAGGCCCTAGTTCAAGGTAGTATTACAATGAATTCAGACTTTCTGGTGCCTGGAATCATCTTTTCTTCTGTAAGACCCCTAAATTTGTGTGTGTCTATGTGTGTGTCTGTGTGTATGTGTGTGTGTCTGTGCGAGTGCACGTGCACCACTTTTGCAGAAGCCAAGAGTAGAAGGCATGGGGAGAGGGAAAGGCAAGTAGAGAATGAAGAAAAGAGAAAAGGGTAGAAGTCCTCAGAAGAATCCAACTCTGCAGCCACTGGAAGCGGAAGGCCTGGGGTGAAATGACTAGTCTTGGCCTCTGCAGTACGTCTCCTCCTGCACATCCTTCCTTCAAATAAATGCAAGGCAATTCTATTTTTAAATATACAATTAAATATTACATTGCCTTTGGTTTTCATCTAAAATGTTCTTTGCTTGACAAACTTAAGATATCTTTTTACGAGTTTTTAACTCTTTGTACTTGATGAGGCTGGACAAACTAATGACATTCTCTTGTGTGGGTTTTTTCTCCCCCAATAATTCAGTTCCTGATGGGAGTGTGTGCATACTAAAGACAAAAGCTGTTGAGATTTGAATTTAATTAAAAAGCACGCGAGTTAACTTGTGACAGTTTCTGCTTTAACCAAGAATTTTTAAAAAGCTACCCTTTCCATTCTGCCTTCCTCTCCTCTGATCTCCCTTCATCCCTTCCTTACAGGGGATCTAACACAAACTGAAGATGTTCGAACTAATGAAAAGCCACTGTGTTGTCCTGAAGACAGAGTGATGACTAACAACTTTTTTAAGCCATATTTTCACAGATCCTTGCACTTGACCCAATAAAAAACAAACCAAAACCCAAGGTTACATGAATCTCCTTTTTCCTGAGTCCTGACTGTGCACCTTGCACATTCAGGCCGTTTCCCCGAGGCTTTGGTACAGATGTTGTGCCAGCCTCCAACATCCCCAGCCAGATCCTCACTTCCATGCAGGCTGCTCATGGCCCAGAGAGAAAGGGAAAACAAATGCAGCTAATGAGCTGGAAAAATAACACACTTGTACGAATCAGTAGGAGCATCAGATGTTTCCTAGTCTCAGGAAAAGGGAAAAAGAACTTAAAAACAACAACAACAGCATAAAAAAGAGAACATCCTTCTACCACCGTTTACATATTCATACCGCTGGTGGTACGACAGGTAGCCGCAATCGTGGTCTGTCTCCACCCCCTCCCTGCAGTCGGCATAGCTCCCGAAGGTGCTGTCAAGGAGCCATTGCACAGCAGCGTGGTAACGCCAGAGTATAACCTGTGTCTGGGTGGGCCAGAGGTGTGGCTTCTACATCCTAGGAGCCCTGAGTGAATGGCTGGGAAACATCAGGAGGCAGAGGGTACAGTGCAGCCTTATTAATCAGCCACTAGCTAGGTGCCTGCTGCCACACGGACATCACAGTCCACAGTTGTGGGAACTGTCTGTCCTCTGTTTTCACTGATGCAATAGGTAGCTGACTTCAATACTGTCTGTTAAAGAAGGCATATCCCCAGAGGATGACAGCACACCTGGATTCCTAGTGGAGTGGTCTTGAGAGTATAACAAATGCAGACTCAAGTATGTACAAGTCCCACCCCTAAGTCCCACCCCTATCTCTAGGCAGCCCTTTGGCTTACAGGGTTAACATGGTAGACCAAATCAGCCAACATGTGAGACCCAGTGTGTCCGTTTCCTAGGGCTGCTGTACCAAAGAAGCCCACACTAGTGGCTTCAAACAACAGAAATGTCTTCTCTCTTAGTTCTAGAAGCCAGAAGTCTAAAGTCAAGGTAGCAGCAATGCTAGATTCTTCTGGAGGCTCTGAGGGGAACTTTGTTCCATTCTGCTCTCCTGGCCTCCAGTGAATGCTGGCAGTCCTTGGCTCCTGGAGACATCACTCCAATCCAGGCCTTTGTCTTCCCATCACCTTCCCTGTGTGTCATCTCTCCTTCCCTTCTAAGGGCACCAGTCATTGGATTTAGGGCTCATCCCAGTCCAGGATGATCTCACTTTGAAATCATTAATTACATCTTCAAAGATCCTTTTTCCAAATAAAGTCACATTCTCAGGTTCCAGGTGGACATCTTTTAGTGGGGAAAGAGCACTATTCAACTCACTCTATCCAGCACATATTCTTTTGTCGATGGGTATACCCTGATTCTGCTTCAGGGAACCCCAGTTCTTCCATTCCCAACCCATAGTACTTGGTTGGGCTCACCTTGACTCCAAGGGTGAATCTGTGGAACAGACCAAGCTTCTCCGTAGCCCGTCCCTATAGCCTCTCTGCCTGGATCGGCCTGCGACCCAGCTTTCCAGTTAGAGTTGGTTTGGGATAATTTTATGGAAGTAATGGGGATAAAACTTTTTGCCTATTGAAGTTTTTGGGAAAGTTAGAGGAAAGGCATGTTTGGGGAAAAAAAGTCCTTATTGAGAAGACTCAGACAGGGGAGAGAGCAGAGAGTTCCTGGATTCACCTGTTCCTGAAGGAAGCCTGAGATTTCACAGTTGTGTGTTCTACACTAATACTCTGTCTGAAATCACCTAGTTGGGGGTTGAGTCTTTGATTTGCAAGTGTTTTTGTTTTTGCTTTTTTTTAACTGACTAATGCATTATCTTTCATTTCACAAACATCTGAGGGCCAATCCTGAGTCCTGTGCATGGTACTAGTCACCGGGGATAAAGTAATGACGATGAAAGACATATTTTCTGCTTTCAAGAGTTTATAACATCAGGGGATTGTTGAGCTGTTGCAATGAGATTTCTGCAATGGGGAGGTGCCAGGCTTGGAGACCATTTAGAGTTCAATCCCATCTTTACATGGAGGCACAGAATATTAAGAGTAAAGACCCGTACACCAGAAGGGTCTGAGGGCTTCTCCATTAGTTTTCAAACCAGCACAACGGTGTCATCACTGCCCAAACTCCGGGGAAAGACAAGCATGTGGAAATGAGGGAAGGCAGAGAAGATGGATTGTAACTGGCAGGCCCTGTGCAGCCAGGAGGGAGCCAGCCCTCTCCCCCAGGTATTTTTAGATTTCTATTCTTAGAGATGAGCACAGCACTTAGTACTGCTTAGTACTTACAGAAGAGGAAAGACCAGAGATAACAAGAGAACGCAAGCTCTGGAGCCAAGGGCTCCATAAAGGGAATGGGTGTCCCAAGAGAGTATCTAGTGTTCTAGGCAAACACACAGGGGAGCAGGCTGGCTAGTGTTAATGTTCATGTTAATGTCAAACAGGAATAGGTTATGATTGTGTAGTGTATTTAACACATGATCATCTATTTCCTATTAAGCTATAAATTCCTTGAGAATAGACACTCTAGCGGACATTGTTCTTTCATTTTAACAGTGTTAAACTTCCTTCCTATATTAGGGAATCCTGCATTTCATGAACTCCAACCTGAGTCCCTCCATAGTAGCTAAAAAGAAAAAAAAAGATTGTCTCCTTCCCCGCTCTATGTGGTCAGGGCTTGGGTACAAGGCCCAGGCTCTGTGAACTAGACATATTGAACTATCCATTCCTGATGAGAGAGAAGAGGCTTTTCTGCCATGGGGGTGAATGTGGTGGGTAGTCCCCATGTTCCTGGGGCAGTGTGCAGGATTGCTGCTTCCCAGGAGACCAAGCGGAGGCATCTGGGTCCCAGCAGCAGTAACATCTTGGCCAGTCCTGCTGCATGATTTTAGATGGCGTTCCTGGCTGCACAGCCTCTGAGCTTACTTCTGCCTTCCTGGACACTCAGATCTTTCTAAATTCCTTTTATTTTTCATGTGAGTTGGCATCTGCTGTTTGCAACTAAAAACTCCATGTTTCTTTATCTCAGTCAGTTAGCAAACCCCAACAAAGAAGGTGTTCAATGAAAAGTTGTTTAACTATGTTGTCCTCTTTTATCACCCCCATATTCATTTTGCCAGGCAGGCGTTGTTGTTTCTCCCAAACCCTCCAGCAGGCAGGCAATGAGGCCTAGAGAAGTTAAATGACTTACAAATCACATGGCTGGCAGGGAGCAATCCCTTTGCACACTGCACTGGAGGCCACACCTACTGCTGCCTGTGAATGCAACATGTAATGATAAGCAGGGCACCTCTGATTTCTAACTGCATGTTCAGCTTTACCTTGAAAGTCATGGCACAAGGTTACAGTAGCCCTGCCCTCCTGCTGGTAATGCCCTACTAGAGCCAGGCCGACTACTGTGTAGAGAGGCAGAGCTCATATTGCCCAGCTCACAACAGCCCAGCATTCCTCTCATCTCACACCCCACACTCCTCACGCACGTTACCTGCAGGTTGAACTGCTTTCTGCCTCCAGACAGTGAAGAAAGCAACGGAAACATGAATCCACACATCACTGCTTCATCCCTAGAAAACTATTCTGGGTCTAAAGTGCAAAAGCCCCAAACAAAACAAACAAAAACTAGCACCTACGAAGCCAGGATTTTGGGGCAGGAAGAAGGGTATTCAAATGCTTCATTGTCGTTGCTTCATGGTTTTCTCCCAAGTACTAACCTAAAATCTTTCTAAAACAGAGTTCAAATGAGATCATGCCGTGTGCTTTTGATTTCTTTCTCAATCACAGTTTTATTTTCAGACTACAGAGGTATTATGTGTTGTGTAGTTAACTTAGAATATAAGAAGGTCAAGAAAAGGAGAAAAAACACACACCGTTGTCTCTCAACCCAAAGAAAATTACTGTCAGATTGTATCTCCTATTTTGAATTCTCCTGATATGTTTTAAATGATAAAGTTCTCTCCTCGGGTACACTTTTGCTAGGGTATGTGTCACTCACTGCTCAACTCCCACAAAACATAGGAGCAGACCATGTGGAGTGTTGGGAGTCAAAACAAGGCATTCACAGGCCTGGGGGCCACAGAAGAACTCCTGACACAGTCAGAGGTGAAGAGGGGGACGGAGAAAGCTCCTGTCAGAGAGCACAGAGCCCTGCATCCTATTTGGCAGAGGCAGCGACGTAATGGTGTGGAATAAGTACCCCAGAGCTTGGGATCAAAACTGACACACACCCCCAGAAGGAAATATGAAGTCAATGAGGCATGATGCAGTTAAAAGGGTAACCTTCCAGGGGTGGAACATAAATATAGCAGCCTAGATACACAACCCCCCACCTCCAGTGAAAGTATGATCAAGGCTGACACATTGGGGGAGGGGGTGATGAACTCAAACATCTCCAGGAGACAGGCAAGTCAAGTAAATGGATAAAGGCCAGGTGCCAGGGAAACAAGGCAGAGGCACTTTGCTGGAAACTTAAACACATGGGAATCTTCTCCATTTCCACTAATAAGAATTCTGTCTCACTTTTTGGAAACACAGCAGTCTTCCTCATTTATCTTTCATTTTCACACTTTAGAGAAACATTTCTTCACAGTAGGAAAGACGGCAGGGCAGATTCAAGGATAAATAGAAGTTGACAACAGATTTTCATTTCAGGGAGACAACTGGAAGTGGTAGAGCTGCTAGAGCTCTAGAGAACTCATACCTCACATATATGAAGGGCTCGGCCCCAGCTAATAAGAATAAGGAATGAGAAATAAGAATACAGTAGTATCAGATGTTCCAATACTCCAAGAAAAGCCGGAAATATGGATGCCTGTGTACACTTTCCCAGCTTTTAAAATTGGTTCAAGATTTAGTTTTAAATTAAATAGATTTACCAAATTAAACACATTTCTGGGATCCCATAAGTCCCATGAGCATCCCATTTGTGATTCTGCCTTATGTCTTCCCAGATCTCATTCCATGGTGACGTGGCCGCTTAGAACCCAGTGGGATGAATACCTGTGCCTTTCCTTCTCCTACACACTGGAAAGCAGTCAAGTGTGATTTCTAAAACTGACCATTAAGGGAGACATTGACAAATTCAATCATGACCAAAGGGCAGGGGAGGGACATGAAACCAAATGCATCTGGCATAGTTTTAGGAACAGACATAACCAGTATGGCATGATGGAGTGTTTTTTTAAAAGATTGTTCAGAATTGTACAATGCTTTCAATTTCATGTAGAAATATACATGATACTTTCACATCCATTATGTCATTAGAGCACACAATAAATCCCAAGGTAGGCTGAAAGGTATTATTAGTACCATTAACGGAAGGGTAGGGGGAGAAGGGGAATGAATGAGTAGAAATGGTGGCTCAGAAGTTTCATGACTTGCGAATATTATCATAAAAATAAGCACTGGGAAGAATGATTAATTTATTTTTTTTAAATGGGGAATTTCATGTTGACTCTGAGTATCATTTATAGAAAACACAATGACACCAGTGGGTTTTTTTTCTCTAATAATACTTTGACAAAAGCATTAAATGCAAAAAACTATAAATGGTTGGGAGGTGAGAAATACGCTTTTTTAATTTTTTTTCTTACAAAATTTACTCATGCTTTGAGAACTCAATGCTGACATCCACATCTGTTTCACAGAACAGATTCATTATTTTCTCCTTAACTTTTAACTATAAAACAGAAAAAAACAGGATAATGTTTTAGATTACTCTGAAAAAACTTTTAAACATTAGGACCTATTCATCTTAAGAAAATAGAGAAACACAAAGAGTCTGGACTTTGGGTTCTAGAACAAGCATTACATGTGTCCTCAGGCAACAATCTCCCCAGCCTCAGTAGCCTCTCTTTACAGATGAGATAATAATACCTGAGTATGAGAAGGGAGATGGGTGTTCATGAAGTCTCTCTCTCAGAATTGCCAAGTATTCCACAGACATAAAATCATGTAAGGCAGGCTGACATGATTGAAAAACATATAAACATACACAAACTATTATATATTACATTGAAACTTCAGTCAACCTCATTCTTATCATGTCTAACCCCAACCATGCCCGGTAGCCTTGAGTGGCTCCAGGTTCAGAGCCAGGTGACCTTCGGGTGCCTGGGAGCCCAGTCCACATGCTCAGCACAATTGCTTCTCTCACCCACTCCCACAGTATTCTTGTCTCCTGCCCTATGGGAATTCCCCAAGGATCATGCTCCCCTCCATTATCACTCTGATATAGCATGCTTTTTATTTTCTCCACAAATCCTGCTGTCTCAGAAAGCCTCAAATCTCATCTCCAAAAATTATCTATACAAAATGTATATTCCTGGAGTTAAGAATCAGACCAACTTTAGTTCAAAATCTAATTTCACAAGCTTAGCTTCTCTGATCCTGTTTTTGTAACCAGAAAATTGGGATCCTGAGTCTACTTCAGAGACTATGCTAGAGGTAAGAAGGTATTTTACATTCTATATCTACTTATATTAGAACCTACCGTGAAGAGATTATCCAATAAGCAGAACTTATGATTGGGTTTGATATTTTTTATGCTTAGAAAACTCCACATGGTCATTAGTTAACCCTTGATCACCCAGAGCTGTGTCACATTAGTCAAGTGTGTATGTTCTGTACTCCTTATTCCACTCCAATTACTACATCACAAACTTCCTGAGGGCAAGAATCAGTCATTCAATATTTCTTGAGAGCCATCTGTCTGCTAGACCCTTCGCTCAGACCTGGGGTTCTCAGGCAAGCTGGCTTCCTTTGCTCCCGTGGAGCTTACATATCGAGGAGAGGCAGCTGACCAACAGGAAAAAAAATTAAAAAGCTGGCTCTTTGCAAATGGTACAAGTGAAATAACCAGGTACTATGAGAGAGATACCCTGGGAAGAGAAAGATACGAAGCTGCATTGGACAAAGGGGACAAGGAAGGCTCTCCAAAGACATAAAGGGGAGCCAGCCATGCACAGATCTAAGGGGAAAACAACACAGGCGAAGGTAGAAACAACAGGGAAAATGGGGAAGCTGAGTGAGGGCAGAGAATTACACCGAGTGACGCTGGAGGGGTGGACCGGCTCCACGTCTCCTAGGGCTGTCAGTAGGGACAGGCTCCAGGCATATGCCTCTGACTTTATCATCAAGCCATACATCATTTGCTGGTGGTTGAACTCTGAGATTAGTTTTCTGTTTCCTCTTATCTTCGTTTGCAGCAGGATTTCATGCAGGGCACCCTTGCCTTAGCACCTGGCAAGAAAATACCTGATGTCACCCCCAGGTCCCCTGCGGCCCTTCATCCAGTCTTTGGCAGGAGACAAGTGTCCAGGAAGGAACCCTTGACTCATTCTGAAGTCCCCCCCTTTCAGCTGCCAGTGGCACACGCAGTGTGACTACCCAGTGAGACTTGCTTCAACCCGTATGCCACGACTGCTCCCAGACATCTGGGAAGCTGGTTTTGTTGCCTGAGGAGGTCATTTTTGGAGAGGTTTCCATAGAAACTCAAACTTTTTCTCCAGCTACTCATGTAGTTTATCTCTTTATTTTTAAATACACATTATTTTTCCTTTCATCAGCATTTGGGTTCTTGATTCTTTGAACACCTAAGAAATAGCACCAAATCTCTAGGAATGTAATCTCTTTCATTCTCCTTTAACAATCTGTCCTAATTGTGTTTCTGTGTCTGAGAGGAAAGGGTATAGAGGCTTTGCTGCTGAAACAAATCATTTCTCACATTAATCTTTACTCTTGCCCTGACTGGTGTGGCTCGATGGACTGAGCACTGCCCTGTAGGCTGAAAGGTTGCTGGTTCGATTCCCAGTCAGAGCATATACCTAGGTTGCAGACCAGGTCCCTGGTTGGGCACATGTGAAAAGCAACTAACTGATGTTTCCCTCCCTCTCTTTCTTCCTCCGTTCCCCTCTAACAATAAATTGTTTAATAACCTTACTCTTCTCAGAATCCTTTAGATGACTGGTCATTCATTACTAGTTTACCATTTACAGCACTGGATTTACAGAAAAAGTCTTACTAGACCGTTGTCCTGCCTCTGTCTCTTTCTCCATCCTCTACCCTTGATATCAACCTCCTCCCTGGATCCCTACAATCCCAATCTACAAACACCTGAACTTTCTTCACGCAAGCTTAGGTCTTGCCCACTTTGGACCACTAAGAGTACCATTTCTTTGAGCTTCCTATCTCATACCCATTCTTAATTTACGTCAAGTAGTGGGCATCATTCCAAAGGGGAGATTTCCTGACCTCCCAAGGCCTTATCAGATCACCTGTTACGTTTTCTTCCTAACAATTCTCAATTATAATGAAATCAACATTTGCGATGTCTCTCTCCATTAAAATGTATACTTAAGGAATCATCTTTCTAACTTCTGTATCAACAGCATCTAGCAGAATATTCTGTGATGAGTAAAAGAAAAAGATTATATTAGGGAAACAGTTATATAAGCCGAAGAAGGAAGGATTAAGTAGTGAAATAAATTCTGCTTTGTGCACTTACAGGGATAAAATTTATTTTCTCCAAGGAAACAAGAATATATGTCACCTCTTGTGAAACAACTGAAAAAATTAATCTGTTTTGGTTTTAGTGAAGCCATCATTTGATATAGTATGAATCAAAGCAAGGGGTAAGCGCACTCAAGAGCTGCACCCCATAATTTTACAGGGGAACAATGGGCCTCGCCACTTCTTCGGTACACAGCTGAGCAACAGGTGAGCAGGACTGTCAGCAAGGGCAAAACTCTCATTCCACATAGAAAGGCCAGAGAGAGGAAGAAAGTAAAAGAAAGTCAAGAAGAAGAAGAAAGGAGAAGAAGGAAGAGGTGGAGGAGGAGGAGGAGAAGGAGGAGGAGGAACAGGAGGAGGAGGAGGAGGAGGAGAAGGAGGAGAAGGAGGAGAAGGAGGAAGAGGAGGAAGAGGAGGAAGAGGAGGAAGAGGAGGAAGAGGAGGAAGAGGAGGAGAAGGAGGAGGAGAAGGAGGAGAAGGAGGAGAAGGAGGAGAAGGAGGAAGAGGAGGAAGAGGAGGAAGAGGAGGAAGAGGAGGAAGAGGAGGAAGAGGAGGAAGAGGAGGAAGAGGAGGAAGAGGAGGAAGAGGAGGAAGAGGAGGAGGAGGAGGAGAGGGAGGAGGAGGAGAAGGAGGAGGAGGAGGAGAAGGAGAAGAAGGAGGAGAAGGAGGAGGAGGAGGAGGAGGAGGAGGGAATGAGGGAGGAGAGGGACAGGCAGAATACTCAGGAAAAAGAGAAGAAAAAGAGTCACATGGAGACTCCACGTGCCCCTGGGGAGGGAGGATAGGAGGCAGTGCCAATAGGCTGGGGAGTAGAGGCCTGGGAAGAGAGCCAACCTGCCTCTTGGGAGCCACAGAAGTCTTGACAATGTACAATTCTGTTCTACGTAAATGGATAGACACTTGGCTAGATGCCAGGCGGGAGGCTGACATGTGAGGTGATTTCTCTAAGTCTGTAGGTCAAACCTAATCACAGTAGCTGAGATTTAGTGAGTTTGTCTGGTATGTATGCTGGGTGTTTCAGACATATTGCTGTGTTAGATCCTCACAATAACCTGTTCTTACCAATGAGGAAACTGAGACTCAGAGCTTAAGGTACTTGCTTACAGTCACACAGGTAAAATGTGGCAGGGCCCAAGTCTGTCTGTCTTCAAAGCTGGGATCTGTCCATTACGATACCCTGTCCTGGCTCATAAAAGTGGCCTCAGAAAAAAGATGAGGACTATACCTGCAACACAGGGAGGAAATGCTACAAGGCGAATATAATGTGGCACACAACCAAACTTTCTGAAAATGGAGAAGTGCTCAAGAGGAAAGAGAATCTATGAGGAAATAATGTAACTATGGGTAGGCTGAATATAACGCTCTTTCTGAAGCAAATCTAATTACGTTACACTCCTACTGTACTTGGGATAAAACTCAAAGTCCTCACCATGACCTGCAAAAGTCGGCGCCATTTAGCCCCCCCCACCCCCACCCCCGCCCTGCAGCCTCACCAGCACTCTGCTTCACAGGTCTGCCCCCTCCCCACCGAGCTAGGCAACCGTCCTCTTCCTGGTCAGTGCCACGTACCATCCTAGAGATTTCACACAGGCATCTGCCTTTATGGAAGGCTCCTATCCTCTATTCCTCGCCCGACTTCAGGAGACTTAAGACTTTCAGGAAAGTCTTCCCAGATCTCAATGTAATTTTCCCCATACTTTCCACTTCCTCATTTCACCTTACACTCTGCCTTTATATCACAATACAATGATAACCTCTGCATATTTATTTATATGCTATGTTGGTAAATACCTGCCTGGCCCTTCTAGACAGTAGACTCCAGAAGGGACCATTTCTCTTGTTTGCTAGGCTACCACCAACCCACAGTACAGTGTCTAAGACATTGTGGGGTCATAAGAACTCAAATATTTTTTGCTGACTATGGCAATGAACTTCATTCAGGAATGCTCTAAGTCCAAAGGAAGTGAGGAAGTGAGATGACCATTGAAAAAACGTCTAGTCACCATCACGACCTATGCTAAGAGCTTTCCATGCACTATCACTTCCCAGAACAAGAACTTAAGTTCTGCCCTGGCTGCTGTGGCTCAGTGGACTGAGCATCAGCCTGTGAGCCAAGTGTCGCTGGTTCGATACCCAGTCAGGGCACATGACTAGGTTGCACGTCAGGTCTCCAGTTGGGGGCGTGAGTGAGAGGCAACCACACAGTGATGCTTCTCTCCCTCTCTTTCTCCTGTTCCCTCTCTCTAAAAATAAATAAATAAATAAATAAATAAATAAATAAATAAATAATAAAAATAAATTAAAAAAAAAAGAACTTAAGTTCTTCCTAAATAGTGGGCATCACTTAGGAAAAAGTAGAAATTGGCTCCTACCCTGTGTCCCCCTCCCCAACATTGCTATCCACACTACCCCTTTAAAAAAAAAAAAAAGTCTCTGTTCTCTCATA
This sequence comes from Furipterus horrens, assembly GCF_987537825.1. Taxonomy (NCBI): domain Eukaryota; kingdom Metazoa; phylum Chordata; class Mammalia; order Chiroptera; family Furipteridae; genus Furipterus; species Furipterus horrens. The sequence goes on from NW_028327180.1 coordinate 84,657,376, forward strand.
TATTTGTCTTATATCCATCCCCTTTTTATTCCAAACAACAGTAAGAAAACCAATGCCCAGAGGTCCAGGTCCTCAGCTATCATTAGGAAAATGAAAAACAAGATAAATCACAGAGAGTGTTAGCACGACAACAGTCTCTGAGCCAGGTCAGGTCCAAACCTGCTCAGTCACCAAGGCATTTCCACACAAAGGAAATTGACATCCCAAACCCAGGATTTTGAGTTTAAGTCAGACTGAAGTCAGAAACCTGAACTCTGGGAAGACAAAGAATCCGTCGATATGTAAATAGTCCTAGACACTAAGAATGAGGGGAAGTAAGATAAACAAAGGCAGACTTCTAAAAGAGTTCCATCTCCAAAGTTTTCATCAAGTATCAGCTAATCTGAAACAAAGGTCTCTAATCGCATAGAAAGTGTTATACTCAAATGATTTGATTTTCTATTTTGGTAGCTTTTTCAGTGATGTGATTGGGCTTTCAGAGAAAAGAATAACAGGAGACCCTGGATGTTTTCCTTGCATTGAGAGGAATTTCCACTTCTGCTGCCAAGTAACATGTTCCACCCTCTCTCCCCCACCCTGCGTTTATTCACCCAGCACTGATTGTGCGCCAGGCACTTGGCACTGGGGGACAAAGTAGGGAGCGGGAACAGGAGGGCCCGTCCTCTCGGAGTTGTCATCATCAAGATGTTTGTCTTGCTATTCAAATCCACGCATTATGGCACTTTGTGTTTCACCAAGTCCTTTCACATATGTCACTTCGTGCCATTTTCCCAACAACTCTGTAAGAACAGCATGGATGTTAAGATTTCCTTTTTTTCTCACATAAAGGAAATGAGGCTCACAGCCCAAAAGAACTGGCCACAAGCTACATACGTTATGTTCTTCCTACTACACCAATAGCAACAAAAACCACAGCAAATGTTTAAAATGCGTTCATAAATGCTAATCACTTACATACATTACCACAGTTAACTCTTGAAACAATGCTGTGATCCTACTTTAAAAATGGTAAAATTGAGGTTCAGCATTCAAGTAACTTATTGCAAGTCAGCCATTCAGGAAAAGAAAAAAGACAGAAATAGAGACTTGAACCTATGTGATTCTGTAGCTGCCATTCAACCACAGTATTTACTGTCAAGATAGTATAAGCTGGTTATAGTCCTTATTTTAATTGAACAGCTATCATTATAATCAATTTCAAAAAGAGAGAATTTAAAAGCCACATTCAAGGTCATACAGTCCAGAGGGAAGTTAAAACAGTACCTAAATACCCAAGATGTAAATACAACCCACTTCTGCACTTGTCCAACAGTTCTCAACTAGGCACAACACAGAAAGATACTTAGAGATCATCTGGGCTAAACTGTGGCTGCAAGGTGAAACAAATGGTCCTCTCATAATGGAACCACTCACTCAATGTATCTGGGTGTAATCCAAGAGCTAAAAGTGGGGCATTTAGAGTCAGAGAGCTCAGGGCCTTTCAACACCTCATCAGTGCTGGCATCCCTGTTCCAAATGAAGTTTGATCCTTGCTGATGGGTCCATGTAAAGAGATTGACATCTTCCTTCATTCCAAAGAAAGATGTTAGAAGAACCATCCTCACTAATAAGAGTATAAGGTAATAGGAGGTACATTTGGGTAGAATATAGGGTTCAGGCAAGAGAGAACAGGGAGATACGCTGGAGAACAAGATGAAGTTCAAGTCATTCATCCTCAAAACCAAAAATAATCACTTAGTACTCTCTATATGCCTAGGACTATGCTGAGATCTACGGAACAAAGATGAAAATGACCCAGTCCCTGACCTCACAGACCATGGACCAGGGGACTAAAGAGTTTACACTTCTTCAGGTGCTGGAAAACCACTGATGGTTTCCAAGGATGGAATTGTTTGACCATAGCTGGTTCTCCCACAGATCAGGGACTTGAGCGCTATAAGCCCCTCTTGACCTCTGTAGTGGCACTTTGCAATGAGGTAGCCACTAGCCACACATGGCTATTGTGCACTTGGAATACAGCTAGTCCCCACTGAAGTGTGCTCTTTAAGTGTAAAACTTACACTGGATTTTAAAGACTGTGTGAATTTTAAAACGAAAGTAAATCTCATAAAACCTTTTATGTTAACAAATAAATTTTAATAGGATAAAGACAATATTTTAGATATACTATTGGGTTAAATGTTACTAAAATGAATTTCACCTGTTTCTTTTTACTATTTTAATGTGGCCATGAGAAAATTTATATTTACATATGTTGCTTGAATTACAATTCTTTTAGATAATGCTATTCTAGAGAATTCCTGATAAATGTTCACTTAGGCTTCCTTGAAAACTTCTACTAACTGAACAGTCACTGCTCCTTGAGAAATTCCATTCTGTTGCTTAATGGCTCTGGCTACTAGGAAGTAGTTCTTTTTATTAAACCACAATCTGTCTTTCTTAAGATTTTCTCCACTGGGAATCATGATGCTCTAGGGTATTCTCCCAATAGCGGCTATCTTCTCCACCCCGTTCCACCTGCCCTAAATTTTCCAGTCTTCTCTTGTTCCAAGTAAATACCTCCAGTTGGTTTTATTATTTCTTGCACGGTATGCTTTCCAGGTCTCTGATGATCCTTATCACTCTTCTCTAAAACATGTTCTAAATCATCAGGCCCCCTTCAGAAAGAAAGACAAAACTTCCAGGTTGTCTGGTTGGAGGCAAGCGTGTATGATGGTTTAAAAAGACCCTTACATTAGGAATATGAGATAAGTTTGTTGCCCATCTCTCCTGCCATGTGCAACCTTACAGAAGTCATTTCACCTCATAGAGAAAAGCATATCACAGACCATTGTAAAGCAAAAACAAAACACAGCACACTCGGTACAATCCACAGCGAACCTTTGCTTTTACCTGCCCAGGATTCATGTCTCCTGCACTGACACCCTTCTCCCACTTCAAATTGTGCAATTTTTCCAGTTTTTGGAGGGGCGAAGGATAAGGTTGCCCTATACCTCCAGCTTCAGGGAAGTCTGAGCCCAGGCGTGGGGAGGCAAAGTCACTGACTGGTTCAGTGAAAGGCACAGGGCTCAGCTGAGGAAAGTGTATCACATGGAGAGAGCCTGCGTGAGAATACGGCCAACGGAGGAAGCAACACTAAAATATATTGGGGTGGAGGATAAGACCTGATACCATAATTCATGTCATTTGAATCTCTGCTCCTATGTGTGCTTCAAGTAATATACTCCGTGGCTTTTTTCTTTTAACTGAAATAATAAACCTATTTTTCCCAAATCCAGTTATGAGTTTACAAGCAACAGCCTAATGCATTGTTGCCAATCACTGAAATACTTCCAGGGCTTCTGCCTCATTTCAAGCCCTTCTGATTTGCCACATTTGTACCTAGCTTCACAAACAAGCGCGATGTTTTGTCAATAAACACAGAGGAACTGCATGCTAAGATGGTAGAGGGGAGGGATGGTAGAGCTCCCATTCTGAGTCTCTGTCTTTTCCTCTTAAGTAATTCACCAATTTTTTTTATCCTTATCATGGAAAAACTACATGGTCAACATTTTGTTTATTCAAGTTGCCATTTTATATTAAAATGGTACTTGTTATCTCCTCTGAAGTGTGTGACAAATAATGAAATACCATTCCAGTATGCCTTGCTGTATACAACAGGGCAAAGGTAGGTTTATGGTTGTTCATATCAAAAATAATACAAACATTAATAAAGAAGAATACAAGAATAAACCCTTGTTTTTCACTTACTCACAACTGTAAACCTACTTTGGCCCACCTCTGCATAAAATCAATGTGTGTGCAAAAACAAACTGACTTCCACCAGAACTCACAGCACACTTTATCCGCACTTCTGATTGATTCTCTGTAGGCAGTGTCTCCCAACAATTCAGCCTTCTTGTCCTCTCCAGTGCCCCCCATATCCTAACAAGTAGGTTGTATTTCAGGACCCTAGCACGACAGAGCGCTTTAAGAAATGGTTGCTGTCTTACTCCCTTACTGTATTGATAGTGTCCAGTGTATGAGAACTGACTTTCTCAATGCCCAGTACAGTTGGAGACAGAGCCTAGGCAAGAGTTCAGTGCTCCTGGAATATCACACGGCTGGTGTGCTCTAAGCTGAGCCCCTAGGTCAAAGGCCTCTTTTGGTTATGCAAACCATCTCCAAATTGCTTTCTTTCACAAGATGAGATTACTCTATCTTGGTTTTTATAAAGTGGGCTTACCTTGGTTGGGGTACTTAAGTTATTGTTAACACGAGGAACTGCTACTATTTATAGACCAGGAATCTGCTATGTGTCTGTGGCCATTATCTGGCTCAGTTTTCATAAAAACCTTGGGGAGAGGCTATGCACTTGGCCTAAATCAGACATCTGCTAAATGGTAAACAGGATTGAATTCAATTTCCAGCTCTGACTACAGAGCCTGAGATTTTAACATGAATATGCCATATCCTCAGGAAGATTAAGCAAAACTTTTTCATGTCTGAAAACAAGCAAAGCTTTAGAATTAGAGGTACTGCATCCCGGGTCCTCACTGACCTGTAACACGCTTTCGATATATTAGCAGATATGCTCAGAAATATCCCTGTCCAAGTCCTCTGAGCCAACTATTTAAATGCATAGTAAACACAAGTTCATAAATATGTATATACCTAAGCTATGTGTTCACTAATTCCACCAATTTTTATACAAATTTTAAAAAAGACAGAAACTCAAAGCAAGACACAGAAAAGCAAGAGTCATCTCTTCTTTCTCCTATGGCTCTGCAGACTACATTTATTTGCTTATTTAACGGAGTATCTCGTTTTCAAAGCATAAAGAGGATTACACCTCAACAACCCTGGATCAGCTGTATGATAATGCCCTACCGCTCTGCAACAGATTCCCCAACTCAGTGGCTTAACACAATGCATACTTTTATACCTTTTCTTGGAGAAATTGACAAACTTAAAACTCACCTGAAAATTCAAGGGACACAGACAGCCAAAACAACCTTTCAGAACTCATAGTTCTCAATTTCAAAGCTATAGTAATTAAGACAGTATGGTACTGACAAAGATAGACACAGAAATCAATGGAATACAATTGAGAGTCCAGATATGAATCCTCAAATTTACAGTCAGTTTCTGACAAGGATGCCGGATAATTCAATGAAGGATGATAGCCTTTTCAACAAATGGTTCTGGGCCAACTGGAAAAAGAATGAAGTTGAATTCCTACTTCAACCCATATATAAAATAGCTGAGAATGGATCAAAGACCTAAATGTAAAAGCTACAACTATAAAACTCTTGAAAGAAAACATAGGTGTAAATCTTCATGACCTTGGATTAAGCAGTGTCTCGGTCACACCAAAAACAATGAAAAAACAGAGAAACATGACATCACCAAAATTAAAAACTTCTGTGCTTTAAAGTGCACCGTGAAGCAAATGAATTCACTGAATAAGAGGAAATTTGTGCAAATCGTGCATCTGATAAGGGACTTATATCCAGCATATACAGAGGTCCATCCAGACAAGGGTGAGCCATTGTTACTATAATGAGAATGGTTTGTGGGACATCCATGTAATTTGACAGCCAAGAAGAGTGGACTGGACTGTGCATGTGGGAACAATGACACCTTCGCTGTACTAGTCAGTGGGGGTGGTAGACACCATTGAGTGAGCATGTGTACTGTGTGGCCATGCATTCAAAATTACTGAGCAAGTAGAACAACGAATTCTGTATCAAATTTTATGTTAGGCTTGAACATCCCTTCACGGAAATATTCAGGTGATTCAGAAGGCCACAGCTATGGGCAACTGGTGATTGGCAGCTTTATCATGACAATAAGCCTCCTCATTCATCGTGTCTTGTGCAGGGATTTTTGACGAAAACATCCAATCGCCCACCTATACCCCAGATTTGGCGCCCTGAGACTTCTGCCTTCTCCCCAAAACCAAAATCATCTTTGAAAGGGAAGAAATTTCAGACTGTCAATAAGATTCAGGAAAATACAATGGGGCAGCTGATGGCGATTGGGAGAACTGTGTGAGGTCCCAAGGTGCCTACTTTGAAGGGGATCGAGGTGTACAATGTTTCTTCTATCTTGTATCTTCTTCAACAAATATCTTTTTCCTATTATATGGCTGGAAACCTTCTGGAGAGACCTTGTATAAAGAACTATTATAACTCAAAAACACAAAGATAAATAATCCAATTAAAATGACAAAGAATCTGCATGGACAGTTCTGCAAAGGAGAGATACAAATAGCTAACAAGCACATGAAAAGATGCTTAACGTAATTATCCATCATAAAAATGAAAATCAAAACCACACAGAGATGCAACTTCATACCCACAAGAATGGCTATAATCAACAAGACAGATAACAAGTGTTGGTGAGGATGTGGAGAAGGTGGAAACAGAGTATTATTGGTTGGAATGTAAAATGGTGCAGCAACTGGAAAAACAGTCTGACAGTATCTCAAGAAGTTAAACATAGAGACCCAGCAATTTTCATTCATATATATGTATACGTGTGTGTGTGTGTGTGTGTGTGTGTGTGTGTGCACCCAAGAGAAATCGAAATCATCATGGAACTATATGCTGCTGGCCCAGAAGTCAAAGAAACTGAAAGAGAACCCAGAAGTTTCCATTCCTGCAGGCTCAGCTGCTTTTCTAGCACAACCAGGTGATCCAACAAGCCACACTACTATGTGTGAGCCACAGTAGGGCTTTGTGTCCTGCTGCAACTTTCTGAGCCTAAACAGGCAAAATGGTTATAGTTCCATTTCTGATTTCCAAATCTCATTGCAAAATGTCTTGTGTAGTCTGTGCCAGTCCACAACTATGTAAGAAAGGGAACTCTGGAAAGCGTAGCTCCAGTTTAGCTCAGTTAATACAAATTGACCTCAGTTATTAAAGTATTTGGAAATGAGACTGGGAATGCTGGCAACACAGAAATTACATATCACCCATAGCCAGAAATGCAACGTGTGTAAAATTCCCTGGCTCAAATAGCTCTTAAAATTAAGAAAGCTTCTGCAAGGGATATGTATTCTTTAATTTAAATTTAAATTTTCAATTATAGTTTACATTCAATATTATTTTGTATTAGTTTCAGGCATACAGCAGAGTGGTTAGAAAATCATATACTTTACCAAGTGTTTCCGCTGATATTTTCAGCACCCACCTGGCACCAGACAGTTATTACAATAATATTGACTATATTCCCTATGCTGTACTTTACATCTATTTCATGAGTACCAATTTGTACTTCTTAATCTTTTAATCTATTTCACCCAGCCCACAAACCCTTCCCCTCTGGCAATCCAGTCTGTTTTTTGTTTGTTTTTTGTATCTATGAGCCTGTTTCTATTTGTTTCTCTTGTTCTTTAGATTTCACATGTAACTGAAATCATACGGTATTTGTCTTTCCCTGTCAGACTTGTTCACTTAGCGTAATACCCTCTAGGTCTATCCATCCTGTCCACAAATGGTAAGATTTCATTCTTTTTTTGTGTGTGTGGCCAAGTAATATTCTATTATATATGTAGTACAATGCTTTTATCCACTTGTCTACTGATGGGCATTTGGGTTGCTTCCCTATATTGGCTATTGTAAATAATGCTGCAATGAACATGGCGGTATATGTATTCTTTCAAAAGTGATACGTTTTTAAAATAGGGTTTCTCAACATCACACTATTGACATTTTGTGCTAGATAAGTCTTTGTAATGGGGGGTTGTTCTGTGCATTGTACGGTGTTAAGGAGCATCCTTAGTCTCCAACTGGATTCCTCTATCACCTTCCCAGTCCTGACAACCAAAAATATCTTCAGACAATGCCAAGTATCTACTGGGGGGGGGGGGGGGGCAAAGTTGTCTCCAGTTGAGAACCAGTACTTCAAATGTTGCTAAATACACAGCATCTTTGTTTCAGAATAAACTAATTTTTAGTTGATTATATATTATGCTGCTTATACATTTAATTCCATAGACAATGTCTTTTGATTATATGAAATCCTGTTTTACATAATTATTGATAATTCACACATTGGAAGAGACTCTTCATTGATTTGACTTTGAGTCAGTTTAAAAGCAGGGCTCAGTTGGTCAAGGTCACTAATTAAAAACACAATGAATGCCTTAGCTTCATAAGAATCCACCTTTTATCTCAACAAGGGGAAGGATACTACAGAGTACAGATGGCCCAAGATAAATCTAGGCCTATTTCAAGAAAGTTTAATATCAAAGACCACAGATATGAGGCTCATACAATGATGAATCATATTTCTTGACCATTTCAAATTTTCATTATTATGAAAAAAAATGGCGATTTTATTTTTTTGAGTAGAATGGTTGGTCTCAGTTGTATACTCATTAGTGGCCCATTCAGCTGTAGATTCACATTTCAAAAATGACTCGCTGGGTGAGATAACATTATCAAAAGAGAAGAACCAACAGGTTGCATCTTGCCCTCTGTCAAATCATACACTGACCCAAGGGTAGGAAACCCGAACATCTTCAAGGTTCGGGTAGGCCAAGTTACACCCACGGTGAGTCTTAGTAATCATGATGAACTGCAAAGTCTATGACCCACCTAAAGAAGTTAATTATTTCTGCTTATGAATGTCATTAAAGATGTGATTTTTCAATAAGGCCAAAAGAATATATATTTATATGAAACTAGTTGGCAACTCACTCACCTGAGGCGTCTCTCACTAAGAACTGCATGCAAACTGCTCATGTTGGCTCGCTTCAGCACCTCGGTGTTGGGAACCTTATCCTGCCAGGCAACATGCAGGACGCGTCGCAGGCACCTCATGTGGAAGCTGTTGAGTTTCCTTTCGTGCCTTGCGTAGGTGGTCCACGTCTCGCTGCCATAGAGGAGAATGCTGAGTACGCAGGCTTGGTAGATGCACAGTCTGGTTTTCTCAGTGAGGCTGGAATTGTTCCACACTCGCCGGTTCAGTTTGGCCATAACTGTGGCTGCCCTGGCGATTCTCCGGTTGACCTCCAAGTCAACTGACAGAGAGCTCGAGATGGTGGACCCGAGGTAAGTGAAGTCGTTGACAACCTCCAGGGTGTATCCATCGATGGTGATGCAAGGGGGAGTCCCCGTGCCTTGAGCCATAACGTTCGTCTTCATCAGGCTGATGGCTAGTCTGAACTCCTTGCATGCGTGGGAAAGGCAAGTGACTAGCTGCTGGAGTCCCTCTTCGGAGTGTGATGTCAAGGCTGCGTCGTCGGCGAAGAGCATCTCATGGATGAGCACCTCTTTGACTTTGGTCTTGGCTCGTAGACGGGCCAGGTTGTAGAGCTTGCCATCGGATCTGGTGTGAATGAAGACACCCTCGCTGCAGTCCTTAAAGGCGTATTGGAGAAGCATGGAGAAGAAGATTCCGAACAGCGTAGGCGCGAGGACGCAGCCCTGCTTTACTCCGCTGCTGACTGGGAAGGCCTCAGAGGTTGCGCCGTTGTAGGACACCGTGCTGTGCATGTTGTCGTGAAAGGACATGACCACAGCAAGCAGATGTGGTGGACAGCCAATCTTCCGTAGCAAGCTGAAGAGTCCGCTTCGACTGACCAGATCAAACGCCTTCGTGAGGTCAATAAAGGCGAGGTAGAGTGGTTTATGCTGCTCGTGACACTTCTCCTGCAGCTGGCGTAGGGAGAAGATCATGTCCACTGTTGATCGGCCAGCTCTGAAGCCACACTGGGACTCTGGGTAGACGCGGGAAGCAAGGGTCTGCAGGCGGGCAAGAGCGACCCGGGCAAATACTTTGCCGACGACGCTGAGGAGAGAGATGCCCCGGTAGTTGTTGCAGTCGCTGCGGTCTCCTTTGTTCTTGTACATGGTGATAATGTTGGCATCTCTCATATCCTGGGGGATGTAACCCTCCTTCCAGCAGCGACAGAGTAGATGGTGGAGCGGCTGTAGCAGGACTGGTTTCCCGCTCTTTAGGATTTCTGGAGGGATTCCGTCGCTTCCTGGTGCTTTCCCGCAAGCGAGGCGGTCGATGGCTTTGCCGAGCTCTGCCGCAGTAGGTGGGGTGTCTAGCTCCTCCATGACTGGTAGGTCTGGGATGGCGTTAAGAGCAGTGTCTGTTACGGTGTTCTTCGTCGCGTACAGCTCGAGGTAGTGCTCGGTCCACCGCCGCATTTGCTGTTCCTGGTCAGTGATGACCTCACCTGTCTTGGACTTAAGGGGGGCGATCTTGGAGGGGATTGGGCCTGTTGCCTTCTTGATACCCTCATACATTCCTCGTGCGTTGCCTATATCGGCGGCTTCCTGAATGCTTCTGCACAGGTTTAGCCAATAGGTGTTGGCACAGTGGCGGGCGGTCTTCTGGACTTTGTTCCTGGCAGCCCGTAGAGCTTGAAGTGTACTGGGAGTGGGCGTGACCTTGTAAGCCAGTAGGGCCTTCCTCTTAGCCTCGATCACGGGTTCCATTTCTTCCCAGTGAGCCTCGTACCAGTCAGCGTTCTTCCGCTCTTTCTTCCCGTAAGCAATAATGGCGGAGTTGTCTATGGCGTCGCGGAGACGTGGCCAATTGGATTCGATAATGTCATCTGCCGCCACTCCCTCGCCGAGTGCATCTTCCATCTTGTTGATGAATTGCTGGGTCTTAACTGGGTTGCTGGCACAACTGGTGTTGATGCGTGGGCGACCCTTCATCTTGGAGTGGTGCAACCTCTTCGGCATTATGCGCACCTTGCTTACCACGAGGGCATGGTCCGTGTCGCAGTCTGCACTGTGGTAGCTGCGGGTGAGGAGGGTGCTGCCAATATCCGTTCTTCTGGTGATGACGAGGTCAAGCTGGTGCCAATGGCGGGAGCGGGGGTGCCTCCATGACACCTGGTGGATCCCTTTGCACTTGAAGAATGTGTTTGTCACGCACAGGCCGTGGTGACACGAAAGCTCAAGCAGTCGCTGACCATTCTCATTGATCTTTCCTCTCCCAAAGTTTCCAAGGCAGGTGGGCCAGGCCATGTGGTCGGCTCCTACTCTTGCGTTGAAGTCTCCAAGGAGATAGAGAGCGTTACTTCTGGGGATCTTGGATAACACTTCGTCCAGTGCATGGTAGAACTGTTCTTTCTCTTCGATGGTGGCGCAGAGGGTTGGGGCGTACGCGCTAAGAATGCTGACTGGGCCGAAAGTTGTTGACAATCGGAGGGTAAGTAATCTCTCTGTGCCTCCTGTGGGTGGCTCTATGGAGTTAACAAGCGTGTTCTTCACAGCGAACCCAACACCGTGCTGTCTTGGTTGGTCCGGAGACTTCCCTTGCCAGTAGAAGGTGTAGTTGGTTTCTCTGATAGTTCCGTTGTCGGCCAACCGGGTCTCCTGTAGAGCCGCAATGTCGATGTTTAGTCGTGCCAGTTCCCTATCAATGACAGCGGTTTTCCTGGCACCCTTGATCCACGGAAGGTCTGCAGTAAGTCCGGGGCACATGGTCCTGATGTTCCAGCTAGCGAGGCGAAGAGCCGGAGGCTTCTTTCTTGTTGTTTGCTTGGAATTAACTGGTGCGGGTGTTTTGTGGCCCACTTTTTGAGAGGCGCCTCTCTGATCCCCACGCACCCAGTGGGGCAGGCGAGCCATGGCGAGACGGCACCTAATTGGCTGGGGGCTGCCCAGCTTGAGGCGGGCGGTAGCTGTCCAGTGAGGTGCGATGACCTCTCCCACCGTCAGAGGAGACCCCTGGCGCTCGTTTCCTTCGCCAATCGGATGAGCTTATAACCGGTATCTGTCTCCTCCCGTGTTGAGTCGACATCTTGCGATGACGCTGGAGTGTCCTCTCCAGTGAAACTGAAGCTACAGAGCCTGGGCAGGGTGATATGGAGGGTCTGCTGTTGCCCATGCAGCAGACCCCCCCTCTCTTCGCAGCTGAAGGGTCCAAGGGAAAGACAAAGTCAATACAGCTTGGCTTCAGGTGCGCCGCAGGAGTTGCCGGTGTTGACTACAATGTCAAACCGCCTTAGGGACTCCGGCTCCGGATTTTCTGTCGGGGTTTACTCCCTTAGCCTTTCCCCTGAAGAGGTATGCCGCAAGGCAGCGGAGGTTTTTTGGAGTCAGAGTTTTCCTTCTCTGATTTTAGAGATGTCCTTCCTCTTTCCTCCTTTACAGGAGTAGAGTCTAAGTCTCTAGTCCTTAAAATATTTATAGGTTTCTTATCAGGAAGAACACCCTTCACACAATCTACCTCTCATGGTCTGAGTAAACAATGTTCTTAGAAGTCAGGAACCAGGCAGCAAGGAGGAGGGGAGTTACGAAAGCTTCTGGAAGGCTCCAGTTGCCACGTGTTATAAGATAACCTGCCTTTTTATGATGGCTGTGGATGAATCGGACTCCAGAGGAGAGTGGCTATTTCTGTTGTGCAACTTTTTGTTGGAGTTCTTTAGTGTTCTTCATTTTTCCCCAGTGTCCATTTTGGCAAGTGGTGGAAGCATTTTGCCACAGTGTATTTCTGGTGGCTGGCTGTCAGCGAAGTGGCGGTGCCTCATCCCCTTCTCCGCCTGGGCTGCTACATCGCTAGGAGCGCCATGTTCGTGGTCTCCCCGGGCACACGCCAGGCAACTACACAGTATCACCAGGACCAGAACAATGTGTGGTGAACAGCAGGCCTTCAGAAAATATTTGTTGAATGAGTAAATTCAGTTAATATGGCACTAGAGCCATGCAGGACATCAGTGGTCTGCTTAGAACACCAGCTCTTCACCAGCCATTTATCTTCTTTCAGCCTTAGAGTCGTTGCACGTTCAAAGGTGCTTGAGAAGAATGCCGACTTAAAAGATGTGCCTTTGAGTCTCTTGCAGCCACTGTGAGTCCTGTTCTTCATCAGGGGCATGGTGGTGCACAGCTCGATGGCCTCGGGCTCATGGAAGATGCTGGGAGAGGCTCCTTTTTCAGTGTTAGGACATTCAATTTAGACTTCAGCATGGTCTGGAAGTGCTTGTTCCTTCTTCATCTTTAAACGTAAATATGATCACTGACGTCTCAGCAGCCATCTTGCAAAGCCTTTGAAATGTCAGAGTATTCTCCTTTTCCAGACCCTCAGGGCATAACCTGGACACCAGAGCATGAGACGACAGACTCTTCATTGTTATCTTGTTGCCCACACTCATCTCTATGTGCTGTAAACATTAACTAGCCTATGAAAAAGCGGGGGGGCCATTACTCTGCCACTATGGCAGTCTATGATTGACAGGTACAATGATTGTCACATCTCCTGTCTTGGGTTGAGATTGTTTTGATGTCCCCTCCAGAGTCTCCTAAGGCCTCAGGGTGTCACCTCCACTGGAGTTTGCCTGAATCCCACCCTTCCTTGGCTGCTTCTACTTTCTTGTTCTGCTCTCCTGTTTCTTACCAGCTTCTCCTGGGAGAACTTCCTTGATTAATTATTTGCCTACACATTCTTATCTTAGAATTTGCCTCTGATGAACCCTAGCTATGACAAAAGTCTGATATATGCTAAGAAGTATGCTGGGCACCTGAACAAGACAACCGTGGCTGGTCAGGAGACACATAAACTAACAATAGTAATAATATTTTAAGAAATACCAACCATTTATTAAACACTTATTATATGCTTGACACTTTGCTTAGTACTCCTTTGGCTAATATCAGTTAATTTGCATAAATTTGTATGACAGGTAATAAATTATCCTCCATTTACATGTAAGCTCCATCAAGTTGAACACCATGTCTATCTCTAGCAGTTTATATTGTCTATATAACAAATGCCCAACAACTGGTCATTGAATGAGGGACTGAACACTACAAATAAAAGAAATTGAGGTACAGAGAGGTTAAGTTAGCACATATGTATCATAGACAGTGAAGCAGTGATGAGAACCCAGTTTTGACAACTCCAAAGCCCATGCTCCACTTACACTATCTTGCCACCTAACTCTACTTGTTCAATTCAAAAAGAACGTAGGGCTGATGACTCTACATAGAAGGAATGAGGACAGGTTTTCTTCCTGAAGGATTCTTCCTTAGCCAATGGCCCTTAAGACTGATGAGGAACACGCATATTTATGAGAAAGTCTATCAATTGTGGATAGATTTGCAAAATTTGGGTCAGAGAATATGATAAGTAAAAACAAAAACAAAAACAAATAAAACTCCCCCATAAGAAAAAATAATGTTGATGTGCAAACACGCCCACAAATACCCAGAGTCAGGTATCTGGGAACATGTCAATAAGTGTCTCTACGCATCTTAGAAAATATACACCTTAAATATCTAGTTAAAAAGTGAGCTGAATCTATGAAATAATTAAGCTGGACTTCATTAACATAAAAAACTTCTGTTCTGCAAAAGACAACATCAAGAGAATGAGAAGACTAGCCACAGACTGAGAGAAACTATTTGCCAAACAGACATCTGATAAAGGATTGCTACCAAGAATATACAAAGAACTCTTAAAACTTAACAATGAAATAAATAAGTAAACAAGCAGGTTAACAAATGGGCCAAATACCTTAACAGATGCTTTGCAAAAGAAGATATACAGATGGCAAGTAAGCATATGAAAAGATGCTCCACATCATATATCATCAGGGAAATGCAAATCAGAACAACAATGAGATACCACTACACAGTTATTAGAATGGCCAAAATCCAGCCCAGTGACAACAGCACATGCTGGTGGGGATGTGGAGCAACGAGGACGCTCATTCATTGCAAGTGAGAATGCAAAATGGTGCAGCCACTCTGAAATGTGGTTTGGTGATTTCTTTTTTTTTTTTTTAATGTGTTTTATTGATTACAGTGTTACATTTATCCCAATTTCCCTTCCTCTGCTCCTCTCCACCCGGTGGCCTCCCTCCCTCCCCTTGTCCCCCACTTTTAGTCCATGTCCATGGGTTGTGCATATAGTTCTTCTCAACCTCTGTCTATTCCATTCCCTCCTACAATGCTTCTTAATTCCTATACCATCTCCCTCCCTCTCCCCCTTCCCCTTCCCTGCTGACCTCCCACCAATATGCTCCCCACACCTATAGTTCTTTTTCCACTCTCGTTGCCTGTTTAGTTTGCCTTTGTTTCAATTCCCTCGCTTCTGTTGTTGGTTCTTGTGATGCAGTTTTCATTTTAGTGTTCATAGTTTTGATCCTCCTTTTTCTAAACCAGTCCCTTTAACATCTCATATAACAGTGGTTTGGGTCTAATGAACTCTTTCAGTTTTATTTTGTCCTGGAAACACTTTCTCTGCCCTTCTATTCTGAATGACAGCTTCGCTGGATAAAGTATTCATGGTTGTAGGTTTTGGATTTTCATTACTTTGAATATTTCTTGCCAGTCCCTTCTTGCCTGCAGGGTCTCCCTTGAGAAGTCAGCTGACAGTCTAATTGGGACCCCTTTGTACATGATTCTTTTCTTCTCTCTTGCTGCTTTTAAGATTCTCTCTTTATCTTTAACTTTTGACATTTTGATTATAATGTGTCTTGGAGTGGTTCTCCCTGGGTCCAGTTGTTTTGGAACTCTCCGTGCTTCCTGGACCTGTACATCTATTTCCTTCCCCAAGTTTGGGAAGTTCTGTTCAATTATATTTTCACTTAATTTTTCAATTTCTAGTTCTTCTTCTTCACCCTCTAGCAATCCAATAATCCGTATGCTCGATCTCTTATAGCTGTCCCAGAGGTTTCTGATCCTCTCATCATTTTCCTTGCTTCCCGTTTCCTCTCTCTGCACTGGTTGACTGTTTGTTCCTTCTCTATGTTCTGGTTTGTTGATTTGAACTCTGGGTTTTATTTCCTCACCATCTGTCTTGTATGTGGTTTTATTCCTTTCAGTATGAGTGTTTTTCAATTCTTTCTCATCTTTTTCCAGATCTTTTGTTAATTCGGTAAGCCACCTGATAACAATGGCCCTGAACTGAGCCTCTGACAGGTTTCTTATTTGTTCATCTGTCAGGTTCTTCATCTGTTGCCTGGTGAGCTGTGCCACCGGGATTTCTATAGTTGTCGCCCAATTTTGACGGATGCGTTTTGTTTTCTTGGGCCGGCTATAGGGGGCAGTGCCTGTGTACTCGTCACAACTCAGCGACCGGCGGTGATCCGCAACCTTTTCCGCTGTGCTGTGGCGCTTTGTCGTCACTGCCCAGTGACCAGCAGCGATCTGCAACCTTTTTCACTGCGCTGTGGCCCTTTGTGATCACTACCCGGTAACCAGCGGCAGACCAGCAACCTTTTTCGCCGCGCTGTGGCGCTTTGTCGTCACTGCCCAGCGACCAGTGGCGATCCACAACCTATTTCACGGCCCTGTGGCGCTTTGTGTGGGGGCGGGGGTCCAAGATGGATTCCCACAGTTATTCCGCTAGGAGACCGGGATCCGTCCTCCCGCCCTCTGGGCCTCACTGTTCCGCGATGTGGTGGCTGCTCTTCCCAGCGTTGGGGTCGGGAGCTGCTGGGGTTCGACTGAAGCTGGGATTGCTCTCCCTGCCGCTGTCCCTGGTGCGACCGCAAACAGCACCGCCCACTTTCGCTCTTACCTGCCCAAAGGGCGCCACTGGTTTATAACTTTGTTCGTTGGGCTTCCATGTAGTTTTATTTTCTGGAATTTCTAGTTATCTTTTGTTTTGAAGTAGTTGTATTCCTCTCTAGTTGTAGAGGGAGACCTAGCGCGTCCGTCTAAGCCTCCATCTTGGCCGGAAGTCGGTTTGGTGATTTCTTACAAAACTAAACATATTCTTACCAGCAGCTGTGCTTCTTAATATTTACCCTAAAGAATTGAAAACTTATGTCCACATAAAAAATTTCACACGGATGTTTACAGAAGCTTCATTCTTAATTGTCAAAACTTGGAAGCAATCAAGATGTCCAGTAGATGAATGCATAAAAAAAAAGGTGGTAAACCCAGAAAATGGAATATCATTCGGTGCTAAAGAGAGAGAGAGAGAGAGAGAGAGAGAGAGAGAGCTATCAAGCTCTGAAAAGACATGGAGGAATCTTAAATGCATATTTACTAAGTGAAAAAAGCCAATCTGAAAAAGCTACAGATATGATTCCAACTATACAACATCTGGAAAAGACAAAATGATGAAGATAGTAAAAAGATCGCTGGCTGCCAGGGACTGTGTGGAGGGAGGGAAGAATAGGCAAAACACAGAGGAGTGCAGGGCAGTATAAATACTCTGTAATACCATAATTATGGATACAGGACATTATACATTTGCCCAGTGCATGAAATATACAACACCAAGAGTGAACCCTGATGTACACTATGGACTTTGGGTGATTATGATGTAGATTCAACAACTGTAACAAATGCATGGCTCTGGTAGGGAATGCTGACAAGAGGAAGGTTACACCCCTGTGGGAGCAGGGGACATATGGGAAATCCCTATGCTTTCTGCTCAATTTTGCTGTGAACTTTAAATTGCTCTAAAAAAAAATAAAGTCTTAAAAAAGAAAGTTACACTGAATTATAAGCTATCAACATATCTTTGATAGGTAGCAACTAAAGGCAAGTCAATAGTTGCTTAAAAATTCATGATGATCAGTTTCAGGTTCCTCTGTCATTATTTTCATTTCAGTGTCAGCAGAAGCAGAATAAGATATGACATTGGTATTCATTTAAAAAAACACCACAGTTTTAATGTGAGCGGATACAGGGTTTATATTCTAAATTACTAGATAATCTTCTAAAAAACATCCAACATTATATGCAAAATGTAATTGGCTTCTTGTTTAATTCCATAAAACAGACTAATGAAATGAAATGGATATTTTGTTTTATTAAACAATGCTTTTGTGATTAGCTCATCACTGAACTTGGCATGGACCTAAGGAGAACTGGTATTCCAGATTCAGAATACTAAGTAGGTTACCATCTTTCCTGCTTAATATACATGTTTTTGAATGTCTCTATAGATAGATTAGGTTTCAGTCAAAATTATAAGGTACTTCAAATTAAATTTCAGCAATGGATTGGTCCAGAAGCCATAATGGCACATGCATCTTTGTAAAAGCAAACCTTTATAAACAAATATAGGAATTTCTAGAAAAGCCATAATAGAAACAATAAACATGAACCATTAAATGATAGAACATATGTTAAAGAGCAGACATCTGTATGGTTCCTAAATGTTCACAAAAGGAACAAATTGGGGGAGCAGCGAAATGTGGAGGTCTGAAGGTTTCCATATGCTGCAAAAGAGACCAAACCTATCTACCAGAGAGAAGAAACCTTTGGAGAGAAGGGAATGCAATGGAAGAGAAAAGGAACACAAGAGGTCAGCTGGAGAGTGGCCTCAGTCAAAACAAGAGTAGGATTTCACTGTGAGAGTGGAGGGAAGTGTGGCCAGTAAAGAGAAGTAAAATAGCCAAGCTCTTAATCGGTCAAGTAACAATGTGCATGGGAGTTGGCCTCCAACGTCACCAAGCTTCTGTTCAGAAAGGCAAAGGAATTTTATGCTTCAGTTTATGGCCGTCCTGGGCCCTTAGTCCCTGCTGAACACTGGCCTTTCCTGGGCCACACAGCTCTCTCCTAAAACCAGTGCAACTGAGGAGCCAGGTTTGTCCTTGGGATCCTGACTCCCCAGAGGGTAAGTACTGGGCAGAGACCCCTGGTGGCTCCTGGGAGGTGGGAAATTGATAACTTCCTATTGATTTTGATTCTTTTCCACCTACCTCTCAGCCTCTTCCCTGATTCTGCTTTTCCCATTAATAAGTTATTTCCATTCTTTGTATTTCACCTCTTCTCTTTGTACTGATGTATTTCAAATCCCAGTTTTGCACTGAAACTCCTAACCAGCATCGAAACCTACAAGATTTTTATGTTAGCTCAAACACAGTATAATCTAAATTGAACTCCTACCCTTTCCCACCTCAAACAACACTTCCATGTTTCATCTCTCTAGGTTTCTTCTATTTCACTTCTTGTGTAGGCCTGGCCATATCTTCCTCTCAAATCTCAGCGGCCACCACCTTTGGCTGGGCCTTCTCAGTTCATGCCTGGGCTACAATAGAGCTCTGAATTAGTTCATCCCTTCAATCCATCCTTAATAAAAGAGCCATACCCATTCTCCTAAAAGAATAATTTCATCAAAGCAAGATCTACTCAGTAGTACCCTAGATTACCCAGGCCTTCCATCTGAAATTCATTATCACCGCAAGGACATACTGTTACAGAGTGAAAGAGAGTTCTTTCACGTGGCACTTTGGTGTAAAACCCAACAACTAGTGTTGAGGAAAACAGGTCTTTATTTACAATATTCCAACCTGGGGAGGGCGGTGAGCAATTCAGCTCAGAGCCTTGCTCTCCCACGGGACCCAGCACTTTCCTTGCTCCCAAAAAGGCTAGAAGCCAAAAACTCGCCCAGAAGTTCCCCATCCCTTATCTGTCAGCTGCCTCCTTCAGGATCTGGGGTACGATGTCATCAGCCTCCGTATAACAGTCCAGGAAACACATGTGCTGTGTTGCACTGGATCACGCATGGTTCTTTCTCTGCCCTTTCAAAGCCACATGGATCTCTCTTTCCTTCTCATAAACTACATGGCGCTCTCTCCTCCTCCTCCTACCTCCTTGCAAATTTCATGGATCTCTCCTCTTCCTCCACAAACTGCATGGTTTTCCCTCTCCTCTCTGCAAACTGAGTGGCTCTCCTTCTACTCTCTCCCTAAAATGGCTGCCACCTTATTTTTAAATCCCTGACTGTGGCCTCTGACGCAGTGGTCATGAAAACCAGTTCTGACCATTCACAGAACCTTGTGCAGGCCCTGCATGCTCTTTCCTCACCATTCCACGGTCAAAACTCCTCCCATCTCTTTGGGACCTTGGAAGAACCAAACTCATTTGCATAACTAAGACACTAGCTACCAGCCATAGATATGCAAAGGCATCTTGAAAGCTGCCCCTTCTCTCCATCCCCCAACCACAGGCTCTGGGGATTTTTTGGGACCTGCTCTGTAACAATACCATGTCCCCAAATAGCACTGCCCTGACCTGGGCTTGCATAGACATTGCCAACATCCCTCACAGGCCCTGCCCTCATGGGGCTTAGAGTTCAAGTACTTCTAACCATCCTGGTGCCAAACATCTCTTTGGCAATCTGATGAAGAGCCCATGAACCTTTTCTCATAATCAGGTTTTTAAATGCATAAAATAAAACACAAGCATTACAAAGAAAACCAATTACATGGAAAAATATCTAAGACAATCTTTTAAATATATATAGAAACATATGAGCACTTCCCATGATGCATTAAATAGCAAGATCTAGCAGCAGTCTAATAATCACTCTCATTTTAAAGAAGGACCTTAAACAACATTTCAAGAATCTATAGTAATTGATATGATACAAAATATTTGTAATTTCTATATATACCAAAGTCAGAGATACTGCTAATATTACAGTGTTTGGTATAATTCATAACTAAAATAAGTATTAAATTTAAGATGGTGATTAATGAAAATTTTTCCCAATCAAGTTTCCAGATTCTCTGAGTTTTATTTCATTTTTATAGCCCCAGGTCTAATGACTTTAAGGTACACCACCTGGAACCCATAGAAATAGACAAAACTTGCCTCTCTAAAAAAGATATCTTATTTTTAACTTGTTCTCAGTGCAATTCAATTAAAATATTTAGCAAGCAACTACTTACCATCTATAAGGCATGAAATTGAAGACAAAACCTGTGTTTAAAGGTGACACTGCCTATGGGGAGTAATAGATCTTTAAATAAATCACAGAACAATAGGTTGGGTATCATATTATTAGTATTTTCTAAGCTCTAAGTTAGTACAAGAAAAGAACCATAAACCATGTCTGGGAGAGCCAAGGAAGATAGCACAGTGGTTACATGATCCAAGCAAAAGGTCAGGGTGCATATAGGTGTGGAGCTGAGTGATACTGGCATGGCAGGAGTTCGGGCTGCTTGAGAGGAATGACAGTTTACTACTAGTAGATTAATAAAATCTGGAGCTCTAGTGCACCACGTAGTGGTTATAGTCAACAATACTGTATTATAAAGTTCAAAGTTACTAAGAGATTAGATCTTAATTGTTCTCAACCCAAAAAAGAAATGAAAAGTTAGGTGACGTGATAAAGGTGTTAAATAATGTTACAACACTACTTTAGTAATCATATTGCACTATATAAATGTATCAAACCAGCATGGTATATACCTCAAATGTACACAACGTTATATGTCTATTATGTCTCAATAAAATATAAAATTTTTACAGAGGCCCTTAATAGTCTAGATCCTAAAATGTACAGTCAGTGAAAAAGAAAATTTTATCCCTTTAACCTGAAAAGAAGGAAGGTAGGAAGGAAGGAAGGAAGGAAGGAAGGAAGGAAGGAAGGAAGGAAGGAAAGAAGGAAGGAAGGAAGGAAGGAAGGAAGGAACAAATGAATGAACGAACGACCAGGAGATGAAGATGAGATCCTGGTTTCAGCCAGATATTATAAATTTAAAAATGCCATCAGAGGTTGCAGACAGTCTCTGCTGAGTTCCATTTCTTTGCTCCCTCTATTCCCTCAGCTCTGAGCACTCTTTACTGTCTCAGAGCCCAGTATCCTTTTCTCTAGGGCAGTGTTTATGCAAGTCCAATTCAAGGGCCATTTGGAAAGGATCACTAGGGATGGCCCTTAAAAATGTAAACCCTGAAGTCCCACCCAGACTTACTAACCCAGAATACGCACGGTGAAGGGCGGTTTGTCTGCATCTTCGGTAAGTCCCAGGGTGATTTCACATAGGCTCAAGTCTAAGGATGACTGCTCTAGATCCCCATATGGTGCTTCATAGTTCATAAATCATTGTAAAGATTTTTGTTTTAATAGTATAAAAGACTACTAAAGGATATCTTGAGAACTGATCTAGTGATTAAAAGCACAGAATCTAACACCAGACTGCATGAGTTGGAAAACTGGCTCTGTCACTTACGAGTTGTTAACCTTGGGCAAATGACCAAATCTGTCTGGTGCCTTAGTTTTCCCACCTGTCAAATAGAGTTGGAAGGTGTGGTAGCTGTACGAGTGCATCTGCAGACTTCTGCCCACAGGAACTGTAAGGGATCAACTGACCGAGGGCCCTGGCCGCTGTGCTCTGAAATCCACAGCAGCATTTGCACCAATGCCCTACCTGCCAATGACTGAACACAGGAAGGATTCTAAGGCAGCCCCATCTCCAGAAGACATGAGATTGCTTTAATGGCTAATTTTGAATCAAGGACTCCCTGCCCATCTCGTATAACCTTCCTCGGATTGATGGCAATCTAAGAGACTCCCACCTAACCTTCCTTCCCTCTCTGTTTCAGTTGAGGTGAAACTTGCATTATCACCTGCCAGACTTTCCCATCTCTTCCAGCTCCCTCTCCATTCATTTTTTATAGCAGGCGTTTCCAATAACAAAATGCTTGCATGTTTTATCCTGTCTTGGCATCTGTGTCTGGGAGGACTTAGACTAATATATAAGGATAAAGTGAGGTAAATCATAAAATGTATTTAGAATCATACTTAGTACACAGTGAGTGCTCAGTAAGTATTTGACACAATATTCTTATTATTATTGCTACTACGGCTGTCCTTACCACAACTATCATAGGAGGGAGATGTTTCAACCATACTGAGTAAACCACCATGCTGTCGTTAATTCAATTCTAGGTAACTCATTCTACATAAAATGACGTTGCAGATAGTCTTAAAATTAAGATTAGAAATCAAGGCACAACTCCTCCTCATAAAACTCTACTTTAAAGTAAAATGAAATGAAAAACTCTAAAGCATAATGCAGATGCCCATTGGTAACAGCATCTGCTTCCCTCCCCCTAGCCACTATCCTTGGGGACAATGTCTTCTCCAGCTTCTCAGCACCAGCACCTCTCACAGTGGCTGTTTGTAACTATTTACTGAGTTGAATTGTTAAATTGTGCAGCTCAATCTAAGGCTTTCAGGAGAAGAGGTAGAAGAGTATATTATTTATTAAGTGATTTTTTTTTCCATCACAAATCTTAGAGCCCTTTGAAATTGGACATACACTTCTGTGGATTAAGTACAACTCAGCCAATTCCCCATAATAACAGTGAAAATTGCAATATCTCTGCTGGGGAATCTAGAGGCTCATCCAGACTTATACCTATACCTCCAATTCACTAAATTAGAAAAAAACTCTGAAGATTTTAAATTTTTTTAGAGAGAAAAGATATATGTTTACTCATACACTTGTGATGTATATGATGTTTAACTATGCTCTCAAGTAAAGCATCAGAGACAGGAAGAAAGATATCTATCTAAAAACAAAAACAAACAAAAAAAACAACCCTCAAACATCCAGGTTTTATATTAAATTAGACCCCAAAATTGGCAATGATTCAAAAGAAAAATCAAAAACATTCCTGCCAGAAACATCAAGTGATGATGCCAATGATTTAAATCCTTCATTACATAAAAAATATAGGCATTGATCATCACCATTAGCAGAAGGCTTGAGGGGGAAAAATAATAGTATGACAGCTACTATTATAAGTACATGTTTTCCACTCAGGCCTATGACTGAAACACAAAAATCCTGTGCATCTAAAAACCATACTATCTGATACTCTGAGTGTTTAAAAAAATGGGAAAACTCTCACAAAGGGATCTGTCTTTTAATAAAAGCTTTGCTGTTGTGTCATCAAAATACCAACTCCAAAATACTATAATTTGAAGCTGGAGCCCTATGTTTGCAAAACAGACAACCACGTAGAACACATTTTTTTGAATTAAAATAGAAATGCTTCTTTCATGATCCAGTAGTTTTATCTTTTGGGATGAAATAACACAGGGGAGGAGTATGTGCATCATGGAAGTGTTTTGAATAGACCCCAGAGAAAAACTCCATGGTATGGGTGTGCTGTGCTCAGAAAAACAAAAACTCCAAGTCGCTGAGTTCCTGAGTATATATTTGGAGCACACAAATCATACTGAGGCCCCTTGAGTCTACCAAAGTCAGAGGTGGGGACAGAGAAGTGGCAACAGGAGGGAAAGCCAAAGGGAAACTGGGAAGGGTAGGAGAACTGATGGAAGAAGAGAACACTGAGAAAGCTGTGCATAGAAGTTTCATCTATACCAACTACTCCACGTGTCAGACTTGAAATAAAATGTTAAGAGCATTTGCTTCATTATCTCTCTTTTTCTTCTCATCCCAAAGACGCTAAGGGCTCAATTTAGGCTCTCAGATTTTTCTCTCAAGTGCTCAGTGGCCACCCTCACCCTGGTATTTGTAGTGAGCTAAGAAACTTGCCTAAATTTCTGATCTCTTTCTTGGTTCCTAGGAAATTTTTCTTTTGTGAAGCAGTTGCTTCAGCAGCAACCACATATGACTCCTTGTGGAGTCCTTCTTCACACCTCCATCCAAACAAACTCCCCTCTGATGGGTAGAGACTCAGTCTTCTGTGAAACAATGTTGTCTCCAAGCTTCTCAGCCCCATGGATCTGTTCACCTCTGAACAATGGTGGTCCTTCTGTGATTGTGCATTTCAGATGATCACCTAGGGATTCTGGCTGTGACAGTCAATCCTGAGACCCGAGGAAAGAGGAGAGAGGAACACCCATAAATTTAGAAATGCTTACCCTCTTCCTTTTCCAAATTCTTTTCTTCAACCAGTGCTCTGCTTTTCATTCTCAGTGATATTCTTCCCCTTAGCTATAAGATTTTGACATTAAAAATTGCATCTGCTATATTTTTAACTTGAAAAGCAATCATTTAAACTTGAAATCAGTTCCTTATTTTTTTATAAGTAACAAAATATAGCACGCAGTAATCAGTTAAAAAAATAAAAAGGCAAGACCTGTCTTTTGTACAAATATGTCATTCAACATTATTGGAGAATGGCATTGACTTACATGTCAGTGCTAAAATCAGTGACTCCCAAAACTCAGCATATTCACTCCCTCCTCTGGATTCAAGAGAATTATTACTGTCACAGTCATAGAAAACCAGCATCTGAGCTTTCCTTCTCATACAAATAGGCTTCTAAGTCACACTGAGAAGTGGGAAATGTTTCTTTTCATAGCTTCCATCCTCTTCAACATCGCTTACATAGTGGGTAGGTCTCATCTTGCCCTTCCAGAATCAAGACTTTTCTTCTCATGTTCACAGGACCTCAAATTTCCTGTGGGTTTGCTCATTCCTTACGTGTAGACTGCGCTGTATCAAGGACTGAGCCTACTTCCTGCTTCCAGACCCAAGCCTGGACAATCAGGATAATAGTCATTGGTTCAGAGTTGGGAATATAGCCCAATTCAGGCCAATCAATGTGAACCTTCAACTTTCAATTACAATTTTTGGAAGGAGGCTCTACTTGTTGGAGTTGCTTATAGAAAGGATTATAAATCTAAAATTACTAGTGACCTTGCCACATCATGGGAAGAATCTACGCAAGAATGAAGCCAACACAAAGCTATATAATCCGTGAAAAGGAGGAAGACAGATTCCTGGCTGCAAAGCTTGAGTAACTAGATCTAGCCATTTCTTACACCAAATTACCCCTAGATTTTCAAATACATTTATTTTTAGCTTAAGTCAGGTAGTGTTGGACTTCTGGGAACAACCAAAAGAGTACTTCCTGATAAGCCTAACTGATTTATACCCCCCAGGTAATCAAAGTCCTTATTTATTCTTCACTTGTTCAGGAACATATAGTTTCATGCCCCACCAAGACACTGTCTTCAGAAAGCAAGTCTCTAGGATACCTTTCTATTTCCATCAAGGAATTTAGTTCACTAATTTTGTTTCTGGTATCCCTGGTGTATTATCTATGCTAATAATTATCTATTAAATTGATTATAATTAGGTAAATGCAAAATTAAAACCACAATGAGATACCACTACAAACTTACTCAGATGGCAAAAATCTAAATACTAATTATAACAAATGCTGGCAAAGTTGCAGATCACTGAATCACCTTTTCAGGTGGGACTGCAAAATAGTATAATAACAAGGGCAAACAGTTTGGCCATTTCCTATAATATTAAATATATACTTACTATATGACTCAACAATCCTACTTCTAATTATTTACCCTAGGGAAACACAATCTTATGTTCACACAGGAGGTTGTACACAAATATATAGAGCAGCATTATTTGTAATCACCAAAACTTAGAAACAACCCTATTGTGCTTCTATGGGTGAATGAACAATTCAAACTGTGGCATATCCATATAATAAAATGACATTCAGAAACACAAAGAAGTAAACTTCTAATACATTCAAATAACATGAATGAATATGTATGTAAATAAAAATGACCAGGCTTGAGAGGATAAATACTGTGTGCTCCCATTTATATGAAATCCTGGAAATAGCACTATTTCAGAGATCTGTAGTTGCTCAAGGTTAGGGCTGGAGGTTGGATTTGACCACAAAGTCACAGCACGTAATTTCTTGGAGTGATGGAACTGTTTTGTATCTTGTGTTGGTGAATTTGTCAAAATTCATAGAACTAAATACCAAAAAGCAAAGAAAGTTAATTTTACTATATGTAAAATTTAAAAAGTCAATTTTTAACAATCTGGTTTATAATGTTGGCTCTATCTGGCTAAGTGATCTTAGACAGGCTATATCATCTGCGAGATCCAATTTTCTTAGATGAAATATGAGGGTATTGGTCTAAGTTCTTTTCCAAGTTTAGCTGTCTGTGATCAATATTACCCCATGCAAATGCCTCTCTATTTTCTAAGTTTAGCATGCATTCTCCAAAAGGATGTCATTCAGCAGTTAGTTTGTGGTGTTTTGTTTCTCAGCAAGGATTCCAAAGAGCCCAATGGAGCATCATCATCATCATCAACTTTGAGCTGTCTACACTGCCTGAATTCAGCAGATAATTCAGTATTTCCAGACTATGAGACTCATCAAAGAACATAAAGACGTATACAATTGCAAATTATTACTTGTGCCCTATAGCAATGTTTCCACCGAGAAATTAAACACTTAGGGGAAAAATCTACAGTAAGGTTTTCAGCCTCAGGGGAAAATATAGAATCTATGGATGTGCCGCACCACTGAGTGTATATTAACTCTATCACTCGGAGCTCTGCTTCACATCTTGTCATGTGCACTGTGGATAAAACACAGGATGTATTTGTCTTGTGAGTAATTTCTTGTAATACTGTTATTTTTTAATTACATAGATTTATGGAATAGAGTTTCAATAGAGAATGTGAGCTCTCCTTCCAGAAAACCACAACCTACTAGTCGAAGAGGAACGTTCCTAAGTTCCTGACAGCTATAGAGGGCTAATAGAAAGGGGCAAATTCTTTGACAAATTAGGACCATAGTAATTCCAGTTCTAAGTATCTACCCTAATATGAACCACATGCAAAAGTATTCCCTGTAGCATTACTTATAATATTAAAAATTTTAAGTGATCTAAATGTCTACCATTACAGGACTGGCTAAGTAAAGTGTGATATAATCATGTAAAATAATACTAAAAGGAAATAAATTAAAGCTTCAAACATCAAAATTGATAATTTCCTAAAATACTGAGACACAAAAATCGTATTATAGAATATAATTTCTTTTTTAAAAAAGATACACAGTAGCGCCATATATCATCAATAGATATATATAGGGTGGGGCAAAAAGTAGGTTTATAGTTGTGAGTACATGAAACACAGTTTATTCTTGTGTTATTATTTATTATTGTATTATTTTCCATACAAACAACTGTAAACCTACTTTTGCCCCACTCTGTATATATATAAAGAGGTTTATATTAGAATTGAGTATGGGAACATAAAGTCAAACACAGGTTGACTTTAAAGAGAAGAGGAGGAGACTCAGTTTAAGACAAAAGAGCTCTCAGAGGAAAATGTATTCATGTATTATTTGTGTAATAAAACGTTACTTTTAAACAGAAAATTCAACAAAGAGTATTAGAGAGACCTATTTCATAAGGGAATTTTCCCACGGTCACGTAGAAAGGCCCTAAAGACACATCACCTGGAAAAATAAGGCCAGAAGCTGGAATCAGCATTGCCAGGAAGGCTCTCCTCATGGCCAAGACTATTTTAGATATTAATCTATGAACTACTCTTTAGAAATTAGGAGTACATGCTCCCTTGTTCTTAAGCAACCACAGAGTCCTGAAATGATCTCTAACACTAAATGTTCAAGTCTTTTGAGCAAATCACTAATTTCATTACTGCCAGCCTCTTACTCCCAGCCCACATCCTCTACCACCCAGAGGCCCCAAACCATGGAATGACATATATTTACTTTCACATTTAGAGAGAATTAAATTAATTTTGTTTGAGAATTAAAACTAATTTTGTTTGAGAATCCTGTGCTACCCTTTGGAATAATGAGAAGGACCCTGAGGTGTCATGGAAGCAGAATTAGGAAAGCATCAGCTTGTACCGTTGCCTTGGGGATCTGTTTCCTGTAAAAACAGGAAGGTAGAACTTTCTTGGTTGTTCCTTGTTCTTCTCCACTGAAGTTTGAAGGCTAAATTCAGAAACAGGTCAAATCCCCACAAAGTGTAGCATAAATATTTCTGCCTACCCCTTCCATTTAATACTTTTACAAGAATAACCAGGGCTTTAAGTGGATACACCAATTTTTGTGGATTCTGAATAAATACTGATGAGGTCACGGCTTCACATTCAGAATGATAAAACATGAGCGGATAAAACAACTATGGCATATTTACACAATGGAACACTACTCGAATGTAAAAAAGAAAATTTCACCCTTTCAACAGCATGAATAGACATAGAGAACATTATGCTAAGTGAAATAAGCCAGTCAGACTAAGACAAATACCACATGATTTCACTCATATGTGGAATCTAATGAACAAACTAAACTAACAAGCAAAACAGAGACAGACTCATAGATGGAGAACAGGCTGACAGCTCGGGGGTGGGGGGTGGTGTGGAGGGATCAAGCAGAAAGGAAAAAGGACAACAGGGTGGTGATTATGGGGGAGGGGAGAAGGGAGATAAATGATAATGGAAAAAATACAATTAAAAAGAAAAGAATAAAAAAAGATACACATCTCATTCTCTCTGCCTCCTCATCCTCAGTGACTGGGTTACCATGCCTTGGTCTGACATTTCAAGCCTTCAAGAATCTATCTGTAGTAGGCAGACAGATAAGAGCAGAGCAAGGATGATGGGCCAGGTACAGAAGGTCACAAGGGTGGAAAGCCTGGGTGCCTACCAACGGGCAAAACTAGGAAAACAAGGACTTCACCTCCGGGGTAAGCTTTCTACCTTAGCCTATTGCTGGCCATGCAGTTTAGACCCTAACTTTTCAAATCACTATTGTGCGGTTCAGACACTCTCATGACTGTTCCTATCACAGGTCATGTGATTCAGAGCCTCCCTTGACCTTTCCTACCCAGCATGTCACTAGGAACAAGGGGTCAAAGAGTGGCTTCATGCAACTCCCATGTGGGCTCTTGCATGACCACTCCCTTAAGCATCAAGGCTTAGGAGTAACAACTAGGCCTCAGTTCTGGTTCAGCTCCAGGCACAGAAAAGCAGCAAAACCAGACAAGTGATGCAGTGGCTGACATCAGGACCAGACGCATTAACTAATGACCACCCCGCCCTGGGGCCCACCAATCAGCAGAGACCATGACCCTGAAAGGACACTCCTGGAAAGCTCACGAATATTCCTTTGAAATCCTTCCTTAAGACCTCCCCTGAAACCCCATCTTTGGAGAGCAGATACAATCCTTCAAGACAAAGAACCCAATTTGGCTTTCTCGATGGAGCATGCCTGTGCCTTTACCCACCCCCTTCCCTGGCCTCTTTCTTTCTCCTAAGCTCCAAGGGCCCTTATTTTGCCTCTGTAACTTGTTTCCTGAGCCCATTTCTTCTACGGCTCACTTCTTCTATCTCTGTGACTTCCTAAATAAACTTTTTCTTGTAGTTTGAGTCTTAGCTCTGAATTCTTTCTTGACCAGAACTCAAGCACTGAGGTTACGGAACCAAGACCCGGTCTGACTCCATCGGCCTAACATCTGGCGCTTTTCTCCAACACAACCACCATTAGCGCCACACACTTTGAGCTCTGTCTAGTAAAGGAAGAGAAGGAGAAGGAAGTAGAGAAAGGAAACGGAGGGGGAAAAAAAGGAGAATAAAAAAGAAGAAAAAAACAATTTGAAAGAGAATGAGGAGGTGGAGGACCAGGAGAAGGGAAAAGAAAGAGGAGGAAAAAAATCCGGAAATTCTATTTCTTGAAATATCTTTTAACCTTTCTCCTTAAAATGCCTATGCAGTTTTAAATAACTAATGTCTCTTTTTAGTGAAGGAAGTTCCCTTTAGAAGCCTCCAGATGAGTTTATTTTTAAAATAGGGCTTCTGCATTGTTAACAAGACAACCAACTCAAAATGGAGTCGCCTAATGAAGACTGAACTACAGTTTCACCCCATCAGAGGTGAAATCTTACACCAGTCTGTCAAGAATCGCCTGATCAGCCCTAGTTAGGTAACCTGCCTGATAGACCCTCACTGTCCCCTAAAGGACGGGAACCTCGCAATAACCAACCTGCTTTTTGTCTGGTATAACTTCCTCGTTCCCACTCCCTTCTGCCTACAAGACTTTTTGCACTGCTCCTCAGAGCTCCTTTCTATCTGCGAGATTGGCTGCTGCCTGATTCAAATTGATTTTAGCTCAGATAAACTCTAAAAACTTTTAATAGGCCTCAGTTTATCTTTCAACAATTCAGAGGGATATCTGTTAGCAAGCAGAAAAGTAAGAACTCAAAGTCGTGTCAGCTCAAATTGACCACTACAGATTTGTCACTTCAGGGAAAAAAATGGCACTAAATTTGACAAACCGCCTCTGTGTTTGTTGCCCCCTCAGCTGGTCATGTGCATCCTCTGTGGGATTCCTGCATGGCAAGTCAAGGATATGGGAGGAGGACAGATCCAACCCCTTCAATACCACTGACGGTGTTGAAAAGCAGAATACAAAACAGGGAGATAGCTACAGCCACAGCTTCGGGGTGGGAATGCCAGGAACCACCCATTCATTTCTCAGTTGATACTGGCTTGTGTGCCAGGTGGAAGAGCCTCACACGGCAAGTGTATAAAGACAAGGCAAGACAACGGAGAAAAGCTAACACTTGACAGAGCTTCCCATGGGCCGCCCTGCCCTGAGTGCCTTCTATTTATTAACTTAATCCTCACAGCCACCTTCAGGTAGGAACAGGTGTACCTGCAGTTAATGAGCACAGAGGCTGAAATATCACAGAAATGTTAAGGCGATGCTCAGTGTCACACAGCTTGCACGTGGTCCAGCTTAGACTCAAACCAGGCCGTCTGACCCAGAGCCCACACTCTGACCATTACGTCAGTCCTGTCCATCTTCCATGAAAATCTACCATCTCTGGAAAACAGTTAGAGTCTCTCCTTGGAGTGATGAGGGATTTTCATAAGTGATCCCACACTTTCTGCCCTGATTCACTTGTGACTAGAGAACTAAGTTTTACGATTAGGATATGTAAGATACGCATTGTGGGGGACTGCTCCTTGTGGTTTCAGGAATTGTAGTCCAAGCCATGAGCCAGCCCCACCCCATCCCCCGCCCTGGGGAGGCCTTTAAGTCTCAACAGAAAACTGGAAGTCTGTGAGGCAGACTCAAAGGGTTCCCATGGGAATTGATTTGAAGAATACATATTGTGCTTTGGAGCTTGCTCTGCTTTTCTTATCTCTTAGTTAACTATAAACAATGTGTAGCTAAAGATATAGGAAGCCTTGCACTTGATGTCAGCATGGCATCGAGATGTTTAATAGACCCTGACACAGACTGGTCACTGTGTTCTCTATATTGATATCTGTAATCAGTAACTGTCAACTGTAACCCAAGCACCTGAAAGCTTATTGATGATTCATAAGTCTTGACCTTGTATCTCCCAAAGCCCTGCCTCAATAAAAGGCACTGGAGATGGACATTCTGCACTTTTCTCCCCTAGAGAGATTAGCCACTTCCCATCCCTCCAGACAAAATGCAGTGTCCTGGATAAATTTGTTTCTCTGCTATGGTGCTGAAACCTCTGCTGGAGAGGGAGTTTCCAAACAAGCCAGGCATTGGAGGCAGGACAGCCTCAACATATGTCAAGGCACACAAATCAGGGGATTAAAATGCTATGGGGAAAATTCATGCTTAATAATCAGCAGATGGACTAAAACATCTTTGTCATGGGACAGGGAATATAAGTCGGCAATGAGGCTAAATAAAGAATTGATTCAATGACTTCTTCCTGGAAACACAGTGTCCAACTGCTAGCTGTTAAAAAGAAAGAGAAAACAGAAATCTCGAGGGCTTACTAGGTTCATATACTTTCTGCACATTGACACTGAAGCTGAAATTTTACACACTAGGTGGGCAATTACAACATGCTTATGTGTGTGTTACTGGTGTTTTTTTGTTTTTTTTTCTTTAAAAATTTTTTTTTTTGGTTTTTCAGTTACAGTTGTCCCATTTTTCCCCCATTGCTCCTCCCTCCCAGCCCACCCCCTCTCCCGCAATCATATCCCTCCCTGGTGTCCATGTCCAGGAGTCATTTATACACGTTCCTTGACTAGACCCTTCCCATACTTATCCCCCTTCTCTCCCTCCCCCCTCCCCCCTACTGACTACTATTCTACTGAGGTTGGAGAAGAGTATCTGGGCAAAGCCTTGATGTTTCTTTATTTAACCCTTTGAGTGCCATGCATAATTGCTAAAATTCGTGTGATAAATGCCAGGCTATTTTGCTGAGAAATGGAGAGTTTATAAAAAATGTCTATAAAAATATTATTATTTGTAATAATTTGCTGAAAATTTCACAACACAGTAAATACACTCTTCTTTTGTGAGCAGTGTTCTTTGACACAATTTAGCAAAAAATTCATTGCATTAAAATTATTTTATTATAAGAATTATTTTAGAAAAATAAATTATTTCCTTCAATATGAATTTTGAAGTAAAATATATGGCACAAAATAAAACCTATGAATATAATTTGAAAAAAAAAACACATAGCAACATGGATAACAAGCAAGAAGTATGCCAAACATTGCATATATTTTTGAAAAAAAAGAAAACTTCATAATGTACAAAAAACATGAGCACAAATGGCATTCACACTAGAGACATATATCAATAGATATCAACAGTGAAACATAGTTCATAAACAAAATGCTAACGCTATACCGTGAAGGAATGAAAATGTCCATTAGGAAAGCTTCCTTATCATGCACACTACATAGAGTTTCAACAATTATTGTAAAGATCAATGAAATTTAAAAGACCATTTAAAATGTAAGTAAAAATTATAACAGAATTAATATGTCAGTATTTGGACAAGCGTAAAAATTCAAAATTTGGATCAACATGAGAAAAAAGTTATAGCAATATATAACCTAAGGTACAAAAAAAGAGAACAAAACATAAAATATGAATTATTCCATTGTTATTTACTTTTAGAGCCATCAAAAAAAGTCACTGGGAGTGACGCTGGCAGTTTTGGGAAAATTTGTCAGTGTCACTCACTACAATGTTGGCACACAAAGGGTTAAGATTTGTTTTACATGCCCATTAGTTTCTCAGGCTTTCAGGTGACTGTGCAGTTCTCAGGAAAACACTACCCAAGTGAACTATTTATAAGGCTTCAGGAAACTGCTGATCCTGGAGAACAAGTCTTTCTGATGTCCCATCTGCTGGAGGGCTGCTTGGTGTCGCCCTCTGCTTCCCTTGGCAGATATCTGGGCTCTCTTCGGCTACAACTGCCCATTCACTGCAAAAGGCAGCCCAGCTGCTGAGTGCAGGCTGAAGAT
The DNA here is from genome assembly GCF_987537825.1 of Furipterus horrens. NCBI lineage: Eukaryota > Metazoa > Chordata > Mammalia > Chiroptera > Furipteridae > Furipterus > Furipterus horrens. Next base: position 84,691,127 of record NW_028327180.1, read on the forward strand.
GGGAAGGAGGGGTCTGGTCAAGATGTCTCTCTGAGGCCCTAGTGCCTGCCCCCAGCTGCAAGGTGGGTGAAGACAGATTAGATGGCGACACAAGAAAATTTAAGGAAATGGACACATATACACGTGCATATATACATGTACATGTATACTCACATATATACATGTTGTCATTTACTCAACAGAGTCAAAATGTATTAATGTCTCTCACTCACCAAAGAGTTATCTCCCCAACATTTTAGATGAAACTCATTCAGAAAACTTTTTCTCACAATCACAGGAACACACACGGATTCATTCATTTATTTATTTATTGGTCTATTTTTTAACTAATGTTACTATCATCAGACCACACACAAATGAATCTGAATTTGCACAATGGGAGTTTTTGTTTTTCATATGCAAAGCCCTTTTTGAAGTCATATAATTCTTTTCCACTGTGTAAAAGAACAAAACTGAAGCATTGACCTCAAATACATCTAACTTTGATTTCTCATCCCATCACTGTGTGAGCTTGACATATGACCATTTCTGAGCCTTTTCCTCAGTGAGACAATACAAACTATACTAACTACTGCAACTAGAATAGTAAATCATAGCACCAAAAACATATTGGGTATTATAAATAGTAGCTATTATGATGACAGCTCACTAATTCAACAACAGTCAAGAGTATCCAGAAAAAAACACGAGTAAACAGAAGGATTTTTTTTTTAATAATAAGAGAAATAAATCCAAACATATTGCAAACGTTTGGAGGAAAAAAACTCACTGAAGAGGATGGAAGGAAAAGGTGCTCAACTAAGTAACCACGGAAATGAACGGAGTCTGTAAGACTGAAGACAGAAAAAACTGTGCCTATGTGCTGTTCTGTGGTTGGTAAATCGTGTCCCACAGGATACAGGTTAACAATTCTGGATTTGCAGTACTCGCACACGGGAATTGTGCGATTAAGTAAAGGAATGGCATACAGTTGGGAAAGATTTCTCATTATTGCAGAAGAACTTTACAGATAAACAAGGGAAAATCTAAAACAATCCCTGTCTTAACAGACTAGAGACACTAGTAAGAATTCCTATTTAGCTTAATATGGAAATAGCTGGTTACGCTATGGTTATGGTATTTGTATGTATACTGTTATTCTTGATAGATACACATATATACACAGGTTAGTGTACACACACATATGTTCCTGCTCTGTCAGATGGGACTAGAAGCAGTGTCACAAAGTAGCAATGAGCATACCTAGCACCCAGGTCTTGATTTCTAATACCATTATCCAATAACAGAAACCAGGACTCCCTGGCAAGTACCATCTCTTATTCCAAGGTCCTGATCCTGAGGTTTGTTTACTTTTCATTTGAAAATAAAGATTAGTGAGGGCTTGAAGGGGTTAAAGATAATCTAGCACCAAACTGAGAGCTTCTTTTAGAAGTAATTAAAAATACTAAAGTAGACTTGAAAAGGAAATCACACTGTGAAAATGTGAATCTATGTGACTTAACCTTGATGCCCTTGCTGCTTAGAAACATTGTGTATATTATGACGTCTGCGATGCGGTGAGGACCATCGGCCTAAAGCAGCTCCAGCAAATGGAGTGAGTAGGAGGGCCTTCTGAGAGATCCCAGAACTAGAATTTCACAATTTTGTTCATGAGGCTTCACAATGTTCGCCGAGGCGCATACATCCCGGTTCAAGCCCAGCCCAGCTTTACACTGTTGTTGCAGCATAATCATTCATTCGCCACAGTCCCTTTTACACCCCAATGTGTTCTGACGGGGGACTATCCCCTGTAGAGTCACAGGGTTGATGGTTCGCCAGTCCACCGTTTTCTGAGCACCTACTCTGGACCTGGCGCTCTGATGATGAGGGGAAATACAAAGGGGAGTGACATAGTTCCCAGCCCCCAAGAACTTGGGGAATGGAGGATGAGCGCAAGGGGGCAAGGGAACCACTGAATGACAAATGAAAAGTGATGAGTCATGCGCAGGTCTGTGCCATATACTGCTGGGATCTCAGGGAATGGGGACAGATGCATCACAGGACCACGGGCAGTTTCCTCAATGCCCAGGGCAAGAAGGTCAGCTGATCAGTGATGGAAGAACAATGAAAGAATCAGCTCTGCAGAGGCATGTAGTGTTTTCCTTTTAAAACATTCAATTAATTTGTGTTCCTCTGTGTTGATGGGACAGCGGTGGTAAGGACTAAAGTGAGAAAGACGCATAGTTTCTGACTCATATTTCTTCAGTGCTTAGAACAAAAACTGCCATGCCTAGTGAATCATATTATATGTAGATAATCTTATAATATGTAGCAATAGATTAAAATGTTTGCAGAGGAAGACTATTCACCACAATGTACTATGTTTAAAACACAAATTGGATCATATTACTTCCTTGCTTAATACCCTCCACGAGTTTGACCACTGTTCTCAGAGTAAAGCCCACCCCCCTCCCGTGGCCACGAGGGCCGCCCTTCATCTGCGGCCACGTCTCCTGCTGCTCTCACTCCAGCTCACTGAGCTTTGGTGCCCTTGAGCTCGGCTGCGTCCTCAGCCTGGAGCACTCTTCCTCCAGCGCTTCACAGGCCAGGCTGTATAAAGGGAAAGCCCCCGGGACAATGACACCAGCCCAGAGGGAAGCAAGCAAAGCCAGCAGGTCGGGACAGGTGGCTCCTGCTGATGTCTCAGAGCACCGAGGGTGTCAGCTGCCTGCCCGACAGCAGAGACCACTGCCTGCTTCACCCCCTGCTGGGCCCTGGCGTCTGGAACCTGCCCAGCATGCCCAGACCCTGCCCCTGGCCCACGCTGACCCAGGGGCCTTTGCCCCATAAAACCACATTCCTAACTGTTGGGAGTTCCCGTGGCAAAGCCCACGTATGTACCACATCACTGCCCGCTTCTCAAACACCGTGTGCTCAGCCCCAGTTCTGTGCAGAGAGGATGAGAAACAAAGTATCCAAAACATTTTTCTGGATCCAATCATCAAGTTTATTACAAAATTTGCAAAAACCAAGAACTGTATGAAGAACCACCACAAACATGGGAGCAAAGGGGAGCAGGGGAGGGGACAAGGGCCCCAGGAGAACACAGTCCACGGAGGTGCGGGATCCCTCCTGGTGGGAGTCCCGTGCGGAGAACGCTGCGGCAGCTCGCACTCGGCGTCGCCCACCGGGCCGGGCCCTGTCACCTGCACGCGCGCACGGTGTCACGGTGTCACGGTGTGCGCTTCCGGCGCCGCTCTCACCGCAGCTGTGTGTCCTCCTCCGGGTGCCGTGGGCCGCCCACAACTTCAGAACTTATGTTGGCGCGACTCTTTTCCTTCTGCGCCGCTGCTGGCACGTGGACGGCCCACAGCACACACACTTTAAGAACCTCCGGAAGATCCTGCGAACCGCCCCCCGCCAGCCCCGACTGGGGGCAGAGGGAGAGCCCGGGCTCCCGCCGTCGGGCTGCGCAGTCAGGACGGGGTTCTCCTCGGCGGGTCCTTCCGGGGCTCCTGCGCTGTTGCCGGCGCTGTCGCGGCGGGGGGCAGTGGGGGAGCCACGGGGGTCACACTGGGGGGCGGGGCTGGGGGTGGCCGTCCTGGCCTGGGGGCCGGGGAGGGAAGTGCCGGTCCCGGACGCCAGGCTGGCTTCCGCTGGGGGAACATCCGTCCTTGACCGCGGGCGGCTTGAGGGACCAGCAGGCCCCGCTGTGTTCTCCCCGCCGCTGGAGACGGGGGAGGGGCAGGGCCTCACCCGGATGGTGCAGACTCTCATCCTGGAGGTCGTGGTTTTGAGAACCAGGTAGGTTCCCATGACCCTGTCATATGTCCTTTGGGTCAATGACCTCTGGATCTGCCCCTTTCCGAACCCCATCTCCTCCATTCTGCCTGTCACCTCGGGGTCAAGGTCACCCCAGGGCGGCTCGCTGTACGGCCTCAGTTCTTCCCCCCAGCCCATGTTGACCCATGGGTCTTGCATCACATCTTCCAGGGAGGGCCTTTCCCTGGGGTCGAGGGTCAATAATTTTTGTAAAAGATTTCGACCTTCTTCGGATAGAGACAGTGGTACCCGGAACTCGCCACTCAGGATCTTACTCTCCACCTCCTCAACCGTGACCCCATCAAATGGCAAAACCCCCACCATCATCTGATACAGAACGACCCCCAGGCTCCAGACATCCACCTTCGGGCCGTCATAGCTGACACGCCGGAAGATCTCTGGAGCCATATAGTGCCGGGTGCCACAGAAGCTGCTTAGTGTGTAGTCCACACAGTCCCTAGCAAACCCAAAGTCTATTATTTTGACGTTCCTCTCACCGTCCATCAGGATGTTTTCTGGCTTCAGGTCCCGGTGGACGATTTTCTTCTGGTGACAGTACTGAAGTGCCGATACGAGCTGCCGGAACATGGGTCGGGCTGCTGACTCGGTCATGGGGCCGCAGTTGTCTAAGTATTCGAATAAGTCCCCTCCGCTGACATGCTCCATGAAGAGGTACCTTTCCTCCTCGGTGGTAATCAGCTCAAATAGCTGTGCAATATTTGGGTGATTTAATTGCTTATGACAACCAACTTCTTCAAAATAATCACTGAGAAAGCACTGAGTAATAACTTTGACAGCCACCTCTGTGTCCGTTGGCAAGTGCGTGGCCAACCACACCTTGCCATAGGACCCACTGCCAATGGTGCGCAGGAGCATGTAATCGCCAATGATGCGCTCCTGAAGGTCAGCGGTGGCTGCAACGTCATTAGCCATGGTGGCTACAAGATGAGAACAAAAACAAAACAAAAACAAAAAAATTAAAAAAAAAACGAAAAAACAAATAAATAATAAAAGATAAAGAAAAACAAATAAAATTAAAAGAAAGAAAAATAATAAAGGAAAAGAAAGAAAATGCAAAATAAATGGTACAAAACAAAAGAAAACCAAACCAGTAAGCAAAAGAAAACAAGCTCGCAAAGGAACAGCAAGAGGCAAGAACAAAGCTCGCAAGTCCTAGTCCAACAGGTCACCACAATCAGCTCCCTGGGCTCTAACGGACAAAATCTCAGCCCCACCACAGCAGAATATATAGGGTGGGCTTTGCAGTTGCATCACAGTGGCACCTATGAGGTCAGAGCAGGGCGTGGACCAGGCGTGCCTGGACCAGGCGTGCGTGGCTGGGGGTAAATTACAGTGGTTTTCTCACATTTTGGTCTCATAACCCTTTGGCTCTGGAATAAAAAAGAAGGGATTCCACCCCCCTACCCCTGCCCAATGAGCTTCTTGTTTATGTTGGATATTAAAGATTGATATTTACTTTATTAGACATAAAAGTATGTATGTTGCAACAATAAAATAAAATAGAATAAAATAAAATGAAAAGTCTTAGTCTCACGCTCTAGGTCATAGTTCAAATATCATCTGCTTAGAGAAAAACTTTCCTGACCCACCCATTCCTACCTGCCTCACCCAGCCCACCACATCTGTCATCTTCACCGCACTGACCACGGGCACCTGGTTCTTGTTCACTGGCACTGACCATAGGCACCTGGTTCTCGTTCACTGTTCGACCTTCCCAGGAAGGCAGGAACATGACTGTGGTTTTCCCTGTGTCTAGCATGGTGAGTGGCAATAAGACAAGTGGTTAATAAGTAGACAAGTGTGGGGTAACAAAAGACTACATGGCCAACTACTTATTTAATCAATGTGATTCATTAAAAAATCCCTTAAAAATTCATGTTCTGTCTTCACTCGGCTTTGGAACAAATAAGATAGGCAAAAGGAGAGCTGAAATCTGGGTTTCAGATATGTGGGCACTTGGTGAGGCTGAGGAAAGGCCAACTGGAAGGAGCCTTGCTCTAAAGATTCAAGAAGATGATCCGTTCCTCCCTCCTGTGGTACTTGCTAGGGGTGCGATGAGTTTGGATCTGCAGTGAGGCTGCAACGTCACTTTACACTCTGAACATCCATTTCCAGATTACACAAAGGATGCCTCAGGTGACCCCAAGCAGGCCATTGAGGTAAGTTTCTGCGTTACTTAAATGAACCATCTCTGTGGAGAGAAGTGATGATGAGGTTGGTTAATTTCCATTTGTAAACACCCTTGGAAACCTCTGGATGGAATGACTTCTACAGAGGTACAGAGGGTGAGGTGACATGTTGGCTCCAATTCTACCCTTTTATGGTGGCACGGAGGGAGCAGGCGGTCTTTGAGGACACTGAGGGGCAGTCTCTGGCACGTTTTATTCAGACTAATGCTGAAGCAATTTCCTTGCTTTCAGTATATGGAGTGTGTTAATCACGTGTGTAAGTTTTCTCGGGATTATTTTCCTTTAATATGTCTCTCCAAAGTCTCAGATTTGTGGTAAAGGGACTCTTTTGAGGGATTTGCCTATGAGCTCTTCCCTCCCCAACACTTCAGTTTGTTTCTTTTTACCTTATATTGGTGCTACTTGGCTCCTAAGCATGACAATCTCTGTTGCAGAGCTGACTGGGACCCAAAGGACGGTCATTTAAGCAATTAGAGACAGATGTTTATAAGTGACAGAGATTAGAATAAGCTCAGAAAGGAGAAAATTTCAAAGAAAGCTGCCAGTTTATGAGTTATTTATATCCATTTATAAAACTGGTGTTAATGGTTTCTTAAGAAATAATACCAACAAAATAGAACATTTTAAAATTTTTATTCATTTATTTTTAGAGAGAGAGGAAGAGACGAAGAAAGAGAGAGAGAGAGAGAAACAATGGTGTGCAAGAGCTACATCAATTGGTTGCCTCTCACAAACCCTCAAGTGGGGACCTGGACTGCAACCCAAGCATGTATGTGCTCTGACTGGGAACCGAACCAGTGATTCTTTGGTTCACAGGCCAGCGCTCAATCCACTGAGCCACACCAGCCAGGTCAAGATAGAACATTTTCTGAACTCTTTCAGCAAGATCAATACATACCCAAAGATGCAAAACTGTCAAGGCAAAAGCCAAGCTCTGGGTAACCCCAATTTGAGGTATAGGCTGGGGTGTTCAATTAGGTGAATGAGATACAAGTTAAGAGTTTTTTTAAAAATAAAAAACAAATTCATGGATCGGTACCATTTAACCTTGGAACTCAGGGATTAGTTCACAATATGCGATGTAGTTCACTCCAGTGAGGCCGGAGGGAGTCCTTGTGGGCATGGTTCACGGACGGACCATGTACCCAGGTTGTGGGCTGTGATGCTCGGTGCCATCTCCCGGAATTGCACCGTGGAAAGACTGCCCTATGAGCTTGCACTAATTTCAAGGGCCTTCATAAGGTCTTAGCAGGAAGTTAGAAGGTCTCCTTATGAAGGCAAGTCCCCACGCTCCCTGATCTAACCTCACGCAATAGGCCTTCTGGTCACAAGTTTAGAAGGGGACAGTTGGCATATACCAGAAAGAACTGATCTTTAATTAAGCAATACCAAGGGAAAACCTTTAGGCCAAGGTAGATTAAAAGGGTCAACAGATTTGACCAATTGAATTTTATGTGTCAACAGATTTGACCAATTGAATTTTACGTATCTGGCCAGTTTGTTCTATAAAACGAGAGGGCAGGGGGTGATGAGTACGATGAAAATGCTGCAGTAGCAGCCAAGTTTGCACACCTGGGGTAGGATTTGTCAGTAAAACGGGTTCCCCAATCCCTGTGGGATCTGTGGGCATTTTCCAAGTAGCAAAAGTCAGTCTTTCTAGAAGTATTATAGTAACTGCTATGGCTGTAGCCCTATCCAATAGAAATACATACGGATCATCATTAATATATTTTTATCCTTTGGGGGCAATTGGATTGAAAGCCACTCTCCAAACATCAGGTGGGCCTAATTAGGTTTAGTTCCTCCTTTTTTAAAGACAGATTCCCTTATTTTAGTTATGCACTTAATCATTAACAGGAGGTCATTGGTGTCAATTGAACACCAAAAGATATCTCCAATTTGGGGTGCAGTAAAGGAGGGTACAATTTCTGTGAAAGTAGCTCAATTGTGGCAGAGCACGGCTGTGACACACCTCAACTATGACAGCAGGTTGTGAAGACAGAGCTGCTGTTAGGCAGCCCCAGGGCCAGGAGTCCCTGGGACAAGGTGTTCTGAAACCAGACCGCTTTTCCAGTCAGACAGTGACCCCCTAACTGCCTGGCCCGCTCTGCCCCACGCTGCACTGGGGTTCCCCGTTCTGCTCCAGTGAGACACCTTCAGTGTTTTAGCTCCTGCCAGAGAAAGGCAATCTCCAGCCTTTGGTGTGAAGGGCAAGTGTGCTCTCAGAGCCAGAAGGGAACTGACTTATGTAGACAGAAGTCCCCATCCCTGGTCCCCGACTGGTCCATCCTCATGCCAATGAGGACTCCAAATCCTTGCAGTTTGATTGGTCCAAAAGGCACTGTCCTAGTGGGTCATAATGGAGCCACTCTGATGGAGCAATAAAGAAGCTGGTGGAGAAACAGCTGTGTAGGTCTGAATTGATGGGGAAAGCCTCGGTCCTGCTGGTTGAAACAGGACTCCGGGCGCTCCTTTAAAGGCCAGCTCGGAGGGCAGAAACACACAGATGCGGACAGCGCAGGGCCAGCTTTTCCCAGGGTGTAATTTGCGTGAAAGTGCCCTGTGCCCCATGGCTGCTGGGCTCGTGTGTTTGTTTTTGTTGTAGTTTTAACTTGAACCCAGTTAAGCCACCAGGAGCCCTTCTCTAGGCATCGTCTTTCTCAGGCTCCACAAATGTCAGGTCAGACTGTCACTGAAAAGCACAGCATACACAAGAAAGTTATCTGTTCCCTATGACTCTCATTTTCATATGTAAACTGGGAATGGTCTGACCTGTTGATTTTGTACTGTTAATACAATGTCCTACATGAAAGACTTTGAAATCTGTAAAGTCTACAATGTGAAATGCTTTCATCTACAGAGGCAAAATGTAGCCAACATAACGACCTATTTGATGACAAGAGTGTAGGGTTTTCTCTCTCCACCTAAGCTTTGTCTTCCTACCTCTACCCAATTATTTAACAGATATTTACGAAGTGCCCTATGTGTGCCAGACACTGTATTAGGTGCTGAGAATAAAGTGGAAACTAGTGAGATAATATATGTTGTGGGGCAGGGAGTAGGGAGACACTCAATGAATATATAAATAAATAAATGAGCAATTTCAGAGGATGAGGAGGACTGAGACCATAATGATGATTACAGAAGAACTTCCCGAGGAGATACCATGGGGTCACAATCTGAATGATCACATGCAGTCTCTGGTGCAGAAGAAACACAGTGGCAAGAGTATTCCAGAAAGAGACCACAAAAACAACAGCAAGTTCTTCAGATCAAAATGATCTTGGCATGTTCAAGACACAGAAATAATGCCCCTACAGAGGTGGCATAATGACTGAAGAGGAGGGTTTTACGAGGTAAGGTGGGCCGGCAGGACATATAGGAAGGGCCCTAGAGACCGTGGTGAGGAACTTAGATTTTATTCTGAATTCAGTAGAAAGCCATTGGATAGTTTTAAGTACAAGCATGACTTAATCTGACCTGTGTGGTCAGAATCTTTGGTTATACCAAGTGAAGAGGAAGATTCTTTGTGAACATTTTAACACTGATTTATTTTTTGTGGTTTTTGTTAAGAGAGACAGGCAATATTTAGCTTTAGAAAGGTTTTACACATGGAGACTCACAGACATCTCAAAGTAAACATGTTTAAAATAAAGATTGCTCTCAGGCAGTCTTCCTTCTTTCAGAAATGGTCACTACATACTTCCAGTTTTCAGAACAGAATCCATGAAGCCATCCATGATTCACCCGATTCGTAGGCAAAGCCTGAGCCCGTTTCTCACCTTCTCCATGCTACTACCACGGCCCCAGTCTTATTCAGCCCCTGCCCGGACCATGGCTCTGGCCTCCTCACCATCTCCCTGCTTCCCGCCCTGTCTCTCTTAGGGCTGTTTTCAACACAGCTGCCAGAGGGAGCCTGTTGAAATAAGTCAGGTGATATTATTCCTCTGTCCAAACCCTCCATTGTTCTCTTACTTCAGAGTCAAGGTCAAGGTCCTCACAATCCTCTAGGAAGCTTGAAAACATCTTTCACACTTTCCTCTCTTCCCACGTTTCCTGCAGGTTTTCTGCTCCTTGACCTCTCATGCCTGCTCCCACCCGAGGCCTCTGCTCTTCCTGGCACTAGTGCACACAATATTCTCTAGATACACGTATGCCTTTTCCCTTTCACCTCTTTTAGGATTTTACTGAAATTCATATTCTTAATGGAGGTAGAAATTTGACTGTATATAACAATATTTTGTTTTTTAAAATGAATATTTAAAAGATGTAGTTCAAAGCCAAAGGTGGCTTATTTTTTATCCTAATGACTTCTGCAAAACAATCACTATTTATTCATAGACAAATGCACATAGTCTGATGATTTCTTAATGCTCTCTGAAATTATATTCAGTGCCTTTTTGATAATGTGCTCCTAGGCATAAACTTACAAATCCCTCTTTGAATGAAGAATTCACATAAAATTATTCTTCTCAGTAAAAATAATTATAGGAAATTGAGGATTCAAGTAGCTTGTATGAAGCTTGATTCAGACCAACTCTGCTCCAATGAACCCTCATTATTACATCATCCCTTTCAATAGCTTCCCCATTGTTCTTGAGATGGAGGCTAGAATCTTTACCACAGCCCCAGAGTCCGGACCCTGCATGTCTCTGAAACCCACGTGATGTCCCACTTTCTCTTAGCTCCCTGCCTTCCAGACATTCTAGACTTCTTTAATGAACATGCCTTTCTTCCTCTTGTCTTATGATTTGTGCACTTGGTAGTCTTTTGGCCTGGAATGCTCTTACTTCCTCCTCCATGAATGGTGATAACTCGTATCCTTTAAGTCCCACAGCAACCATTACTTTCTTGAGGACATTTTCCCTGACCTTGCTCAACAGGTAAAATACTCCATCCCCTTCTCATGTACTCTTATAATAACATTGTCTTTTCCTTCAAAGTATATATCGCAGTTGTTAGTTTGATTCTTTATTTTTCTCTCATTAAACTGCACAAGGGCAAAGATTGTGTGCATATTTCTTCTCCAGTCCCCAACATCCAGCACAGTTAAGATACTCAGTAATTATTTGTTAAGTAGATAAATAAACATTAAAATAAATAAATGAGCCCCCAAAATCACAAATTTTGGGTTTAGAGGGTCTCAATAAGCTTTGTGTGTGTGTGTGTGTGTGTGTGTGTGTGAAAAGAAAAAGGATTGTTTATTAAAGATTATGCAGATTTAGATCTGCGGAGTTTCCAGCTTCCTTGAAAAGAAAGCATGGATCTCTCCTCTACCTCTCTGCAATACCACGTGATTCTCTTTTTCTCCCTTTCTCTTTGTAAACTGCCTAATTCTCCTCCTTTTCCAGCTGTGTGGAACATTCTTCTTTTCTTCCTCCCCTCTTTTCTTCCTCCTTTCTTCCTCCTTAATCAGCTTTTAACAAAATATCACCATTATGTTCCCATATCCAGGCTTTCTAATCCTATTATCTCATGATTCACAATCTTATGACATGCTCCACAAATTACTCATATTGCATAATTCACATCTGATTTTAAGCTTTCAATGAGCTTTCACTTTCATTTCTACCTTTCACTCAATTTTCTGATAAAGAATGTGATGCTCAAAATTCTACATAATTAGCAAGAAAGACACAAAGTTAAGGCTGAAAGTATAACCACACCAAGCCTCCTAGAAAATCTGAAAAGGGAAGATGAAGAAATGGATACTGAAGGCCCATGGAGAAAGATATTTAGAAATAGAGGTATCTCTTCAACCCCAATAAAAAACACAGATCCAATTTATTGAAAGTGTTGTTTTATTAAAATTGAGTTATATTGGGTCACATATCTATTTAACCAGGGCATATATCTGATATGAAAGTATACAAATGGAAAAAGAGCCATACATTCTAATTCCATGGCTTAGACAGCAACCCTCACCAATTCTCCTTCATCTATCTTTTTGTGCTTACTCTTTATACTCCACAAGCACCAACTTAGACTCTTCTATTCTCTATTTGTCTATACAATGCAATTTAGCACTTCACTAACCACTGGCTCTCAATGTTTCATATGTATACCTTTAGTCTGACAACTAAAATAGAAATAGATAGAAACTGTTTAAGCACAACTCAGTGCCCTATACGCAGGGTCTTATGGATATTTGAACCAACCATCTGTTTTTACAGAGGTCAATGGGCACCAGTTGATCTCAGAAGAGATGACTGAGAAGCTGAGCAGAGATTTTGAGAGCGTTGATTTAGAAAGACAAAAATCAGAGTTCTGAGTACACAATGGAGGAATAACCCTGAAAACTCCCCATGTATTGGTTTGGGTATCCCCAAAAGACCAATACACAATAAATAATAAATCTTCACAACAGCAGAAGTCCTGCTTCAAATCATCTCAACCCTCAAATTTAGGTTAAGGTTATCCAGGATTTCTAGTGGCACTAGCTTCCTGCTAGAAGCAACTACATGTCTTCCCTGGACGCAGAACATCATAAACCTCACTTCATGTGACATTTTTTTAAAATACAGTTTCTGGAATTCAATAAAAATTCAACCAAGCAAAAGGGTAAATAAAACAAAGGGATCATAAACAAAGAGGAAAAAATACAACGTAAACAAACTCACATGGAATGCAAATAACAAAGTCATGAGACACAAAATCATGTTTAATATATTCAAAGAGATAACAGCATAACTAAAAATTTTGACAGGAAACTGGAAACTATTAAAAAACAAGTTGAAAAATATGTAACTGAAAATCTAATAATCAAAATGAAGAATTCTATGGTTTTTAACAGTACTGTGAACCAGTTGAAGAGAGTTAATGAATTAGACCCTAGGTCTAAAAAAGGAATCCAGAATAAAAAATGACAAAACAAAAGGACTTAAAAAAAATAGAGAAGAGCCAAAACAACCCAATCATGTTGCAAATGTGTAATCTTAGGCATAAGACCTGGATTTCGGGAATTCTGGTATAATTTTAACAAGCTCCATTAAATCTGCTGCCCCTGACCCCGCCCCGCACCCAGTAACTGCTGACACCAGAGACTACCTGTGTCTTTCAAAGATATCTTGGTCTTCTGGCAAGAACTTAATAATTTTTCTGTTTTAGTAACTTCACTGTTCTCAGAGCCAACTCCCCCAGAGCCATCTTCAGAAAGTCCCTCCCCTCTTATCCCCTTTAAAAACCTCTGTCTTACTTTTCTTTGGTACTGACACCTTCCTGCCTTCCTGGTCTCTGCCTGCCTGTCACAGCTGGCCAAATAAATCCTTTAAAACACATGGCCTTTTCTCCATCGTTTCTCCTCTCACTCTAACCAGACCTAACATGTAAAAAATCCTCACTGAAGAGGATGGAGGGAAAAGATGCTGAACTAAGAAACTATGGAAATGAACAGTCTGAAAGACTGAAAGCAAAAGAAATTGTACATAAGCACTGTTCTTTGATTGGTAAAGTTGTGTCCCAGGGAAAACAGGTTAACTATTCTAAATTTGTATACATGACACTGGAATTGAATGGTTACAAATGAATGGCATGTAACAACATAATCAATAAAATATACCAAAAAAATGGCATAGTTTGAACAGGTTTCTCCCTGTTGGAGAGGCCGTTTGCAGATAAGCAAAGGAGATGCTAGAACAATTCATGTGTTAACAGTAGAAACACTAGTATGAACTCATATTTAGCTTAATATAGAAACAGATAGTTATACTATCTGTATAAGATTTGTCCATGTACTGTAGACTCTCTCTCTCTATACACACATACACACACAAACACAGACACAGGTTAGTAAACATACATAAATGTTCCTGCTCTGTCAGACGAGACTAAAATCAATGTCATGTAGTAGCAATGAGCATACCTAGCACCAACATCTTGATTTCTAATACCATGATCCAATAAAAGAAGCCAGGGCCCTTTGAAGAAATGGCTGATCCTAGGACTGCAGCAGAAAATATTCAAAATAAGCCTGAGAAGAATCTTGTACTACTACAAAATAGTGAGGTGCTTAAAAAAGGGCACAAAAACAACAAACCTTCAGGAATGAAGTTATATCAAAGGAACAGAAGGACCCAAATGAAAAAGTTCCTAACGACCAAAGCTGGAACAACTTCAGCAACAAAACAAATTGTATTATAAGTTAAGGTATAACATAAATGTCCAAAACATAAATGATTGAATAACAAAATAAAAGGAAAGAAAGAAACAAAACTCTATTGCAGAAGAATTCCAAATAATTTATGGAGGTACCCTGCTCTTAGAGAGGAGCATAACTCCCACTCCTTAATGTAGGCCATTCATAGTGACTTCTTCCCAAAGAGTATAGTGTGGAAAGAGGAAAAAAGAGTAACTTTAGAGTGAAGAAAACTGGCAACAACTCCCTCAGTCAAATGATAAAGGTTATCATCAAAAGTGGTAAGTTCTGCTGATGGTGAGATATGACATAATAAAAATGGTACTTTATGCCTGTAGTTTTCCTCCCCAAAGCCCACAACCCTAGCCTAATCGTAAGAAAAACATCAGCCAAGTGGTGCCTAAGGACATAAGACAACTAAATGTAATATGGTATCCTGGATGGGATCATTGAACTGCAATAAGACACTAGGTAAAAACCAAGGAAATCTGAAGGGACTTTTGGTAATAAAAATGTATTGATACTGGTTAATTAATAAAAATTGATTGTATAAAATTATAATATCTGTTGAGATTTAAAATACATGTAGAATTAAAATATGTGACAATAGCAGCATAGTAGTTGGGATGTCTGCAAATGCATTATCCAGGAAGGAAAAAGTATATAATTATCTATAGTTTGTATTATTTATCCAATAATGATGATGATGATGATTATCTTATAATGTTGAAGTGCTTACCATTTTTCTATTTTAAAAACTACCTATGAGACCCATATTTTTACAGATAAGATTAATATGACCTAGAATGTCAGTACGTGGTCTCTAGATAAGTGAGGAGTTTCTGATCTTGGAAGTCCAAGCAATGAATTTTGCTTTAATATCTCAATACTTATCAATAGCAAGCTTACAAAACATAAAACATATAACAAAAACAACTCTTCAGGTTTCCAGCCCTGCTTATGAATTTATAAATTTCAATTTACAAACAACTTTTAGAGAAAGTAGGGAAAGTGGAGTGCACTTATGTACTGTTCCTCCCAAGAATAGAACGGAAATCTTAAATTCTCAACTGCAATGAGGTTGTCATGTCATATCATAGACTTGGCACCAGTTAAATGAAGCCAAAGACATTGGAATTAGATATTTTTTAATGCTTCATAGAACACAGAGATGGAGGGGGTAATTTTCCTAGGGGGTAAAGATTGAATGGAATATTTCAATCATACTCAGAAGAACATGAGTTAATATTTTATAGCTACTTAACCTACCCACTCAGAAACAGCAATGCAAATGTTTGAATATTTATGCTTTGTATGCAAAACATGGTGCCTCGAATTACTGCATTGTGTTCTCTTATGCCCATGGCTTACGATTGATTTCATATCAGGTAACCAGAAAGTCACTGTATTCAAAGGGGAGCACTAGCAATAAAGTATTTATACTCACAATCGTTTCATTCTTATTCTCACACAAGCTTTATTTACCTTCTGAACAAAATAAAATATCCACCAAAATCAGTAATTAAGAAATTAATACTCTGACTTTAACTGATTGATCAGATTGCAATTTCCTGTCTACATTATGTGCAAATTCAAAGGTTCTTGTGAGAAGAGTGATTCTACTGTAATATCCTGTTATGCCCAGACATGACGAGTGCCTTCAATATAAACTTTCCACCTCAACCATAATAACTTGTGTTGGGTTTTCAACCCCATCTTTTAATGCTTCTGAAAAGTGTTTTCAGAGCATGAGTAAGGTCAGAGAGGAATCGCATTATTTGAAATACTCTTTAATCACTTAGTGCCCTTCTTTCCACTATCACTACCCCCAGGCTATTGAAGCAGAAAATCAGGTTCAGAAAAAGAATTTCAGAGTTAGGAAGGGATGCTCAGGTAACATAAATGACTTGACAGAGGACTCTGCCCTGTTCTACATTGTAGCAGGTTAGAAGTGTAGGAGAAGACACAGTGGGGAGAGCGCATCACCTCCCACTTTCATTCTCTTTAGAGATACATTTCCTCTTTTATCTCCTAACTAGTCTAAGACATCTAGTAGCCAGCCCAGAGAGACATTTTCAAACCATATATTGTCATTAAGTACCCCTGATATTGTTACAGAATGGAGGTCTCCAAAAATCCCCAGAACCTGCGGGTTGGGGGATGGGGAAAGGAAACAGCATTTAAGATGCCTTCACATGCCTGTGACTAGTGGCTAGTGTCTTTGTTACGCAAATGGCTTTGGTTCTTCCAAGGCCCCAGCCAGCTGGGAAGGGTTTTGGACCATGGAATGGTACAGAGAGCATACAGAGCCTGTACAAGGTTCTGTGAATGGTCAGAACTGGTTACCATGCCCGCTGCATCAGAGAATGCAGTCAGGGGTTTAAAAATAAGCAGCAGACATTTAGACATTTTAGCAAGGTTCTCCATACGGTTTTGAGATATGAACACCATGCTGCTTTGAAAAGAAAGGGGAGAACACCATGCAGCTTTGAGAGGAAAGGGAGAACTCCATGTGGTTTACAAGGAGGCTGGGAACTCCACGTGGTTCTGCATTGAGAGCTGGAGGGCACCACAACACAGCAAAAACCTCCCCAATCAGGCTTGAATGATTGGCAGCTACCAATAAAACTAAACTGTGTCTGGGAAGTAGGAAGACTATATCTCTGACTTTTCTAAAACTAGCCTGGTTTGGTATGGGGAGGCAGAACTATGTGTTTGTGGGTGTTTTAAAGAAAATAAGACTTAACAGCAGAAATCCACAAATAATCTAAATCTATATAACAATTAAATAAGCAATTCTTTTTCTTTTCACTAAACTCTGGTATTGAGAGTTATGCTCTGGCGGCGGGCAATCAGGCCCCTAATAACCAAACTCGTAGGTTCTCTTTCAATTGGAGCAGCCTGTGGGTTCTGTTACAATATGAAGCACTGATGAGGACACATCAGATATCAAATATCAAAGCTCAAGCAGTCGCTGACCATTCTCATTGATCTTTCCTCTCCCAAAGTTTCCGAGGCAGGTGGGCCAGGCCATGTGGTCGGCTCCTACTCTTGCGTTGAAGTCTCCAAGGAGATAAAGAGCGTTACTTCTGGGGATCTTGGATAACGCTTCGTCCAGTGCATGGTAGAACTGTTCTTTCTCTTCAGTGGTGGCGCAGAGGGTTGGGGCATACGCGCTAAGAATGCTGACTGGGCCGAAAGTTGTTGACAATCGGAGGGTAAGTAATCTCTCTGTGCCTCCTGTGGGTGGCTCTATGGAGTTAACAAGCGTGTTCTTCACAGCGAACCCAACACCGTGCTGTCTTGGTTGGTCTGGAGACTTCCCTTGCCAGTAGAAGGTGTAGTTGGTTTCTCTGATAGTTCCGTTGTCGGCCAACCGGGTCTCCTGTAGAGCCGCAATGTCGATGTTTAGTCGTGCCAGTTCCCTGTCGATGACGGCGGTTTTCCTGGCACCATTGATCCACGGAAGGTCTGCAGTAAGTCCGGGACACATGGTCCTGATGTTCCAGCTAGCGAGGCGAAGAGCTGGAGGCTTCTTTCTTGTTGTTTGCTTGGAATTGCCTGGTGCGAGTGTTTTGTGGCCCACTTTTCAAGAGACGCCTCTCTGATCCCCACGCACCCAGTGGGGCAGGCGAGCCATGGCGAGACGGCACCTAATTGGCTGGGGGCTGCCCAGCTTGAGGCGGGTGGTAGCTGTCCAGTGAGGTGCGATGACCTCTCCCACCGTCAGAGGAGACCCCTGGCGCTCGTTTCCTTCGCCAATCAGATGAGCTTATAACCGGTAACTGTCTCCTCCCGTGTTGAGTCGACATCTTGCGATGACGCTGGAGTGTCCTCTCCAGTGAAGCTACAAAGCCTGGGCAGGGTGATATGGAGGGCCAGCTGTTGCCCATGCAGCAGACCTCCCCTCTCTTCGCAGATGAAGGGTCCAAGGGAAAGACGGAGTCAATACAGCTTGGCTTCAGGTGCTTCGCAGGAGTTGCCGGTGTTGACTACAACGTCAAACCGCCTTAGGGACTCTGGCTCCGGATTTTCTGTGGGGGTTTACTCCCTTAGCCTTTCCCCTGAGGAGGTATGCCACAAGGCAGCGGAGGTTTGGAGTCAGAGTTTCCCTTCTCCTTAGCCTTTCCCCTGAAGAGGTATGCCACAAGGCAGTGGAGGTTTTTTGGAGTCAGAGTTTTCCTTCTCTGGTGTGCCCTGACTGGAAGATCGAACCAGCGACAGTTAGCTCGCAGGCCGACGCTCGATCCACTGAGCCAAACCAGCCAGGGGGAGACGCCTCAGTTGGCTCGGCCATGTCAAAAGAATGGATGCAGGCCGTATTCCCAAAGACCTCCTCTACGGCGAGCTAGCAGAAGGCCAGAGGATGACAGGGCGCCCAAAACTGCGGTTCAAAGACATCTGCAAAAAGGACATGACGCAATGCTCCATCAATCTCAACACATGGGAAGTTCAAGCAGACGACTGCCTAGCCTGGAGGCTCGCGGTCAGGCAAGGTACGTCACGCCCAGAGGCTGCGCGCAACGAGGAGGCGGTCCAGAAAAGATCAAGGCGGAAGCAGCGTCAACAGCAGCAACAACAGCCATCTGCCTTCACCTGTAACAAGTGCTGCAGGGATTGTCACTCCCGAGTCGGACTGCACAGCCATTCTCGGCGGTGCAGATAGACTCTCAAGAAGCTACGCCATCGTCTCTCGAGACGGACGGCTGCCGATAGTTGGCAACTGATTCAATTTGTAAAATCATAAGGCAAAATCTTAGGGAGAAAGTGTGTGTGTGTGTGTGTGTGTGAGAGAGAGAGAGAGGGAGAAAGTGTGTGTGTGTGTGTGTGTGTGTGTGTGAGAGAGAGAGAGAGAGGGAGAAAGTGTGTGTGTGAGAGAGAGAGAGAGAGAGAGGGAGAAAGTGTGTGTGTGTGAGAGAGAGAGAGAGAGAGAGAGAGGGAGAAAGTGTGTGTGTGTGTGCACATGTGCACGCCTGCGCACGCCCACAGATGTGTATTGGTGGGTAAAAGCAGGGCTCAGTTGGTCAAATTGAAGTGTATACATTTGTATATATGTATGTATTGTTTATGTACATATACGTATGGTATAGACACATGTGAGTGTGTCTGCAGGCTGAATTCACCCATCAGGAGGCTATATTATTTTTATCTAGCCAATCAAGAGGCAATCAAGTTTACTGTAACAAGGCAGGCCACACAGTCAAAGTATCCATGATGAGCTTAGAGATCAGTAGTAAAAACTGATTTCTAATTTTTATGAGAGCAAATTGAGGACCAGAGAGCTTACAGGACTTTTCCAATGTCACAACTCTTGAAAGCAGTGAGGCCAAGGTTGAGAGGCAAGTCTCCCGAAAGCTCCCTCAATGCCCTTCAGCTATGGAGTAATTATGCCTAGGGCACTGCGGAAATTACCTGCTTTAAATTAACATAAATCTATGAGGGCTCTTTGTGCAATCTTTATTCTTGATAGAGACTATGTGGTCCTGCAGGTCCCCAGGTGAAAGTCTGACAAATGTTTGTGTTGAAAACAAAGGGTGCTGCATTGCGTGTGCATTAATTTCTTGGCTAAGATTTCAGTTCACTACATTTTAAACCCCTTCCGAGCCATCATGGCCTGGAAGTATAGGCTTTACTGCTTTAAGTATTTGAATTCCAATTTTGAGGCCTGTCAATCTACCCAGACTCAAGTTGGCTTAACCTGATTTTCTCTGCTTCGTGACAATAGCGTTTAGTATTCGCTAGGCTGCATTTGACATCAGGAAATTTTATATCACATTTAGTCAAATATATTGAAAGCTGCTAACATGTCTCCCTTTCCCCAAATTTGCATAGCATTTCATTTTCCCCCTTTTTCCTTTTCCACTCTGGTGAGTCTGTTATCAAAGCAATTACAGAGTTTATCTACATTGGGGAGCTGTCAAACGCATAAAACCCAGCACAGTGTGAATTTTAGGTTTTGAAGAAAAGATGAAAAAGAGTTGCCTTACTCTGAGAGCCCTTGTATGAAGGAAGCACTTCCATCTGCTGGTAACCTATCTGGTAGCTTCCTTTATGAAAAAAAAAGTGATATTTATACCCTGTCCAGTGATTTTCTGCAACTTTTCTTTGTTTTGTTACACTAGTAAGAAAGTGATATGCTAAAAATAAAACCAAGAAATCATCCTAATTCTTGGATTGAATGAATAAGGGGAAAAGAAATCTCAGTAAATCGTATCAGTCCTAATTTCAGAATAACTCTCAAATTCATTCTTTTCTCCGTCTCTAATTTTTTGCCCCATTACTGCCCCACTTTCCAGTCTAGTTTGAGTCAAAATTATGTGTCTTCTAGATCTTCTAGGTCCCAGTGGTCGCAATCTTGTTTCTATTTTGCCATCTCCAATCCATTCACCACCCAAAATTTGTGGCAGATACTAGCTGTTGCTTTGCCAGGAAGCACTTCCTTTCTTAGTAACAGAAACTTGAATTGCTTCCAGGTAGAAATGTTCTCAGCTTAGAAGGTCATATTTCCTTGTCTTTCTTGCAGTTAGAAGTAGCTAAGTTTCTGGAAGTCCGTGGGCAGAACTTCCAGGAAATAGAACCAGAGCCAGACGGGCAGCTGTAATATGACCCTAGTGCTCTCTTTCCTCCCTTCTGCTCTCTGGAATACGGAAGGGATGCTGGAGCTCTCGCAGTCATCTTGTAATGTGAGGACACCAGCCAGGGCCAAAACTAGCGAACAAACAGACAGGATCTTTGGTCCTGATGATTCATAAAGCTGCCATGTCAGCCCTGCACTGCCTTCTTTAGATTTATTTCTATGTCAGAACTCATTCGGATATGTTTGTACCCTTATTGAGACAGCTGAAAAAAATCTTTCATCAAGCATGCAACGTGATCATTTTAAAAGGTAAATCAGACCAACCCACTAACCTTTGTAAATCATTTGAATTCTCATATACTTGCCATAGCTTACATGGCCCTGATGATTTCAGACCCATATTGATCCAACGACCCTTCACAGAATTTAGGGGTGCCTCCTTTTAGTCCCTTATACTTGTTCAAACTCGTCCCTTCAGAATCGCTGTTCTCAGTGCCTTGACAGTGTGGCTGGCCCCTCCCCATTCTCCAGGTATCACCTGAATAGCGCTTCTTCCCAGGAAGGCTCTCGGGCTTTTCTCAGCTAAAGCAGCTTCTCAACGTAGCTTTCTACCGCATCTGTGACCTTGTTCATTCCCATCATGACATGAATCATAATCCTTAATGGCCTTTTCTACTCATTTATTGGCTGTCTATCTCCACAGAGCAGAGGCCTTGTTTGTGGTTGGAGCACAGAGAGTCTCAACAAATCTCTATGAAATAAATGCTGAGTGAATAAAGTTTCCACTAAACCTTAACTCCTGCTCCTTTGCTCTGGTCACATGTAAATCTTACCCTATGAGGCCCTCAGCTGAAACTCCTGTAGTTGTAAAATAAAAATAAACTCCATCATCGAGTAACTATGTTCTTTAGTGATCTGGCCTTGTATCTATTCTCCACTACCTACACATCCTGAAATGTCTCTTTTATTCTCTCCATTTTGCATGTGCAGTTCTCACCAATTAAAATATTCATCTGGCTGATTCCGAAACCCTCGAAAGTAGTCCTAAGGCATCACCTCTTCCAGTAGATTTGCCGGACTCTAACTCGCAAATCTGTGTGAATGGTCCCTTCATCCACAGATGTAGAGATTATCACAATCAAGCAGAGAGCTTCGGGAGCCAGTGCTGTGGCTTTGGAGTCAGACAGCTGAGGTTCAAATCTCAGACCTGCCACCTATGGATTATATAGCCTAGAAGAGTTTCAGGTGTCACCTATAACAACTGAGATGACTGCAAGCTGGGACAGGGTATGTGATTGACATCACATAACACATGTAACGCACCTGGTAAGTTTTCACGCAAGTGACTATATTATCATTAATAATTACTACCTAATGGTGCATAACACCCTGTGAATGCTAGTGCCATATTTTAATAGTTCAGTAAATATGATGCATCTTCTTGACTGTTTCTCACTGAAATGTTTAGTTCAATAAAGGGAGTGGTTTGTTATGTATCTTTCTGCACCATAGTACTGAGCACCAAACCACAAGATAAGTGTTCAACTAATACACTGAATCTACTATGATGGTGATGAATTCAGTTTAATTAAATAAAATACAGTGGTAAGTGTACTCCTGTGCCTGGCACCGTGCTAAGTGTGACGAGGGTGCTCACCTTCATGGAATTACAGTGTATACAGAAGATAATCCAACAAGTAATTGCAACTTTAAGAAATGTCATTAAAGTGAAAGTACCGGAAGCTATGGGAACATACGACAAGGGGATTAAACCTTATCTAGAGGGACAAGGATTCATCACTTTCTGAAACTTGGAAATCTCCTAAAGCCCACCGCAAAGACTCACACATGGCAGGTGTCCAGTGGTTGTTCGTTCCTTTCTCTGTAAGAAGCACCTGGCATTTGCTATCCTGTTTAATGTTATTCCCTTTCAAACATTAGCTCTCCAGACACCCATCAGATTCCACACCCTTGATGAAGCTTGATATTCAGGAGATGATTAGATGCCTTCCCAAAGAGGAAAAAAAATAAATCTGCAACCAAATGCAAACATCATTTTATTCTTATTTAGAAGAAAGCTCATTATCCTGCCAGGCCAGAGGGAGAAAAGTAAACATTTTAAATTCAACAAACAAATTGGAATGCTGACCACAGGGCAGGTGCTGGGAGGATGGGAAAAATACAGCACAGAAGACAGAAGGGAGCACAGAAAACCACTAAACTGAGCAGAAATGCTGGGGTGGGGGTAATGTACTAGGACAGTCTCATAAAAAAGTAACTGTCATTATCAAGCTGTATTAACAAGCTATAGAAACAAATCATTATAAATAGCTGCAAAGGCATAGGTTTGAGGTTTTGGAAATATTTTCCAACCTCGCATGTTGAGGACACACAACAAGCCCATTCACCTCAGCTCCATTTTCTGAGTGATGAGCACAGACTGTAGAATAATGGATTTGATGGAAAACAGAACTGACTTTAAATTCTGATTGTGATACGTAAGGGCTATGTGACTTGGATAAAATAACTTCTGTTAATTTTAATTTCCTACTCTGAAAACTTGAGGTAACCTCTCTCATAAGGTTGAACCCCATCCAAAAAAATACAAAAAACAAACAAGCAAACAAACAAACAAAAAAAACATGGTAGGAACCTATGCTGAGGGTTAAGTTCCCTGTTAATGATGAAAAAAAAAAGAAAAAAAGAAAAAAAGTCTCTCTGAAATTTACCAAGCTTTGTAAAATGCAGACGACCTCAACTTTTGAGGGCAAACAAGCTCCTCCTGATGAGGCAATTACCAGGTTGATTGCAGGGGCTGGGAACCGCTGGAGAGAGTCACAGATTCTGAGATTGATTAGGATTTCTGTTTGAGCCATGTTTGATTAGTTTGTCCATGACAGTGAGCAATTCAGTCTCCATGGACACATTCCACTGGAGGCAGAACAACTCCATGTCCCCGGCCTCAATCGCCATTCAGGAAAGAGACATGAGTTGGTGTAATTAGGACATGTTCATTTATTTTAATGGGGCATTAAGATTGATTTATATGACAGCATTACAGGAGAAAAATTATTCTGGAATTACACCTGTATAAGAGCACTGAGCATTAGCTTGCCAATAAGCCTACGAAGAGAACGACTGTCCATGCCCTCAATTCAGGAAACTTCCATCTCACAGTGCCATCAACTTGATTGGTCAACAAAAGAGGAGCACACGGAGAACGTGGTTCATCTGGGATGTTTCTTTTCTGTAATGAAGCCAATGTCACTGCAAGAGAACACGACTGTTTGCAGAGAACAAAATAATACTTATTCTCCTGAACTTCTAAGAACAGCCTAAAGGCTGCTATAATTCCTTTTAATAGAAAGGCTTCTTTTCCTTTTATTGGTAATACTTTAAGATAATGGTATAATCATTATTGATTTTACTACTATACTTCATGGCAGCGTTGAGAGAGCTTAGCTCCCTATTTCTTAACAACAGTAAAGGCAAGAAGAGCAATACTGCAGGTTATCAATCTCTTCACACAATTTTCCCCTCAGCGTTAGTTTCTCCCTAACTCCTGCTTGCTATCTCCTTTCTAATTGTCCTTTCATCCTTATCATTAATCACCAGTGGTTTTATTAGAAAAGAACAATGGTGGGGAAAATTACAAAAGTCATGCCTGGTAACATCAGGCTGATTCCACTGAAAATATGGGAAAAATAACTTTTTAGAAAGAACCCTGAAACAACTGGGTTGTTGATTAAGGGGAGTTTTTTTTGTTTGTTTGTTTTTTGTTTTTTCCCAGTGCCAGTATGTGTACTGATGTGAAAAGAGGTAAATATTTAGTGGTTTACTACTTATAAACTATTTTTTTTATCTGACTTGCCCATTGACTTTAAACTATGAAAACAAGATCTGACAGTGAATGTTCACCAATGAATCTTAAGTTTTTATTAATATTTGTCACAAAGTGCACAATAAATCCATTTAAGTAAGAGATCAACAGTAGGCTTAGTTGGCCAGGACTGTTCTGCCTTGTTATCCTTCCTTGTTAGGGGAGTGAAATCGATAGGCAACTATCCTCTGATTTGACTTCATTCAGACCTTCCCTGGTTCATATAGCCTCTCAAGTTTATCCCTGGACCTCAGTGCAAGGATCAATCTATCACACAACCAAGAACAGAATATTTATAATGATAAGACAATATGGAAAAGTTATTTGAAAAATTAAGATCTAAAAAGGCAAGAGAATGATTCAAAAGTAACTTTTCTCTATTTATGTTCTGACACAATAGTATCAAAAATTTATTTTCAGCCAGATATGAAATGCAGACCAAAATTTTTTTTAAAAATTTACAAAAGGCACTCAGATTTCAGAACAAGATCTTCCTCATTATTATTATTTTCTATCAAGGCAAGAACATCCCAAGATGTGGAACATGGTTCATACACAAAACCACCTTATGCTGGCTTGGCCACTCCGGGAATATACCAGTCTTTGTATTAACAGCACTTCACCTCCAAAAAACAATTGTAATAAAGTCTTCAAATTTTCTAAACATATTGCACTTTTACTTTCCACCAGAACACAAGACATCTCCCAGGTGTTTGTGATCTTTGTGTATTAAAAATAAAGTATATGTTTTCTATCTGTCAATCTCCCACATCTTGGATTGCACATCTTGTTAGTTTGAAGTGAATTCATTTATTTTATCTTTCCGTCTAACACCATGAGTAATTTCACATGAGAATCAACTCTAATATTCTCATAGCTCATCAAGAAAGATAATGGTTCTGCCAGAAAGATATATTCCTTTAGGTGTGATTCTTTAGTGAAGGAGAGCTTTGGAGAGGCAAAGCGAGGCTAGAATGACATTTCTGATTTTTGTAGATTTAACTGATCCTGTCATATTCTCCAGAAGAAAATGGTTCTGTCAATCAGGGAAACATTAGATTTAAATTACTTATTTTTTTGTATTGCTATCTAAATCTTTCCTTTATGCCAAACATTAAAGCTGATAAATTCATTCTTCAATAGTTGGTAGTTTCATCTGTACTATAAAATGAAAACACTTCAAGTAAGTAATCCCAGGAAGCAACTGCTATCAGATTATGAAACCTGGATCTCTCAACCAATATTTTAAGCCCTGAAGTCTATTGAACTGTGAAAGCAACAGGACAGGCTTCATGATTTCTCTCCTATTTATAGGAAATTCCATTATTTCTAAGGTAAGTAGAAGAAAGAAACGGTGCCCATACAGGCACTGGGAGCAAAAAAAAAAAAGGATGTTTTCAGAGATAGGCAACTGGCAACATCTAAACATAGTGAGGAGATATGGGGCAGCAAAAACCTGATTTCTGATTCTATCTATTAATATATGACACAGATATCTCCATCCTAGCATAATCCCAGTTTTGATGAAGTATAGAACATACATCTCCAGCACTCCAGAGCCAAAACGAAGTAAATCTATTATTAAAATATAATTTTCAGGAAAAGGTAAAATCACAATTCTCACCTAGATATAAAGAATGAACATATGTTGAAGATTTTATTCAATTCTTGTGGGAACCAGCAGATGTTATCACCTGTGCAAAGGAAAAGCCACAGATGTAGATGTTTATGTAAAGTAAAAACAATCTTTAAATGAATCACAGAATGGAGGCAAAGTGGTTTGTTTGTTTTTCCCTCCCAGAGAAAGAGCAGGAAAGCAGGTCAAAGGAACCTCTGGCAGATCAGACAAAACCTGAGTGCCTGTTATGTACCCTCCAGTTTATAGAATTTTAAAACAGCTGCCCAGAGGCAGAAGATAAGGTGCAAGGTGGAACGCTGTGCCATAGGCAGTACCTGCTTTCCCAATGAGGCACAGAGTAAGGACTAGGAAGAGGGAACACAGTAGTCCCTCTCTATATCGCGGTTCACTTATCGCGGCCTCACCGTATCGCGGGATTTTTAAAAAATATTATATTTAATTATTGATCGCGGGTTTTTCGCTATATCACGGGATTTTGTGATACTGTATACGTATGTTGTTAAAGTTACGTAGGTTTAAGAGTGTAGAATATGTTTAAGAACATAAGTACTACTTATAAGTGTGGAAAAGGTTAATAAGGGAGTGGGAAGGGTTAATAAGGGACTATGGACGGTTTATAAGTGTGTGGGAAGGGTTTATAAAGCCTTAAAATACATATAAATACTAAAATAAATGTAAGGTTCCTACTTCGAGGATTTTCACCTATGCGGGGGGGGGGGGAGCGGGGGGGCGCTAGAACGTAATACTGGCGATAAGTGAGGGAATACTGTACACAGATGATAGGCTGCCAATGGCCCCCCGAGTATAAACAGGAAGCCTACTACCCAGCTCCTACTTAGTCACCTGCATCTTGACTAGTCGTTGCCTCTGATCCATGCACACCCCAGACACTGCTGCTTGAACTAGGACTTGGCATTTTTCTTCTTGCTCTGAATCGGTGACAAATACATGGAGCAGACTGTCCAGACACAAACCTGGGATTCTAATGGGGCTGCGCATGTACAGATGCCTTTTAAATACTCAATGATGTCATGAAATCTCTATGAAGTACCTGTACCAAGACCCTCTCTTCTAAGGTTGTGACCTCTTAATGTTATAAGAGAAAAGTGAAGACAGAAACCACATTATCTCAGGAGATTTCAACAGGGAGGAAAAAACCACCCAGTCACCAAGCCTACCTCAAAGCAAGAGGCATCTGTGAAGAATACAGATATGACTGATTGCCCAGTTATCACCACGCCATTTCTAATTTCCCTAATTTCCTTAATTTCACTTTCCTCACATCATTGTCGTAACCTGTGTCCTATAACAATCAGGATAAAGGTATGGTTTTCCCTTTCTGGGCTATTTGTGACACCCCAAGAGCAAGCCTAATAAAGATATGAGGATGGGGACATTGCCTGCCGCTCTAGACTTACTAGTTTCTTGTCACACTTAAATCTGGCATTGTGCTTTAAAGAATCCAAGTTATTAATGTACAGCTGATAAAGAAAATAAGATTATATATATTACACATCAGATGCAGGAAATTTCTATCAAGCAGCCATAAAATGGCACTAATAAAAATAAATAAATAAAGGAAAGTCAGCCAGGTATTCAAGAGAAATTTTCTAAGTAAACAAAGAGAACAAAGAAAGACAATTAGTAAAAGAGATGCAATTCAGTCTATTCCAGACCAGAGATAATAGCCAGTGCCTAGTTCTAAACTAGATAAAGAAGATGAGGGAGAAGATGTACAAAACTTTCCTTTCCTTGATTAAAATTCACTCATTTGTTGTTTTAATATTGGGCCTCTGTAGTAGGAATAATAATAATAATAATAGGAGGAGGAGGAGGATTTTATGGTAACCAAATAAGCTCATTATCAAGAACAGCTTTGAACTGTTAAAAGAAACAGAGGCCTATTAAAAAGAATTTATTTGGGCCAAAATTGATTCCAATCAGGCAGCACCAGACCAGAAGTGGTTAAGAGCTCTCTACCCACAGGAGCTCCAGGAGAAACTTGCACAGAGAAAAGGTGATCATTAAGTCAGGACATTATTGACTGGTTCTTACTTAAAGCCTAGTTGATTGGTTGTCCTTAGGTTTCAATTTTGCAACCTTGAGGTATTTACAGGCTTAGACTGTATTTTGCTTGCGTGAGCTGTCGTAACATTAGGGCCCCCTCAGTCTACTGACCTCCTTCATTTAATTATCTTGACAAATCCAAGACAAAACTGTTACAAGCAAAGGTTATTTTTCTTCCCAGGGCTTTCTTCAGGTTTCAACTTCATGTTGCCACCTGACTACTAAACTTGTCACCAGTCACCCATTGCTCTAGACTAATGGTTCTCAACCCAGGTCCATTTTGTCCCCCAGGGGACATCTGGCAATCTTGCATTTGAAGAAAGGACAAATTGTTAAAAATAAATACCCTTTGCTTATAAAGGGAAAGGAAGCAGCTACACCCGATTCCAGTCTTGAAAAGAATCCCCCAGAAGACATAGTGGGCCTGAAGCCTCTAACACTGGACTGCAGGCAGGCTTCTCCAGGGATGAGAAGAGCCCCATATACAGCACAGAAATGTCTTTAAAGCCATAGGCCCAAACCCCTTGACATGGAAAATCATATTAATAGAGTTATTAATGCAGCTAGCATAGGAGCCCATCTTAAGATGTAATTATCAGAGAGAATTAAAATGTCTTTCGGGGAGATAGGATATTTCATTATTCATTCAGAGAACAATTAACTAAACAAATAGCTATTCTTTAATTCCCAAGGGAACTTTGTACTTGCTTTGATGTATGAACTCTGTGACTTCTTTTTTGACTTTGTAGTCTCCTAAAGACTACCTATGGGCATGTAGACTGTGGTGTGAATTTAATAATCAGCTTATTTCCTTTCTTTCCATATTGATGTGGAAAGGACTCTTGTTTGTAGGACATTTACTGTTACCACACAAGAGCTATTTTTGTTAACAGCAGTGGGGGTGATATGGTTACTAGTGGGTATCTAGTGGTTAGAGGCCAAGATGCTGCTAAACATTGTGCAATTCACAGGACAGACCCCAACAATAAAAAAGTATCTGGCCAAAAATATCTATAGTGCTAGGGTTGAACAGCCCTACTCTAGGCCGATGGTCGTCAAAGTGGGCTACTGGAATAAAACATCAAATATCTATTCATATATTGTAATAAGTGCTGAAGACATACCATTCAGATTTCCTTTCACCTAGCTGGGGCACCTGTCTTCCAGCTGCTGCAGGTGGCAGCTAATGGCTCCTAAAGGCTCCCCCCTATACTACTGTATAGAGGTTTGTCTTTGATTGACAGCCACTCCTTGGCCAAGTGGATGCCTGGGAGTTTATGCCCTTCCTGTGGGTCATAATAAATCACTGATGCTGGGGATAAAATTCCTGACTCCCTTACCGC
Organism: Furipterus horrens; assembly: GCF_987537825.1. Lineage (NCBI taxonomy): Eukaryota > Metazoa > Chordata > Mammalia > Chiroptera > Furipteridae > Furipterus > Furipterus horrens. The sequence goes on from NW_028327180.1 coordinate 84,720,778, forward strand.
TAGGTGAGGCAACTACTATTGTACACTTTATACTCCAGAGCTGCCATAAATTCAGGCGGAGGCTTGACTTTTCTTGAAATCTGGTCCTTACACTTCTCTTCTGGATAATGCTGCTTTCCTCGCTCCCTTACAGCTTTCTCTTCAGAGCATCTCCTCAGTAAATCCCCATCTTAGGGTTTGCTCCCAGGGAACCCAACCTAAGACTTAGATGTATCATTAATCTCAATTAAGTTAAGAAATTGAGTTTTACTGATATTCTCATGCTTGAACTGACATTGGTAGTTATCCTGTCCTCTATGCCAGGGGTTGTAAGCCACACATGACATCCAGGCAACCTGAGAAAAGGCTGGGACTTCTGTGATACAAAGAGGTTAACAAGGGTGACCCCATGCATATTTTGCTCTTGACATATTTCAAAATATCGGGGTCTGCTGCATGGGCAACAGCAGACCCTCCATATCACCCTGCCCAGGCTCTGTAGCTTCAGCTTCACTGGAGAGGACACTCCAGCGTCATCGCAAGATGTCGATTCGACACGGGAGGAGACAGATACCGTGTTACTCCCGAGTCGGACTGCACAGCCATTCTCGGTGGTGCAGATAGACTCTTAAGAAGCTACACCATCGTCTCTCGAGACGGACGGCTGCCGACGACGACGACGATTTCAAAATATCATACTTCCACTGCACCAGGTTAAGTGAATTTACAGATTATCAAATTTTAGCTATGCTAAACTTTAAAGAATTAACAGTGATGTTAAGAAATTCTTGGCGAGGAGTCCCAGCTACGCAAGCCCCTGGCGGTGCGCGACCCCGGCGAGGAGTCCCAGCTACGCAAGCCCCTGGCGGTGCGCGACCCCGGCGAGGAGTCCCAGCTACGCAAGCCCCTGGCGGTGCGCGACCCCGGCGCTGGGGAGAGCGGCCGCATCGCCTTGAACAGTGAGGCCCAGGGGGGCGGGAGGACGGATCCCGGTCTCCTAGCTGAATAACTGTGTGAATCCATCTTGGACCCCCGCCCCCAAAGAAAGCACCACAGGGCTGCGAAATAGGTCGCGGACAAGCAGGCGCCGGTCGCTAATTTGTGACGCGTACACAGGCACTGCCCCCGACAGCCAGCCCAAGAAAACAAAACGCATCTGTCAAAATGAGGCAGGCAACTATAGAAATACCGGTAACACAACTCACCAGGCAGCAGATAGAGAACCTGACAGATGAACAGATAAGAAACCTGTCAGAGGCTCAGTTCTGGGCCATTGTTATCAGGTGGCTTACAGAATTCACAAAAGAGCAGGAAAAAGATATGAAAGAAGCGAAAAACTTTCATAACGAAAGGAACAAAACAGCATACGAGACAGAAGGAAAGGAAATAAAATCCAGAGTTCATTTCAACAAACTGGAATATGGAGAAGGAACAAGCAGTCAACCAATGCAGCGAGAGGAAATGGGAAGCAACAATGAAAGGATCAGAAACCTCTGGGACAGCTATAAAAGGCCCAACATAAGAATCATTGGTTTGCCAGAGAATGAGGAAGATGAACTAGAACTTGAAAAATTGAGTGAAAATATAATAAAGGAGAACTTCCCAAACTTGGGGAAGGGAATAGACCTGCAGGTCCAGGAAGCAAGGAGAGTTCCCAAGAGACTGGACCCAGGGAGAACCACTCCAAGACACACTATAATCAAAATGTCAAAAATTAAAGATAAAGAGAGAATCTTAAAAGCAGCAAGAGAGAAGAAAAGAATTATGTACAAAGGGGTCCCAATTAGACTATCAGCTGACTTCTCAAGGGAAACCCTACAGGCAAGAAGAGACTGGCAAGAAATATTCAAAGTAATGAAAATCCAAAACCTACAACCACGAATACTCTATCCAGCGAAATTGTCATTCAGAATAGAAGGACAGAGAAAGTGTTTCCAGGACAAAATAAAACTGAAAGAGTTCATTAGATCCAAACCACTGTTATATGAGATGTTAAAGGGACTGGTTTAAAAAAAAAACAGAAGCTAGGGAGATGAAACAAAGGCAAACTAAATAGGCAACGAGAGGGGAAGAGGAACTGTGGGTACGGGAAGCATATTGGGGGGAGGTCAACAGGGAGGGGGAATGGGGAAAGGGAGGGAGATGATATAGGAATTGGGGATCAAGGTAGGAGGGAATGGAATAGACGGAGAGAGGTTGGGAGGAACTGTATGCACAACTAATGGACATAATCTAAAAGGGGGGGACAACTGGAGGGAGGGGGGCCACCGGGTGGAGGGGAGCAGAGGGAAGGGAAATTGGCACAAATGTAATAATTTAATCAATAAAACACATTAAATCTGAAAAAAAAAAAAAAAAAAGAAATTCTTGGGAAAAAAAACACCAATTTAAGATAATATTAATGATGCAAACATTAAGGAAATGACAGTATTGCCATGTCTATTGGATCTATTCTTATCTGCCATACATTGAGATAGAAGCAGTGAAGATCCAATTGATTCTGCTAAGAAATCAGTACAATATACTGAAATTAAGAATTTTTTGAAATATGTATCTATAGCCATCAAATATTACCCTCAATATTTATGTTATTACTTCAGATATTTGATAAAGATATAAAACCATCTTAATATGCAAGAGAATATGAAGTGCTTATGTGACAGGCTAAAAATGGCTCCTTCCAAAAGATACTCAAGTCCCAATTCATAAAATCTGTAAATATTGCAAAACATCTATATGTAAAAAAAAATCCTTGCAAATTGTGATTACATTAAGAATTCTCAGAGGTAGAGATCATCCTGGATTATCAGGCTGGGCCCTAAAATCAATCACAGGTAACTTTATAAGAGGGAGGCAGAGGGAGATACCTAAGATACAGAGGAGAAGGTGATGTAAAGATGCGCCAGAGAGCCATGGCTAGTGTGGCTCAATGGATTGAGCGCTGGCCTGTGAACCAAAGAGTCACAGGTTTGATTCCCAGGCAGGGCACATGCCTGGGTTGTGGGCCAGGTCCCCAGTTGGGGGAGCATGAGAGCCAACCATACATTGATGTTTCTCTCCCTCTCTTTCTCTCTCCCTTCCCCTCTAAAAATAAATAAAATATTAAAAAAAAAAAAGATGTGGCAGAGAGCAAGTTCAAGATGCCAGCTCTGAAGACAGGAGTGGCATGGCCACAGGCCAAGGAATGCCAGCAGCCACCAGAGGCTGGAAGAGGCAAGAAACGGGTTCGCCCCACAAGGTTCTGGAGGAAGCACAGCCCTGCTGACATCTCGGCTCTAGCCCATCGAAACCGATTTGGAGTTCTGAATCCCAGACTGTGGGAAAATAAACCTCTGTCGTCCTAAGTCCCGGAATCTGGGTTGTTTGTTAGGACGGCCACAGGAGACTAACGCAGCTTGTTTCCTCGAACTTTCTCTTGGGGTCTGTGTAAGTTTAGTAACTTATATGATATTAGTAATATTTTATATATGATCTATAGATAATTAAACATTTTTTCAAAAAGACATATGATTTAAAAAAAAGAAAACTTGAAAACTACTTCTCACCAAGAAGGCAAACGACCTAAGATACTTTTTCCTATTGTTATTGCCTGCAAAGTATTTTCAAACAATTTACACAGACATTAAATACCACTTTAAACAAATATTTTAAAACATTAAATATTATTTCACATCCAAATCCAAACATCTAGGTTCTCTTGAAAAATGAAAAGATTGGGCAACCCAGCACCCACATTCCCGTAGGGTAACATTTGGGTGATGGTGAATATTAGCTGCCCCTGCAGGGATACATGTCCTCTGGTTTTCACCCAGCAGGCTCAGTCACTGCGCCTGCCTGCCCCCGTCACCAGCATCAGACCTTCCCAATGCACGCCCCCTGCCCCGCCCATCACTTTCATATTCCTTATCTTACTTTGTGTTTTCCCTCTGGTCAGTAGCAGCAAGTCCATGGGGGGGGGGGGGCGGGGAGTGGATGTCACAGCTGTTCAGTAGACAAATAGTAATTAATAGAGTAATGCCACATATTTATAAACTAAGAACACTCTGGATAATTCTTACCAATCTCCTAGTCCTAGGAACTATTTCTGAGAAAGATGGCCATTCGGGAAGAAACCAGGGTTCCAGTCCCAAGTATGTCCCAAACTCATGGGAGACTTTGGGCAGTTAGAGCCCTTCTGCCTTCCCCAAGTCTCCGTGGACACATTTTCTAAAATAAAGCAGGGTTTGCCGGATGGCAAAGAAGAAAGCTACTGGATCGGTGTTCTGAAGATCCACATGGTCACACAGCTGTGCCTGTGACCTCAGTGGGGGCTGAGGTCGGGCAGGAAGAGAAAGTCCACGGGCAGAGGTGAGGAGCCGAGCCCACACCAATGCTTTTACTTTGACATGAGCTACAAATCCATGCTGATCTCTCTCCGGTCTGACTGAGCAGCCACATTTCAGATCGCTCTCCTGTATTCTATTCTCTAGTCTGTTTGCTTTCTTCCATTCCCACCAATGCTCCTGTTTCCTGTGAGCCATCGATCAGATCACTCTCCTGCTTAAAAGCATTTAAAAAACTCCCTACTGTTAGGATCAAGTCCAGTCCTGTTGCCATGGCTCACAATCCATGCATGGTCTGGCTTCTGCTTACTTCCCTAGTTTCATCATACACCACGCTCTCTCTCATTTTTCCACTTCTATTCCCTACTGTTCTAATTTCCATTTTACAAATCTGACAAACCGTTTCAACCTTGGTGCCTTCTGTCCTACGAGTCTCTCTGCCTGAAATGCTTCTTACCCCTTCTTCACTTAGCCAACACTACTCATCCTTTATGTGCCAACACTAACGCCTCTTCCTCAGGGAAGCCTCCTTATCATTTAGGAAGTTTTCAGCTGTGAGAAGAGAACACTGTAATTTAAATGGCTTAAACAAAAAGAAATGTATTCCCTCACATAACGAGCCATCTGGAGATAGAGTTCCAGGCTTTACTCAGGTAGAAATCTCATCAGGGTTCTTTGGTTCTTTCCATCTTTGTTTTCTTTTTATGTTCCTAAGATAGCTACGGTGGTAGCAGGCATCACAGGGAGACCCTTAGGTGCCACAGAAGGCAGTGGCATTGCCCTCCCTGGCTGTCTTTACTGGGACTTAAGACATTTCCCAGAAGCACCTCCGCAGGCTTCTCAGCTCCAGCTGGCGAGCATGGGTTACATGTCTTTTCTCTAACTACAAAGAAAATGAGAAGATGAAGTATATTTTTCATTTCCAGAATGAGAAGCTGACTCTGCTAAGAAAAAAATTAGATGTATACAAAGGGAGACCACCAAAAAAAAACCAATATAAATTATCTTCTGGAGGGTGGGCCACTTGTAATACAGGCTTCTCCTGCTAGGTGAGTGTTCTAGGAACCCATCTGTATCAGTGTACCAGCTGGCATTGTTGTCAGAGGCTGCCTTCAGCTTTAGTAAATTTGCTTTGAAGACTCTTTGAACGCATTTGCCCATTTTCTGATGGGTGATGTACAAGCGCACCTGCCCACACTGCACTGAGTGTTCAGCAGTTTTTGACCAAAAACAGTATTGCCCCCATGCCCCACCCTCCCTATTTACACGATCTCACCTCAAGAGACATTTTTTTCGTTTCCTCTGATGAAAAAAGTCCTCAAAGGGAAACATTTTGCTGATGTGGAAGAGGTGAAACAAAAAATGGCAGATGCTAAAAATCATGAAAAACGACAAGTTCAAAACTGTTCTGAGCAGTGGAAAAAAATGTCTCTATATGTGTATTGCATCAAATGGAGAGTACTTTGAAGGTGACTGAAGTTTAAGTATGTAGAATAAATACACAGTTTTTTAATAAATAAATTCCGGGTTCTTTGGGTCCCCCACGTATGCACGTGCATACATGTGTGCACATGCATGTGCATAAAAATGTATTGTGTGCCTACGTGTATATCACATACATGAGTGCGTATGCCTGTATGTGTGTGTGTGTGTGCATGTCTACATCTATGTTTTCATGTCTGTTTTATATGTGTGTTCAAAATTAGGACCTCCTAGTATAAGTACTCCCCTTGCTCCCTAACTTCATAATACGTATAGCAATAATAAGTACATGATTATTTTGGTAACTGCTTGGTCAGTGTCCATTTCTATAAAACTACAAGTATCTTAACAATAGGCACTGAGTCTTATTCATAACATGATTTTTACTTCTTTTTGCTGTTTCATGATCAATTGCTCCAATTACAAAGTCCTCCAGAGGTTCCCAAACTCCCAATAAACGATGACACAGGCTACTGACAATTTATGACATCCACACCTCAAAAGTCTTAGCATAAATAGATTTACAATACCATGGACAGAGTATCAAGTGAATGTTTGCCAATAATAAGGTCAACTCTGTAGTTAGAGCGCAATGGTTAAATCCTGGGCATGGCCATTCACTTGCAATACAACCTTAGGCAACTACTTAACCTGTTAGAGAACCATTTTTCCCAACTGAAATATGGTGGTAATGATGATAACTTCATAAGGCTTTATTAATTCATGGAGAGTGAAGAACTTGGCCACACTGAAGTGACTTACGAACAATAATTATATTGTAGAAAATACTTGCATCATTTTTTCCTTCCTGATATCCTAATCACAGGGGTCTCCAGCAAAAAGAAAACCCAAAGACCTCGGCAGTTCCCTCCTTTGATACGAGAAGGGGTGGTTATGAGAACAGAAGGACTGCACAGGACTAAGGCCCAGGAGAAAAATGAATTCTTCACCCATTTGAGGTCGAAGTCTAAAGGCTTCCTCAAATCTGCAACAATTCAGCCTGATTTTGTTTTCATATTAGGCCTCCCCAAAGTGAACAATAGGGCTCTTTAACACCTTTCAACTGAAAATCCTGTGAATCTATTGAAAAAAAAGAAGCCAGCTTTCTTCCCAGCACATTTGTCACCCCTGTATCCTTGCTCTAGTCACTTCTGAAACCCAATTCAATATGACAGAACCCATGGTGTTGTTTTTTCCCTTTAAAAAAACAATATTCTGAGAAAATGTAAGTATCTACAGAGAGAGAGTGCAGGTGCACATGGTCACTTGTAGGGGAAGAAGATGGTGCATTATGGCTTCAAAGCCAGGGTCACACCTCTCAGAACCGCATTTTCACCTGCCAGGAAGCTGTGTTTTTAAGAGTGCTCTGTGGTCACCAGCTCCCCCACTGTGACTTCAGCCTCCCCTGCAAAAGCCATATTCACCACTTTGAGAGGTGCTACCTTCCTGGGCAAACATAAGCAAGAAAACCAAGTAAACAAAGCCAGGTGCAACTTGAATGTTAAGTTTATAAAAAGAAAAAGAACACCTTCAAGACAAAAGGCTGGAGAGCTGGTTTTGTTATCAGACTGCTTAATATCTTAGTCAGGAACTTGATTTAAATACGTAAAACATTTGTATGTTGGGGGAGTGAGAATCTCTAGGAAGAAAATACATTTGCATTTTGTAATATTATTGAAATTCGCCTTCCTTTAGAAAACTTCCCTGACCATATTAATATTTCAGGTTTGGTGATTCATCCACAAAACTGAGTGAATCCTTGTCATTTATAGTTGGGATGACAGACATAAATAGCTGGATCCTGCATGATTTGACAAATCAAAAAAATCAACTATTTCTATACAGAAATAATTTATGTAAGAGAAAGCTATAGACTGGTTAAGTTCAGGGAAATTTAATTGAATAAAAACAACCAAAAAAATTACTATGAGTAGAATATATAAAACAGCATTTGGGTGATTGACTGAAGTAGTTGTCATTAATATCAGAATAGCTGAACATTTGTCCTCACATATAAAATCTAAATGTCTAGGTAGATATAGTTCCTATACAACCTATGCACCCTTGAAATGGGCTCATATGTAGAAGAGTTCTTTGTTTTTCTTTATTCATATTCAGAGTTTTGTTTACCTTTTTAAATAGTAGGTAGAATGGACAATGTTCTTTATGGCGTCAGATATCAATACTAGCTTAAACTCAGAACTAGATTCATTTTGTACTAACCCTTTGAGTGCCATACGTAATTCGAAATTTGGATCAACATGAGGAAAAATTATATCAATATATAACCTGAGGTACAAAAAAAGAGAACAAAACATAAAATATGAATTATTCCATTGTTATTTACATTTTTAGCCATTGAAAAAAAGAGTCGGCCATTGAAAAAAAGAGTCGCTGAGAGCGACGCTGGCACTTTTGGGAAAATTTGTCAGCATCGCTCACTGCGACGTTGACACTCAAAGGCCTAAGCTTGAAATTTGAGGTTCAGATAAATCTCAAAGTATGTGACATATCAGTGCTTTAACCTGACACTTATAGGAACACAAAACAATAACAACTTCATGGACATGTATGTCCTCCAAATCAGAGTGCCTATAACTAACATTCAGGGTCAAAAATTAAGTGTCAACCAGATATTTTTCCCTCCCCAAAACAAAAGTTGCCATTGAATGTTTTTTGAAGAAACAGTCAAACCATGAAAGTCCGTAGACATAAGAAATGTATTAAGGAGGGTTAAAAGTTAAAAAAATAAATAAATGAAAGAGCACTATTACAGTTGTTTGCTATTTTACTATCCCGAAAATTTTGTTAATTATAGGATAGATGAAATCTTTAGTGTATCATTGTCTGAAAATTATACAACCAAAAGACATTCTTCTAGTTAGCAAAAAAGCAAACTTACAACAACTATAACAACAACAAACCTCCCATTATTAAAGAAGGAAACAGACCTCTCTGTGCTATAAACATTGTACCCTTAACACTGCCCATCAGACAATGACAGAGAGTCAGGGGCGGGGGGCAGAGAAGGAGATGAGCGACCAATTAAAGAGACAGGAAGCATAGATTGAGGGCTCTGACATGTATTTGACAGAAGTTCTATAAAAACACAGAAGATGGAAAAGCAATAGTTGAATATAAGTGACTGAAATTTTTCAAGAAAAAAATAATCACATTTCAGATTAAAAGAGAACTGCTTGGGCCAAGAAGGATACATAGAGTAAGCTCACATGCAAACACATTATAATCATGCTCCAGATAAAAACAACAACAAAATCTCAAAATACCAGAGATCAAAGACCAATTATCTTCAAAGGAGTAACAATTAAATTGAAAGCAGTCTTTTCATCAGCAACAATAGTCGTCCATTCTGGGCAGTGCTGAGAAAGAATAGTCAACCAAGAAATGTTACCCAACTAAACATTTAAAATCCAGAACAAAATAAAGCATTTACTGACAAATGAATATGAAGATTTATCCGAACTAAAACAAAAATTAAAGGGGAAAAAAAGTGAACTCAAAGACATGGAATTCACAAAAGTACAGTTAACACAAACCTTGATATAAAATAATGGTAAGTTTTTAGGTAACTATAAAAATAACTGTATAGTCTTATTTAAATTTTTCTTTGAAAAAAAGTGCAGATTACCATGCAGTTGTAAGAAAAAGGCTGATTCTAGAGGGAGGGCTCTTGTTTACAGCAAATATCTCGTATCTAGGTTTGACTAATAAATGTGGAGGGTGTGCTGGGATGGCTGGAAAATCAGCATTTTGATTTGAATATAATATACACTGGCTTGTGTAAGAGTCATTAATGAGAAATATTATGCTGAGAATCAGGACGTGTTTGATTTTTGTAAGAAAGTACCTGACTTCATTATGAGATGTTTGTTGATACGTTACAAGCCTCGTCCTTCCCGCTTCCCTTTCTGGTCCACATCTGGGTAAAGCTGTTAAGAAAGCCCACATGCTGCCTTCTGTGGGGCTAGCAGTAGCTTCACACCAATCAAGCCCCTGCCCACCCACAGGAACCCTTATCCAGGCCGCACCCCCTAACCACAGTAAAATGCCAGTCTCCTGTCCCTACTCTCTCTCAAGCCAAAGCATGTTTGGACCCCTTGAGAAGCCTGTCCTGTTCTCATTCTCATTCACTCATTCATTCATTCATTTTCTCTCTCAAAAAAAAAGAAAAAGTCTCTTTACATAATGCATCTCTTTATACTTTGTTCTGCTGCTGCAATACCAGTCTCTCCTACTAGACTGTTAGTAACTCAGAAACAAGCTCTGTGAATTTTCCCTTTGGACCCCATAGTAGAGTAGCTCTTAACCAGGCATTAGCACAGAACCTAAAGTACAAGATCTTCAGGCGGTTATTTTTCTCTAGCCCTGCAAAAGTGGATTAGGCATAGGTAGGCCTAGCCAGCACAGACAAAAGGAAACCTCTGCAGGTGAGTCCAATGCCCATCTTTAATTGTTAATGACCGTGCTGGAACACAGTACGAAGTTCACACATTAAAGATGTTCGGTAAGTGCATGTTAAAGAGGACTTAGTTTGTGATCTTCCCACCCTGACCCTGCTTGTTCTCTCTCAGTGCTGGGCTTTCAACCTATGAGGCTTTGCTCTTTTGCCTCAGCCTGCCATGGCTTATACTACCCTGAGCTCCTGGGTCTCACTCTTTCAGCTTCTTCACCCATAAAACTTATCAACATTGTGAAATCCATCGGATTCCTGGAGCAAAGACACCATTGGAAAACCAGAACACAGAGATGATAGAAAATGTCAGCCTTAAGAACTGATCCCCAGTGACTGCATGGCTCAAAGAGGAGGAACTGAACAGTTAGAGCCGACATCTTCCTGATGAGATGTGCCATCCCCACAACTATGCCGAGAAAGGTCTTCAGGGCCAGCGCCCGGGGTTAAAGACTTAAGTGTTAGCCTGTTTCCACCAGATGGCAAAATAAGCTGGAAAAATACAAAAGCAGCAGTTTATTAACTAGTGGTTTTTTCTGTACAATATCTTTGATCAGGGTTAGAAGCATATTAGCTATTCGTCGTCGGCAGCCGTCCGTCTCGAGAGACGATGGTGTAGCTTCTTAAGAGTCTATCTGCACCGCCGAGAATGGCTGTGCAGTCCGACTCGGGAGTGACACGGTATCTGTCTCCTCCCGTGTTGAATCGACATCTTGCATTGACGCTGGAGTGTCCTCTCCAGTGAAGCTGAAGCTACAGAGCCTGGGCAGGGTGATATGGAGGGTCTGCTGTTGCCCATGCAGCAGACCCCCCCTCTCTTCGCAGCTGAAGGGTCCAAGGGAAAGACGGAGTCAATACAGCTTGGCTTCAGGTGCGCCGCAGGAGTTGCCGGTGTTGACTACAACGTCAAACTGCCTTAGGGACTCCGGCTCCGGATTTTCTGTCGGGGTTTACTCCCTTAGCCTTTCCCCTGAAGAGGTATGCCGCAAGGCAGCGGAGGTTTTTTGGAGTCAGAGTTTTCCTTCTCTGATGTACCCTGACTGGAAGATCGAACCAGCGACACTTAGCTCGCAGGCCGACGCTCAATCCACTGAGCCAAACCAGCCAGGATATATTAGCTATTATGGCTAAGTAAATAATTGAAAGCAAGGGATATCCTTGTTCAGAGGTTAAAGCCTGATATCTTCAGGACAGGACTGCCGGGAAGGGTCCATCTCCCCTACTTCCTTTCCTGCCCCCATGCACTCAAATCCCCTCCATCACCTTGCTGATGCTGGGAGCCATTTGAGTGGAGGTGGAAAAGGAAGAAGGAGGGCTGGGGGTGGGGGTGGTGGCTCTGCAAGACAGCACATCCCACAGAAGGAAGACACCAAGAAGAACCAGCTTGGTGCAGTGACAAAAATCAATGACAATGGAGAAATCCCAGGTCTGCATAAACAATGATAGCCATTATGTACTCACACTCAACCTGATCCTAGATGTGTCAGGGAGGAGAGTGACAGAGGGAGAGAAGGGGCAGGAAGAAAATTCTAGAACCCTAAAAGAACTGTGCAATTAGTTTATTATGAAAATCTTGGGAGGCACAAGCAGTATTGTTTTTGAAAACTATCTAATGGTGAAATTCCAAGGACTGAGGGGCCTTCCCCTCTTTTGACCACATACACTATGAAGCCAGGGTCCCAGGAAGGCTCCACCACATTGGCTACTGTGGCCCTTGCAACTCAGTGCCCCGCAGGCTGGGTATACCATTGCACACCCATGTACACCTCCCTGTGGACTTGAGAAAACCCTCTGCATAGGTGGAGTCATAGGGAGAGATATAGGTGGTTATAAAGTGGCTAAGATGGATTTTTCGAGAGAGTAGATCAGCCAGGGGAAATTTGTATTAACTTGTCAAGTAACAATTAGTGTGACCTCATCTGTTCTCACAGGCTGATGGTCCAAAAACCCAAGGTCACTCAGCTATGAAGTCCTTTACTAATGACAGATGTAAATGGGAAATGAGGTAACACTCGCTTGGTAAAACAGTTATGATACTGTAGAGGAAGCACGGAGTACATTTAAACATTTCACCAAAGACAGAATCTGATAGGCATTCCCACGGTGTCAAGGATACCCTTGAAAGAACAAGCTTGCCACTAACTTTTGCATGAAGTATCAACATACATTTGACCCCACCTGTTTCTAGTGCAAAAGCACAGGAAAATTACTTGAAAAAATATTTCTGCTATGGTCCACTGCCAGACCAGAAGCATGCATTTCTTTTCTGTAAATAGTTTAACCTTTCAGTCATTTTGAAAGTGATCTAGCTAGAATAAGTAACATTTTTAGCAGCTTTCCAAAGTTTATTTTATTTTCTTTATGGCGACATCAATACTATGTTTCAGATCTTTATTAACCATTGTATCTATTGTGCTTACAGTGATCTCACAGACTGCAGGCAATTAATTGTACACAAAAATATGGATCACTGAAACCAAGCAACAGGTATTAGCTGATGGCCTCTGGCAGGCACACGTTTCCCAGCACCCAGCCGTGTGAGTAGTCAATACAGTTGCTGATGATTGATTTGGGAAGAACAGACATGTATGCATGAGACAATTGGCAAACAGGACAAAATGGTTTATAATTAGATGTTCTATTGTGTGACTTAGTCTATTAGTGTGATAGATCAGAAAAGGGAGAGATCAATGTGCTTTGAGTCACTAAGAAAATTTTCAGGCAGGCTAATTTTGTGCTGGCACTTGAAGGATGGGTAAGGATGGAGGAGGAGGTAAAAAAGAAGGTGAAATTTAAAAAAAAAATTTTTTTGGCCACCTACTAGCTGGAACTTCTCTTGGTTTGAGGAGTTTCCTACCATGTAAGGCAGAATTGCCTTACCCATATAAAGGCTAAAAATGCCACATCATCTTTCTCTCTCAGCCCTTTCAGTTTAAGCATGGACATATGACCTAGGTTTGCCAGATTAGATGGTCATACCTCAAAATGTTAATCAGAGGCTAGATCTTGAAGGAAGTAGGGTCATTTGCCAAGTGGCCAGCTATAGAGACTATTTACTGGACAAGTTTAAGGTACAATTTTGGGCATTTTTCCTGGTTTCATGGCTTGAAAGCGTGGCTTTCTGGCTCTCATGAGCTACCATATCTTCTTTTAATAAATATAATTTTCTACCTAAACCAGAGGTAGTTTCTGTCGTTCTCCACTAACAATTCCAAATGAAGTAGGAATGATGCACACATAGACACCGGAGGTAAGACACAGAGAAGAATCGGTCCATGGTATGAGTTTCAGGAGGCAATACCTTGGCTTGGGGACTAATGGAAAAGGAAACATCAGCTTTCTTTTAATCTACCTGGCCTGTCCACATGGGCTGATCAAACTAACCCCTGATCACCAGACACTTAACAAAAAGAGAGGATTCCAGCTTGTTACACCAATCTCTCAACATTCCTCTTCTCCCAAGTCGGCACCAGCATGACAGTCTCATGATCTGATCATTCTCCCTAGTTGGACTGGCTAGCAGAGGACGTAATAACAAGACTTCTTCCATATCCCTTTCTTCTCTGACTCCCATTGCCACAACCCTCTGGATGAAAGCTGAGGTGATGAGTCTAAAAAGATACCATGTGACTATATTATTGTCTATACCCCCTCTACTGTACATCCCATGACTATTCTGCCAATTTGTACTTCTTAATCCCTTTACCTTTTCATCCAGTTCCCCAACACCCTTCCCATCTGACAACCATCAATTTGTTCTGTGTACCTATGAATCTGTTTATTTTGTTTTAAGATTTCACATATAAGTGAAATCATAGCATATTTTTCTTCCTCTGTCTGATTTATATCACTTAGCATAATATCCTCTAGGTCTATCCATGTTGTCTGTTGCAAATGGTAAGACTTAATTTTTTTATGGCTGAATAATGGTGTCAGGAGGATACTAGACTTATCAGGGGAATCGATTCATAAGTTATATAAATGCCTAAGCACTATGTTGTAGACATGAAACTAATATTGAATGTCAACTGTAATTGAAGTTAGAAAATAATGAATAATATACTATATTGACAACCTGCAAAATAATCCACTGAGGAGTTGTTTAAAATGCAGATTCCCTGCCCAGTCCTCCCAAAGTTGATTCAATAGACGACTGCGGAAAGCTCTGGAGTCTGCATTTTAATAAACCCTGAGCTATTCTTGAACACATTAAAGTTAAGGAGCCAGTGACCAAAGGACTCAATCTCAGTTTCAGCACATCATCCAAAAGAAGTATTTTATTTCCTGACAGGGGCTAGATGTTATGCAGAGTTTTTCTTCAAACCCTATCCAATAGAAACAAGTTCTGCTTCTCTCTGCTTTGTTTTCCCATCAATCATTGCACCAGACAGAATTGGGATTTTTTTTTATTCTTGCAATCTCCTCACAGAAGCAGGATCTAATTATTTGTTCACCCCATCGTTTTAATTCGAACAGCCAAAATTAATGTTAACATAGGGACATATTATCTCATAGCAAAGCCTTGTGGACCAATACAAAATATTTCTAAACCCTATCAAAGCAGCCAGTTTAAACCAGAATGTATTCATGCATCTTACATTTATCTTTTTCAAATGAGGCAAGCTTCCCCTTCCCAAGGATCAAAAGATGTAAGGGGAAAATAAGTCTGGGAAGATAGAAAGGGACCAGGTGCACGGAACACTTAAACTTGAAATCACGGGCAGGGGGAGCTTTGTGGGCGTGGCCAGCACAGTGAGGGTCAAGCTGTCATCTTTCCGTCGCACTTTTCTCAATCAATGCAGAACGGACTCTCAAGAGGGTCACGTCTACCTCCTGGAGTAGGGGTTTGTGTTTGTTTCCTGCTCTAACGAACTTCCACAGAATAGATACCTTAAAGCAACAGGAATAGATTCCTTCACCATCTTGGAGGCAGAAGTCTACAAACAAGGGGCAGGTGGTGGCCATAGTCCCTCTGGACGTCCCTGGCCTCTTCCAGCCTCTGGGGGCTGTTGGCACAGCTTCGGTGGGTTCGCAGCGACATCACACCAGTCTCTGCCTCCCTGGTCGCAGCGCCCCCTGCAGGTCTGGAGGTCAAGTGTGGCCCTGCCTCACTCTCACAAGGATGCATCTCATTGGAGTTAGGACCCGGCTGGACACCCTGGATAAGGAAGGTCCTCCCCTCAAAATTCTAAGCACATCTTTTGGCATCTAAGACAATGTTCATTCTTCACATAGAGAGTAAATATACACAGGTTTCAGTAATTAGGGTGCTTATGTATTTTGGGGGGACATTCAGCTCACTACAGGGGCCTTAACTTCAGATTTAGGGGAGGCTATACGCTTTTAAGTACAAAACTATCTGTATATGTGATAATATTCAGTCTCCATTCGGTTCCCAACATGTCTTGATTCAAAAAAACTTCTTTAAATTGCTGCTTTAGTAAAGAAGAGAATTGGAAGATCCTTGGAGAATATGTAGCCCATCTTCCTCAATTGCCAATCTGAGACTTACTGAAAATCTTGCTTGAATCCCCCTGCTTCCTTCTCTCTCCCTAGGAACCCTGGGCTGCTCGGAGACAGCTCCTAGGGCGTTCACCATCCACTCCCCAGCTTCTGAAAGCGGGGAAAGTGCCTGTCACTGCGCCACACCAATCAAGTCACTGCTTCCCGTTGGACCTCAGATACTACTGTCCAAAGCTGAACCAATGTTTATAGTTGTTTCCAAGGAATTGTATTATTTGAAAAGGAATTACAACCTCAAAGATAAAGGCTCCTTGGCTTTCTTGTTTGCTACCCAGGCCGCTCTAATGAGCACGCAGGGTGGACACTCCCACTGCAGGCGGGCCTTCTTCCCCAATCACACCAGGTTTTCCAAGGACACCCTCCCTTCACCTGGACACAGAGCCGCGCGCGCCTCAGATGCAATCACCACTCTTCCCTCGGTTATTAGCAGCTTGGAAGAGCAACCTGATCAGTGGTCACGGACTCTCTCCCTGCTTGCTGGTTCACCCGGACAGTCCACACATTTCCACTCGGCTTTCTCGCCCAGGCCTGCCTGCTGAGAAACCAATTCCCAGGTGCACTCATCAGAGAGGACTCCTCCAAAGGGCGGAAGCATTCAGATTTGCTTTTCACTAATTCACCTGCACACCTGCACACTTGAACGCAATTCCTCCCCAGAGAACCCCTGACAAAGATGTAAAATCAGAAGAACACATCCATGAATTGCACCGGTGACGCAGCAGAAAGTCAGGATCAATCAATCTCCTTTCTGTCAGCTGCAGCCATAATTAAGCACCTCCATCCCTCACTATCCACCTTTCTTCGCAGGCTGTGTAAACAGAGAGAACGCAGAACACTTACAAATGTGAACTCCGAGAAATGTACCCTTTGGGACGCTACGAAAAATGTTTTAAGCAATGGCGAGCATAAATTCAGCCTGTAGAGTCATCTGGGTGAAAGGCCTGTATAAATGCAGCTCATTATCATTATCATCAAGCAACTGCTGAGGATGAGCAAAGCTCTTCCCCAGCACCTTCCCCTCCTAGAGTGAAGAAAAGGACTGAATTTGTCCCTGTCCAATGACAGCAGAAAACGCAGCTCAGGATGAAATTCTGACACTTGATATTTTAGGCCCAAAGTCATTAATAGGCAAACTGCTTGTTCTCCATTTAAGAATGTTTTGAACTTCTTAGGTCAGGTATGGACCCAAGTCCTTGTGCCCCTTAGCAAAAAATACATCCTTCCCATCCAATAATCAGAAGGTACTCACCCCAATGTTGGCACCTGGCACTGAGGAAGAAGAGACGTGAGTGGGCAAGAGGGCCCCTGGTGAGGACGGGCTGGATGGGCGCAGGTGAGAACAGCGGGGCCCTCGACGCTTCAGTTAAATAGAACCCCAGAAACGGTGATGGGCAGCACCTGGCCAAACGAGGGCGGGCCATGCCCAGTAATTAAGGAGACTCCTAATGCCGCTAATAAGCGCACGTGGTTACACGTGGGCTCTCACTGGCTGCAAACATCGGCCTTAGAGAAATCTGCGGTTGGGTAGTGGTTCGCACACTCGTCTGCACCAGAGGCACCTGGAGGAGTCGTAAAGCAGATTTCTGGGCCGAGGGTTTCAGAGTCAGTCAGTCTAGGTCTGGGTCTAAGAATGTGCTTTTTTGACAAGATCATAGGGGATGCTGATTCTGCTAGTCCAGGGAAGACTCTGGTGGAGGGTAAAAGGCCAGAGTTGAAGAGGGAGAACACGGGATTGGAAATGTACCACCAGGGCACTTAGCAACCTTAAGCATATCAACTCCCCTTCATGGGCCTTTGCTGAGCGTCTGCACTAGATCAGTGCCTCTCAAAGTGTGTTCCTTTTCATCTGCAGCCAAATCACCCATGTTGCTGGTGAATGCAGATTCCTGGGCCTTCTCACATTCAGCTTTGAGCACTGCTAAACTACATAACTTTCAATATTCCTATTAGCTCAAAGATGCCATAAACGCTGATAGAAAAAGAAAAAACATGTCATTTCCTGCTCATGAAGAGACAATCATCATCATCTCCATGTGTAAATAAAGTTGGGGAGTAAAACCCAGACAGATTATTTTAAAATGATAAGCTGAATCCTGGATGCATATTAAAATCACCTGCATTGCTTATAAAACAAAACACATGCACAGATCCCCACGTTTAAACCCAGGTTTCTAGAATCCGAGTGGAGGGGAAAGAGGTAAGCAGTTTCGAGAAGAAAGCAGTTAGAGATCCAGGGAAGAACAACATTGTAGTCTAAGTCCAAAGGCCTCCCTGGCTGAATTCCTTCTGGTTTGGGCCTGGGTGAAGCGGGGATCAGCCTTTGTTCTATGAAAGCCTTCACTTTTGGAAGCGGACAACCCACATTATGGAGGGCAGTCTGCTTCATACAACGCCCACCCATTCAAACGTGCATCTCATCTAAAAACAAATATCCTCAACATCCAGATTGCTTGACCAAATAACTGAGCACTGTGGCCCAGCCAAGTCTGCACATACAATTGACTCTCATATAACCTTTTAATCTACGGTACAGTATAGTTATTATGTTTGTGATCTGTCTCACACCAATAGAAGGTAAGCTAGCTCCACCAGGGCAGTGTTTGTCTGTTTTGTTTACTAATGCATCCCCAGAGTCTGTAACAATGTCTGATGCATTGTAGGCATACAATAAATATCTACTGAATAAATATTTATTGTCATAATTATCCTTTTTCTCACCTTCATCCAATGTCAGATGGTTACTTTTAGAAAAAAACAGAACCTGAGCCGCAATCTATTACTCCTCATATCTAATGCTCTTCCCATTTTTATAATAGAAAATCCATCTTCAAAAATATCTTTAAGCCCCAGGATTCCCCTAAATAAAGTGAGTGTCTTTTCTTCACTGAACAGGGTCTATGTTCTTTAAAATCCAAAGATTTCTCTTGGGTTGGGCTATGGGAGTTCTCTCAGCTACCAGAGAGTGCCCGAGGGCTTTCCTTTAGCCTGGTGAAGGAACATTTCAATTCTTCTGTTGCCAACAGAAAGCAGGGAGCTAAGCAGCCCAGGACATAGTAATGGCGCTAATTGGAAATTATTTACCACTTTAATATCTCTTTTCATATCTTGGCTGTCTGAGTTATGCGGTTCCTGTTGCCAAGATTCACAGTGACAGACTGTGCCCCCTTTGGTTTCTTTTCCTGCTCCTTTTCCCATCTCAGATTCATGGCCCTGAACTTGTCCATTATTTATGGATAATTCCCAGGCAGGGCTCTTGGTGATGAGGGGAGAGTTCTTGATTCAAGTAGTTTGGATATTCATAACCTGGGCAGGAAGTTTTAATGGCTGCCCAATCCTGTCAAAGAGAAACTGAATGAAAATTGATAAACCCCTTTGAAAACCAATCGGCAATAATGCATGTCATGAAATTTAACCGTGACCTTATTCTTTGACCCAGCAATTTCACTTTAGAGAATCTATTCTAAATGTCAAAAAGATTTATACTTGGCAATGTCCATTATGGCATTTGTTCCAATAGCCAGCATTGGTAACAGCTGAAATGCCCAACACAAGGTTTTGCTTAAATCATAGCCACTGAATAGAATAAAAATAGGCACTCTAGATATTGTTTGCAAAGATTACAATGTGAAGATAAAACTCTTCATTGTTTAGTGAAAATTCAGTACATAAAATTATTTTGTAAAATAAGATCCAATGTAATACCAAAGGAAATATACACTAGTCTTTAAAAAGACTGGAAGGGGGAAAAACAGACAAAAATAACATTGTTTTTATTTGGCAAAGAAAGTACAAGTGATTCTCTTTCTTCTTTTCAATTTCCTAGGTTTTAGATACAATGAAGATATATAACTTTTTGACCCCCATGCTGAGCAAGAACACAACTCTATTCATTTTCAGGGGACATAAATCATTATTTTTATTAAATCTTTTACTCATAGCTGATGCCAAGATGAACATGTTATATTTGCCTCTCTTAGCTGCTGTGTGCTTTTTTCCCCATGCCCATCCTTTCACTAATTAGCTCTTGAATAGAGTGATGAAGTAATTCACTATCCAAACCTAGGTCGTTCTGAGAGGGAAGCAGGTGCTATCAGTAATAACTCAGAGACCACAGGCAGAAACCAAGACCGTCCTAGGCGAGCAGGGACATGTGGTCACTGTTCCATTGAGAGGCTTCGCTTTGCCAGGTAAGGATTGGGGTCGGGTCTCATTACCAACTGTCTACCAGGTGTAGACACAGGGCCAGCTTCCTGCCATTGGTTTGGCTGCGGAAATACAAGGCCAAGGCCCCTACTGTCCCTGAGGCCAGCTACTCCTTTGGGCTGGAGTCTTTGGTTTAGTACTTTGGAGTCTGCCTTAACCTTTAGTTTTAGATCCTCTGTGTTTTCTTCCAAGATCTGAAAGGCCAGTTGTGTATTTAAAATCCTCTTTTTCTGTTTTATCCAGGATTGTTAGCGCTTTGTAGTAGAAGTTTCTCCCCTCCTCCCCGCAACGCAGCTTTCTAGTCAACAAATTTTCAGAATGCTGCAGAGGTCAATTAGTGGCTAGAAGTTCTGGAAAATACGTCCTCCAAGCTTCTCTCCAGAGATTCAGTGGGTAATGCATGGGCCAAAAGGGAGACATGGCATTAGGCCACTTAGCCCATGGGGCAGGAGTCATCGTGGATTCGCAAAGCCTGGCACTTTGGCACAAAGTACACACTCAATAGCATTTATAGAATAAAAGAGTAAGTGAATGAGTGAGCAACGATTTACGGAACTGCATGTACCACTGTGCTTTAAAACAATACTCCACTCTCTAGTTGAAAAGTACATAATTCAATTTTATAACCTCGAAATAGCTTAACTAATTATAATCCTAATTAGAGGAATGAGTAATATTTATGTTTTCAACTAGTACACTTTATTGAACATAGATGTTGTAAAAAAAATTGATTTACAAGAGATCTAACGGAGAGAGAAGATAAAACTGTCTTTGTTTCTCTAAAACTGAATGAAACACACTTCCTATTAACAGACTAAGTAGACCAAGTAACTGGGCACTGTTGTTTGAGAAAATAACAATTTAACTCTCCTAAAGACATTTTATTGTGGGGAAAAAAAATGTACACTGGGATAATGAGTTTGACAATGAATTCTTTCATAAGTGCCCCAGAGAGCCAAGGTTAAATCCAGACAAACATCGAGGCTTCCGACTCCCTGCTGAATATTACACCCATGGCTGGTTGGCTGGTTCTCCCCACTCTCCCTTAGCTTCCCAAGCCCCTTCTCCCCTGTTCCTCTCCCACTGGCCCTTCAAACAACAACAAAAACCTCTTCCCTTACCGCTGCTTGTCTCTTTTACTTTAATTCTTGATCTTTGTTACAAGACCATTTTATTACAGTCTTTACCACGTTCAAATGAAACCAAACTCAAACTCTGAGCTTTTTATTTGTGGGCAAATATAAACACAGATATAAAGCCACTAGATTTTGTTTTAAATTTGATTCATTCAAAACAAGTTTTGGCTAACATTTACAATGTTTCGAGCATTGTAGTAGTTTCTTAAATGTAAACGGGAACGACAAAGGTCCTTTTTCCCATGGAACTCTCTCTTCTTCAGAAGAGGCTGGAGCAGTTGGGGAGGAACTAGAGATAGGACAGGGAACCAGGAAATGACAATGAAATTAACAGATGAAGCAGCCATTGGACAGAAATGAGTAGAACATGCATTTACGAGTAGTAGAGAGACTAGTTCCTTAAAGCATGAGTAGGGGAAATTCGACAAGGAATAGTGCAGGACCCTGAAGCCAGGAAGAGCTGGGAGCTCCAGCTATGCCCAGGTTTGAAGGGGCAGGAGGAGAGGGTGGTAGCCAATGAGGGGAGCTAGGGGACAGAGCTGCCAGATAGAAGCCATAGCCTCAGGCAGAGACACCCAGACATCCCACAGCAGCCCAGCCTCTCTCCCTCACCTCCCACCCTGCTGAGCTTCTGACAGGCAAAACCAAACCAGAAACTGCAGGACAGGGAGCCTAAAGATCAGCCCCCTGTGGCACATGGGGGGATAGAGACAGGTCAACATAGATCGGAAGGGGAAAACTGAAGAGAGCCAGCATGGTAGAGCAGGGGTCTACGACAGCCCTTACAATGGCTCTTACACGTACAACTGGAGGGTCAAAGGAGGAGGGGCTGCCTGGAAAGGGCAATACTTCAGCTGGGGTCTGAAAACCGGGGACCACTTACTCAGAAAGAGCACCCTGAGATGTCCACACAGAGGAAACAGCCTGCATAGAGGCTTCTTCACACAAGGAGCCTATTCCCACATCTCTGGTCTGTCCCTCCTGCTCCCTCCAAGAAGACAGCAAGCTCCGTGGGAGAAAGGCTATGCAGGGCCTGAAGGAAGACTCCACAGGCACAACCCTAAAATGAGCAGGAGGCTGAAAGGACATGCAGTTGAGGAATTACGTCAGTGGGATGCCCCTGGAGTGTTGCACGCAGGGAGGAGGTACGGCTGACTTTACTTGGTGCTATGACATTAACGGAGACCTGAAATGTGAATGGAAAACCCCTGAAAGTCACAGAGAAAGAAATCATCAAATCCTGTTCTGGCCTGAGAAATATTTCACTCCCTTATGAGGCCTTTCCTAACTTCTATACTAATCTATTACTGAACAGATACAGGTATTTATCTCAAGGAGAACAGTCTATATCTTTAACTTCCAGCTTCTTAAAGGACACCTCACTACTTGTGCACAGCTGACAACCTCCCTGGGGCCCCGCAGATCTAAGGAAAGCACTAGGATCCTGTAATCTCATGATTCCTGAGTGTCATAGAGGGTCTGCGGAAGAAAGGAAACCATGAAGTCAAACAAAAACCCCTAAGTATAGGGAATCCCCGCCCTGATCTGTGAGTTCGTACTTTGTTCATGAAACAGCTACAGAGGTTCTCTAGCAGATGAGCAAGCCCCTGTGCTCTCCTTGTGATGTGAAGTTACATTGTGTGGGCTCAAGCGCGATTCTTGTGTGGGAGTAGAATGGAAAACCGGAATTCAAAAGTCCAACCAGCGGGGGTTGCCTACTCTAGCTGGAGAACTGAATTTCTCTCCTTCCGTTGCCTGTGCTGATTTGCTAAATAAAAGGCCCCTCTGTCACCTTTAAATGCACAGCCATTTAAGGACACCAGGACCCCCTGTTTGGCAATGCACCATGAGGTGGTGCTGGGAGGTAAACCAAAGCAGGAGTCAGGAGCTCTGGGTTCTAACAGGTGATGAATCCTGTTCACCAGAAAGATTCTTCAGCCACCTTGCAAAGGTCACTGCGTTGCTCTGGGCCTCTGTCTGCCCATATATCACATCAGGAGCTAATTTATCCGTGCACTCATTCAATGATATGGACTGAGTGAATACTCCGCATCTGCCACAGAGGCCTTATGAATACGGCAATGACCAAAACAGATCGAAGTCTTTATCTGCTCTCATGAAGTACATAGGATTTTAGGGGAGCAGGTAGTGATCAAAATAGGTCAAAGAAGAATACACAGTATGATAGATGGTGATAAGTGTTAGACAGGTGTACTGCAATTTTAAATATAACAGCCAGTATATAGGGACGATCTCACTGAGGAGAAGACACTGGCATAAAAACCCAAAGTAGGTGAAGGGTTGAATCATGTGGGGGAATCTGGGAGGAGAGTGCTATAAATGACTGCAACAGCTAGTGCCAAGGTCCTGAGGCAGGAATATGTCAGGCATGACTGTAAAACAGCCTGGAGTCTAGTGTGTTTGGAGCAGAGGCAACCATTGTTAAGAATATGGGTTTAACACATAGTGAGTGACTAAGAAATAATATCTATTGATTTCTGTATTACTTTTGCGATTTCCTGAAACAAAGATGCTTGGAATGACAACTTACTATCTCTTACTCTGCCCAAGGAAGAAGGAAGCACTGATTTTCTGGGGCCTTGGCATTGCTGGACAATGTTTTGTATATGGGAATGACTCCTTCACTTTGAAGTCAGAAAAGTGGTTTGCTCCTGTTTTCTGCTGCTTATCTAATCACACCTGGTTAGTGGGCCTCACCCTGGTGTGCAAGCAGGCCCTTTTCCCATGGTGTGTTCTGTCCTTGCAGCCGGCCTCGTGGCCTGCTCTGGGGATTCAGTTCTGGTAAGGGACTGGTGGAGGGATGGATTGGGAAGGGAGAAGCAAGCCCCAATCAGCATCAGGTCTAGGGTCCATTCTCCCAATCCATATTTCTAGACTGCCCTGCCTTTGGCAGATTATTGGGTTGTTTCTGTGGATATTAAAAATACTGTAACTTTCTTTTCACTATACTAGTGACCCTTGTGTGTATTCTTTATTGGTCCAGAATTATGGAAAAGGATAAATTCCAATATCTGTTTACCTTTAAATTCTCTGGTCTTCATTAAAAAGACCTACAGTTTGTAACATTAGAGGAGAGGAATACTGTACTGTTTATACCATTTGAAAAACCTAAAATAAACAAGCATATATTAAAGTCCAGCCTTGAGTGTGGCTCTTGTGCTGATATAAAAAGTTTCAGTTAGAAAGTCAAGAAACGTGCATTCCCGCCTCAGTTCTGCAACTAATCTGTTGTAAATCATTTGGACAGTCACTTAATTCCTCTGCACTTGATTTCTCTCATCTGTAAAAATGGAGAAAATTTCCACTCATTTACCTTACTCACTTCACTGGTTTTCTATGAGGATTGATGAAGTAATGTTGATGAGAGTTATTTGGAAGAATAAAACAATTATAGCGTGTTCACATACGCATTATTACTTTTACTATTATTGTAATTAGTCAGAGTAATATTTTCCATTTGCCCTTGGGTATACTGAATATAGTTTGATCATCAAATCCTCAAAGCCAAATCCCATCAAAATTCAAACTCCCTCTTCCTGGAGGATTCTCCCCAGGCCAGTCAATAGTTCATGATAGTGATGATAATAAGGAAAAGAATAGCAACACAAGAAATAATGTGGACCAGGGATCCTGGATAGGAGGTTTCCTTCAGTTTAAGGAATGACTTGCACACCATTTGAGAACAATGCCAGAGTCCCTGCAATCCAGCTACATTGCTCAGGATGAAAATAGCGTTCTGGGCACTTCAAAGAGGAAGTGAACAAAATGGATTGGAATTCTGGGGAGTGTGCCTCCTGCTCTTTCTCCACCCTGTCAACAGAGGCAACCTTTTTAAGGAAAATGCTTCCGCTCAGCCAGCTCAGAGTGGCCTCAGTGGGAAGTTTTGGCAGCTGAAAGAAGACCTGGTTTGGGAGGAGGGGAAATAGCCTGTTGACAATCCATCAGCACGGCTCTCTCGTTGAGGAAACACGGGCCAGAGAAGGGGCATTCACCGAGGATGCCTGAGGTCCACTTCAAATCCAGTTTCTTCAATTTTGTCAGTACTGCTGGATGAGATTTGTTCTTTTTCTTCAAATACCTAGTCTTTTATTTTTTACTTTTAAAAAATGTATTTGTCTTATTCTACAAGCAACATATATATTCATTGTGGAGAGACCAAAATTAAAATATACAAGCA
Source organism: Furipterus horrens (assembly GCF_987537825.1). Taxonomy (NCBI): domain Eukaryota; kingdom Metazoa; phylum Chordata; class Mammalia; order Chiroptera; family Furipteridae; genus Furipterus; species Furipterus horrens. The sequence goes on from NW_028327180.1 coordinate 84,746,092, forward strand.
AAAAAGATGAAAATTAGACAACATATTATTCCACCAACTAGGATTCCTGCTGTTATCCCTTGACATAAATGTTTCAGATTCCTTTTTGATGCATATGTACCTAGCTGGTTCCATTTTATTTTTCAAAAATGTGTACTGCTTTAACCTGTTTTTCACTTACATATTAACTTCCTTGTAGTAATTAAAGATAATTTCCACAACACTATGTTTATGATTTATATATCACTTTGTGTAAATGAACTAAAATGCACTTAACTGGTACTCCATGGATAAACATCTACATCTTTTTCAGTTTTTCACTGTAATGAAAGTGGTGTGATGGATATCCCTGGTAGCTAACCCTTTCATGTGATTGTATTTAATACATTAGTACAAAATTCTAAAAGTAGAATCATTATTATAACAAGAATGAATTACTCTATATATTACTCAAGTACAGGAGATAACATGTATCTTTATTTTCTTAGAGCAAATCAGATGAAGCCCTGGCTTCAATATTCATCATCCTCCCTACTGTTCTACTACTGCCTTGAGTCATATTATAAAATTTCCTGGGCTTCATGTAGCCCAGAACAATGGCGCAAGGCCTCTGTGGTCCCCAGTGCTTTAGCACTGCCATCATCACTCCTCTTGGTACCCACACTGTTGCAATCAGTGGCTAGTTCCCCACCTGGCTCGGCATAGCTACTTGGAGTCCTCCTGCGCCCCGCTCTAGCCAGTTGACAAGAAAGGATATAACAGGTTAAGAAAGGAATTGCCTATTATAGCCGATGGCCCTTTAAAGTGCAGCTATGATAAAAGGCACGGAGCCCATGGTTCTTTTACTCTCCAACCCGGAGGGTCCCTACGTCCTTGCAAACTGCACTGACCCTGGAAGCTGCTTTCACTCCCACGTGTCTTTATCCGGTGGCTTCTCTTTGCATTACATGTTTGCTGGTGATTCAGCAGTAAACTGAAGGGAAGGCATCTTGAACTGAGACAGAGCTGTCAGGCTTCCCAGTCTTGGAAACCCACCAGCCCAGCTGCAAAGTCAAGGTGGTGAGCCCAGCCCCCACAAGCACGCATTCAGATACCCCCAATTGGAAGTGGTGCCAGCTCCAGGGCATTGCACTGAGAGGTGGGCCTCTCTGCGCCAGATGCCACAAAAATCTAACTCTCCTGTCCGAGTTCCAAGGGGCACAATCTACCCTCCCCTGGGAATAGGGCCAGCCATTTTCAGCTCTTGAAGCACAGATCCCCAATCCCCTCTTTCTCCTAGGTCATAAAGTTTTAAAGGTCTATTTGGGTTTTCAAAACCTTCCAAGTAAATGATTTCTTTGGGGTTGTTTTATTGGGATTAAATACTTCATCTACCTCTGGCTCTGCTGCCATCCCCCCTCCGCCCCCGGTTTTAAATGATCTGCAAAAAGCTGTTTAACTCTACACTTAGAATAAAAGGGAAAAAAATTTAGAAAAAAAAAATTCTAAACTGTCATCATGCATACATTTAAAGAATTTAAAGTATACTTATCCTCAGTTTCCTCTTCTGTTGATTGGCATCTTACTTATCTATAAAGATTTAGTTAAATTGACACCTCTCCACAGGACCTCTGGTCCCTGTAACCACAAATGTTTCCAGCCAGGGGGCAATTTTACTCCCCAAGGGACAGATGGTGTCACAACTATGGAAATGGGAGCTGGCATTTGTAGGCAGAGGCCAAGGATACTGCTAAATAGCCTATTATGTGCAGGGCAGCCCCCAATGACAAAGAAATGTCTTACACAAAATGTCAGCAGTGCCAAGGTTAACGAACCCTGCTCCAAACCTATATCATTCATTTGATACTTTATTAATGCCCACAACCCATGTTGTGTTTGTCTCATAAGGTTTTAAAGTTGAAAACCTTTTTTGTCATTGTCCCCATGGCTCCTTTCCCCACACGATACATGTAGTTGGCTCTCAGTGGTTGCCAACTGCTGGACACATCCCACTGCAAAAATACCAAATGACAAGGGGGACGCCGTGGAACAGCTGCGTCTTCCTGAGCCCACTCTTCAGGTTAGTCATCTCCACTTAGCTCTGCCATAAAGTCATCCACGGAGATTTCAAACGTATCTTCACCTGGGCCTCATCCAGGCCAACTGAATCAGAAACTAGGAATGGACCGGGACGTGAATATTTTTTAAATCGTCCTGGTGGCTGAGATGTGTCGCCAGGGCTGAGAATCCCCACTTTTAAATTATCTATCAGGGTATTCTCACTTCTGTTCTCGTCTTTCATCTCTCAACACACGTTTAATCCCACCGATGCTAATGTTTTCCGCAAAGAGATACGACAGAGGAAAGAGCTCCAAGCCTTACTCCTCTCAGATGGATTTGCTTAAAAAACAGGGATCAAAGTCTTAAGCTACAGCCTCAGGCTCAGATGGAGAATGGCTAAGGCCTTACCCAGTGAGTCTGGAAGGCATTGTGGACAGCTGTTTCTGCAGTTTTAAAAACTGCTTCTTCCTCCTGTGGCTGTAATTGGCTCTCGCCTTGGGTGGCATCGCCTTATACCTACCAGTGCTCAGGACCTGCTTAACTGTTCAGTTTTGAAGCGCAAAGGGTTAAATTCAAATCACAGATGAAGTACGTCTGCATGGCCTTGCTGCATGGAGGTAAAGATTAAGACACCTCACAGACTGAAAACGAGAACATCTGGGACTCTGCCTTGTCCATAATGTGAGATTCCACCACCCTCTCCTTCAATATCTTTTTCCCGCTGTCCCACACTTCCTTCCATTTTTCCACTTATCCAGCACATATTCCCCAAGCACTGTTCCCAGAGTGACAAACAAGACCAGTCCCTGGGGCCACAGCTCTTGCGCTGTGGTGGGGGTAGGGAGGAGGGTGACAGTATGCAGGAAGCGAAGGGTATGTAAGATGATGTCAGATAATGAGTCCTGCCGTAAAGGAAAGGGACCGAACTGAAGGGCCAGAGGGTGACAGGTTGTAGGGGGCAGTAGCCAAGGGTGGTCTCACCGATGACCTGAGAACTGAAGGAGAACGTGCCTTGATTGTGAAGGTCTGGAGAGAGGGCTTTTCAAGGTAGTGCCAACAAAAAGGAAAAGGCCCTGGGGTAGGAACAAGCTTGGAGTTTTCAAAGAGCTGAAGAAAGGTCTGCCTGGCTGGGGTGCAGTGAACACGAGATGAGGATACAAAGTGGGACCGCAGAGGGCAAAAGGTCTTGTAGGCCACGTGGAAAGTTAGATTTCACTGTGTGAATCAGGCCGCTGTGAGCAGGGGCGGCACCTGCTCATTTATATTACAGATGGTCTCCGATGGGGCCCAGATAAGGAAATGTTAGTATATAAGAGTGGTTCCAAGGTGGCCAGGAGACTCTGCTGCCACCCAGGCAGGGGAAACGGTGGCTTGGATGCCTTTCTGAAAGGAAATGCAGGCTCGATGCCCGAATGAAGACAGGAAGTGATCTGGATCCATGGAAAACAGACACATGGATTGTGAGATCACGAAATTTGGCCACAAATCTGGTTGTACAGGAGAAGTGGCAGGTGGAGGTGGTGAGGATGCAAGGGACAACCTCTGCTAGATATTGAAGGAGGACTGAACTGGGACATGGAAATTTGATCAGAGACTCCTCAAGTTAAAAGTCACCCCCAAAACTGTGCCCAACCAACCACCGCATAGTTGGGAAAATTGAATCTCAGAAAGGGATTGACTTGCCCAAGGTCACAGAGTGAGCTGGTGTCAAAAGCCAGCTCTTCTAACGACCACCTGAGGACCCCTTTTAGTGTGATCACCTTGAAAGGTATCACAATGACCTCTTTCAAAGAAAACCTATGATGAGCCAGAGGAAGACTATAACCCTGGTCTTCATTCCCTCATTCACCTTCTCTCTCCCTTCCTCCGTAATCCTTGAACCCAGCAGCTTTCTATTTAGACCCCCTCACTCTGGGGATGGGGACACCCTTGCCTCTACTGGGGCCTCTGTGCGCAGGTGCTCTTTTAGAAAACATAATCCCGGCCTGGTGCAGATGTAGGTTGCACCCTTTCTCCACCCACCTGCTCTCCTTTCCTAACTTACTGCTTCTGGCCTGTTCCGAGCTAAGGGGGTGGAGGGAAGCAAGAGAGCTCCTTTGTGCTGCTCTGCCAGCCTCCTGCTTCCCAGAGCTCCAAGCAGACCGGTCTCAGTCTTGGCAGTTAATCCTTCATCACTGTTGAGCTAACAGGCAGCCTCGGGATGGGAAGGCACACAGAATGCAATCATGGGATGAGATGAAGTAGTCAAGATTACTGATCAAAAGAATTCCTCTCCATTACCCACAGCTGTGCCTCCCAGGGACAAAGGAATTCTCGAGTGTCCTCTGAGATAAAGAGGCTCCCTTTATATATGTAACATTTGACAATTTCCATCACTTTCCACATGATCTGTGACTTTCTGACATCCATAGCCTCACCCACTACCCGCAAGTAAATCACGCCTTCTCTGTTTTGTGGCATCATTTTTTCTTGTAGAAAATTTGTTATTTATCATACTATTCTGAAATGATATATCTGCGAGTAGAAACTGTGGCTTCTTTATCTCAGTATCACCAGAAGTTCTAAGTTGGCCTTAGAAACCCTCTAAGTTTTGGCACTCAAAGTGTAGCCCAGGGGTCCAGTTTCAGCATCCTCCAGGAGCCTGCTGCGATGATCTATCAGCCCCTACCCCAGATCTACTGATTCAGAACTGGCATTTCAACAAAATCCCCGAGGCGTTCATGGGCACATTAAAGTCTGAGAAGTACTCCATCTAAAACAACTTCCAGAAAGAGGAATGGACATGTCCAAGTTCACCCAGCCTACCGGTGGGGAAGCTGTGGGCAGAACCTACTTCTTGCATTGGTGTCTAATGCTCGTCACCTCCCCACCTGCCTCTCTGTTTTGCAATCCCAAGACTGACTCATCTTCATGAGGATTTGGTACAGACTTAAAAATGAGAGCTCAAAGGCCACAGAATAACTGTCACTCTAAAGCCTAGTATCCATTATCTCCCAGAAACAGTCCTACACTGTGTAATGTAAGGAGCCCCCGAACACCCTTAGCTTAAATCTTTCATCTCTACCTCATGCAGGGTCTGACATTTTACTAGTAGAAATCAAATATTTGGTCCTTAAAGATAAATACCCTTGAGCAAGGCAATGATTGAAAGCCTTGTCAGTTAGTAGATTAGTGAGAATTATTATCTCTTGCTAAGAGGCACCAAGCGCAATATCTAAGAGCACAGAGCTAGGAATTGCATAGACTTGGGTACCACTGGGTGATTTTGGGAAACATAGTAGTCACCCATCTGTATTTTAAGTTCTTCCTGGAGCTTATTATGAAATGGGATTTTCTTGCGCCCTTAGAAGGAAATGAGGCCTTGTGACTTTTTGTGTCCATGAAAAGGTGGGGAGGTATGTGGAACATTTAAGAACCAGCACACAGTTGACCATGCTTCCCCTGCCCCTCTGCCTCTTCTACTGCCCAGGATTCAGAGTGCCCACTCTGTGGTCCTGGGTGCCAGGCTGAGGACACAGGAAACAGAGCCTCCAGACAACCAGGATGTACGGGAGCATGAGCAAGAAGTACACCTTCTCTAGGCAGAGTCACTGACATTCAGGGTTCTTTTTGTTTTCCTGCTGCTTGTTTCTCACTCTGGCTCCAGAGGTCAAGGTACTTCCCTTCTCTCACCTTCAATTTCCTACTCTGTAAATTAGGAAATACTACCTACCGGGAAGGGTTTGTGTGAGGATTGTATAACAGGGCATATAAATGCTCAGGATAGGGCTTGGTCCATGGAAGGAGCTCAGTAACTCCTTTACCTTCAGCGTTTTATTGGCTGAAAGGAAGTCCTACAAGAATGAGATAAAGTCAGCTGGGAGGGGAAGGGGGAGAAATGGGGAAATGGTGCAGGGATTAAGAGGCATAACTAGTTGGTACAAAATAAACAGGGGGGAGTTAAGAATAATATAGGAAAGGGTGAAGCCAAAGAACTTATATGCACAACCCATGGACATGAACTAAGGGGACTGGGATCGCTGAGGGAAGAGGGCTACTGGGCGGAGGGGAGCAAAGAGGGAAAAAATTGGGACTATTGTAACAACATAATAAATAAAACATACTTTAAAAAAAATGAGATAAAGTACAGAAACAGATGAGAAGGGAAGAAAAAGGAACACCAAAGAGGGCTGGGTGCCTTTATGAAGAGCCCCAGAGGTCATGTGAAGATCCTTGCAGTATATTTACCTTGGAGAAATGATATGAAAACTGAATACCACAGACTGTCTTCAAGCAGAAAGAGTCACAAAGAGCCACCCCACAATTCACTGGGAGGGACATCAGGGTAAGACTGGCAGAAGGTAGCTGAAGGGTGTGGTATCTACATTGCATGTACTCTGTATTTCATATGCCACCACCCTATTTCCCCTTATCCAAGTTCTACCCATCCTTCAAGATTCAGATCCAACAGCATCTGCTCAGTGAGTTACAGATTTCCAACGTCCCAGCTGAAGCATATGCTTTTTCTGCATTTCCATAGAGCTGCATCTGAATGGTGCGTGTCTTCCGGTAGATGATGGCCTTCTCCATTAAAGTTTTGTCCTTCAGAACATTAAGTAGAGTACACCCTCTAATGATAATAGTTTCTATTTATTCAAATAGGTCTGCATAGATCACTTCACACACCTTATTCATTTAATTTCTTAGTCATCCTATGAAGTGGATACTATTATTAGTTTCACCTTACGCATGAGGGCACAAAGGCTAGGAGAAGTTAAGAAAGTGGCTCAGTGTTGCCCAAATAGTCTTAGAACAGACCTGATACAGAAATATGTCTGTCTGACTCCACAGCACACTTAAAAAAAATAACACCCTCAATCAGTGTTTGTTGAATGAATAAAAGTGAGGTAATGATTATCAGCTATTTTGTATATACAGATCAGGCCCAACCTCCCCTTCCCTGCCCACCTGGCTGAGTGTGTGCACATCCATGTTCCAAGTTGTAGGGAATGCTCTAAGGCACAATTGAGCAAAGGAAGAGTTGCTGCAAATGCACTCAAGATAACCTCTTCTTCCATTTTGCTAAAATGGAGACCTGCTTCCTTTCCTTTTGAGTATTTCTTTCACAAAGTATAAAAGTTTGTAGGGATCAAAAGGGAAGAACAACAATGTTAAAGCAAACAGATCGAAAGCAAAGTGTTATTTCAGATAAAGAGGAGACCTCATTAAAATGTGGTTTATGATTTATAAAGCAAATAGGAAAATTTTTATGTGGTGGTTTCAAAATTCAGCTCATCCCCAAGCTCTTGGTTTGAATGAATATCGAATTGCTTAGTACAGGTTCTCTCAAGCTGCTTCTCATTTGATTGAGATGGCTTTATTGATCTTACTCATAGCAAGGGAGCCTACAGGTGATTTCAAAGCCCTAACACTGGATTTACCATCTCCCAGTAGAGCCATTATCAATCTCAAACAGCTCACTAGCAGCTGAGCCCTGGAGAGAAAGCAGATCTCCAGACTCCCAACCAGGGCTGCTTTCCTAAGTGACTTCTGGAGGCCAAGATCTATTCTCAGAGAAATCCGCCCACTGATTAACCATGGGACTAAAGACAAGTCTAACTACAGAGAACAGCTGTTAGCAAATTCTTTCATCAGAGTCCTGATGATAGTTCTACTATGAATGATCATAATGTATTAGCTAGAATCAGATTCCAAGCCTTCCCCAGAACTGTCATTCCCCTCAGATATTGATTGAGGCTGGGTTCCTGCTAAGAAATGTAAGTGAAATTCAAGCACATTCATTGCTTCCTGGCAGGCAGTAAAAGTCACAATAAATAAAGATGAGCTCAGTCCCAGCAGATGACTTTAGACACCAGTATAAACGTAAGTAGGTTCTTCATGTCTAAATGTACTAAACGTTATCCCTGGTAATGGATATTGGCTGGAGTTTGGTGGACACCCAGTCGTAGCTCTAGATACACATTCAGGGCATAGGCAGCATGGTATGTGACAATGGTCTGCATTCCATCTGTGGTTTATTCGTTCCATGTTTAACACCAATTGTGTACAAAACACTGGGCTAAGTATTGTGCAATTAGAAAAAAAATGAATCAAATGTTAACCCTACTTTCAAAAAGCACCAAGTGTATTTAGAAGTCAGATAAAAATATATACAGATAGCAAAGGCAGGGAGTGAAAAGTTTTTTAGGAATTTAACTACCTTTGTTCTTCTGAGTTGCGCATGAGGGTACATATTTGGGCTAAGAACTGGTGAGATGAAATTGCTCTGAGAGATAAGAGGAGAATACTTTGGGGTTCCTAGAGACAATTCAGTTTCAGGAGCCAATGCCAATAAACTTTGAGTTATTGTTTCTATGGTCTCATCTCCAGCCGCAACATCTCAAATATGAGACTTATATACATAAAAATATCTTGAGCTCATCTAGCATTCTGTATGAAATTTCTTCTAGACTAGTATAATAGGCTTATTCAAAGAAAATATTGCCAGGCTTCACTTCTTAATGCACTGATGAGATCACCCAATCTCTGCCAAGACTGAAAAACACATTCCTGTTGGCTGCCAACATAATAAAACCCGCACACCTCAATCTGGTATTCTAGGATTCCCATCCTAAATTCTGGCCTCCTTTATCTTCCACCATACCCTGGCTTTGGCCCCTCGATGCTGCTTCCTCATACGTGGCCTACCCTGTCCTGCTACAGTGCTGTTCCTGGGCGGTGCTCCCAGGTCGGAACACCCCTCCTCAGTCTCCATGCACCAGATCTCATGCTCTGCCTCCTCCCAAAGGCCTTCCCAATGCTTCCAGCATCTTTGTAACCTCACAGTTTGCTTATCCTCTATTTCCCAGCTTCCTCATATACCAAAATGTATAATATTAGTCCCTACTTCATACTCATGTGGTGATGACTGAATAGAAAAAGATATGTAAAGCACTCGATACACATCATACCTATGGAGCGTTTAAATGGGTTAGTTTTAAAAGTAGTAATTATATTACTGTTATTTTTATTGTTGTTTTATTAGTACTGCTACTTTTCTGTTTTCTCTTTGAATTTTATACTTCCAGTACAGCCTTTGCCTACCCAGTGGGCCTTGGTTTACAACATCAATCTTTCCCCAGGATGTGCGCGAGCCCACGGGGGGCAGGAACCATATAATATTCCTTTCCTTCTCTGGCACTGCCTGGCCAGGCATATCCTTGCACTTAGCACAGACTTGATGACTGGTCATATAATCTTACTGAACATGCATATTATAAGTGTCATTTAAGCTACAACTTATATTCAAGAAGAGGCTGATGTCAGCATTAGTCTGAAGAATTAGATAATGTGTCACAGTGTAAATTGAGTCAGACAGAAGAAAACACATTTTCATCAATGCTGAAGAGTTTAATTTACAAGATTAGCTAAGAAAAATACAACCAAACAATGTGTGTGCATATGTATGTGTGTTTCCTTCTTCTTCCTGCATTAGGTATTTGCCTTCTCCAGAATCCCCATTTTGTACCGAAGGCTCATTCAGGACAAGGGTATAATTTCGTTTGAGAGGAGCAAGAATGTTAACACCTAGGATGTAGAGACTGAAAAACTACTCTGCTGCTTAGAATATAACTTAGTGCCCATTACAATCAGCAATATATATTAGAAGTCCTAAATAAGTACAATCTTTGACCCAGCCATTCTGCCACTAGGAATTTATTTTAAGGAAATCATGAGAAATGTGAATGAGGAAAATTGTACATGAATATTAATAAAACTGGAAATAAACTAAATCTTCAAAATGAACAGGTGAATTATATAAATTATGGCACACCCATGTATTAGAATATTGTGCAGCCACTAACATCATGATGTGGCAGAATAACTAACACGGAGAAATGTCTAACATTCCTGGAAAATTAATGATGTGGGCTACAAAGCTTTGTGTTCCTTATCGCTGAGATAGATGGAAGCCCCAGTAATCGACAGGCATGGAGATTAATACTGAAACTTTACAAGGAAAGGACAAGAAATTAGGTCCCTAAAACCAATTTTATCCAAATCTACCAAAGAAATGTGCAGAAGTGCTAGCTGACATAATTATTGATTTAAAAAGTATACTCCCCAAGGGTATAACTGTGTGTGTTGGTGTGTATAATGTATATTCACAGCTATGTCAATACTTTTCCATTTATTTCTTCATATGATACCACATCCTCTGGGGGGGAAAAGCTGGATTAATATTTGTTAATTTTAAAGGATGTGTTTAGAAGGGTGTGACATAAAAATATTGACTGTGTGGGACTCTAGGTTCACCCCAGGGAGGAAAAAAAAAAGCAAGGCTCTTCAGGAGAAGCTGAAAGGAGGTTTCAGTGAGAGGTCAAGTGGCTCTCACTCCCCGGAGGGACTTCATATACATTAACACACCACGGAGGCAGAAGGCAAAGCAGGGTTTTCAGAAAGAATCCCAGGTCTCGCCAGAAGAACAGAGGCCCACGTGGCAGGTTTCATTTCCTTTGAGTTGTTTGCCACAAGAAGGACATGTGGCAGGAACTGCTTGATTTCATAATGGTTAATCTCCCAAGCAGCTGCGTGAAGTGTGGCTGGCCCAACAGAGGAGGAGAGAACACGTGAGTCCCAACTGTCTGATCTCTTGATCCCCACAATGGAGGCAAAGTCGACAAAGAAAGGGATGGGGGCCTAGCTAAAATCTGACTTGCTTCAAGCCTTCCCTACTGCTGACCTGAAGAAATCAGGAGGATGCAGCTTGGTAGCAATATACTTAGTGTAAAGGAAAGGCACGCTTTGGTCCCACTTAGGAAAGCCACATTTAGGTCAGGATTTCCTGAAAACCTCTGGTGTTTCTTTTGCATTTCCAATTGCTTCCTGTTGGAATGGGCTGCCCCATAGCTCTGTGCTTGGAGCTCCCAGGAGGCCTTGGCCCAACACCTGTTCTGGAAAGGATCATTCTTACTGGGAGAGTTCTCTTCACACAATCTTCTTATCCCCACCTCTCCGGAGTATCAATGAGTGTTTTTATCAATTTGTATCAATTATTACTTTTTTCTATGGAGTCTTCCTGCACAAAAATCTTTATATGGGCTCCCCACATTGCTAGAGCAATGAAAACAGAGGTGCCCCAGCTTTGTTATTGAAGGAATACTGTGCACATAATTAAACTCAACAGATGAGACGTAGGAGACCGCAGCTAAGAGTGTTGGCCTGGTGCCCAGGTTTCTTAAGAAACAGTTGCATTGAAAAGAGTTTATTGGGGAAGACTAGGCCTCTCCTAGGAATCACTATTTATAATAATGGCCTGGTATTTTGCCTTTGGAGCAAATCTCAGTGGTCATGATCAGTACTGTCTGAGCCTTGTCTTCCTCCCCTAATACTCAGGTGGATTAAGTGGAGGTTTCCAAATGAAGGCTAGAATTTTTATTCTTTCAGACACACACACCACAAAATGTCAAAATATGTTATAGTACTGAGAAGTCACAATGAACTCTTAGGGGTTCGTATGGTGGCGAGGGCACAGGTTTTTGGCATCAGGCATATGTAGGTCCCAACTCCACCTTCTGCCACTTATGTTGTTATATGATATCGGACGCATTTCTTTATATCTTAATCTCTTCAACTGTAAAATTAGGAGCAACAGATACAATGGTATTTGTTCTTTAGGGTTATAGCAAAAACGATGCAGCACACTACGGCTCTCGTTACAGTTCCTGACACATAACAGTCACAGATTTTCTTTCTCTCGCCCTGCTGCCCTCAAAGACACCAGCACCTGCCTGGAGAGACAAACCTTAGTCACTTGGAGGTTTCAGCCCCAAGGCAGGACCATGAAGGAGTTGGAAAGAGTGCCTACGCAGCGCAGGACGTTGTCTTCGTAATTCGTTTAGCAGGTGCTGCTTCACCTGCTAAACTAACCCCCTATCGCGCCCATGAATGCAAGCCTACCTTCCCGCCCCCCTGTGGCAGCAGCTTTTGCTCGCCTCTGGAGCACCGTCTCCTCATCTGCCTGCCAGGCGTGCCGCACCGGGGGGCTGAGGCCTCCAGGAGCAGCCCTCGACCAATTCTTTGGTGAGAATTGGCAGATACGTTTTAGGGGGTGTCATAATCACCTGGAGAGGCCTTCGATAAACCACTGCCAGGCCCACCCCCAGAGCTCCCAATGCAGTGGGTTTGGGCTGGGCCTGAGACTTTGCATTCCTAACAAGTAAGTCCTCAAGGGATGCTGATGCTGATGCTGCAGGTCCTGGGGCCACACTTCGGGAACCACTGCGGTGCATGCCCCCTACTGTCCTCACTGCTTAGGTGGCATAACTCTGAGGCCCATGCTCCATACTGTCCCTAGTATTCTTCTTGGAATGCTATTATAAATGCCATGGGGCAGCTTAAAAAACAGAAATATATTTCCTCACAGTCCTGGAGCCTGGAAGTGCAAGATCAGGGTGTCGGCCAGGCGGGTTTCTCCTGAGACCTCTCTCCTTGCCCTTCAGATGGCCACCTCACCGTTTCTGTACATGGCCTTTGCTTTGTGCATATACTTCTCTGGTATCTCCTCCTCTCCTAGTAAGGACACCAGTCATACTGGCTTAGAGTCTCACTCTCATGACCTTGTTTAATCTTAATTACCTTCTTAGAGGCCCTATCTCTGGACATAGTCACATGGAAGTGAGAGTTTCCACCTATACATTTTGGAGGCACAAGTCAGTCCCCAACCCTGGCACTCAGAATCCTCCAGGCAATTAGGCTCTAGGTGTTAAGAGCACCCCTTTTGTCTGCCTGCCCCTCCGTATTAGCTACTGACTCCCCCACTGGTAATTCCTAGAATCACATTCCAAATAAACTTCCTCATCTCAGAGCTGGCTTCTGTGACAGCCCAGACTAACACAATGAGTGTTCTCCTAGCAAGGACTTACTTTAAAAAGCAAATACTGCTTCTGTCTACCTGGTTCATGTCCAGAATTAGAAGGCAAGAGACAGATTGTAATTCTAGCTTTGTTGCTAGCCCCTAGTGTGATATGAGATGCCGGGTGATTGAATCCCTCTAAGCTTCAGTTTTATCATCTATTAAATGTATACATAAATCCCAGGCTTGACTAACTTCTATAGGTAACGGGAGGATGTGTATCACTTAACAATTCTTTGGCTGTACGTAGCACTAGCTTAAGAAGTGAAAGGGACTTTATTAGAAGGTTGTCAGGTAACTTACAGAACTGGAAACTGGAACAAGACTTTTCCATGGATGTAGACGTTTCTTGACCTTCCTGCCTATGGATACATGAGGGGATCATGAGAAAGCAGAGCCAGAACCATGAACCCCATAAGAAAAATCATCCAAAGGTATAAATTAGTTGAATATGTTTCGAATGTAGTTATTGAATATGTGTGTGTTGAGTTAGATACTGTCTAATTGGAGAAGCACCCTCATCAATCAGGTTTGGAGGACTCTCACTTTTGAAGTATGTGCCTCAGATTTCATGGAGCTCCATTTCAAGCAAGTTGCTGATGTCTGAGGCTACTTAATAAAGAAAACTAAAAAAACAAAACAAAAACTAGGGAGAATGGCAAGGCACCAGGCAGATGGTAGCTGTTGAACACTATTCACTATCTTGGTTCATCTCTGGATCCACATTCTTGAAGGCAAGTAAGATGACAGTTCGTTTTAAATGACAACATTAGTAACATCTGATCATCCTGGTGTGACCTGTCAGAACATCAATTCTATATCTCTTACAATCCTAATGAACGACCTCTAAATTTGTCCTCATTCTGAAGCCACCATGTTCAAGATTTACAGTCCTTGGAGGCAGAGTCTGATTAGAAAAGCTTGAATCACAGGACTTCCCTTTGGCTGGATGAGATCAGCCAAAGCAATGGTGGGAAGAAAGAAATTTCCTGGTAATACTCTGGTAGCTGTAGAAGAAAAGCAGAGTAACTTGGTTTGAAGTCTCCCTGAGACGTCCCCTGAAGGAGGAGGAGAAACTTCTCACCCCCACCACACACCCACACCCCCCGCTACCAGGAAGGGGACGAGCGACGGCTGGATGGCTCCGGATCACCAGTCTCCATTACAGAACCAAATGAAAAAAATAAAGAAAGAGACTAGTGTTTTTAAAAGTAGATATCATGCCCTGGCTGGTGTGGCTCAGTGGGTTGAGTGCCAGCCTGTGAACCAAAGGGTTGCCAGTTCAATCCCCAGTCAGGGCACACGCCTGGGTTGCAGGCCAGGTTCCCAGTTGGGGGCGCGCACGAAGCAACCACACATTGATATTTCTCTTGCTTTCTTTCTCCCTCTCTTCTCCGCTCTCTAAAAATAAATAAATAAAATCTTTTTTAAAAAAGAAAGAAAAAAAGCAGCCATTAAAAAAATAAAAGTAGGTATTGTATACTAATACAGAAGATTATAATTGTTCTCCTGCTATTATATATAATTATTAATTGCGGAAATCAAGAGTCTTGGCAAAGAAGACTCAGCAGGAAGACTGACAATGATGTTGAGTTGGGGGCCTGATTAACCTCCCCTGTAATGAAGTCATCCAAAGAAATGCTTTCACGTGCTAGAATCCTAAGAAAATGCTCGGAAGGAGTGCAGACAATACTCATTCTCTTTGATATTTTCTAGAGAGCTTGACTATGGTGACTATAAGATTTTACTTTTTCAAGAGTGGGGTGCGCTGTATGCTATCTCTGATTTAGTCAGCGCCTTGTGGGGTGACCTAGGCATCTCCCTTCCTCCTCCTGAACCTCCACATCCTCATCTCCGAAAAGAAGGCTGGGTTAGATCTTTGCAGCTTGAATCCCATGTTTCATATTTCAAAGCTGACTGAACAATAGGCATCCTATTGCAGAGTCAAGGAGTCAATATTCTGTAATGGCATCCCATGGCGCTGAGGCCTGAACTGGGTAGCCCTGAAGACTGAAAAGAGAGAGAGAGAGAAAGAGAATAAAAACAGCAGGCAGCCACCACTGTTAAGAAACACCATGAGCTCCCATGGATAATATTTTGGCTCTGAGAATCAAATTCTGTCCCTGCCACGGACGCACATTCAATATTTCCATCAAGCTCTAATTGTTCAAGTGGACGCCTGTACCATAGGTCAGTTCTGGGCACTTCAGATTAGAAAATGGAAAACAAAACAACAAAAGAAGCCCAAGGGGAGGTAAATTCCAGCTCTATATTCACCAGCTTCTTAACCACAATAATCTTGACAGGGCCTTCATTTGTCAGGAAACTGCAGAAACAGCTTTGTCTCCATAAAAATGTGTGTGGGTTAGGGAGGTGGGGAATTATTTATCAGATGTTAGCCTTTTAAACACTCTATTGGCAATTTGTCTGCGACGTGGGTTTCTGTGACACTGAATCAGATACAGGTAATGGGACAAGGCCAGCTTATGAAGACCTGCAGTCTGAAAGGCGGGGTGACAGCGCTGAAAGATTCTTTCTCAAAAGCTAACTGTGGTTACAGCCCGATAAGATCCAGGCAGGGCAAAGGATGGAGCCCCAGGAAAAAGCCAGACACATTCTCCCTCAGAACAGACAGCTTCCAGGCAGCAGAAAACAGGGCCCAGGGTGACAGGTCATGTCATCCATCCACCCGCATCAGGGCAAGATCACCCACGGATGTGACCTCTAAAAAATAAATTCCAGACTCCTATATGTGTCCAAGATGGAATAACTGGAACCAAAAATTCTCCTCCTGCATGAAAGTACCAAATATAAATAAACAAAATATATAAAGCAATGGTTTTAAGACCCCTGGAATCAGGCAGTGAGACAATATGTAAGCAAAATGAACACTATGATTGAGCCAGTTTACTGCACTGAGGGATATTTCAGGGTCTGGCTTCAGAAAGGGGAGAACTGCACAAATAGCTGTATAGAAGGATGGGACCCCTCAGGGGTCGGGCAGAGTGTGTGTGTGTGTGTGTGTGTGCGTGGACGCCCCAAGGCCAGAGAAGAAACCTCTAAAGGGATTACAGGCTGGGAGTAGAGCTGGTTCCTACAAGTCAGAAAGGAAAACTTCACGGGGAAGTCATGGGACCCTGAATTAAATATTAAAGAAGGCCTTGCCTCATTAGTGGGAATTAATTAACCCTAGCTTGAGTACTGCTCTGGATCCACTTAACAAATGATCAAATCAAGAGCCCCCCCCCCCCCCAAATCAAACTGTTTTCAAATAACTAAACTGTGTATCATAACAAAGCTCAAGAATATTTATATGAATGCAGACATAGTCACCATTCAACAAGGTGAAAGTCACAATGTCCGGTATCCAATCGAGGAATACCAGACATGCAAAGAAGCAAGAAAATATAACTCATAATATGAAAAATAACCAAATCTCTCTGAGTTGGTTTCCCAGGAATAGGACTGAAGACAAACATGTATTCAGAGTACTGTGCACAATGGTATTTATTATAGCCGTGTTTATAACTGCACTAACCTGAAAGCAATCTACATGCCCACCAACAGCTTAAATGAAACATAATAGTTAGGTTAAATGAAATATTATGTAACAGGTTAAATGCAGCAGTATGCAACTATAAGGGGATGGCAATAATGGACCTTTTTAAATTAAAAAATAGAGAAAAATGTGCAAAAAAAGGTGCAAACAAGGACCATAATGATAGTAAGAAAGACGTACGCCTCTACCCTACATTAGAGGGCTGAGCCTAGAGGTGCCAGAGGTAGGTAGAGGGAAATGGGTCTCGTCTGCTGACAAGGTTCTAGGGCGAGTAAAACCAAAGATGGAAAGAAGTTAGTGTGAGCAGTGGAGAGGATGCTGGACTTGGGGAATCTGATGAAGTCATGGGGCAATTGGGAGGGGCGGCCTGAAAAGAATAAATCTGGCCGAGAGACAGGAGTAGGGGAGGATGGAAGCCAAGGACACGGAGGCTCAGGGTCCGTGTTTGGGGGCTAGGACTAGCAGGTGAAGGCGAGGCCATGACTGAGCAAGTGATGCTAGCGGTGGAGCAGAGGACAGATCCTGAGCAGGAGTCGCTGAGGGTGGCTGAGGGATTTCAGAGCTGGAGGAGGAACAGAACGGGGACTGAGAACAAGGAAAGGTGACACTTAAGAGGACAAAAAGGGGCGGCGGAAGCAGGCTGTAAGCAGAGGCTACAGTTCAGAAGCAGCCCTGAGAGATGAAGAGAAAGGGGACTGGAGGGGGTTACAGAACTCTGGGAGTTGGGTGGAGGCTGTGGAGAATGCCTTCCCCTCATCACAAACCTAAAGACCCAGAGAAAGCAAGTGGCCGTGGGAAGGGACACCTAGAACTGCTCCCAATTTGACGTTGCTGTTCAAATGCTTCCCAAATGGAAGGTGTTCGCAGTAGCAGCAGCTGGGGAAGAGCTTCTCTCCTTGTCTGTATAGAGTGCATTTTTTTCCCAAAGGTGCCCATGCAAGTATCTGCCGCTCTACAAGTTTTACCTACAACGTGACCTTCAAGTTCCTCCTTCGAGAGGTGGAGTCAATCCCCTCTTCCTGGATCTGGGAGAGTTTGGGAGTGCAGGGGAAGTGATGCTGCATGATTTCTGGAGCTCGGCTGTGAGGGGTATTAGAGGTTCCAGCTTGCTCGCCCTCTTGGTACGTGTACCTCGGTAGCACTAAGTAAGAAGTCTGGCTACTCCGAAGCTCCTGAGCTGGAGAGATCACGTGGCGAGGCTACATGCGATACAGGAGCCCCATGTGTCCCAGCCCAGGCACCAGACAGGAGAGGGAGCAAACCTTCAGCTCCTTCTGCCTCCGGAATCCTGAGCTGCCCCGCTGACTGCAAGTGCGGAGAGAGCTGTGCAGTCTTCACCAAGCCCGGCCCACATGCTGGGTGGTGAGACGGTCAACGTTTGAGGCCATTCCGCTGAGCGCTGTGCTTCGGGGAACCGGAACCCCCTCCCACCTGCCTCTAGTTTGAGAAGGCCGCTGCAGACAAGCTCAACGCTCTCTCGAGGGTGAGAATGATGACCAGGATGTTAAGATGGTCACTCTGGCATCTTCTACTCACCACTGAAACGATGGGATTAATCACATTAAAAGGTCAGAGTAGTAAAATGACATGCTACCTCACAGGTTCTTAATTTAAAATGTCAGGAAACCAAAACTTCTTATAGCTCCCAGTTCAATTTTTCAGGCTGTTGAATGGTACTGATTTTCACAGTTAATGTGAATAATCAGATGCATTTTTCAGGATTATAAATAACCCTGATAAGGTGTTGTTGTGTATTATTCCTATCATATGCAGGAGCAAAATAAGCTAATCTCAGCCTCATAGGCCTTTTGTTATAAATATCAATTTTTACACACACTTAGGATCATTTAAAATGGAAGTAACGTGGGTCAGTACTGAGTAGAATATGAACTGAAATTCTACAGTAAGAACTATGGATTTTTTTGTTTCTTTTTTAACTTGGAGATAAGCAATGAACCATGAGAACTCACTATCTGGAAGGCTATTATGTAAAAAAGAGAGCAGAAATAATCTGTGATGCCCTGAATATAACAGCAGATCAAGAAGAGGAACGCTACAAGGTACCTGATTTCATATTATTACTAGTAGTAGTAATAATAATAATTTTATAATGATTACATCTATTGAGCCAAAAGAATGTGTTCCCTTTGCTAGGGTTTTTTGGGCAAAAGCTGAGCAATGGAATGTCAAGAGTCCAGAAGAAACTAAATAAATGCTACATTTCTACAACAGAATTTAAGTGCCTTGACATCACGGATTATGCGCAATCACTTTGTCTTGTCCGAAGTCTTGCCTGCACTGCCTGGCACAGTGCCAGGCCTATAGCAGGCTCCGTAAATACATTTTGTTTCAGTGAATGAACACATGATGCAGAGTTGTTCTAAATGACCCATTCTAAAAGGCAAGTACTATCATTCTGTCCTTCCCTTTATGAAGTCTTCAGGACAGACTAATTGAGTAACTCATTCAACTTGCTCAACCACACGCAAACAGTTAATATGACAAACACAAGCTGACGAAGCAGAAGTTATTCTCTGGATTCCAACTTGAGACAGTTTTTGCATGTATTTTAAAACACCAATCTGGCTGTCCAAAACGCCTTTGTTCCAATAGAATAATAATCAAATTATAGTTCAACAGCTGTGTGCAATGCATATTTAAAAAGAACATTTTTTGAATTACTCCCATTTCTATTCTTCCGTGCAGCTCAGTTTTTCAGCGTTGATGCCATTAAAACCAAGGCTGAGAAGAGTGAGGGCGGAGGAGAGAGGAGAAAAATGATTAGCCCCTCATCTCTCAGGGGGTGCCGATTAGAAATGGTTCTCCTTTGTGCTAGTAAAAGGGTTGTCCTACCTCTAGGCAAAGGGCCAGCCAACTCTTGCTGTAGAGGCCCAGAGAGTAAATATTTAGGTTTTGTAGACCATATGGTTTCTGCTGAAACTCCTCACTTTAGCACAAAAGCAGCTACAGATGATTACTTAAATGATTGAACATGGCTGTATTCCGGTAATATTTTATTTACAAAAACAGGCAGCAGGCAGAATTTGGCCTGTGGGATCGAGCTTGACAACCCATTTTAGATCATGTATCTTGCTTGTACGGTGTTGTATTTTACATAAGGCCACGTGTTTGTTGCTTCGTTTGAGCCTCAGCTGGCAGTTTGACACAGCAGGTGTTATCGACCCGATTTTAGAAATGAAAGTACTAAGGTTCAGAAAGCTGAAGCTACTAGAACAGGGTCATAGAGCAAGTTCTCTGTAGGGTCAGAACAAGAACTCTGGTCCTTGAACATCTATTCTGCCAGCTGGTAAATCACAGTATCTTATTTTTTTCATATCTATTCATGAACAAGTAGTTGGTCACATTTCTAGTGTGATTTAAAGTACTGAAATATACTTCCCACACTGGTATGAGCTTGTGCTCAGATTTTTAGCAATAGAAATTTATTTCTCTTGAGTAAGAACACAGTGTATCTAAATTTCTATATAATACACTATATAAATTTCCTTTAGATAGTGTATTCTTCAGAGCATTGTCAGTAGCAGGAGATGGAAACTCAACTCAAACTGGCTTATGCAAAAAAAAAGGAGACTTACTGTCTAACATAAGCAGGAAGTTTAGGGATATATTAGTGTCAAACATGGCTGAATCCAAGGTGTAGTCTTTCTTTTCACCTTTGTCTGTTCTGCTATCTACCATGTTGAGGTTGCCTTCAAGAAGGGCCATCTTCATATAGTGTCCTGAATGTTTGTAGGTCTAAGGTAATGGAAAAGGAAGCCTCTATTCCTCATCAGAATCAACAAAGACTTAGATTTAACTCTCATTGGCCCAGATTATCTATCTCTAAAAAAAAAAAAAAAAAAATCAATCAACCCAATTTTCAGGTGAAAATCTAGGTTGGCAAAAGTCCACTCCAACCATATAAACTGAGGGGGTGTGTATAGTTTGACTCCCTAAATGAAAATAGGATTTTCTGTTGCTAGAGGAAGGGGGTATGGATTCTGGTACCAAAAAGACCAGATGTGCACTATGAAGAGGCAAAATATATTAGTCTATATTAATCAGTATATCTCTAGTGGAAAATACCGCACAGAAACTACTCATTCAATTCTTTTGCAGACCTTGAGATGGATTACTTTTGAGGGGAGAGTTGGGAAAAACAATATAGCACTTAAGCATCAAAAAAAAAGAAGAAGAAGAAGAAGATGCTTGGCTTCACATGCATCAGTGGCTCTGTGCATAAAAATTTATGCTACTTTGGTTTTGAAGTTGAGCTTCCTATGGAATGCATTGTGAATTGTCTACCCCAAACTTGTTTACAATTCACTTCTCTCCTGCCTTTCTATGTATACTACAATGGATGTAAAGCTAACATTCTCGATTTCCTGCTCTCGCCGGCCCATACAAATGGCCCTGTTACGCAGAGGGAGACAATGAGATTGAGAAAATGTTCCTGGGAAGGGCTTTACTTTCTATATATAAAGACTAAGACATGTTAGATATTGACCTTTTATTCTTTCCTCCTACCTGGAAGGTATAAATGAGGCTTGGACATGCAGCAGCTATTTTATAACCATGAGGCAACATAATATACGAGGACAAAGGATTGTGTAACTACTACAGCAGCCCTGGATGCCTACTGCTGACTTCTTGTAGCCTGAGATAATTAAACTCCTATTTCTTAAAGCCATTAAAGTAACTGTTTTCTTGCAGCTAAATATATTCCTGCCTAATACAATTCCCAAATGAATCTACTGTTGTCCAGGGATGCTAGGGAACCCAAGCAACATCCCCTAACATGCTAGACATTAACGGATCACTTACAATCCTGGACAATTTGGCTTATTGCGTTGGAAGAATTTACTGGCAAGTTTTGGCTATTTCCCTCTTCAATGTTTAGAGAGACCCCTGGTAACTCTTACAGCCATATGGACCAAGACCTGGAAGGAGATAAACCAATTCTCTGTTTATATTTATACTGAGACATGGTATTTACTCAGCCATTTTCCTTGGCAAGTAATGCTGTAAAATTGTAAAACTGTTCCCAAAAGCAATCTGTTGACTCCCCTCTACCCCAGAACTTAATCTACATTATAATCTACATTATGCTTCCCAAAATATGCAAGGATTTGAGTCCAGAAGACAAAAGGATATAAATATAAATATAGGTGAGGATTTGCATAGAAAATTCACTACAATTTCTTTAATAGGTCTAGAGGACAGAAAACACCCCTTAAATTGAAAGTTATTAAAAGAAGGTGTAACTATAAAAGAAGGTTTTACTGCAATTATAACCTACCCTTCAACAAGAGGCAAGAAAAAGATCAAACTGTGCTATTTCTTCCTGGTGATACAATTTCAATTCATTTCTGACAGTATAAATTCTCCCCCTCTTTGGCCCAGCCCTTCTCCATAAACTGTTCTTTGTTAGAGATCTTGGTTAAAACTTGGTTCAAAATATAACTTATTACTTAAAATAAAAGACTAACAACAAAAAGGAAGCTAGCTTTGTGTTGAGCTTGTTATTTTACTACTTCACACAACTATAAAGCGTTTTCTGTTACATGATTTCGGTTTTCATTTGTTTTCTTTGTTTTTCTTTTATTGTTAAGCTGTATTTCACACACCTGTCTCTCTGCCCTTCTAAACCAGAGGAAAAAACTGAACTCTCTGCAGGACTTTCGGTGCAGTGATTTTTTTTGCTTAAGCCTCAATTACCTCCTCTGTTAACAAAGGAATTTAAATAGTAAGTGGATTTGGAATAATTATTTTTAGCTGAGGAAGCTTTGTTCAAAAAATATTTCTAGGCAGTCTCATATTCAAAAGAAATAATGCATAGCGGGCCTGACGACATGGCGAGCCACCCAGAGGCCCTTCCCTGACTCCAGGAAGGCTCCCTCGGGGACCCCCACCAGCCTCTACAATGCGGGAGAAACTGCAGACCACTGCTTTAGGATGTCTGCACTCCCCTCCTGATCCAGAGTTTCTGATTGCATGACTTGATTTTATTTCTCTGGCATTCTTACTCTTCTTAACTTTGACAAGATTCATAGTCCTCACCAACCTAATTATTCATCTCTCAGTTGTATTTATCTCCCCATTTATTTGGGAAACATTCCCAAGCAGGGATAATATCTTATTTCTTTCTCTCCTGCATTCATTTTACAAACTGACACCTCCCTCATCTGTTCCCAGTGATGTATGAGGAATGAATAAGCCAGGAATAAGTGAGGGGACAGAACCTGGACCGTGCCCACAGGCCCAGCACTTTGTGCTGATCTCATCTCCCATCCCCCTCTCCCACGCCCCCTCCCTTAAGAATGGGGTGCATCAAGTTGCTTAAAGAGGGATGGGAGAGGGGGCTGAGGCCTGGAGATGCAGCAGTGAACTCCTAGACAGGTTTATAGTGACTGTGTTTCAAGACAGGCTCTTCATCGAGGTAATTAAGTTAAAACGAGGTCATTAGGGTGGGCCCCAACCCCACAGGAATGGAATCCTATGAGAACTGACAATTGGGAAGCAAACACACAGAGGAAGGACCGTGGGAAGGCAAAGCGAGAACGCAACTGTCTATAGGACAAGGTCGACGGAGAGAGGCCAGCCCTGCTCACACATGCATCTTTGACGGCTAGCCTCCAGAGCTGAGAGGAAGTAAGTCTCTGTTGTTCAAGTCTGTGGTACATCAACAAGGAAGCCATAGAAAACTTAATATAGATTTCTAGAAAGGAAACTCCTAGGCAAAAGTTCTACTAAATTGCTTTTCAGGTCATTTATACTAACGCTCACTCCCTCTAAGTGTTTTAAAGACTGCTCACTTCCATATATATACATATATGTATATATACAAATGCATACACATATACCACTCCCCAACACTTTAACATATTATATCAACTCTCAGACTCACTTCCAACACTCAGGATACTGTGTGTTGAAGAAGAACACTTAAAGATTCAATGACAAAAAATATTATTTTCATTATAACTATTCTATTATATTATTATTATTTTAGTGAAGAATCTGTCTTTAACAACACCTCCACCTCTTCATCTTCCATACAAACAAAGATCAAGAATCTAAGTGCAAGTCTTGTATGTTCATTGCAGCATTCTTCATAATAGGCAAAATATGGAGAAAACCTAAATGAAACACACACACACACACACACACACACACACACACACTGGACTATTTATTCAGCCTTAAAAAATAAAAAGAAGGAAATCTGCTTATTTCAACACTGATAAACCTAGAGAACAGTACTCTCAATGAAATATGCCAGACACAGAAAGATAAATACTGCATGATCTCACTTATATATGGAATCTAAAATAGTCAAAGTTCTAGAAGCAGAGAGAACAGTGTTTGCCAGGGGCTGGAGGGGAGGGGGAAATGGAGTGATTTGGTCAAAGGGTACAAAGTTTCAGTTATATAAGATGGCCATGTTCTGGGGATCTAATGCACAGCTTGGTGACATAGTTAACAACACTGTACTGTACACTTGGGGAAGGAAGGGGAGGGGAGGGTGGCAAATCAGATGTGCTTCTGAGGCTTCATCCTAATCCTCCATTTTATTCCTTTTACCTAAAGTCCCATAATCATTGATCTCACCACTTCTGGTCTCCCACCATTCCAATTTATCTAACCCATCACCACTAGATATTTTAAGACTTTTCTTAGCATAAACATAAATGTCAGATAAGTTAAGATTAAATAATCACTCATTCAAATTAGTGGGCCTTGATACAGTCACATTTTCTTGAAACATAACTAACTGCAGGCTGTCCTAACTTTCATCATTTGCTTCTTAACTCAGAGCTTCCAGTTGGTGGGCCGGGTCTTGATCCCACAGCCTTGGGGTGAGAACTGTTGCCTTGGGTTAATTAACTTCATCTAATTACCTTAGTATGTGTATAAATACATTAATATTTTATGTGTTACAACATGAAACAGGTTGAAAGCACTGGATTGAGCCTCTCCCACCTGACATTTTATAAAAGAGCTAAATGTAAAATCTTACATTTGTTTTATACTTCCAGTGTATTTTTCAGGAAATCAGTGGGCAGTAAATACAAGTTATTTGAAAAGATCTGATAGGGATGTGTGTTCTTCTTTTTAATTATCAGAACATAAAGATCAAAGGAAATATGCCCATTTTTCTACAGGCCTTCAGGTCTACTTGTTAGTCAGCCAATCTGAGGAATTCTGGGACCATCTGATAGAATTTATGTCACTCGAGATTTTGCCATCTCATGGATACCAATGAGGTGACACTCACTCACTCTTGTACCCTATACATGTGTGGAACTCCCCAATGGTATTTATCTTTCTCTTGAATGCTAAGCCTTAACTACCATGTTCTCTTCTCTTTTATTCTATCCTACCCCATCGCCTCCTGGTTCAGATTCGGGTGTATTCTTCTCACCAAGCTGTTCTAGGAGCTTCCGGAGAACCGGTGGCTCTTAATATGAGGATTCTCAGTGTCCACATGGAGAGCTCCTTCTCTTGGTGGCCCTCACTGCCTGTCCTTGAGGAGCTCTCACAGGTGTGATGCGGACAGTGCCTCCCACCCACTCAGAACCTCACGAAGTCTCGCTTGGAAACAACTGTTGGCTTCAACTCATTATCTTCTTGGCAGAAGAGTTTATAGTTGGTCCAAGAGACCAGATATGGGACAGTTGGCACTTTACACTCTACTCTCTCTGTATTTCTCCCCTCTTGGGTCTTAAATAGACATATACACAATACTTATTTCACAAAAGAGCAAAAATAGACCATACATAAGAACAACTTGAACAAATACCTGAAGGTACCATAGGCTAACTTAATCCCCAGTTGAATTCTGGCCTCCAGGCAGACGCCCTGCTATATTTGCATTGCTATTTCTTGATTCGAATTCAATGAATCTTTGCAAAGAAGACCTATTTGGGAACTAAGTGCTTAAGGTCTCGTTTAAAATCACCCCCCTTCCATTATTGTGTATTCAGCCAAGTTGCATCATATTTTTTTGCCACTAGTTTTATCATCCATAAAATGAGAGGGAATGGTGCAGTTACTCTCTTTCACGGTTTATATGCTGTAATTTTTGAGTATACACTCCTTAAATCAGTCAGGTATCAAATAAATGTGCATGAGACAGGGTGGGGGAGAGGCGGGGGAGAGAGGAAGGGGAGGGGGAGGAGGGTGGGAAGAAAGAGAGAGAGAGAGAGAGAGAATGAACCTAGTTTCTGAGTATAAAACAAATTTGTGATTAGAAGCATTCATTCTGTCTTAGGCCAGCTGCTTACTAGAGATTTGTCCTAGTGCCTGTGATTTAATCTCTTTAGCCTATTTCTTATCTTCTCTAATATTAGTGTAATAGAAACTACTTATTAGGGTAGGTTTAGGATTAAACCTGATAAGACATGAAAAGCACTCAGACATAATCAGTGTTCAATAAATTAACTATTATTTTTTTATTAGTACATAACAGACAAATATGAAATAACATCAGATGAGTAAGACAGTGAATAACTATCTCCTAAACTCTACCTTTGATTGTAAGTGCTGTAGAAAGTCAGAAGATGTAAAGGTCACACTTGCCTTAATTTTATTCATAGATTAACTGCTCCCTTAAGATCTTCTGAATGGGTGAGTGAAGGAACGTTTCCCAGGCTAATCTGCCGCAAAGTGTGCCACACTGGTTATACTATCCTGGGTGTCTTTTAAAAGGAGCACCTGAGACAAAGACTTACAAACAAGCTGTTTATTGAAAGACAGGGGAGTGAGCAGGGAAAGAGGAAAACTATGAGGTGTTTCCGAGTGGGCCACCAGCGCCAGCAGCTGGTTATTGGATCAACTCTTAGGAGCCACTCTCAGAACCATCTGCCCTAGAGATAAAAGGGAGACTACTCATAGCCATCCATTCGTCCTGCCCCCCGTCGGTGATACAGGATCCCACGCACTTACCAGCTCTGCAACTTATCAATGGCCCACAGGGGAGTGCCGAGCAGGTTCCTAGGGGGTTGACAGTGTCAGAGAAGCCCCAGAACAGGAAGCAAGAGACACAGTGCAACCTTGAGGTGAGAGGCTAGCAGCAGGAAGGGAGTCAAGGTCTGGGCAGAACTGTGTGTGGTGGCACGGCTGGGATCAGAGGTAAGTCTGAGAGGAAGGGGGGTACCCACTGGAAGCACCCAATCCAACAATCAAACAGAGCTCCTTCCGAGGACAGCATCACACCCGAGCGCCAAGGGCACTCTCAAAGCCACATCAGATGAGAAGGGAAGAAGGTAGTGTCATAGGGACAGCAATAGCCAGTGTGTATTGAACGCTCGCTACATGCCATTCCCCCATATAAGTGCTCCACATTCACCATCTCACTGAAGGCTCCCAATAGCAGAGAGCCTGAGCTTTCAGGACCTGGAGGTATTAAAAAGATGCTGGAAGTAGATCATGTCCAAAAAAGTGGGGTGAAAGTTGGGGTTGTAGAACTTGTTGGCTCTCTGGGGCTGTCAGCCTCTCTGTTATACTGGAGCTATTTAAGATGGAGAAGACTCAGAGGAGGATGACCACTCTTCCAATGTTTAAAGCACTATCATTCGTTACGAGTACATTTTAATTCATAGTTGACAGGATGCCCTTGTCTTTGATTAGTTCCATTTTCCAACAAGCCACAGTTTTAAGTCTCATGTATTGACAGTTCTAAGCCAACTTCTGAGTGCAAAATTGAGAATTCATTCATCAGATGATGACATTTCAGGATAATGCAGTCATCAGTAAAGCCTATCTCAAACACACACACACACACACACACACACACAGATCTACCATTGGCCATTTGGGAAGTCACCCTGCCCTTTACTGCAGTTGATTAAGATTCAGGACCATTAAATTCAATCTTTAGAGATATTGAGAATATGTTTGCATTATATTATCTCATCAATTAAAATAAGATTAGTTTCATCAGTTTTAGTTCTAGAGAATGATATCATGCTTATATCACACACATGTATTGTTTAACTTTTATGCACACACATTTTAAATAACATAGTTATAAAAGGAATCTACTTAAAAGTAGCAGATATGTATAAAATATTTTGAAGTAGATTACAATAAAAGGTACTGATGTAAAAGATGTTTACAAAATGAAAAATAGGTTAGCAAACATCATACATATAAAGCAAAAATTACAGTCCAAAAATCTAAGTTAATATCATTGTAAGCTCCCTAGCATTCAATGCAATATATAGAAAAAAAAAATGTTTTTTTTGTAAAGTAAATTTTACTTTAACTTCTTCACTTTCCAAACTCTTTACTTCCTTTTGGCTCAGTCTGGCCCTAGACTAGAAATTATGGGCAAAACAGTGAGCTTTGATATTGTTGTTTAAGGTTGAAGAGGATGTCTGCATGGTGTAAAATGGGAAACATAAAAGGCCTATATGACCAAATATATCTCCCCTGTAAATAAACTACAAAGTTTAAAATTTCCATCAGTGGGAAGGACTGATAATGGTGTATTTAGGTGGATTTTAAACCGAGTAAATCATCCTATTTAGAGTGTGGATCAGGGCACTGGTGTCAAAGAGGAGAGCAGTTTCTAGTTTCTGGGCACACGGTCTTGTCCTCAATCAAGGCCCAGTACATACTCGTATGTTTGAGTTGGGTAAGGACATGGATTGCATTTGAATTGGATTTGCAAAGCTAGAAAGAGCAATGAACATTTTACACGACCATTTTAGAATCCTAAAGTTTCTCAATGCATTGCAATAATAAAAATTATTTTAGAAGTTAAAATTTGTTAGGAATAAATATTAATTTCTAGGAACTCGGCTTGATAATTACTTGATATTTCACACCCTGAAATACTATTGTTTCACTCTAAAGGGGGATGGGCCTCAATGGACAATAGAGTGAGGTTCCAGGAGGTTTCATTCCCAGACAGTGCAGTGGGTCCTGTTCGCCTTTCCCCCAAATGTGCAGTACAGCAGCTCATCAGCAGGCCAAGTTCATCCACTTCATTGTGTCTGTGCTGTTGTCACCCAGTCCTGGTCACCATCATTTCCCTCCGGGAACATTACAACAGCCCATGAAATATCTCCCATCTCCCATGTTGCCACCTCTGAGGTTTATTCTCCACAGATAAACCAGAATAAACTGTTAAATGTAAAATGAACTTTTACAATGTAAAAGTTAAAAATATTGGTATCATGTTTCTACTTAAAGCTTTCCCAACATTAGGTTTTAAAAACATGCTAGAATGTCTCTCATAGCCTGATTATCAGGCCTTGTGTGCACCTCCACATCCACCCCAGTCACCCCTCACACTCCCAGTGTGCACTGCGCTCCAGCCACACTGGCCTCCTTTTCTGCCAACGTGCCACGCTGGGTTCTAGCTCAGGGGCTTTGACTTCGTTGGTCTTTCTCTAGAGCAACCCTCTCTCAAATCTTTACATGACCACCTTAACCTCATCATTTATTTCTTTTGTTATAAAGAGCAACTATGCTGTTTAAATATTTTATTATGTTTTTATTCCCCCCCCTCCCTTTTAGAATTTAAACTCTATGAGAGCTAGCAGTTTGTATGCAACTCCCTCCTGAATCTGTTTAGATAGAACAATGTCTAGTCTAGAATAGGAATTCAACGTGTATTTGTAAGAAGAAAGGAAGGGAGGCAGGAAGGCAGGGAGGCAGGAAGGGAGGCAGGAAGGCAGGGAGGCAGGAAGGGGTAAGGAAGGAAGGAAGAAAAGGCAAACAGAAATTGCCTGTAAAAATATCTTTAGAACTGAACACATGCTTGATTTCATAAGAACAATAATCCTATGATACCAAATTTGTAATCATAAAGGTGCACCCACTCTTCAAACACTGAGGAGAATAGAGAATTGAGCTGTTTATTATCTTTTATAGACTAGAATATAAATTGTCTTCAAACAAGGTGTTTCTCAGATGTAATCTGTCATTCGGAGCTAAAGTCCAATTAATCACGTTCCAGTAACGAGACCTGAATTTTCACTACAAGAGTGAAATGAAAGATCATTATAAACCAAAGAAGAAAATCAAACTATAGTAGGCTACCACTTTTCCTCCCAATAAATAAATAAACAAGTACAAATATAAATAATTTTCTGCATACCGCTTAGGGAATGTGGTGTGTCAGGTGTCAGTAAATTCCAGGTAAGGTTATTACTATTTTGTTTAGTTAAGTGGTAGCAGATTTAATCATAAAATACGATCTTCCTTCAGAAACACTAGCGATTGGTACGTGTTTTTTTGTTTTGTTTTGTTTTTTTGTTTTTTTAAGAGGAGATGGAATTGATATTTTCACAGAGGGAATGTCGGAAACATTTGTTCTCCCACTAAAAATGGTATTTTAGTGGCTTGCTCTGTGAGGGAGAATGTTCTGTATTTTGCTTTCCTCTCAGGTTGAGAGGAAAGCGGTGATCTTAGCTTCAGGTGTAAATAACTGTATGACACCACCTTTCATCTGCATGCCTGGAATAGTCCCAGTCAGCAAACTGTCCTTCATTTAACAAGCCTTGGTGGCCATGCAGAGGGCAAACAAATGGCTTTAACTTTCAGGATGTTAAAGCTTTTATTGTCTCTATAAAGATTTTTGCCATGAACATCCAAATTCCGTGTCCACCTGAATGCCTCATTTGCATAGTATTCCTTTCCCTTGGATGAGAAGCATCTGTGGGTACTTTGCTTCCTGTCCATGCCTTACACAGTTTGAAATGCAGAAGCCTGTGGTGGGTGGGGAAGCTCCTTGTTCCTTTCCTCCTCTGTGTCCGGGCCTGTGCTGGCTTATTTGTTAACCCAACAAATATTTATGGACTTTCTACTAAGTGCTAGTGATATGACACTCATCCAGAGAGAAATAGTCCCTTACATGAAGTTAATAGCCTATTGAGAAAGACGGATATCAACCTAAAAATCAGCCATGAGAGAAGCATCAGGAAAAAGGAAAAAGACTTAGTTGCCCCTGAGGAAGTGATGTTTAAGCTGAAATCTGATGGACGAGGAAGCGTTACCCAGATGAAAAGAATAAAGAATGTGGGATAAGGCCTAGAGGAAAAGAAGAGGGGGATCTTTCAAGGAACTGAAAGAGAAGACAGGACAGAAAGATCGAAGTGAAAAGATCATGCCAGGCCCTCGAGTTCGAGCAATGGAAAGCCTTGGGGGAAGTTTGTGCATTAATCAGGTGCCCTGATCAGATTTACTTTTTGTGAGAATGACTCAGCCACTCTGTAGAGAACTTGCCAATGGGAACATAAGGAGAAAGAAAGCGGGACTGATTATAGGTTACAGCCACACTCTGGGCAGGCAAAGATGGCAGCCATGGAGTGCTGTGTTCTGGAGCTGAACGGAAAGAGGAGGGAGAGCTTTAAAGAAACACGGAAAGCAAATCATTTTGTGGGGAATGATGCATCTGCTCTGAAGAACTAGGTGGTGGATGATCACTGAGGTAGGATATCCAATGTAGAAGGCCATGTTGGCCTTTTCAGTCCCCTGTTCAAGAACCCACTACCTAAAAAAACAAGTCCAGACTTCTCATTCTGTCTATGCTGAGTTTCCTCAGCACCACTGTTAATTCTTTGTTGTAGGGTTATATCCTATACATTATCATTATACCCTGGCCTCTACCAACTAGAAGCCAGAGGCAACCCACTTGCCCAAGTTGTGACAACCAAAAGTATCTCCAGATGTTGCCAAATGTCTCCTGGGAGCAATTACCTGTGCTAACTCCACCTTACCTAGACAGCTTCCTCTCTCTGCTTCCCCAAACTACTTTCACCCCAGACCATCACATTCTTCTCCTCACTATTTCCTACATGGGCCGAAACACAGTGGAAACTTTGCTTAACAGTGTTGTTTTTGACATCGTACAAATATGGATTATTTTAGTGCCATAATCCACTAACTGTGTGATCTTAAACAAGTTGCTTAACAATTTAGCTCTTCATTTGTAAGATAAAGATAGTATCAGTTTCTCCTCCTTAGGTCATTCTGAAGATTATCACAGATGAGTGAGAAACATTTCAGGTTCTCAATTCATTTTAGTTACTATGACTCTTTGCTTATTTCAACCTTCATGTCTTTGTCATGCCATGCCCATGGCCTGCAACAACACCCGTCTCCACTCATTCATCCCATTCAAATCTGACTTATCTTTTAAACCCTCCTTGACATTTTTCCCCATGGAAGGCTTCTATCAATTATTCTAATATATATTGATTAGTGCTATTTTCAAACTCCGGTAGCAATTAGAGCTTATACTGCATACTTTAGG
Organism: Furipterus horrens; assembly: GCF_987537825.1. Classification (NCBI taxonomy): domain Eukaryota; kingdom Metazoa; phylum Chordata; class Mammalia; order Chiroptera; family Furipteridae; genus Furipterus; species Furipterus horrens. Next base: position 84,777,832 of record NW_028327180.1, read on the forward strand.
ACTTTAACCATATTAAAGTATTTTCCATTTGTTTGTTTTGTGCAAGTTTTCCCACCTCCTGACAGCATATTAATTCCATGATAGTATGGGGATAATATTCTCATGTAGGCAACAATAAATGTTGAGTGGATGCCACTGCATGTCTGAGGAAAGCCAATTTCCAATTATAGCTAAGTAGCCACAGGACCATCTGCTGCAGGAGTAGCTGGATGGATGTGATCAACTTATTCCTTCTGATCTTTTTTTATGCACATGGATGCCAAGCCGTATGAAATATAAATGAATTCCCAGCAACAGCGAGCTTGTCTAAGAAACTGACATTTTCTCCTGTGTTTGCTGAGTGAGAGTTCCAGGCTTCAAGGAGCGTAAGTGACACTGCCACCCGGCTTCACAGGAGGCTCTGGCTGTGAGCTAGGGTCTCACCTGGCTTTGAACTCAGCGCGGACTCAACTGTCAGGTTCACTGCAGAAACTGAGACTGTAAAATTAACCATTTATTCTTTGACCTTGACTTTGCTAAGGCACAGAAACAGATTTAAATGAAACAGAAGTCTTTCTTGACCATTGTAACCACCTAAATCATGAGACTGAGAACTGGGAAATGTGGCTGTATCAGGAGGCTTGTGATCTCTTTGTCATTAGCTGAACTCACTTAGAGTACGTACTCAGTAAATATTTATTGAAACAGATTCTCTATCTGCGTGGCTTTGAACAAGGCACTTAGTCTCCCTAGCTATACTTTTTCTATCTGTGATCTAAAAAGTTGAGTCAATATCAAGGGGTTTCAAACTCAGGGTTTCACAGAGGTGTCCCAAGGTCTGCTTCAGGGACCAGGGACTGGTCCGAAGATATTAAGTGACCAAAACTCTGAACTTGCCATTCTCACCTCAATCAGAGCATCAGCTAGCTCTTTGTTGTTCCTGCTGCTGTTTTATAGTTCTGTGTTCTGATTAAGGTTCCATTTGAATAAAGGAGTCGGCTTCTTAAAATAAATTAAGAACTTAAAAATTACTGCCCTAGACAATCTTCAAAGTTCTTCCAACTGTGATATGTGATCTATGATCTTCATTATGGATAAACAACAGAAGATGAGGGGGACAAGTGCTTCAAGAGGGATCTGAAAAGAGTTTAGCGTGGAAAAATTAGAGTTTATGATGGAATAAGGACATTAGCCAACTCCTTTCCCTAAATAATTAAAAATGTTGACCAGAAACTTTGTAAATAGACATTATGAGGGAACAAGATCAATTTTACTCAGACATTAGCACCACATTGAGTATAGCTCTACAGTGGGCACTTGGTAGAAAATAACTGTGACTCGGACAAGGTTCCTGTCCTCAGGGTCCAATGTGGGAGCTAAGGCATCTAAAATAGTTAACTGGGATAGAATTAGAAAATTATAAATGTCATATGAGATAGGTAGAGAAAGCACAGAGGTGTGTTATAATAGATCCAAGAAAGGAAAAGCAATTTTGATGAAAAAAATCAAAAAAGTTTACTGAGCAAGTGGCTTTTGAGTTGAACCTTGAAGTACAGAGGGAATATGGAAACAGGAATGGGAGCAAAGGTAATTCCATTGAGAAAAATACAATGAACCAAATACATGAGGAGGGAAATAGTCACCAATATCCAGAACACAGCAAAAAGGCATTTTGTTGGATAGATCAGTCCTCATTTGGGCTCCTTATGAAATACTTCCAGTTCTGTGTCTGGGCACCAAGAATAGGTGTCCTTCCTTGTCCCCTTAGAATTAGGGGTTACCATGACACTTACTTTGAACACAGATTTGAGTGGAAACAAGATTTACTGTATTTCATTTTTTTCTGCCTTGGCGGTCACGGAGTGTGAAGCTAGCCTCCTCAGACTGACTCCCGGCTAGTGATGCAGAGCTAAGTCCCCTCAGCCAATCCACAATTGACACCCACCATTGTGTACTTAAGGCACTGACATTTAGGGACTGTTTGTTTGCACAGCGTGGGAGGCAGAATACTAAGATGCCCCCTGTGATTCCTGCCCCCTGATATCCATACCTTTGCGTAATCTCCTCCCCTTGAGTCATGACCCCCCTCTGATAAATAAAACATATTCTTAACATATTCTCCTTTTGGCTTTAAATACAAGAGCTTCCATGGTATGAGAAGGCCAGGTGGCAAGGACCTGCAGTGGGCCTGGAGGAGCTAAGAGTGACCTCCAGCTGATAACACAGGAAAGATGGGTCCCCTTCACCCACATACAACTACAAAAAATTGAATTCTGCCAACCACCACATGAACTTAGAAGATGCCCCCAAACTCGCAAAAGGATAGCAGTCCACCCTACACTTAAACTATCGCCCCTGAGACCCTGAGCACAGGACTCAGTTAAAGTATGTCCAGATTCCTGACCCACAGAAACTGTGAGATAATAAACACACATTTCTTTCAGCTGTTAAGTTTGTGGTAATTTGTTTTACAGCAATCGAAAGCTAAGGTATACAACACAAACTAGCCTTTCCTGATTAATACAAAATGATGACATTTAAGTCAATAAAAGTATTTGAGACCTCTCCTTCAGAAGGTCTTAAGTGCCCACCTATTGTCAGAGCTTTGCTGTGGACAATAAGAGCCTTTGAAGATGTTTGAGCAGAGAGATAGCTTGGTTAGAATGATGCATTTAGTAGAATGATTTGCACGCTTTAGAATAAAAAGACAAATCTGAAAAGAGATGGCCATTTATATCTTTCTTTCAGTATGTAGGAATCAATTAAATAAGGGCTAGTGAGTACTCTTATCAAATTAGTCACATGTAGAAAGTAATCTGCTCAAAGGAATAATGCTGGCGTTCTTTGCCATATCAAATACCATGCTGTTTCTACCTGTAATTCTACGTTAGCATGATTAAAATACCTCAAGTCAGCCCCTGGAGTTAAAATGACAAATGTACCCAGTTGCCCGCCTCCATCTTGTCACCAGGGGCCTGTTCCATTTGTTAACAGGCATTGCTTTTTTGCCAGGAATTGCGTTTTCCTCCCAAAGTAAATTGCCTTTCATCTACACCAAAATGTGAAGTGTGTACAAAGTGGTTTATGTTTTATTTTCCACTCGTTCTGGCAGGAAGATGGGTTTAGGAGAGTTTCAATTCACTTTCTGTTGTCACGTGGGCCCCACTACGAAACTGTTCCGCAGCCTTTTACTGCCACGCTCTCATGCTCATGGGGACAAAACCGTCTGACTTATATGAATCTCAATACAGCAAGTGCTTTCACAGATGTAGCCAAAGCAGCACAGGAGAATTTTTCTTCTGCTGGTGAAACTCCCTTTCAAAGAAGCATAACTCCGCTGATCTTGAGTTTTCCAGGCCTTAGTGTTCACTCTTCCCTTTAAATTGTTGGAGTGGGCATACATTGTTCTAAAGCCCATTGTTTGCTCTTTGTGCTTCCTATTTTTTTTCTGGCAAGTCATCCTCAACCCCACTTCTAGTCTATGTGGTTTGTGTGGGACACTGTCACTAACTTGAAGGTGACTTGGGTCTAAACTGAATAGTATCCCCTTCTCCGGGCCAGCTTACACAGGCTAAGCAGAGGGAATCCCAGGCCATCTGAAGAAGCTCCTAAAAAAAGAAGCTCCTCCTCCTTGCTCTACTTGAACATAAAAGGATGTGAACTCAGAGGTGCTGCCACCATCCTGCTACTATACAAATCCACAAAATTTGTTCGTAGAGGGAGGATCGCAGATTACAAGGTCCCAGTGACACTGTTTGAGCCTTTACGCCCGCAAAGCCAGAAGTCAGGTACACCCCTATGTTCAGCTTTATTCACCTGAACCAACAAGGGCTCTTTCAGCATGCTCAACTGCAAGATGTGTCTCCTTATGCTTGTCACTGAGCCAGTACAGTACCCTACCGATCTCCAGAAGTTCTTTTCTTGAGCCCAGTCTTTTTTTTTTTCTCACACCCCAAGTGATTTCTGCCAGCCTAAGGTATGCACACTGGGGACTTGCCCCTTCCATCAGAGGACTTTGTGTTTGCCCACAGTTGTTTTAGAATTGTGGGCATCAGCTCTCTCCCTCTTCTTAAACATCTACTCATGTTTGCTCCCTTTATCCTCATAACCCTTCCCCTTCAAATGTGCACGCATCCCATCCCATAATCCTCCAAAGAGAATAACCCAGACAACAGGTAGTGACAGTGGTTGATGGTGTATTTGCCAAAGTCGGTCTCTGAATGGTTAACTCATAGACCACCCATAGACATGCGCTAGGGTAAGACAGGCTGGAGACTTGCATTCTGTACTCTGTTTCACTGAATGGAATTGCAAAATTACTACCAGGTCACCATGTGCTCTAATAGCAGAAGCTCAAGGGAGAAAGAAAGCAACAACAACAAAAATACACCTTATGCATTGGTACTTCACTAACAGCGAACTAACCAATTAGACACAAAAGGAGTTAAGCTAAGTGAATCATCTCTCTGTCATCTATCATTGCTCTGTGTGTGTGTGTTAATGGTGGGAAGAGATGCTGGAAGAAAAGGCTCTTAGTTGCTTATCTAAAAACACTCCCACTTCATTCCTTTCTTGCTGACAGAGAACCCCCCCCCCACACACACACACATGCACACATATACAAATAGCTGAAAATGCCAGGTCCTTAATTTTCCAGTTTCCTTTACTGATAGCAAAGTTTATATAACTAATCCTGTTCAATAGGGCCTGAGGAGATTTGGGGGCTCATAAGCCTACTTCCTCCCTCCTCTCACAGAACCATGACTGAAGAGAAAGTTCCCTTTCTGCAGGAAGCCTGGAGCTGCAGCGGCCTCCTGGGGCGATCCTGGCATGGCTGATCTAAAGGGGAAAGCCACCACCCAGAGGAGGGCAAGGGAGAAGGGGGAAGCCTGGTCATGACATTGATGGCCTGCCAGGATTGCTATGGGACTAATGTGGCTCTAGACACTGTTTGTGAAGTAATAAATATCTCCATTGTTTAGGCCATGTTTAGACAATGGGTTTCAGGCGTACAATTCTAAAATACATCATCTGTATATTTTATGGTGTGTTCACCACCCCCAGTGAAGTCTCCTTCCATCACCATTCACCCCTCCCCCCTTTGCTCTCCTCTACCGCCCCTCGCCCTCTCTCTCTTTGGTAATCATCATACTATTGTCTGCGTCAAGGTGTTTTTTTCTTAGTCCCTTCACTGTTTGAATTTATAAAATAAAAATGAGTATTCTATTTGATGAATTGAATGCTTTGCTATTTTCTATTACTCAGCGATTTACTGGATTTTCAGATCTGTTACAAAGTCTCGGTAAGCTTGCATATATGCTATTAAGTGGTTCCGTGTAAGCATCAAGCAATATCTTAAAATGTTTTAATCACCATCTGTTGATAATACTGGGTGTAGATGATGTGAATTGTCCAATTCGCCCCTATGGGTACATTTAAAAATAAAATAGTGTGCCTAATCAAATCCTACTAAAAGGTTGTGTGGTTGTAGTTGTTTTTGCTTTAGGAAGAACTGCAAGGAGTACCCACAAGAAATAAATCTTATCTTTCATATTGTACATTCATTTTCATTTTTCTCTAGCTGAGATGCCATAAAAACCATCCAGCTCAACATTAGAAACTGAAAACGAATCTTGGAGCATGATAATGGCTAGAATAAGAGGAGAATACCCTAGAATCATAGGCATTTCTTGCAAACAAACCAAAAGAAAAAAGATAATCTACTGCCCTGTGAAGCCCCACTGCTGGCTTAGTTGATGCACTTCTTACTTTGCTCAGGAAAACAATGAATAACTGAATAGCTAAGTATCTCCCAGCTCCTCTCCTCTGAAAATCTGGACACGGTCTTCACTGCTCCTGAGGAGCGGCTCCCACTCTGAGGAGCCAGGAGGTAACCGAGCTGAGCACACTTTGCATATGAAACAGCAGAAACAACCCAGCCATGGACTCGGGCATTCTGAGAGCACTTGGAAAGGTCCCAATGATCTGGCGCTGTCTTCCAGCCTCATCTCCTCTCAGGCCTCTCTTCTCTTGCTCAGTGGGTGCCAGACACACCCACTCTTCCTTGTCATCCAGTTCCAAGCTGTCTCCCTCTCTTTAAATTGCTCTTCTTCATCTTGGAGAGCTCCTGAGTTCTCTGCAAAGACTGGTCATATTTCAATTATCACCTCCTCCGACACATCCAGGCTCTCTTCAACCACGTATTCTCTACCTCAGGCCAATCTTTTACTGTCTTTCCTGAGCTTTTAAAAAATTCTTTAAGTCTAGAGAGCAGTTTTATTCTTTTGGCTCAGATAATGGCATCCTATGTCATAACATAGGCGGTGGTGCATGTAAGTGTGTTGGGGGCAGGGGAGGATCTGGGACCTGGCTCCCAGTTCACCTTTTGTAGCAAAGGGTGTATGTGGCTTGGAGTAGGGTTTCTTTTGTAAATTGGGGGCTGGATTCAAAACTATCTATGTCCACATTGCTTACTGTCTACTTTGATATGACTTTACCAGTCCCCTGTCTTCATCAGCATAGAGTCACTATTCCAGAAAATTTTGCCCAGGAAGATAAAAACTGCAAATAACTTTATTATGCATTCCAAGAACTTTCTGAAAGATCCATGTTCTTTAACAGAAAACACTGGCTAACTGTTTATAGCCCAAGACTTGTTCAGTACCTTGCCTCAAAATCCTGGCCTCACTGTGTCCACCATTCCAGACTATTAAATCATGATCCTCATCTAATCCTAACAAGACTCCCCAGCCCCAATTCTCCGGAAGGACCCTTCTTAAACCAAACTTCAAAGTCCCAACAAATACACCAACTGTTCTTCCCCCTCTGAAATGCAGCCAAGGTGTCTCGGTCGGCAGTATTTTCTCTTTCCTCAGTAAGTGATACACTCAGCTCTGACTTACCAACAGGTTGTTCTGATGGTATGTGGGGGAGTCTGCACTGGGCTGTAAGATTTAGACTAAATTCTTCTTGGCTTCAGGGTTTTATTTATAAGTTAAGGAGGCTGGACTCAATAGTCAGTAAGAGACCTTCCAGCTTTTATATTCTTTAAGACCCTTTTGGAAGGCAATTCCCTTCCCACTTGGTGGTCTCTTAGCTTCTTAAGGAAAAGGACAATAGCCTCCTGTGTTGGCAGAAAGTCAATTCAGGTCAGGCTCCCGGGGTGGCAGGGAGTTCAATGGCTAGGTTTTCAAAAGCTAGCTTTATACTTTTCCTTCTGCTTGTCACCTCCAGGAGAGAGAAGGTGGCCATTGTTTGCCTTTGTCTTGCTACACAAAAGAAGACCTGCGTTGGAGGGTAGAAAGAGGCACTGCCTCCTTGGCCAAGAGCCACAGGCTGCCTGAATTGAGCTTCCTCCAGAGCAAGCGTCTTCTCACCGCCGGGGGTGCGGGGGGCCGGGGGGTGGCGGGACTTTGGCTGCAGCCACAGCAGTTGCGGTAGCTAATTGTCCACAACACTCCTGGCTGCACAGACAGAAGTGACGAGCCCTGTGAAGGTGAGAGCTGAAGTGACCCCACGTCTTCCTGAACAATGCTAAGATGGATGATGAATGGGTATTTTGGAAACATAAAAAACACAATGATTTATATTCATGATGGACTAATCCCAGAAGGACTTCTGGAATGGGCACATAGCAGAGTTCTTTGATCTTTCAGAGCGTGAACTGAGTGAAAAACTATTTGAAAAGTCATTCCCTGTGAAGTCCAGTGACAAGAGGGTTGGGTTCTTTATAATTTGTTTTTTAACCAAACTGCAGATTTGGAAGGTTGAAGGAAGGGCAAAACAACTATTAAAATGTGATTAAACCAACTGGGGGGAAAATTCTTTTAAAACTTGGAACTTGAAAATGCAAGTTACTATCATTACTATTATTAGTATAAGTTTGAATTAGGTAACAAAACATATTTTATTTTTCTTCTTAATTGTGTTACATTGATTATGCTATTAAGTTGTCCCAATTTTTTTCTCTTTGCCCTCCTCCACCCAGCACCCCCTACCCCCTCACCATCGTGCATGTCCATGGGTCATGCATATAAGTTCTTTGGCTGCTCCATTTCCTACACTGTACTTTACATCCCATGGCTATTCCGTAGCCACCTATTTGTACTTTTTAATCCCCTCACCTCTTCACCCATACCCCTGTACCCCCCTGCCACCTGGCAACCATCAAAATGCTCTCTGTATCCATGATTCTGTCTTTGTTCTTGTTTGCTTAATTTGTCTTTTAGATTCAATTGTTGATAGATATGTATTTATCGCCATTTTATTGTTCATAGTTTTGATCTTCTTTTTCCTAAACAAGTCCCTTTAACAGTTCATATAATAATGGATTGGTGATGATGAGGGCCTTTAGTTTTTTCTTGTTTGGGAAGCTCTTTATCTGCCCTTTGATTCTAAATGATATATTTGCTACATAGAGCAATCTTGGGTATAGGTCCCTGCCTTTCATGACTTTGAATATTTCTTGCCAATCCCTTCTAGCCTGCAAAATTTCTTTTGAGAAATCAGCTGACAGTCTTATAGGAACTCATAACCCTGTAGGCAACTAAGTTCTTTTCTCTTGTTGTTTTCAAGATTATCTCTTTATCTTTAATCTTTGGCATTTTAATTACAACGTGTCTTGGAATGGTCATTTTTGCATCCATCTTGTTTGGGACTCTGTGCTTCCTGGACTTCCATGTCTATTTCCTTCACCAAATTAGAGAAATTTTCTTTCATTATTTTTTCAAATAGATTTCCAATTTCTTGTTCTTCCTCTTTTCCTCTGGCACCTTTAAACTGCATAAGCACTTATCTGACTACCTAATTCAACCATAATCAAATATGTTTGGGGGTAGGGGAACTTGGGTTCTTTGATGCTAACGTAACAATCCAAGTCACAGCCCCACCATGCCCACTCCCTTTTTCTACTTTTTCCCATATCTCTCTTAATACGTCCCCTTGGTAAAGCCCTAGATGTGACAGTTGGGTGTTTTTACTTTACTCTCATTTTCTGTCACAGGAGGAATCAAGTCAAGGCTTTCTCATCTATAAAATGAGAGCATCAGTGCTCCACACAGGAGCTTTCTGAATATTCCATTAAAAAACGAGTATGAGAAACCCTGATACAATGTCTTACACAGAGTCTCTCGTTAAATAACACCTTTTTTTTTAACTTAAATAGAAGAGATCCAGAAATCCACAACATGGAGAAAAGCTTGACAGGGTTCCCTTTGCCATGTTTGTAATAATAAGCTTTAATACACTCAGCAAATGGTCACACGCCCTCATCTATTTATAAAGAGTGTGTTTGAAAGGGGGGGGGGGCAGTACATCAAAATGAAATTATCCCGTGTGCTTACCTTTTCTCCAGCTCTGAAAAGAACAGAGTTTTCATTTAGCCTGTTGGTATTCACCCAGCATCTTGAGCATCATTGAGAATTAACACAGTTAACAATGGAAAAGAATGCACAGTCCAGGCTCTGAATAATCTCATTACATAGCTCACAACAATTAAGTGCATTAAGTCCCTGCATCAGAGGGGATGCTGGTGAAGTGGCTCACATTCAGTCACATCTTTCTGTGCTCCCTCTTCTCACAAGGTTTTGGATAATGCTTCACTGTTCCTGAAAGGGCTTAGAAATATTATCAACATGGTCCTGGATTATTCTACATGAGTGACTTTCAAAGTCCCAGATGTTTTTCTATTGCTTCTCTTTACAGCAAGCAGGACTATGGCATAGTAGTTTGTGGTTTGGTTTCAGGGATCAGAAAAACTTGGGCTCACATCGTGGCTTAACCATTTGTTAGCTCTCTGACATCTCTATGTCTTTGATTCTTCATCTGCCATAAGAGAGCAATACAAGTATCAACCCCTGGGGTTGTCATGAAGTTTGATCAAATTAAGGGAAGGCACAGAGCTCAGAGCCTGGAATGTAGTAAATGATCAATAAATCATAGCTAGCAGGAGTAACAGCTGCAATAGCAGCAGTATAAGTTTAATAACGGAGGCCTTGTGGTATATCAATAGAGCAAGGGGCTGGTAAACAAAAAACTTGAGCTCTGATTCTCACTGTTTTGCTGTTTGCCATCAGCTCTTTTGACCTCTCTGTCTCAGCTTCCTTTTGCTGTGCAAGACTGTTGTGAAAATAAACTGTGATAATAGATGTAAAAGCACATTGTAAACTATAAAAATGTACATGATTAATGTAATTACAAAGTCATCCTTGAGGGTTGTTTCTTCTAATCTATCAATTGGTTAATTGCAAAATTGTCTCAAAAGTAAAAAATTTTGTTTATCACTAGAGTTGTCATAGTCAAAGCTTTTGATGACAATAAAATAAAACCAAATTAAGCTGTTCATGTAAAAATGAAGTTTGTGGAGAGAATAACATAAAGCATATCATGGGTAGCCATGTATTCATTAAACATATTTTTATTAAACACTTACTCTGTACTAGAAACTGTGCTGGGTGTTAGACTCACATAGGCCTGGGAGGAGACACAAATCCAGTTCATTCATTCATTCATCCATTCATTTAGCACAAATTTATTGACTACTTTGTGTCAGGCACTGCTGTAAACCAGACAGATGAAGTTTGCTTAGGAAGATTGACCCCACATTCTAATAAGGAATGAGATAATTTTGTAAAAAATGAATATATACACAGAAACTTGGGATATCTTGGCACATAACTAGTATTAAATAGAGATCATCTAAAGTGTATATCTTATTCCATTTAGGCTGCTATAACAGAATATTATTGGTTAGGTTGTTTATAAACAACAGATATTTATGTCACAGTTCTAGAAGCTGGGAAGTTCAAAATCAAGGCACTGGGAGATTCAATGTCTGGAGAGAGCTTACATCCTGGTTTATAGACAGCTATCTTCTTGATGTAGCCTCACATGATGAAAGTGGTAAGGGAGCTCTCTAGGGTTTATTTTATAAGGGCACTAATCCCATATATGAAGGCTCCACCTTCATGACCTAATAACCTCCCAAAGTCCCCACTTCCAAATACCATCATATTGGGGATTAGATTTCAACATATGAACTTGGGTGAAGGTGGGGGGCACAACACAAACATTCAGTTCATAACAGGGTAAATGTGAATAGAGAAAGAACCTTATACTTATAATGGAGTCTAGGAAACTCCACATTTTGAGGTCAAGTGTAGGAGAAGAAGCCAACAAAGGAGACAGAGAAAAGTATTTTGAGAGGCAGGCAAATAAGAGAGGATGGTGTCATATAAAAAAACAATCAAGAATGAGTAAGGGTAAGGAAGGTTACACAAGGTACCTGGTGCTCTCTAGCTAACATGTCTCTCTTCAGCAAGGCCATGTGTGGGAAGAGTAAATAATTTTAAAGAGCAGAGTATGACCTGGGCAGGTACCCCCTAAATGGACTACTCTAATAAGGTACCCTGTCACATGACACTCTCTCAAATTATTAGTGGATGTCTTTGTATCTAATAACATGGTCCTGATTGCCGTTGCCAGTCAAACCACACTAAAGCATGATGCTATATTCTCGACACCACAGGGATAGCAGATGCAAATACTAACTCAAACACAAAAGGTTAAGAGCCCATGAAGTAAGTGGTGCAACAGGAAACAGCAGGGAATGGTGGAGACAGTGGCAAATGAGGGGAAAAGGACATTCTGTTTATTGTCATGCAGTGGTGTGGGTTTGGTGTTTGCTAAAACTGATGATTTCAAAAAGTTTCAAAAATGTAGATTATGATGCAAAACAATAAAATCTCCCAATTTTAAAATATTGACAAATTTTTTAAAAAATCACCTTGACCACCGCTATAGAAAGCAGACACAATCAATCTGCAGGTAGAATCCAGTCCATAGGCTGTCTGTTGATACCTGTTCTCTAAATCCTATACTGAGGGAGCTAGTGAAGCACCTGAAAATCCACTCATTAAGAACATTTTCAAATTTTGTAGTTGTTATTATTACTAAGACATCATTCTAGGCAAGTATGAAGATACCAAAGTATTAAAATACCATTGCAAGTATTTTAAATGTGAAATCTCATTCTATCTTTACAAGAAAAAACCTCTGAGACAATGACATTTACCCTTTTTATATTAGAGGGAAAAGAGGATTAGAAAGGTGAATGACTTGTCCCAGGTTACCCATTTAGTTAAATAAATGGGGTTACTGATGGAGCAGGAATCTAAACCAAAATTATCCCACTCAAGAGCCTGTCTTATCAAATTACTTAAGTTTCATTAAGTAATGTTTGTGATGCCTCCCATCTCAAAAAAGGCAGGATTTTCCTAATCATCACATGGAGGCTCACAGGATCCTCAAGGTCATGTCTAGACAAGGTCATCCAACCCTGTCTGGAATGTGCTACCTTCTCTATGCCAGCCCCACACAGATCTCAAGGACCCCTGAGAATCCCTCTCATGGGGAAATCTCCCCAAGTCATTCTAAGCACATGTGTTTTCAAAAGACAAACATTTTACCATGATAATCACCAGAAAATCTCCGGTTCCTTCACTTATTCTTTCCAAATGGTGCTGGTGGCAAGGATGTCTGTGAGAGTGGGGACCGTGCGTGAAATGGGAAGGAAGTGATTCATGCACGCGTTTATGGATGATTCAGACAGAAGCTGACAGATGCTTAGAAAATCCTGCAGAAAATGGACAAAATCATAGAGCCCCAAGCACATTTGTTTAAAAACCTAAAGCTCTTCACATCAGAGACTCAAGAAAATGTATGAACAGGGAAGGGAGTGAGAAGGTTCAGAAGACCTGTCCTCTCGAGAGCTGGGTAACCTGCTCTTTGCCCTGATTCAGGGATGCTAGCTCCAGTCTCACCTCTGATGTAGCCCCTCAGTAATTAAATCACTGTCTGGGCTCTCTGACACTAAAAATGACTGGGTTTTAAAATAGACCCCCTGCTTGGCAAATTCTTTGAGGTCTGCGCTTTTCATCCAATTTTGATAAGCTTTCTGCCACCTACCGCTGCTCTCTTCACAGTTTATTAAACGGGGAGCTGATTTCTTGGGGCTTGTTGCTGTAGCTCAAGGCACCGAGTCACCCAGGCAGCCAAAAACACATCCCTAGTATGTTTAGACCAGGCAGGAATGGGTTCAATCTCTTCATTGCCAAGTGCATACACTGAGGTCCAGTAAAAGGTATGACTGCCACACTTCCAACAGTGACAAGAAGAACCTACATTCTGAATAAGTCCAGTTTTCAATTTTTCACACTGCCTCACTCACAAATAAAGAGGCAAAAACGCACGCTGCAACCTAATCCGTCATAAATGCTCTCTGGTTTTTCTCTATGCCAATAATAATTAATATTACAGACTACTTATTCTGTGCTTGACTAAGAACATTACAAGGGATGTTATCTCATTCAATCTTCTCAAAAAGTGCTCATGCTCTCCATTCTGCGGAGGAAGACTGTGAAGCCCACTGTAGCTCCGTAACACCCCAACGACCTAACAACACAGCAAGAATTTGAAGCTAAGTCTCTTTGACTCACAAGCTGTCCTCTTAACCATGTGCCACGGTTAAGAATGACAAGTGACATTTTCCAACTCCACTCATTCAGATTGGTCAAAAGCCTTGTTATAAAGCTGTGGTTCCCCTCAGCCAGCACAATCAGCAGCTCCTGGGAGCTTGTTACAAACGCAAAAACTCAAAGCTCCACACCAAGTCTGATGAATCCAAATCTGCATTTTCAGAAGATGCTTGGGGAAGGTACAGAGGACACACTGAATGTGAGAAGCAATGGCCTAGGTTCTTCCACAGAGGCTCCAGAGGGAACTGCTCTGCCACGCAGCATTTGGTCAAATATCCTGATTTCCTGGAAAGGAAATTGGGGCTTGAAGAGGGGCGTTCCAGGCCCCTTCTAGATTCTTCAATATTGGATTCATTCCCTTTGGACAGTATGACCAAGTGGATGTACATCCTCTTGGCCTCGCCACTTCTACCCCCACTCCAGATACTAGGTAAGGGGCAGAGAGCAATAGTCCCTCATCTCTAAACAACTCTCTTCTAATAGATTAACGGGACTTGTATACAGTCTGAGAGGCCTCTGTCTCCCCTCATTTCTTATATTCTTATTAAATTCAGACCCAGGTAAGAGGATTTAAAAAAAACAACTATACTCAGAGAATTGATATTTTTCCTCTTGTTAAATTGAGCTGTGGGTGGTATCATATGCTGAACCAGGACATTTCAAAAGACAAAAACCCTAATGTTTTAAGGAGTGTTTTTCCCCATTGACATGTTGCTAAGCAACATTTTTACAGTATCAGCAGCTCTGTAACTACGAGCTGAATGAATATGTGGAAATGGAAAAAGAACCAGAAGAGCAAAGAATGAGAATATCACCCTTGTTAGTGTACCTATACTTCCTTTGTTATTGGAGTTTGATCTCAAATACGTTAGAGCAGAGATAACAAAGCACTTTCTCCCAATTTAGTTAACAATAATCACATGATATTCATGAGTGTTATGCCCTAAGTTTAGTAATTTTTATATTATGAAAAATTTCAAATATATACAAAAACAGACAGAATAGAATAATGAATTCCCATATATCCAAAACCAGCTCTAATAATTTTCAACTCATGGCCAACCTTGTTTTACCTACTTCTCCTACTTCTCCCTTATTTGAAGCAAATTCAAGATATTATTTCATCTGTAATAGTTCAGTATTTATATTGGAAAAGAAAGGTCTCTTTAAAAAATCAAAATATCATTGTCACACCTGAATCAAAAGTTAATGATTCTTTAATGTTAACAAATATTCAGTGTTCCAATTTCCAATTACTTTATGTTTTCTCTTTTTACCATTTCAATAAGGCTCTAAATAAAGTCCAAATATTGATTGGTTGATGTGGGCCTTAAATTTATTTTAATCTATATGTTTCTATCTCTCTTCTGTTTTACTTTTTTTTTTTTTTTTTTTAATAAAGAAACCAGATCATTTGTCCTGTAGAGGGTCCTGCAGCCTAGATTTTGCTGCTTGTTTTCCTGGGCTTCTTGAAAATTGCTCCATCATAAAAGCTTTATCAGATTGGAGGTTGCTTTCTTTTTTTTTTTGGCGGGGGGCGGGGGTGGGCGGCAGGGGCGGGGTGAGACTAATTTATAAGTGATCTTATATTCTTATATCATGAATCATATGATGCCTGGTTACCTCTCTTGCTGTCCTGTTAGCAGACTTACACATACCATGATCCATTAATTCACTACAAATTGCAAATTGATGATATGCATTTCTTAGCTGTAATACTTCACTGAAGTGAAATCTGCCTTTACCATCTATTTGTGCACCAAGTGAGAGGGTTCATATAGGAAAGACAGGATAAATGCTTAATTCTTCTCTTCTATTTATCAGTTTTCAAACAAATGGGTTATTTACTAGGTCCTCCAACAGTGAGTAGTTAGGATTTGTTTGTTTGATTTGGTGTCTTCATAGATGAGACACTTAACTTTGGTGTTTGAGTCCTTCTCAGTTGTCATCTTTGATGAAATTCAAATGGTCCTATATTTGACAAGTGAGAGCCTCTTACACTTTGCTTCAATCCATTTTAAGCGCTATCCTGTGGAAGAACCTGGGCATAATGCTTTTGGGGGTGAGTTCTTTAAAAATTCTGTCTATTTCTTCTATTGATTTCTAATCTTTATATAGACTTTCTGTCTGAGGTCAATTTTAATAAATTATATTCTTTTTTAATATTACCCATTTCATTGAGGTTTTCAAATTTAATTGCATGGAGTTGTGCAAAATAGTCTCTGGTGACTTTAAATATCCTGTTTTGAAGATTATTTCCTCCTTGTTATTTCTAATTTCATATATGTGTGTGTTCTCTCTTCTTTTTCCTATTTATGTTAGCAAGTACCTTATATATATATGTGTGTGTACACATGTATATATGTATATATACATATATACATATACAAGCTTGCATATGTGTGTATATATATATATGTATATAAAGAATTAACTTTGGGGATCATTTATTAATTATGCTCACTCTGTTTCCTAACTGAATTCTGCTTTTATGAATTTCTTTTGTTGTCTTTGCTTTACTTTTATTTTTAGGTTTTGAACTGTGTTTTAATCCACTTGCTTTCAGGATTTAATTTTTATTTTATTCATATTGTTTGTTTTGGCATTTGTATTTTATTAGTTTATATAATGTTGAATTAAATTTCATAATTACAGTAACAAGTACAACAAGCATAAACAGGTTTGGGAACAAACTCAAACAACTGATTTTTTTATTTTTAATCTTTAACTGAGGTTGTTTTTTTTAAAAAATTGGTTTTAGAGAGAGAGGAAGAAAAAGGGAGAAGCATCGATGTGAGAGAAAAATATTACCTGGTTGCCTCCTGTACGTGCCCCAACCAGGGATTGAACCTGCAGCCCAAGCATGTGCCCTGATCTGGAATGGAACCCACAGCCTTTCGGAGTGTGGAATAACGCTCTGACCAGCTAAGCCACCTGGCCAGGGCACAACTAGCTCTTTTTAGGTACACAGTTCAGCTGGCCCACAGATGTCCCAAGAATAGCTTAACACGAAGTTCTGTGGATAATGGTCAGCACGGTTTACAAAACGAATAAAGAATATGAAGTGACTGAGTGCGTCCATTAGGTAAACGCTGGTAAGAGCTTCTGCTGTATTCTTAAGCCAATATCATGTATTTAATAATTTAGCATGATTTTTCTAGTTATTACTTGGCTTCTTAGTACTTGTTTGTTTGTTTTTGTTCCTCATGTTTTTGATATGCCTTCCTTTCAGCTCAAATACCAAATCTGTCAAGAGCAAAGACTGTTTTATTTATAATTTTATTTTAATTTCATGCAAACGACTGGCATACTGTAGGTGCTCCACAAATATATATTGGAAGAATAAGAATTTTGTCACATAAAATGTACTTTATTAAGGTCTGTATACATTACAAATGTATAGGTTTCAAGGTATGTAAAATTATATTTATTTATTATAAACTATACCAAAATAAACATGGCTAATGACATTTATTGTTATTCTTTAATTATGTTAATATTTTTAGTGCAGATTTTCACAAAATATCACAATTCAGAGCTTGAAGTCACTTCAGAAATAATTTGATCACTCTAGGCATACACAAACACAAAAACAATTAAAGAACAGTCTGAATGCTATTTTATTACTTTTTTTTGCCTTTAGCTTTTTTCTTTTCATGTTATAAAACATTTTCTTCTCTCTCATGAAAAGTACTTCCTTTTTGTCAGATTTTTGAAGTTCAGGAAAGCTTGGAGTAAAACAGTGTTTCAGTAAAATTAATTATTTCCCTGAGGTAACAATGGTCTTGTGTTTCCATTTTTGCCATGTACAATTGGGTTAAATGAGCACCTCCTGAAATGCAGTGTGACCAGCCTTAGCTTGTGCCAGTCTCTAAGCTTTTGAGTTCCTGTTACAAACCCCTCACCATGAAGGCCCTCAGAAAATATAAAACAACTGCTCAACAAGCATTCAGAATTTAATTTTTATGTCATGGGTTTATTTGTGGTCTTTATACTTGAAAATTATTTTGTCTGGATATATTATCTATGTCTTCAATTTTCTTTTTTTGAGAAACTTGCAAACATGACCTCGTCTTCTAGTATAGTTTTATTATTGTAAAATTGATAATAAATTTAATTTTCTTTTCTTTGTAAGTACCCAGATACCCAAAAGATTTTTTTTCTGTTTTTCTATGAAAGTCAGTAGATTGGCAGGAATATTATCTTGTCACTCTGTGTTAATTTTCCCAGGTATACAGCATGTCTTTTCAATATGTAGTTCAAATTTTGTCTTTATTTTAAGAAATTTTTCTTGTAAATTTTGGTGTTTAGTTTTTTTCGCTTCATTGCTTCGGCAATCTCATACCATGTTTTTGTATATTTCTGGCTTATCTTCTATATCTCCTATTGTGTCTCAAATTCTTTTTTCTCTTCACTTTTTAAATTCTTCATAATATTCTTTCAATTTTTAATTTCCATTAAGCTCTCTGCAGTGTGTTTATTTGTTCTCAGTTTCCTTCTAGTTTAGTCCTCACTTCTGAAATAAGTTTTTATGTACTTATAATTCTTTATCATATCAACTCATCCCTGATTTTTAAAATTTTCATTCTAATTTATGTGATTATTATATTTACTGTCATTTTATTGATTTCTTTTAGTTTATTGTGCACAGGGGTGTTTTTCTGCTCCTTCTTTTTCTTTGTCCCTTTTATAACTCTTTGTGGGACTTCTGAATGCTATTCTCTCCTGTTGCTCACTTCTACATAAGATTAGCTTTTCTAAACTTTTAAGAAGAAAGAGTGGAACAGGATTCCTTTCCTACTGGACTTTTTCTTTTGTTCTCATTATGCCTCCTTCAATCAATTTGAATTCTACTCTCAGTGATTTTTCTTAGTCCTGGAAGGGAGGCTCAACTGGTCAAACTGAGAATTCTTGGGACTCACCTTGCTTCAGTCTTCACAGACCTTACCATGAATGTTCACTCCTGAATCCTTTGCTGTCTCCTATTCTTAAATTAATCTTTCATGTTTTCCAGTGCTTTTCTACTTGTGATTTTGAAATTCTCCTCTTCTGTTTTACCCAATGTGCCATCATTTCCTCTGCTTTCTGCTGCACAGACCCTAATAAAGCATATACTGTACCGTATTTGGAACTATCGGTGGTTTGTCTCCAGCCTTCCATATTTTGTGTTTATTGTAGATATTATTGATGAATGGTCAGTTTTGCTACTCTAGTTCTCTGTTTCCAAAGGGTGGTTTAGAGAAATTCTTAAAAGTTACACTGTGCTCATAATTTTCTTCAGAAAAATATTTATATTGTCTAGCAATACAAATGTCTGATCATTCTTTTCTATGCTGGTGACAGATCTTGACATAAAAATCTTAAGGCTGTAAGGGTTGTAAATCATGTTATCTCTCCACATTTTATCTTCCTACAGATGCTTTTATACCTAATGATTGGCCAGCCTTCCGGGAAACTCATTCTATTGGCAATAGTCTGTATTGACTACGACACACTTTTTAGTTTGAAATTAAATTTAGGTCCTTATTCCACATTCTAGGATGACTCTAGGCATATTTTCCTGGCCGCTTCACTTGAGGAAAACACTTTAAGAATAACAAAACAACAATTAAGAATACAATAAAAGAATTTAATTCTCATGGACATTAATTAGTATTATAATTTTCTGGCAACATCTGTATGCTAACTCTGACCTAATATTAATACAAGCCAAAAATTATTTAGTATTTACCACATATTATTCACTGTCCTATGTGTTTTATGTTTTTTGGTATTTACCATGTATTATTCACCGATCTAAATATTTTATATGTTTTAGCAAATCTATTCCACACAATACTTTTTGAGACATTGCTTTATTATTCCCATCTTACTCATGTGGAAACTGATGCATAGAGCATTTAAACAACTTGCCCAAGATTATACAGCTAGTAAGTAGTAGAGCTGAAATTCAAACTCAAGTAGTAGTCCAAAGCTCATTAGCTCAACTGTGACGTAAATATTTTTTCTGGGAAGGTACCTTTTTAAAGGCAGGATGAGTGTCTTCTGCTTATCCCAACAAGTTAGTTATAAGCAAACCATGCTTCCAATCTTTGATTACAATATGAACACTATATTTGTTTCCATAAGTCAGAGATCAGAGGCAATGGTTTATGGGGATAGAATGTTATTGTCCTCCATGGGCACTGCGTTTACTTCAAAAGGATTGCTTCTACAGAGTAGATGGCTCCTAGGCACTTCTTATCCTTCAAAAATTCTTGTTTATTTCTCTGTAACCTCAGCAATTAATCTGTTTAAACTGCTTTAACTGCTACTAACAGCTATCATTTGAAAATTTACTCTATTTCTGAGCATGTATGTTCTTTAGATGAATTATCTCATTTAATCTTTATAATAACGCATTGAGGCAGGTAATATTATTATCCTAATTTTACAAAGAGAAAACTGAATCCAAACAAGTTTTAAAAATTGTCCAGGTTATACTCCTACTAAGAAGTTTGAACTTGAGTCTGTTGGTTCCAAACTTTCCTAACACATTAAAATGAACTGCATTGTATTGATTGCTAGTGGCAGAATGTTAGCCATATTTTCAAATGAAAATACTGGCCATACAATTGACCCCATTAACACAAAGTCACAGAGTACTGGGAGAGGAATTAGACGCATTCTGATTTTTAGAGACTCACTATGACTTTGCCTTCTATAGAGTGTAGCAGCTCGATAAATATTCATTTAAAGAATATGAAAACATTTTCTAAGAAAAAATACCCTTCAAACAGGACATCAAAGAAATATATGTACTCTCATGTTTATTGCAACATTATTCACAATATCTAAGATATGGAAACAACCTAAGTGCCATCGTTGGATGAATGGATAAAGAAGATGAGGTATAACCATACAATGAAATATTATTCAGTCATGAGGAAGAAGGAAATCCTGACATTTCTGACAACGTGGATGGACCTTGAATCCGTTACGCTAAGTGATCTAGGTCAGACAGAGAAAAGCAAGTACTGCATAATATCACTTATAAGTAAAATGTTTAAAAAGCCACGCTTGTAAAATAAGAGCAAAATGGAGGTTACCAGCGGGTGGAAACTAGAGGGACAGGACAGATATTAAAGGGTACAAACTTCCAGCAAGTAGTAAATAAACCCTAGAGATCTAATGCACCATATAGTAAACATAGACAATAATATCATATTAAAGTCACAAAACTTGCTAAGAGACTTGAATTTAATGATTCCAAGCACTAAAAAGAAAGGATAATTATGTAAAATGCTAGAGGTGCTAATTATTCAACATATAAATGTATCAAGTTAACATATTGTATACCCTAAATTGTACAATATTACATGTCAAGTATAATACCCTTCTTGATCATGGGATTTTATTTTATCAATTTTTTACTTTCCTCCCCTCATATCCAATGTCAGTTTGCTTATTCAATTTAGCAAAAGGGCAGAACCTTTAAAGAAGAGGTTCCAAAATCAAATGCATATAAAGGTCATAAGGGTAAGATATGAGTAAAACAGCTTGAGGACTTCAACACACTGTCTAATAAAGGGCAGCTACTATTGTGCTCTATCCTATTACTGCAGGGTAGAACTTTGAACTTTGAACATATGGGAGTGAGCCCCATTCTTTTCAAATCCTGCAATGTATTCATGAGAAACCAGAAATCTGGATTTGATTATTAAATCCCCAGGCTTTTAGATGACTGACAACAAAATTAAAATGTTAAAAATCTATGCTAACAAAGTACCCTGCAATCCCATGTTTTGCTAGTTCTTGGCATAGTCCTTAAAGAAATTTGTATGATGCCTTTATAATCAGCTGAAGGGAAAAAAGAGGATAAGAAGAGTGGAATAACCAGTGGCTTTCCCCTTTTCGTTGTACCCACTGTGTTCCAGGCTGACTAGGGTCGGATGGGGAATGAACCAGACAATACTCCTGCCTTAGTGAAGCCCAGAGTCTAGCGTAGCGAATAGGGAAGTACACAGAAATGACAACAGGGCAAGGAAGGCAGGGCAGGAGAAAGTTTAGGGTGCTGTAGCAGCTCAGTCAAGCAAAGGACATACAACTTCAACCAAATTGGTTACATTTTCTTTTCTTCTGGAAAAAAGAGCAACACAGCTTAGACTTAAAAGAATAAGTAGGATTATTATGAAGTATTATTACTATTAATTACTTTCTAGGCATGCTGTTAACATTTAATTTTTACAACATTCTATGGATAAGTTTGATGATGATGATGACACACATTCTGCAGATGAGAAACTTAAATAACTTGCTTAGATTCCACAGCTAGCAAGTGGCCAAGCCGATATTCAAATTAGATTTGATTCAAATTAGATTTGACTCTGAAGTCCAAACATTCTTATAATGATCATAACAATACCAAAATTAATATTTATTAAGCATTTACCACCTGCCAGTCACTATCCTACATGTTCTACATGGGTTATTTCCTTATTTCTTTCTCGTGAAAATCTTACCAGATATGCACTGTTATTCCTGTTCTCTGGATGAGGACACGAAGGCTCAGAGGTTCAGCACTTTCCCCACAGTGTTACCCGAATACCAAGTGTAAGACCTGGGATCAGAACTAAGAAAGGAGTGCTCTTAGCCAAGGAGATGGAGAGTGGGCGAGATTAGGGTGGAGATTGCTCTAGGTAGAAGAAACTCCAGGTGTGTAGACATGGAGGTGAAGAATATGGCTCTCAGATGGGATTACATAAAAAACAAAACAAAACAAAACAAAAAAAAAGCATGGATGAATCTGACAAGAGAAAGAGTTATAAGACACAGTTTGATCTTCAATTTGGGTACAAAACTGAGAGCGTATAGGGCTTGGTATGCTTTTTTTCTAGTAAGTGCTTGGAGAGCTTCACCGTTCAGATGGGAACAGCTGAGGGGACACCAGTTCCAGCTTAATTCCATCTGCTGATGTGACTAGGAAAATTATCTTTCTGTTCCCAATGGGCAGGGGTGTGGGATCCCAAAATACTTGTAAACTGGAGTCTGGTTTTAAGAGTCCAGGTTAGCAAAGGCATTGTTTCCTAACAAAGAGGCCCTAGGTTTTTGGTTAATTCCATTCGGCCAGGGCCTCCTCCTTCTTACCCCACCTCCTTCTCCTGAGAACATTTAGTTCCCCAAATTGAAAGCATCATTGTAGAAGGCAGGGTTCTCATCCAGGAAATTTTGAAACATAATGCCCCAGCTCCATTTCACAACACCAGGCGGTTGTCAGCATGCGGTCCATTTGGGGAACCTTTTTTCTTCTTTATGCAGCATTTTAAAAATGTAAGAGAGAGCAAGCCCAGTGGAGAGGGAGGAGAAAGATGAAAGCCACTTTCTTTTTGCATAATAAGGGCAGGACTCAAGAAGACTTGTTAGAAGGGAATAAAGCGGACTTTCCTATGTGTTTTCATTTTTCTAGCACTGCCTGTGAAACTTCCAACAAAGTGCGGAAACAGAAATGTGGTTGTCAACCAGGGATTGGGTAACCAGGTGTTCAGTCCTGC
This sequence comes from Furipterus horrens, assembly GCF_987537825.1. Classification (NCBI taxonomy): domain Eukaryota; kingdom Metazoa; phylum Chordata; class Mammalia; order Chiroptera; family Furipteridae; genus Furipterus; species Furipterus horrens. The sequence goes on from NW_028327180.1 coordinate 84,800,873, forward strand.
CTGTGCCACTGATCTGCTGGGTAATGTTAGAATATCACTGACCTCATATAGCCTCTGGTTTCTTATTTTGATACTATGTGGCTGTGCCTTTTGGGGAGCTGGATTTTCTTCCAATGTATCATTGCTGCTCTCCAGCCCTAGTGTATAACATTGCTGAACCAGAATCTCCAACATCAACTCAAATAGTCAGTGGCTCCATGACTTCAGAGACAAAGTTAACAGTTTACGGCTGCTTGAAAAAAATGTGGGTTTTTTTTTTTTTTTTTTTTTTTTAACCAAAAGAGAAAAATTCTATAAAACATTGAATTTCTGGACATAGTACACACTGAACATTCAATTAATTAACTTCTTATCTGGCTGCTTGGCATGCAGTCTTTATTTATAAACCAATTTCTCCTGAAGGTAGACTGAATCGAAGGTTCAATTTTAATCATGAAGAACCTGAATATTCCGAGTTATAAATTCTCAACCCAACTCCAAGGAGAGCAGTACGTCTCCCTAAGTAACATGGAGCCAAGCTGAGGAAACAGGATGTGACAGAGCTGGGCTGGCTCTGCATAAACCAGGCTGGTTGAATATAATTAAGCAACTTATCTTTCTGGTGGCTGCACTTTGCCTGAGGAAACACGAATGTACATCTGGTTATCCAATTTCTATGATGTCACAGAGAAAGTACTGACACCCCAACAAGCTAATAATAACTAATGTGTACCAAGGGCTCACTGTGTACCAGGCACTGTGCTTTGCACTTTTATTAACTCGCTTAATCAGTATAATCTCCCTGTGAAGAAGGTACTATTATTGTTCACATTTTATAAGTAAGAAAATTGAATTCTCCAGCTGAATGAGCCAGTAGTTGAGCCAATCATTATTCTGCTCCATAGGTATTTACTGAGTGCTTACTATGTGCTTAGATATCATTTTTTGGTAGTTAGGATACATCAGTGAATAAAATAAAATAAACAAGGATCCCTATTGTCAAAGAGTTTCTGTTAGAGTGGGGATAGATAAACCATAAACAATAATCATAATAAATAAGTACATCAAATGCTATAGTAGAAGGTCGTAAGTGTTAACTTAAAAAACAAGACAAGGAAACATAGATTAAGGGGCATTGGCAGGGCTGACAGAAGACTGTGCTCACTGGTTCAGTTGCTGCCACTGAACGACAGGAGAACAGAACAAGGAAAGGGTCCCCCTTCCAATCCTCCTGCTGTCTTAGTCTGATTTACCCTGAAAGCAGAGTGCTAGGACTTGGGTGCGGGAAGTTTACTTAGGAGGTGCTCCCAGGAAGCAGGGGAGAGGAACTGGGAGAAACGAGGTAAGAAAGGGATAAGGGCAAATACAAATGCATTCATTTGAGGCAATAGGGAATGGATTCTTCCTATGAGAAGTATCCAGAATTCCTCTAGAATTGTTCACATAAAGGCCAGGAGCCTGTGGTAGGTTAGCCAGTCCCACTGGCTAAGGGTTTTCTGCAGGAGTGTTAATTCACCTGAAATTCTATGCTGTACCTGCACCTGTATACACAGGCTGTGTGTCCTCTGGCTTGGGAGAGAGCCCTGAGGCCTTAGAGATGACAGGCAATGGCAAGCCCTTGAGGTGGAACACTGTCAGCATGAATGACACTACTTGCCACACTGCAGCTGAAATAAAAGGTGGGTCAAGGACATGAGGCAAGGAACCCAAAGGACTGGCTATACTCACTTTCTATTCTCTCTCAAGACTCTTTCTGGGAGAGACTCTAACAGGAAGTCAGCAACAAGGGAATCTGGGAAATGTAGTTTTCAGAGTTCCATGACATTTCAGGCTGAGAGTCATTAGGTAAGTAACTAAGTACAATATCCAAGTGGAGATGGTGAGTAGACCTCAGATGTGCAAATCAAGAGAGAGGTCTCAGATGGAGATATACATGAGAATGTAGATGGTATATAAAGCCAAGATGGGAGGCGATCAACAAAAAAGCATGCAAGACCAGGATACACAGAATGAGCACCCCATCATTAAGAGGATGGGATGGAGTCAAGACAGCATATTAAGAAGTGGTCAGGGAAGTGAAGAAAAACCAAGAGACGGTGTGTGTGTCCTGAGCTGAGCGGAAACTTGGATTTAACCAGGTTATGTTTTGCCAAGCTACAGAGAGGAGAATCAAGGAACTGATTATAACAATTGATGTAGGATCAGAAAGATAGTGAAGGCATAAAGGAGAGCAGGGACACTGAGAATTTGGTAGGATCATGGAATGGAGGAGCTATGGGGTCAAAGGATCATTGGGAGAGACAGTGAGCTAGAAAGAGAAAAGGGCTTGTCAGGGACAGGGAGCTATGACATGAAAATAATGGAGAATTTGGAGCTACAGGTTATAAATAGAATTTAGGAAATCTGATTACAGAATTCAATTTATTAAATTTTAGTAATTCTTTGGCTTGGGATTTCTTAATTGCTTCAGTTCTGGCCTACGTCCACACTGCACAGTTAGATGCATATAAATCAGCAAAGCTACTAAGACACCTATGTGGAGCAACATTGGATTGGAAGATACAGGAGGGAATCTCATTTATTGTTATCATGCATCAAAATTGCAGGGATTTCAGGCTGATTTTTACCCAAGTCCTTCTTATTACCTCAAATGACCCTGGAAAATCGCCAGGGGAATTCTGTGGTGCCCAGTTGACATGTGGGTTCAAAATGTTTCCTTTGAAGAGAAAGCCAGTTTCAAGACTCCAAAAGAATGAACATGTTGCTGCTTTTGATAATTCAGGAACTCATGATTCTCTTGCAAACTGCTGTTAAGTTAAACAGACAGATTTGGCTGTTTCCTCTTCTGTTCTTATTACAATAGCCTCCTAACGGATTTCTCCTTCTGTAGTTTCTTTCTCATTGTAACCCATCTAGCTTGCAAACTTCTTAAGGTGCCATTTTACCATTTTATTTCCTTATTCTGAAACATTCAATAGCTCCCAGTGATTTAAAGATAAAATTCAAATCTCTTCATTTGGCATTTGATGCATGACTGACCTTAGCTATTCATTCTTCACTACCAGCACCCCCCCCCCAAAGGTCAAACTGATATATCATGGTCCGGGGCCCCAGGTGAATAAAAACAGGTATTCACCAACAATTATTACATTGTTAGCATAAGCCATCTGGCATGGCCTAAATGCCCACTTATACAAAGACACTCTTAACAGGCAAGATATCTTCCAGGAGCTAGTCAAGGACCAGTCCTGTACGAGGTTAGAGAAGCCCAGATTTGTCCCGTTAACCCTTTACTGCTCCGATAAGATTGCATTTCCTACTCATAAAACACAGGTATTGGATGAAGTGATTAGATCTTAAGGTTTGTGGGCACAGGCGCACGTAGGGTGGAAGTGTGCACATCAGAATCCCCAGTGCATTCTAAGTCACTAGGTCTACAGTGTAATTTGAGCCTCTGTAATCTTGAAGATTTCCTTCCTTTGATTCTGACATTTACATTTTGATCCAGGACCACTGCACACAGTGAGGTGTTAAGAAGCCCAATTTCTGGAAGCAGATTACCTCATTTTGAATTTTATATCTGCTACTTATGAGCTGTTTAACTTTGGGCAAGTCATTTACAATCTCTAAGTCTTAGTTTCCTCCTCTGTAAAATAAAGATAACAAATTAAAAGAGTAACATATATTTAGAACAGTGTCTGGACTATAGTAAGGGCTATATAAAAATCTGTTGTTATTACAAAGATTTTCTACTCTAATATTCTAGTACACTGGGAAACAGAAATACAGCAGAAGTGGACTCTGGAGATCCCTTCAGCCCCATAGAATTAGTAAGTCCACCACGTGTCCCTTTTTGCTTTTCTTTCTGCCAATTATGCTAGGAGTTGGATAGTTAGATAACAGGAAGTGATGGCCAGCATCCTTATGGTTCATCAGCTCCTTAGCAACCACTGTTCATGACTAGCACTTAAGAAGACTGATCATCCTTGGTCGCTGATGTCCTGCTATATAATTTAATGTGTGATAATAAATTCCTACAGCATCATTGGTTTCATGAGTTGAAAGCCAGCTAATAAATCTGGTTTAAAGAAATCCCCTCTTGACCAAAAAGCAGTTCAATATTTTTGGATTTAGTGTCTATTCAAATGCACGTTAACCTATTGGCAACATATGAAGATGGTTTAGCATTAACTGATGAATTCTAGGGCTGACATATTGCCTGATACACGTTAGATGGATTAGTCCATACACACACAAGAGTCTCAGTCTCAAATAACATCCATTTCTTAAAGAAGTGGTTTCCAAACATTTTTATTGAATACTAACCATATCAGTAAAAATTCTATTTACAAATAAATATGCTTATATTCTGGCATATGCATATTTATTTATCCATAAATTACATATAAGCCCTACTGTTTTAATATTCAAAAAATATTTTAAATGTTTTAAAGGATAAAATGACATTAAAATATAGATTGTAAAATAATAATTAAAGATAAGATTTCCAGGGGAAAAATTAGGACAACTGTAATTGAATAAAATTTAAAAAATAAGAAGATAAGATTTTATTTTGTAATTTATTATTGGTATAAAACATAACAAAATATTACTTATTTAAAATAATTTACACTTTATGATAATGTAATTTGAAGCTTTAAGTCTAAATTTCATGTCATGTTTTTATTTATGTCAATCTTTCAATTTAATAGCTGAAAAAGATACTTGCAAAGACATAATTCTCCATAATGTGATTGAGAAAGCATTTCAAATCACATCATACCTGATTTTATTTGGGGTTATCTGCACAGAGGCAGGGGCTATCTTAATCAGTGTTTTTAAAATAAGAATTTTTATTTCTTTCTTTTAAGAAACAGTCTCTAAAAATGAATACAGAAAAATTACCCTTGACATCCATCCCTGCTGTCAAATATCTATGAGCTCCAATTTACATATTCTCTATTGCCTCCAATGTGAATGACCAAATGGATACTTCTTATAAATCACAATATTTCAGCCACAGAAATTGTTTTCTCTGTTCTATAATCAGATGAGGAACCCTGCTGGAGATATTCTGCCATGGTTAAGGACATCCTTGAGGTTCCTTCTGCCAGATCCATCCTCTTATCACATCGCTAAAGCCTGATGGTGGACTTATGCCCTAAGTTCAGGCAATTGGTTTCTCTCTCCCAGAAATTTAAATCTAGGTGGGGGGTGGGTAGAATATAAGTTGGTTTCTGCTTTAGGGAAGGGATAAGATCAATCTTCAACAAGTAGAAAAAGAAAGGAGAAACAAAGGTGAATGCATCTGTACAAAACAGCTGTTAGAGTATTCATTATGCTAACTGATTCTTTTAAAAGTACATAGTCACTTGATCCAGGAGAGAACCAGAAAGGCTTGTGGCAAAGGATATCTAAAAATACCTAGAACATTTATTTGAAAATTTTAAAAAGACCACCTGCTATTGTATAAGTAATTATTTGTGCTCTAGCAATGAAAAGCAGTTATGTCATCGGCAGGGAAGGTCTCAATTATATCCCCATCTTGGTATTGAATGTGAGGGTCTACTTGGAAGCCAAAAAAAGAAAAACATTTCAAATGTTCCAAACCACATGTTCACTTTGAACTCTAATGGAGGTCTCCCAATTCTCCTTCTTTCATTAATGAAGCTATAGAGTGCAAGCATGTGGTTTCATAAGCAGGAAGCCATACAGAAAGCACCCCAGGGCCAGAAACATTTCCCCAATGAGCACAGTGTTGGAGCCACACTGGGGAGGTTGATGGGAGAGATGGACCCCTAGACACACCCAAAATTTCCTTGGATTTTATCACCATGCCAGTCCAGGAGTTTCTACACTGGCCCAACTAAATTAGAAATCAGCCTGCAAATCACACTTGATTAGCTTTGACATCTTCTACACCATGAAAAAAAAATATATATATTGATCATGTTTCTGAAAACCAGAGCGCTTTCCTTTTAAGAAGTAGTCTCTGAAGATGAATATGGAAAAATTGCCTTGCAGATCCTGATTACACAGATAAAAGGCAACACCTCATATTGCTGGAGGGAAGAGAGCGACACATTTCAAATTAACATTCTCAGAATAGTTTTTCATTAAAATTCCAAAAAGTGGTTTTCTCAGGTTAAATACCAATTGATTTTAAAAACATATTTGCTGAGGAATAAAAACCAGGTAATTTATCTAGATCTTGTATATGATGCTTACTCTACAGTATTTTTCAGGCATCAATTATGTTTGAAAATAATGTAAATGAAAAGAGAGTTGCAGGTGGATTAGGATATGATGCAAATTTTAGATCTGACAGAACACTGTTGTGGTGTGCTGGGAGTGTATCTGGAAGTTTATTGGTACCTAAACTTTTGAGCATATGGAAGCTTTGCTTTACCCAAAGATTTTTAAATAATTTAAAAATGATTTTTGTCATTTGGGCACCTTTCATTTTATTTTGTTTGATTTTGCTTTTGCTTTTTTGGGTGTGTGTGTCTGCGTGTGAGACAGAGCAAGAACAAGAGATCTTGAGGAAGATGAAGGAGGCACAATAGCTAAATACTAAACATTAAAGTAACACAAATATGGTTCATTTACACAGACTTACATTCATCTGGAGGGATAAAACACACGTTGATTCTTAGACCTGTATTCTGCTTTTCAGACCTGACCACTATTCAGTGGGAGAAAATGGTATGAGAGCTACCCATTAGAAAGAAGTTGGCAGTGCATGCAGGGCAGACTGGGGTCAAGACGCGATGCAGGGAGGCAGGTTCAACATGGCAGTGTAGGAAGACCCTGGGCAAGGAAGACCCAAGGACACAACAAATATACAATTATATATGAAATAATTTCCTCCAAAAAAGTCCTGAAAACTGGATAAACAGGACAGAATCCAGATGGGCAGGACAGGCAGGGACATGGTATCACCAGATGGGGGACCCCATCCCAAGCATGGAGACCTACACTTGTGCAAGATCTCAAAGGTAGGAAACTTTCCTCTGAGGAGCGAGGGGTTATGCTCCCCACTAGAGGCACCCCAAACCTTACATTCTGCATAGGAGAGGTGAACTCCTAGAACACCTGGCTTTGAGAACCAAGCAAGGTTATGTCCAGGAAAACCACAGAACTGTCGAGAACAGAGAACCTACTCCTAAAGGGCTCACACTTAGACTCGCTCACCCTGGGTCCCACACAAAAGCACCAGTTCAAAAGTGCTTAGACCCTATATGAGGAAGATCTTACAGCATCTGCTGGAGAGGCAGGAAACTGTTAGGATGCTCTCTGGGGAGGAAGGTATTGGCAGGCATGCTGGTTGTGACTGCACCCTATCGGGCTAACTGGAGCTAACGGGCACCATCAGATGCCATTTTGGAACTCTCCTTCTAAGCTTCTAGTACCAGTGAGAGTGCCCCACACAGAGCCCCACCCACAGCCCTTCCAAAGCAATGGCGGCACGCTCCCAGCTGGAAAGGGCAACAGCTTCATCCACCAGGGCTCACGAGGCCACAGAGGGGAAGCACCTGAGCACAGAGCTTTGGTGGCCAGAGCTTCTGAGCTTCGGGGCTCCATGTGACACACTGCCTACACAAAGCCATTGCTTTACAACTGAGGGGTAGTTGACTGACCTAACACCTGACCAAATGAGGGGAAGAGAAAATGTTCCAAACAAAGGAACAAGACAAAACCCCAGAAAGAGACATTAATAAAATGGGATAAGCAGTCTCCCTGATAAAGAGTTCAAAGCAATGGTCATAAAGCTGCTCACTGAACTTGGAAGAATCAATGAACTCAGTGAGATCTTCAATAAAGAGACAGAAAATGTAAGGAAGTTCTAAACAAAAGTTACAGAGCTGAAGAATACAATGACTGTACTTGAAAATATAGTACAGAGGTTCCACAGCATCCTGGGTGAAACAGAAGAGTGGATCTGTGAGGTGGAAGACAGAGCAATGAACTCACCCAGACAACAAAGCAGAAAGAAAAATAATTTTAAAAAGTAAAGATGCATTAAGGGACCTTTATGACAACATCAAGCAAAATGACATTCACTTACAGGAGTCCCAGAAGGACCACTACTAAAATAATGACATAGATGTCCCCTGACCATTTGGTCTTATAATACATAAGGCACTATGTCATGCCCCCGTCTTTCAGGACATTGGCCATGATATCTACAGAATGGTTATGCGCAGCCTGAGCCTCAGGAAGTGAGAGTTCAGGAGATTATAGGCACTCTACTAGTTTTTTTGTAAACCCCCCTGCGCCCCAAATCCTGTTATATTTGCACTGCTTGGTGCTAATGACATATATCACGACACAAAGGGCACTGTAGTTTCGAACATCAGTCTACTGTTCTTGGAGCTTGTAGAGGTAAAACATCTCAATCACAACAAATAGATAAACACCCACTTTACTTTTCCCAAGTGTAGGACTTAATAATCTCGAATCTAATTAGCATTTCTAGAGGAGGAGCTGGTTTTCTGCTATAAATTACCTAGGTGTCTTTGTTTCTCATATTGAAAATGACCCCTAACATGATCCCTAAGGACCCTTCCAGCCCTGACATAGGAACACTGACCCATATTCAAGGTAATGCTCAGTCCTGTTTAACCCTTTCCCCCAAATAACAACTTTATTTTAAGCACAGAAAAAGCATACAGAGGGCTGTAAATGAGGCTGAGGCAGAGAAAGAGGCCTTTGTGTTGGTCTTATCACTGGTTAAATGCATTTGGGAAGAACGGCCTATCAAGAGAAATAATTAGCTTTTCTTTTTTACAAACTTGAAATCGAGAGTAGTAAAAATCTGTCAGATGTAGAATTTTATTGGGCATAAATCTATCAGCTAAGGCTGATATTCATTAAATGGGTCTCTCATGGTTAGCAATTATGTTCCGCCTTGGCACACACAACTTTTAATTCTTTTTGTTGGCGACGTTGTGGGCTCTCGGTTCTTGACTTTGTGCAGGAAAGATTTCACAACAGGAGTCCAGGTTATTTTGAGAGGATGTTTATTAAAGCTGGGGACAGTGAAATGAAGGAAGGGCTTAAGATGGAAGAGGCAAGATCATAGCAACAGGAGTGAGTCTAGATGGAGCTGCTTTGGGCCTTAGAAAGAAAGTCACAGAGGCATAAGTGAGCCACCTGGACTGCCTGGACTCAGGACACAAGTGACTGAGGCAAAAGAAGGGCCATTGGAGAAAGAATGTGAAGATATATGTCTTAGGAAAGAAGGAAGTTGGGGAGGCACTGGTGTGTTCCAGAGACTGGGGAGAGAGAGAGAGAGAGAAACTGTGTTCTTTGCCCTAAGAATTTTTATCTGTTTTCTAAAAACTCAGGGGAGGATCTCAACAGAATATTCATCAGCTTTCCAGTTGACCTTTAATATGCTGATTCATTAAAATGAGTGTATAGAGAAAGGACTGAGGTCTCTGCTGGTTGGTTGACACCAGGGTCATGGGTCTTTGCATCTGGTCCTGAGGCAGTTGCAGCATCACTTAGTCTGGTTTTGTTGCTTTTCTGGGCCTGGAGCTGAAACTCAGCTGAGGCCTAGACATTATCTCAGGTTTGACCAAAACTCTGTCTCTGTGGTCCACAGGCCTGAGACTTTGTTCCTAAGATTATCTGATACAGATCAGAACCTCACTGTCCTGAGGGCTTAATGCTTAAGGGAGTGGTCATGCACGGGAGGAGGCAGGTGAGTCAGGGTGCTGGGTGAGGCCAGCCTGAATCAGCTGTCTCTCTCAGTCTCCCCATTCCACTTGCCAAAAAAATGTTCCTGGCTTCCTACTATCCTGCCTCAATTTAACTGAGCATTTTTCTTTTGTAGCAAGTGATTGTCTTTGGCAGTGGGCTTATTTAAAAAGGGCTCGGGGGCATGTTTCTTGCTGATTTAAGTTGAAATTTATTCCAAGTTCCCTTTCTAACAGGTTAAATTTTCTCTCATCTCCCCTTGGACTCTCCATCTCTCCGGGTCCATTCCCTTCCATGTGCTCGCAGATGGCCTCAGGGGATGAAGAGGATGGAGAACTGTGGGGAGCGGGGCACAGAGATTTGCACTTTAAAGAGAACATAGTTAATCAGAGCATCAGAAATTCTTCTGGGAAAAGATGGCTTGAAACTCAATGATTTCTAATGCCCTGGCTAGCTCTTATATTCTGTGCATCTCTAGAGCTCAAGCAGATATAATGAATACAGAAATAATTCTATACATTATACCTGCCTAGGTAATGGTATAGTAAGGTACAACAATACCCTAGGTCCAATAGTTTAAAAAAAAAGAACTAAGTGTATGAGATGCTTAATAAGTGCTGGGCATAATTTGTAGTGTGTCATCTAATTCATTACAGCTGACACAAACTAATATTATTCCTTTACAGTGAGGACACTAAGGCTAACATACTTATCCAGATTTTTGCAGCTTACAAGTGCCAGACTTACACATTGCACCCTGGTCTGAAACAAAGGCTATTTTTAACCACTTCATACACAGCCTCCATTCAACAAAGTTAAGAAAATGTGATGAACACTGGCAAATCAAATGCTGTTTTTCACAGCTTGAATAGGCTATATTGTTATCTTAATCATTGTCTGTGAGTGACTATCGATAAGCAACAAATTCAGTTTTAAGTTTTTTCAATGCCTTTCTCTTTTATATAATTTTTTTTAAATGTATACTAAAGAGGATTTAGCTATTTTCAAGGTAAATACACAGAAGAGTTAAAAAAAAACTGCCAGCATATTGTAGTGTGAATAATTAATTCTACTTCTGTGTCATTATGTGGTGTTTTTGTAGACTGAGCATATGGCTTTATGTTACATCTGAATAATAGGCTAGAATAAGGCTGGGAGTGTCACATTTTCTGGGTAGTTGCATGATTATACCACTGGTCCTTCACTTCTAATGACAATAGTGAATGCTTACTGGACACACCCCCATTCAATACTTCATTTGACCTTCACTGCAAGCCTGTGGGGTAGCAGCTATTATAGTACCCATTTTCAGGTTAGAAAACAAATCCTTGCTGTCACATAAAACAAACTAATGATCCAGCCAGGATGGGAATCTTGGTTCTCTGATCCCAGATCTTATTCTTGATCCATTCAACCACTCATAACTCCAAATTCAAAATAGTCAAACACTTACAACCTTGTTATGACTTTGCTGTCCATATGACAGTTTTTCCATTTCCTTCTTTCAGGCTTCCATTTGACTCCTACCGGTCTACGAAAGTAGTAAAGCTAAGATATGCTAAAACTGATCAGGTTCTTCCACCCCAAATTCCCAGGACTAAGTTAGAATAGTTTCTTTCTGGAGGAAGGTCATAAAAAGCACCAACACAGCTTTCCAGCTTAGAACACAGTGAGTCCAGGGTTGAATCCTATTATAGCCCAACACCTTGGAATAGACTATCTTCCACAGTCAAGCTGTTCTGCCTTCTAGTGGCTGCCTGAACTACTTGGACGAAAAAGTCATTCCTATTTCAGATAAAATAGGAGTAAAAGGATAGTTGCTGAACCAAAGACAACTCGGTTGAAGATGTAAGTTGCGATTGTTATTTGCTGGGTAGTAACACTATATTCCACTTTCTTTCATGTATTAATTGCATTTAATAATATACATAATTTTTACTCTTTATTCTGTGATAATCACTGTACCAAACAATATCCATAAATTAACTCAATCATTATTTTAAAAAAACATGAAACTGATACTATTAACATTTCTATTTTATGGACAAGAAAACTGAGACAAGGTTGCACAGCCAAAGGGCCCTTGAGTAAAGAGCAGAAACTCTAAGAAACTCACCTAATTCTTGACTCTCGATCGCCACATCTTAAACATGGAATTAACAATATAATCTCAGCACTATGCTGGGTATTATAGGATTTATGAAATTAATCTATTGTATCTTCAGTATTAAGAGCTTAGAATTGATTTTAGAGAGAGGCTTTTCACATGTTAAAAAAAGATAAATTTTACTACAAAATGGAAGGTGAAGCAAAATGCGATGAGAAGTCAAAAGACAAGAAACACTTGGAAATATAAAGGCTCTCAATCCCTCGGGGAAGGACACTATAGACCTTTGCTCAATTAGTTTCCCCAAACATTTGGTAGGTAGGATCAAGGGGAGGAGCTCAGAACATATCTTCCCAACCCCCTTTAGGTTACTGGCTACCTGGACAAGAGATAGGAGGCAACCTGCAATTTATTAAGCATCTATTTTTTTTTCAAAGATCATAGCTGAACAAAATAAACTAAAAGGAAATTGTAATAAAAGAAAGGAAAATGTGCTTCTGATGAAGCTTACAATTGTTAGTTAGGGTTCAAAAAGAGAGCAAGCTTACTGGAGGGAAAAGGAAATTGATCTTGACAATGAAGTGTAAGTTTTGGGACTTGTAGTACACAGAGGGATGATGGAGAGCATTCCAGTTATGGGAAAGCACAGCTTTTCATTTCTATTTATTCCCTGGGAATGTGGTTTTTTCCAACTTGTTACGCCTTTCTAATGATGCCACATTGCACATGTCTTAATTAACAAGCATATAGAATAATCCTGCGCCTGCCTCCTGATGAGCATCCAGAAAACAAACCGGTGAGATCTAAGAGTCCAAGACATAAATTGCCAACTCCTAAACTGATATTGTCAGTGTGTGGCTGAGGTTGACAAAAAGTCATTATTCCCCTATTACTGGGCTTCTGGGATCAATTAATTCAATATTTCACAGGCCCCCTAGACAAGAGATAGGAGGGAAACTGCAATTAATTAAGCATCTATTCTTTTCGAAGATCATTTCTGAAGCTCAGTGGCTGAACTGAGTACACTAAAAGGAAATCGTAAAAAAAGAAAGCAAAATGTGCTTCTGATAAAGCTTATATGATTGTTAGTTAATTAGAAACTGAATCCTCACTAGAACGCTGAGGTGGAAGGCAAAATGACTCAGAAAAATAAGTCTCCCATCCCCCTAGTTCTGAATTAGGTGTCCAAGGCCAGGGTTTCAACCCTGATGCTAACATTAATTCACACTGAGAATTCTGTAGATATCACACAGCATCATTGTGCTGATTTGTGAAGTGGATCCTGTGAGTTTGGTTTTAAACCCTCATGGAGTGTTCTGAGGATGAAATGAGATCATGTATATGGATTCTGAAAGCTCTGGGAGATCATACTAATGCAAGGAATAAAAGAACAGCCTGGAAATTTCAGGTTAGAGATTAGAAATATGCTTTTTAACTAGTAATTATTCTTTCAATTATTCTCACATCATTTGGTTAATGATTATCTAGTTTGTCCCCTTACTGTGACTATATCTGCACAAGCGAAATTAAGTGCAGCCACAGAGATACTTGTTACTCAGAGATTGTAAGTAGGTTCCTGATTGATTGACAATGCCAGCCTGAACCCATCCACTGAAGATGTGGAAGCTACATCTGGGTGTGGTATCAATTCGTGCCGTCTGCCATGGTCACAGCACTGAGGTCGCGAAGACCTACGTGCCAGCTCGAAGCCTCGTCTACCCTGCTTCCATTAACTCAGTCCTCATGCAATTATATATTGCAGAATTAAGACCACTTAGGAGGGCATTCACGGTTTTTGTTGAATTAAATCTCTCTTCACTTTCTAGCTGAACTTTTTGATACTCTCCTTTACATGTTTCTCACCCCACACTGATCTCCTATCCTCTCCCTGAACCTGTGTTCTCCTGACTGCCAGGTGCGTGAGTTCTGCTGTCATTTCCATTAACTAATATTCGCTGAGTGCTTACGGTGTACCAGGCACTTTCCTAAGTGCTTTATGTATATCATCTCATTTACTTATCATAGAACTGTAAAAAAAAGTTCTATAATCATCTGCATTTTACAAATGAGAAATCTGAGACTTGCACATGTTATGTAATTTATCCCAAGGAACAGCAATAATAAGTACCAGTCTAGAATCCCCTTCTTGCCATGTCTAGTCATACAATCCTACCTAATTGGCACTTCCTCCGTGGAGCCTTTCTTGATCTTTCCAGTCTCAAGATTCCTTTCCTTTCCATGACCACTACAGCAATCCACCTGTTCTATATTCACAAAAGTTATCCCATATAACTCTGAAATATGCAGGTTGCTTAAAAAATAGTTACACATAGGTACTCAGTATCAGAGGTGACTAAGATACAGTGTCTGCCATTGAGTAACTTATAGGCAGGTAAAAGGGGAAGGCACGCCAAAAGATGTAATAATGTGGTGTGATATATGCAGTAATTCATACACATGCGCACACACATACAAAAGGCAGCTAAAATCCCTGGGAGGGGCGGTTGAGAAGATAAGGCATCTGAGCTGAGTATGACAAGGAAGAACCATATGGCTCCTAGCCTGCTGGCTAAAGCAAGTAAATCCAAGATAGAATCTGCAGAAATAAGGCATCCAGTAGGATAGGGTAGGGCTGCCTTATAAGTTTACTAAGGAGCATGTTGAGCGTTTGTGAGATATTTAAATGTGATCATCCCTTTGACTGGGACATGTTCAGGTGAGAAGTCTGAGGAAGTTCTGGAGGTTTGGGAATTAGCGCTTGAAGGAAGAAAGTGGATGGCTTTACCCAACCACCAGCAAGGGGTGAAGGCAGTATTATTGACTTTTGTAAACACATTTCTCCCTTTAATAAAGTTATAGGCTCCCTGATCTACCTCCTTCCACCAGGAGAATCTTCACCACCCGCTCCAAGGGGCTTGTGTGCACCTCTGCCCGACTTGGGCACCAGCCCTACATGGGGAGTCAGTGAAGGATGGCAGAACAGAACCCTGTGAAACATGAACCCTTAAGGACCAGGCAGAGGCAAGTGGATCCACAAAGGACAGAGAAGGTGGGGTTAGTGTGGAATGGAGAAAACCAGAAGAGAGTTGTCATGGAAACAGAGGTAGAGAGCAACAGAAGAAGAAAGTAGTCAATGGCCTACTGTGAAATGGCCAGGACAGGTAAGGATATACATATACAAATTCAGATATATAGGTACATATGGTTCCTCAGGGGGAAAGAATATGATACCAGATGTAAGCATGGGAATGCTGTAAGTAGTGAAAACAACAACAAACAAAATTAATAACAAATATAGAAACATTAAGAATAATGTATTATGGAGTGAAAAGTATATATAGAATTAAAATATTTGAATTTTTCCCTTTTTATGGTAGTGGGTAAGTTGCATTTATTGATTTTCAAATTTTCAACCAAGTTGCTGAAGAAGTGTTTTCTTTTTTTTTTTAATACATGTGTGAGGCAGGGAGGTGAGGAGAGAGGTGGAAAGAGAGAGAGAGACAGACAGGGAGAGAAAAAACCTACAGGCTGATTCTACAATGTTACAGATATTTAAAGGAACAAGAACAGCCAAGATTCTATTTAAAAAGAACAAAGTTGGAAGACTCACTCTCTAAGTATCATCATTTATTGTAAAGTAAGAGTGATAATGACAAAACTGTATTAGCACAAGTATAGAAATAAAGAGACCAATGAAATCTATAAACTGGAATAAAAATAGTCCAGAAACAGACTCTTATGCATATGTTCACATGACTGACAACAAAGGTGACAGGTACTACAGTCAAGTAGGAAAACCATGGTCTTTTCAATAAATTACGCTAGATAAACTGTATACCCACTTGAAGAAAACCTTAAGCCCTATTTTATAACTGCATACAAAGATGAATTCTTGGTAGAATTTTAATCTAAACAAAAAAAGTAAAACAATAAGCTTTTTAAAAATATCACAGAAGATTACTTTTATGAGCATGAAGGAAAAAGAAAGATTTCTTATACAGGAATATTTCAAATTTAAGAACTTCTCTCATCAGAAAACAAAACAAAACATCATAAAGTGAAAAGTCAAGCAAAAGTGCAGGAAAACACACTTATCAACGAAGACTTACAACCAGAAAACATTAAAACTTCTAAAAATCAATTTAAAAAAATAGAATAATGGCCACACGCTTCACCAAAGAGGATATTCAAATTATCAATAAACATATGAAATAAGCTCAATTTCATTACTTACTAAGGTAATACAAATTCGAACCACAATGAGATACCTTTACACATCAGCCAGAGAGGCTAAAATGGAAAAAAATGTGATGCGAGCATCAGGAGGGACGTGGTTCAGCTGGAATACGCATACACTGCTTTTCCAATACAACCATTCTGGAGAATACTTTGGTTATGCATATATATATGTGTATTTTTTAATCACGATTTTTCTCCTTAAGATTACCCTCCTTGTCATTAAAGGGACTGCATTAAGTCCATTTTTAATTTATCCTGTTCATTTGCATGAACATAACAAGAGCAGCAAATGATCACTTATGATCTCTAGTTCTGCTTTGCTGGAACTTACACAAGGAACATTTAGGGTGACCTTCAGTCTGCCCTTCAGGGCACAGAAGCTGAGCCACATACCTGCCATTCAGCCTTGCTGGGTTATGCATATATTTTAAAGTGAAAGTGCATATGCTATTATCCACATAAATGTACACTCAACAAGTGCTTAAATGTGTGCACCAAAGGAGACACAAAATTACTCCCAGAAGCATTAATCCTAGTAGACAAAACTAAAAACAATGCAAATGCCAAATGCCCACCAATAGTAGGGCAGATGAAAAACTGTGGTATATTCATACAACAGGTAGTATCCAGAAATGAAAATAAAGTATTACTACACCCAACAGAGATCAATCTCAAATATAATATTAAGAAAAAGAAGCCAGGTATGAAAGAGTACATTCTATATGCTTCCATTTTTTATAAAGTTCAAAAAAAAGATAAAACTAAAATCTTATGATAACTAACATTGTGAACTATAGGGAATACTGGCTGAGACTAGGCTTGAAGGCGGCTCTGGGCTGCTAATAATATTAGACATCTTGATAACGGTGCTGCTTTCAAAAGTGTATTTATAACGCTGTCCACTATAATCTGTGCACTTTTATGAATATACAAGGTGGGCCAAAGTAGGTTTACAGTTATTTGTAAGGAAAATAAGTAATAAATAATAATACAAGAATAAACTGTGTTTAGTGCACTCACACCTATAAACCAACTTTTGCCCCATCTTGTATATTTCTGATTAATTAAAAGAAAAAAATATTGCCCTGGCTGCTGTGGCTCAGTGGATTGAGTGTCGGCCTGCGAACCAAGTGTTGCTGGTTCGATTCCCAGTCCCGGCACATGACTAGGTTGCACGTTAGGTCCCCAGTTGGGGGCGCGAGTGAGAGGTAACCACACAGTGATGCTTCTCTCCCTCTCTTTCTCCTTTCCTCTCTCTCTAAAAATAAACAAACAAACAAACAAATAAATTATTTTTAAAAAGAAAAAGAAAAAATTATTGAGTTTGGTGAACTTGCCCAGGAAAAGGAAAGCGAAAACCTTGCCAAACACCAATATTTACAGTCTGACCAGAAGAGGAGACAGTCAGTGGAGACATTAGGCGGAGACAAGGCTCTATGACTGATGTCTGACTCACACTGGCTCTTTCATTCATTTATCCATGAACGAATTCAACAAATACTTTGGAGCACGGACCCTGTGCTGATCACCGTGCCAAACCCTGGGGGTATGACAACAGCAACAAAAAGTGAACGCTGCTTTCAAGGAGCCATGGGCTTTGTACCTCGTACATTACATCACTGTGTGTGGACAAATTAATGAATGAACATGAAGGAATATTTGAGAACTGGATGTCAGGTTAATTGGTAGACTTTTCATTTTTATTTATGATCTATGGATATAATCATAGGCTCCCTGAAGCCAGATGCAAATGTCTAGTTTTCTGTACTGGAACTGGATTTTGTAATCCCTGATCCCTTATTGGGTTATAAGTCACACATTGATGCAATTCTTCAAGCTCTGACAAGTTTTGTTCTTTGTGGCATCTTCAAAATATAAAACATTAAAACACCTAACTAGAAGAAAATGGAAAAAAATAATGCAAACTATAATCTCACGCAGCAGTTCTCTGTATTCCTCTCTTCCCACAGAAATATCAATTATGAGATGAAAGTGTATAAAGCTGTGCTACATGAATACAAATAGGGCAAATTACAATGAAATCTTAGCTATCCATTTTTTCAGCTATTATATTTTTGCCTATTTATTTGAAGAGAAACACATACTCCAGTATTTTTCAAACTCATGACTATTAAAAACTTTTTGAAATTTCTTTTTTCAGAGTATTCAAGAGAGTAATGAGTTAGCATTTGTGTTTATACAGGAACAGTGATCTGCAGGAGCCTGATTCAAAGGTTAAAGAAACACACAAGGAAAGTTCAATAATTATCATCATTACTATACTTTGTGGTTCACAAATGATCCTACTGTCTCTAGAGAACTTTCACCACCATTCTTTCATTTCTCATAAGATGCTACAAGGGGGGTATTTTTATCCTTATTTTACACACACACGAACACACAAAGGTCTACCACTGTGAGATACCTGGCCCGAGGTTACATTGGTAAGTGTCATAGACAGTGCTAGAATTCATAATTTTCTGTCTTCAAATCAAGATCTTTTTCTACTCACCCCATGTAGCAGAAACCTGTCACAGGTTGGGTTTTCTGGAAAGTATCCTTGGAATTAATACCTGTAAAAGAGGGTAGGGTCACAAACAGGATTCATCAGAGAGCAGTGGAGCTGTGAAGCAAACCCAAGGACATCCTTGGCCAACCCACAGGAAACTCAGGAATAAAATGGCCCACATTATCCCAAAAAGGCCAGGCTTTCATATCCCAACCTTGAACAATCATCAGATGTGGGCCACCCAGGAAGGATGTGACCTTCCTTGGAGGAGGTGACTCTCTACAGCTGATGCAATCCTTGAAGGTGCCACCAGCATTCCTAGTAGCCAGGCCACAAGTGCTCCATAAGGGGAAACTGAACAGCACGTTTCCCTTTCGTACCAGTCTTACCAACTATCACCCAAGCCAACCTACATTTTTCTGGTCTTCCCAACATTCTAACAGGAATGCCCTGTTGCTTCCTAAATACAGTGGAACTTGTCTGGAGAACCATGTCTCTGGATCACAAATTAAGGTGGAAATCTAAGGAAATACATACCTAAAATTTTATTATCTTGGCTCTTCCTTTTAAGCTAAAATTTGCCACAAGTAGAGAAACAACTCACTTAGGGCTGCAGAATGACGTTTTCTCAGTCATCTCCATGGGACAAGCTGCTTGGCTTGTATGCATTTTGTTAGAGTGGGTCATTGTCTCAAGGAAGGGTCATTAACTCGGAAGGTGTTCTGCGTGACCTAAATCAATGAACACAAGATACATTGATCTCCTCCCTTAAACGGCCTGTGGTAGATTTAGTAGTCTCAATTAAATTCAGCTCCCTAAAACCTAATTATGGTTCCAACCTGTAGTTCTTTTTTATCTAGCAGGCTTTACACATTTCCCCACGGAGAGGAATAACTTTCTCCTGTTAACTTACACCTGGCTGCACCTTCTACTATAAAACACTGGTGGCCATCATTATCACCAGCCTCACCTTTATAACTAACAGTTATTAAGAGTTTTCTATATTCTAAAACTTCACATGTGCTGCCTTATCCAGTTCTCACAAAAAATGTTACCTGTGGATAAATATGGTGGAAAGACAACATACATTAGAATGACTTGGGACATTTGAACGTGTGGTACTAGCAACTGGAAGACCTTGACTGACCCCAGGATAGACGGTCATATCCATTCCCTCCCAATCATTTTGCTTTTGCTATACTTGGGTGAAAACTGCTCAGTGCATGGCACTTAACACTGTGTTATGGCTAGGTTGATAATATAAAATACATGAACTTCAACAGGACAAATATGCTAAATATGAATTTTGAGCTTATGCCAACACAAAGAACTGCAGTACAAGCCACATCAAATCACCTATTAGGAAATGGGAAAGATCTTAAGAGAGGAAACAGAAAGGGAAACCATACCTACTGATGAAAGAAGACCATTCCACCAGAAGTAAGCAATAGGAGGGCTCCTCGCATAGTCCTGTGAATGCTGGTTAGTGTTCTCTGAAGACTGAGACATTTCTCTTACTTGATCCCTTTCCTGCTAATCGGAATGCTAACTTTTCAAGGAGTACCTGTTACTTCTAAATATCTGCTTATGTCTTTTCCCCAAACATTTGAAAAACTGAATTTTCATAGAGGTGTTGATATTATTGATAGTAAAATACACTGACAAACAAAATAGAAACAGAGGCACGGACACATGGAACAGGTGGACAGCTGTCAGAGGGGAGCAGGGAGGGGGGACTGGATGGAACAAGGTGGAAACATACATGCATAACTCAGACACTGACAACAGTGCGGTGATGGCCAGAGGGAAAGCGTTGGGAGATGAGTGGAGGAGGGCAAAGGAGGACAAATGGAGACCTCTGTAATAGTGTCAACAATAAAAGAAAACCTGATCTGCACCTGAACCCTTTATTATTCCTTGTTTTCTGGTTCTTGCTTGGAAGAAAATCATTGCTACCTTGACAGGGTCATAAGAGGCACTGCACAGAAGTCAGAAATGATTTTTATGATTAATATGAAAAAGGGAAAAGATGAAGGGGGGAGACTAATATTAATAGAGCACCTTGAATGTGCCAGGTACTAGGTGAGTTCTTGGTATACATGGTCAGTGAGTTATCATGAAAAATCTGTGAGGAATACATTGTCATTATTATTTTCTACTGAAGGAGTGAAGCCTCAAAGGAGGTGAATAATACAATTAAGGAGCGGGTGGATAAGGAGGAGGCACTTCCTGATTCTTTATCAAAATACACAAATAATGATTATGCCCCATGCCCTTCTGATCCCAAAACCATGAACTTCTTGTTGCCCTATGGAGGTGAAGAAGGCAGGATTCGAACCCAAATTTCTTCACTTCTCCAGCACTCATCTTGTTCTAACATTTCTCATTCATTCAGTCAAACTCCCATCATCAAAGATCCCTTCTGTCCTCAAAGTACAATGTCCCTAAATGTTCACTTTCTCCAACTATTATTTCACAGTCGCTTGAAATTTATATCCCCTCACAGGTTTTTTTCAGCAAGGAAGTAAAAAACAATAACCCCTGGCCTATAAACTTTGTAGCAAGTTAGTGTCAAAATAGAAAAAAAATAGTTATAAAATTATACTTTCCTTTGGAAAATCTGAAGTCATTTCTTTTTTAAAACATTGCTTCTGTCCTTCTGGGACTCCAATTATACTTAAGTTAAATCTTCTCACTGTGTCTTCATGTCCCTTCTGTTCTTTCCTGCATTTTCATCCTTTTGTCTGTCTTTCCAGCTAGATATTTTCTTCTTACCTATCTTCCACTTTTCAAACATACTGTTAAACTTATCTATTGTGTTATTAATTTGAGACATTATAATTTCTGTTTATTGTTTCTGACACCCAGTGGTTTTGTTTCTTTAATCCCAGAGGGCCTCTCAGGCTCTGGATGATGTAGTCTGCCTCCAGAGATTTGCTGTTGCTACTACCAGGCAGTCTGAGTAGGAACAGATCATTTTAACACAATTATGAATTGTTTCTTTAAAGGGAGACTTCCATCTTCTATTAGGGTTAATTTATTGCCAGGTCAAACCTTACTATTAGAATAAGGTCACAATGAAAAACCCGGAGTATTTACCAGGGATCCTTCTCTTGATGGTTTGAACTACAGTGTATTTCCCCCAGTTCCATAAAACTTCTGAAAGTTCTATTCAACTTTTCAGCCTTTGAGGTACAGTTTATAATTGGTCAATGCCTCAAAAAAATGATATTGAATGTCAATTTCGCCTCTGAGTTCCCCTTCTCCCTGTTGGCTTGTCTGTTGATTGCTCACTGCCTGAGTACCTCTCCAATATCTTTAAACAGATTTTTTGCCTATAGCTTTTCTGGTATTCTCAGGGGAAGTATTTGTTTCAAACAAGAACATTGCTGGGAGAAGAAACCACCACATATAAATCTGAATCTATTTTATACTGGAGGAATAAAGCAGTATGTACAGTGGGAAAAAGCTCACACTCCAGAGCCAGATTGCCCCAGGTTTGCATCTGAAATGCCATCGTTTATTAACTGTGTCATTGCCCAAGTAACCTGAACTATTTTGAGTCTTCTTCTCTAATTATAAAATAAACTGATTAGTGTATGGTATACAGTTAGTGCGCAACAAGTATTGCTTGGTATCACAAGCACTTGGACACTAATACTTACTGCTACCATTTCTACCACTTTCACTACCATAAAAAACAAAAATTTAAGTATTTTCACAATATAATATTTTGTTGTACTCTGTAAGAACTCCTTCAGATAGATGTTACTATACTAACTTATTCCTACTTTCAATTTCAGACAAACTGAGTTTTAGATCATCTAAGTGACTTAGTAAAGAGATTACACAACTAATAAGTGGTAGATCTGACATTTACATACTAGTTCCTTTGAACATAAATTGAGTAGTTTTTATAAAGTCATTCATCATTGAGCATTAATGATACTTACATTCTTTCTGACTCAATGTCCATATGTACTGGCAACATGCCATATTTAGATTCAAGACTTAAAGATTATCAAATCTTATGCCATAATTCTATAAATAGGGAAATCAAAGCTTAGCAGGGAAAAGGTTTTTGTCTAATTCACACAGCGAGCAACAGGCAAAGTTAATGGAGATAGAAAAAGGCTCCCAGGCTTTTCTCTACTTCAGATGGCTCCTTCCATATCAAAAATATTTGCCTAGCAATAGCTGCGCTTTTGACCCTGAAATATCATTAGTAGTAGCAGTACATTCTCCCCCTTCATAAAGTGACAAATCACAGAGAGGTGATCTTATCCCTCATGTTAATGCCCTATTATTATATTACACCAGCTTAAGCATTTTATCATGAAATTAAAAAATTTAAGACGGCATTATCTGCTCAGCCAGGAGGCAAAGTCAAGATGGATGCTTATGACATGTTCGATTCAATTACGGGTTTATTGTGTGTGGTCTGGGCTGTTATAAATAAGCTCAAGCACAGGTTTCCCTCGCTGTCTGAAAGTAGAACTGTACTGAGAAACCTGTCTTAAACGAAAATGGCAGAAAGTGAACGGTATCCCTCACTTTCCTGAAAGTTTGTGTTAGAACACTTGGCTTTTATGAAAGACCTACACAAGAACCTGTTTTTATTAGCTGGAAGAAATCCAGAAAGGATGTTTACTTTTATGAAAACAGTGGTTACCCTACTAATGTAGGTCTTTTGTAAAAGCCAAGTGCCGCCACATAAACTTTCAGAAAGCAGGGGTTACCCGTTTTATCAATTTCTCACATAGCCTTAGAGTTTTATGTGTTCTGTTTTTGTTTTTTTGCTGTTCAATTCCATGGAGTATGCAGTAACTCCCCATGGAACAAATAACATCAACCTTTATTAGAAATACCAACTGAAAGTATTTTGTTCAGCGTTCCCTTTGGGTAGTTGAGATGTTAAAATAATATTGTGGCCTATATTAAACTTTGCTCAATCATTTATTGAGAAAACAATTACTGGGTGCCAGGAGCCCTAAGGAAGAAACTTTATATAGAGCAGTCACATGTTGACTATGAGCAAACAGTTCCGGCTCTCTGGGACAAATCACGGGAAAGCATGCCTGCTTCTACAGAAATCTTATGAGTGGGGTTTGAGGAGTGTTTCCCAGAAGAATCTTTTGTTTTTGGAGGAGCAGGAGAGTTTGGCATAAAAGTAGTAGATCTCCCATACACCTACTTTCTGCATCTCATTCTGTGCCGTCACCTAAGTTGCTGACAGGGGAAACCTAAATAGCTTGGGGTTAACGGAATCCTAGATGAAAGGAATGTTTGGGGTCTTCATTCTAATGAGTTTTGTCTTGTATCCATTGCCATCTTTTTTAAGCCATTTCCGTTTCTTTTTCCTTTTTCTCCCCTAATCAAGGACATTTTTCTAAAGACACACACCTGTGGGGGGAACAATTTTTAAAGAATTTGTTACATAGTCCCATTTCTTCTGAGCAGCAGCATTCTTTGCCCAATTTCAACTTGCATCTAGTTTGAGAATGAAACCAGGCCATCCTGACCGCAGATTTTTCACCTCTCCTTCCTTCAGCATTTGATGCAGCTTTAATTCACAGACTTTAATTCTAGTAAACACTCTTTTTGGTGACTTCATACCTTCTCTCTGTTCTCTTCCACTTCAAGTCCCCACTTCACTTTTCAAACACTTCTTCAAGAATTTTAACATTATTGTTAATTGTCACATCCATTGTCATACAGGAAACAAAGGACAAAACAATTCAGTCTAAGTTGAAGATTCAAAGTGTTAATTCAATATAAGATTTGGACCTACAAAGAGAGCCAGAGACTGCTAATCTTATCCCTTTAGATCGAATAACTGACTTTTTGGGTAGAGGTAGGTATTTGGGATGGATGGTCCTTCTTAGTTCCCTTAATATCTAATTTGCCTCCAGAAATATCTAATGTGCCTCATACCATATCAAAGAGGAAATTTTAATTTTCTAGACTATCAGTGGCACAAATAATGAGCCTACTATCCCCTTTGCCCTAAATATGCTATAGAAAGAATATATTGTCTTTATTTTAGGAGAAGCATGACATGTCTCAAAGGACTCACACTTCTCAAGATTAAAACCAACAAGAGGATGAGCTGAGTCACTGAAAGGATTTAGGTTATATTCTCTGAGGATTTTTAAAGAAAAAAACAGCTTTATCGAGATACAATTCACATTCCATACAATCGATTAAAATGTATAATCCAGCGGCTTTGAGTGTATTCACAGGGTTGTGCAATCATCACCACACACTTATTGGAACATTTTCATCATCCCATAAAGAAACTCTGTACCCACTTGCACTAACTTGTCCATTCACAGTCCATGAAAATCAATCCCTACTGGCAGTTCTAGAGGTGCTCCCTGTGTGTGTCATACTCGCCCACTTATTTCAGAGGACCAAGAGCCTGAAGGGTGTCTTGCCCACACTCCATCAATGGCAATGTCTGCCTGCTGCAGGGCTGGACTGAGCACTGGGAGTTCAAACCGTAAGCACACTGAATTGCTGGGTGGAGGGTGGTCACTCAATGTGACTATCCAAGGCCAGAGAGCAGCTCAGTGTCTGAGCTCAGCCCGGAACCCAGGGCGCCCTGACTCCCAGCTTAGGCTTTTTCTACCATCATACTGCGTTCATCGGGATAAGCTTTCAAAGGTGCAAGAAGTGCCTTTTAACAAATCCACCATCAATTTCCTGCCCAACCTGGTGAATGATGCTTAATAATTCTTTCCTAGAAAATATCACCCTTCTTTGTAGAAAATGAGGTACATATAGAAAAGAGGCAGAAATGCACAACAGACTACAATGAGTGACACCCTGGGCCTCCATAAAAAAATAGGAGCTTATGCCTGAGAAGGACAAAGGAACAGCAAGCCATCTTGGGGAGGCCACAGACCCCTTCTGACTTCTGTGTTGTTGACTGAGGCCTGCCCTGAGGCAGGGTGAGCAGAATAATTTCCAGGATGGGTTGCTCTGGGCTTCAGCGACAGTCTTCAGTGCTTCAGTGACTTTAACCAGGTGGAAAAACAATTGTTATTAGTCTTTCTGGCTAAAAATTGCTGAGTAGGCTGTCAAACTCTTCAGGTCTGAGACCAACATAGCATAAGTGAAAACAGTGTACATGGGTAAAGCTGAGGTCCAAGGTCACTGTTATGGGTTAGAGAAGTCAGATAGATGTGTTTTTTTTCCATTGGAATAGCAGGAAGCTCTATGGTTACATTAGCATTAAAAAAAAAAAAAAACAAGTCTGTTTTGTCTGATTCCTTGAAAATATCTTGCCTGAGAAAGAAAGTATAATAGAAACAGTATTATCTTGAGCATAGCAAACAACAAACTAACAAAAATCTGTTTCAAACATCATGGCCTTGGAAAAAATTATCTCTTCCATACATGCTGATATTTTCCTTCTGTTTACATGACACATCATTGAACTGCTTTGAAGAAGAGATAATACGCTGTCCGTAGAGCTGTATAACAGTGCCTGAAACATGGCGAGTAGCTAATGTTATGGCTATTACTGAGTCCCCCTTCCACAGTCCATCCTCATGTTCTCTCCCCTCTATCTATCCCTAAAGAGACTGAAAACTTAGTTTATACCAAAGGGATAGTGATGAAAAGGGGATTGATTTTTACCCCTCCCAATGACATTTACAATCACCAAAGGACAGTGAAAGATAAAAGTGAATTGTTTATCCAGTGGTGGAATTCTGGCTATAAGTCAACCACTAGAGAAGCTATTTAGGGAAATGTGATGGCCCCTGAAATCACTATAGCATAAGGAGTGCCTCTATTCAATGTGTAAGAAGTACCCCCAAAGCCATGCAGTAAGTATGTTTGCTCCAGACAACAGCTCCAAGATGGGAGAGTCCAGGATAGGTCTTTATAATGACAAAGTTCCAACATCTGGTTATGAGTTGCAAGTAGGCTCTAGATAAGTCATATAAGTTTGTGGGCCTCAGTTTCTCTACCTGTCAAATGGGTTTAACTGGCTCATTCCCAAATAAGTAGGGATGTGTAACTCTCTGTGAAGTTTAGAGGACTGGATGCCAGGGCTGGACAGGAGGATAGGGTTTTCAGGCTGCAGGATATGGAGAAAAAGGAACACAGAAAGATATCCAGGGGTCGAGTCAGGATCAAGAAAAATAATGGCTAGCAAAGCAGTTCTGGAGAAACTGTCCTAGGCTGAAGGTACATTTGAGGGACTAATGAAGCACTTCCTGTATGTAAGAAATGAACTGCTATGGATACTAAACTATTACAAGAACTCTATCATGTCTGCTCATCTCAAAGAGTTGTTCTGCAATTCAAATGAGATAATATGTGTGATGGCAACTCAAATGTCAGAAGTATCATAATTGCAAATTTATGAAAAAATTTTCCTTATACACCAGAGGAAAAAAATATGGCCTCACCATTGAAGGATAAACCAGACTTCACAGCTCTTTGATGCATTCAGGCTTTAGAGTTAACATAAAGACAAACAAATTAGTTATTCTATGGTTATTGGTCATCAAATCTGAGAACAGAAAGAGAACATTGTGTTTCTAGATCAGAGCCCTGTGTTGGACACCTGGCTGTGCCACTTAGCAATTATGTGACCTCAGGCAAGTAGTGCAACCTTGGTTGTATCATCTGGGGAAAGGACGGGGCTAATCATGCCTGGTTTAGTAGTATGAGCAGATTCTCGTTAGGATTAAATTAGAGACTGCAATGTGAAAGCACTTTGCAAATGAAATGTGCTGTATAAATGTAAAAATAGGTAAAACTTAAAGCTAAAAATGCAACCTTTTATAAATTTCACCAGCCCTCAACCCACTAGCAAGCTTTGCCCTGGCATTGCACACTGCATACTTCTGATAAATCTACCCCCGAAAACAAGTGGAGGAAGCCCCTGAGTGGACTGGACCTAATGCATTTGCTCCATTGCTATGGCGTACACACACAAGGAGCTGTGTCATTCTCCTAGAAAGTGATATGCTCCTGTGAGCAGACCTGGGATGGGGTACTCTGTCCCCTGAATGACACCAGCCTGACTGGCCAAGTTCACCCCGAGGCTATGACTACAAAGAGAGTACCTGGAACGGCATCGGGACACTCTCAGAAAAATTGCTTCCTTCTCTGTGATGTTTTCTTCTTATTAAGAACAGGCTCTCCTCAGCTGATATGCTGTAGAAGGAGAAAGACAAGCGACATTCAAAGGCTCACTGCCAAGGACTTGATTGGAACCATGATACCGAACGTGTCTTCTCCGACCTGCCATGCCCCCGTTGCCCAGGCCCCGCCCTTTCAGCGTATGGGCATTTGCAGTGAAAACCAAGTGGCCTGCTTGGCTCATCCTTAATGATCTATCTTATGGCACTATTTAGGGCTATATTTAGATGTTGCAGATAGATTAATAATAAAAAATTGCAGAAAAATGTTCCCCAAGTTTAATGAGCTTTTATTTATTTTGTTTTAATTGGCATTGTTATCATGGACAGATTTAGAACCAGGCAGAAAGGGTAGGGACTTGGTTCTTTACCAGACTGAGCCTTAATTTTATTTTTATTTTCACTGTGTGATTTTTTAAGCTGCATAATTAATGTGTGCAAGGTCATAAACTCAGATAATATAAAGTAGCAACAGAAAAAGAGGAAGGTTTCTTTACTACTGTTTAAGATATAAAAAGGTTTTTTTAAATTAGAAACAAAGACAAACATATAAGAAACTGCAATTAAAGTTAGAGGTAAAAATAAAACATAATTGTAATTAGAACCAGATGGGGAAAAAACAGTCCTTAATAGATCAGGTCAATTTTAGTAAAAGTGTACCCTCTGACCAATAAGTATAAAAGGAGATTATAAACAAATTACTAATTAGATTTTTATAAATAACTAATCATAGGTAAAACAGAAAGGTGCAAAATTATAACAGATTAAAGAGTGGTACATTATTTATTTTCAAGCATCTATAGCAAATGCCTAGACAAAAGTTAATTACGATGCCTCTTACCAGGTCTATTTAATGTTCATTGCATCACTAATAAAGTTCATTTCATTTAGGTGTTTGCAGCTTCAATGTTTATACTTGGTTTAAATATTAGAAATATAATCCTTTCTTGTAATATCACAGTGTTAAGTGATATGCAGAAAGAATGTTCTATTTTATTCTATATATATATATATATATTTTTTTTTTTTTTTTTTGAGGGTTGAGTGAGAAGGTATCAATCACCTTTGCAAACCTAGTCTCAAAAGTCATGTTCAGGATGAATGCTCTTTGCATTTATCCATTTTTATGAACTAACTAAGCTAAGTCAGTTTATTTCCATACATGGGACTGATGAGATAACACATTTTTACTGGTATACATGCCAGGTTCAGGCTTATTTTTCTTTGTCTGCATTCCTACTCTGAAATGGGGATGATAGTAAATAGGAAACCCTTGCTTATTTTTTTCATTGAAAAAATTTGACATATAACATTGTGCAAATTTAAGGTATACAACATGCTACTTTGATACATTTATATATTGTAATATGATTATCACTGTAGCAATATTTATCATATTACATAACTATAGTACAATAATGTCTATATTCATTATACTGTGCATTAGAGCTCTATGGCTTATTTATTACTTGTTGCAGGTCTGTACACTTGATAAAACATCAATCTTATTATCCCACCCCCTCATCCACTGATAACCACCAATTTACTGTTTTTTATGAGTGACTTTTTTACATTTCACATATAAGTGATACCATGCAGTATTTGTCTTTCAATGCCTGACTTATTTCACTTAACATAATGTATGCAAGGTCCATCCATGTTGACACAAATGGCAGGATATCCTGATTTCTCATGGTTGAATAAATATTTCATTGTGTATATGTACCACATATTTTTTATCCAGCCATCCACTGTCAGGCATTTAGATTGTTTTTATATCTTGTCTTTTGTGAATAATGCTGCAATAAACATGGGAGTACACATATCTCTTTACAACTCTGTTTTCATTTCCTTTGGGTATATACCCAGAAGTAGAATTGCTGAATAGTATGGTACAACTATGCTTAATTTTTTGAGGAACTTCCATATCATTTTCCATAGTGGTTGGAGCAATTGCATTCCCATCAAGAGTGTATAAGGAGGGGATTTCAGCCAAGTTGGAGGCCTAGACAGACACACTGGGTATCTCTCCACAACTAAAAAGGAATAGAACTACCTCAAACTAGAGACAACAAGAAGTTCCAGAAAATCAAGTTGCATGGAAGTCCAGCAAACAAAGATAAAAAGAAGAAATACTCA
The DNA here is from genome assembly GCF_987537825.1 of Furipterus horrens. Classification (NCBI taxonomy): domain Eukaryota; kingdom Metazoa; phylum Chordata; class Mammalia; order Chiroptera; family Furipteridae; genus Furipterus; species Furipterus horrens. The sequence goes on from NW_028327180.1 coordinate 84,830,712, forward strand.
TCCAGACAGGTAGGAGGGGTGGAGCTGGGGCAGAGAGGACACAGTGTGGTGGCAGCAGCAGCGGTGGTAGCAGCAGGCCAGCGGAAAGCACAGTCGCATGTCTTAAAAAGTGGGGAAGGACACCTGGGGAGCATTCCCAGCTCCTGACCAGACCGCGCAGCTCACGGTTGCAATGCCAGGGAAAATCAAGCCTTATTGCCTCTGACTGTGCAAACCAGTGGGAGTTGGGGAGGAGGAAGAAACTGCCAATCTCTCAGCAGAGTCCGCTTGTTTAAAGGGCCCCCACGGTCCTAGAATGTCCGCAGACCCACCCACTCTGGGAATGACGACCAGGGCAAGAGCTAGAGAGGCACCAGTCCATTAGGAAAGTGAGAGAAGTGCCTGGAAAAGGGGCGAGTGCTGAACAAGCGGCATTGTTCTCTCTCTGACCCCTCCCCCACATACAGCACCACAACGTGGTGAAACAGGTCACCCTGTACTGACAAATACCTAAGGCTCCACCCCTTACAATGTAACAGGGGCGACAGCTCTACCTAAGACACAGAGGCAAACAAACACAGGAGCCTATCAGAATGAGGAGACAGAGAGGTATGGCCCCAAAGGGGGAATAGATCAAGGTTCCAGTGGGAGAACTAAGCGACGAGGAGATAGCCAACCTAACAGATGAGGAGATAAGACAACCTAACAGATGCAGAATTCAAAACACTGGTGATAAAGATGCTCACGCGCTTGACAGATATGCTTGAGTATGGCAAATGCATAAGGGAAGAAGTGAAAGCTATGCTAAATGAAATGAAGGAAAATCCACACAAAATCAATGGTAAAGGGAAGGTAAGCAGGGTTCAAATCAATGATTTGGAACATCAGGAAGAAAAAAAGAGTCAACCAGTACAGAATGAGGAAACAAGAACTGAAAAAAAATGAGAGGCTCAGGAACCTCTGGGACAACTTTAAACATGTGGGTCATAGGGGTGCCAGAGGAAGAAGAGGAAGAGCAAGAAATTGAAAGCTTATGTGAAAAAATAATTAAGAAAAACTCCCCAAATTTGGCAAAGGAAATAGACACACAAGTCCAGGAAGCACAGAGAGTCCCCAACAAGCTAGACCCAAAAAGGACCACACCAAGACACATCATCATTAAAATGCCTAAGGTCCAAGATAAAAAGAGAATCTTAAAAGCAGCAAGAGAAAAGAACAGAGTTACCTATAAAGGTGTGCCTATAAGACTATCGAATGATTTTCAAAAGGAACTTTGCAGGCAAGAACGGACTGGCAAGAAGTATTCAATGTGATGAAAAGCAAGGACCTACAACCAAGACTATGCTATCCAGCAAAGCTATCATTTAGAATGGAAGGGCAGATGAAGTACTGCCCAGACAAGGTAAAGCTAAAAGAGTTCATTATCACCAAGCCATTATTATATGAAATGTTAAAGGGACTTATTTAAGAAAAAGAAGGTCGAAAGTATGAACATTAGAATGACAACTCGTGGCTGTCAACACCTGTATCTAAAAAATAAAAACAAAATCCAACTAAGCAAACCAGAGTGGGAACAGAATCATAAGTATGGGGATCATTTGAAGGGTTATCAGCTGGGAGGGGCACGGGGGAGAAATGGGGAAATGGTGCAGGGACTCAGAAGCATAATTGGTTGGTACAAAATAGACAGGGGAAAGTTAAGAATAATATAGGGAAGGGTGAAGCCAAAGAACTTATTTGCATGACCCATGGGCATGAATTAAGGGGGATGGGATTGCTGGGAGAAATGGGCTACTGGGCAGAGGGGAGCAAGGGGGAAAAAATTGGGACTACTGTAACAACATAATCAATAAAATATACTTAAAGAAAATAAGAGTGTCTAAGGATCCCCTTTTCACCACATCCTCACCAGTATCTATTGTCTCTTGTCTTCTGGATGATAACCATTTTAACAGGTATAAGGAGGTATATCTCATTATGGTTTTGATTTGCATTTCCCTGATAATTAATGATGTTGAGCATCTTTTATGTGCTTATTGCTTTCTCATTTCAAACTATACTACAAAGACATAGAAAAAAAACAGTATGATATAGACACTAAAATAGACACATAAACCAAAGAAACAGAATAAACAGCCCATAAATAAATAATATTTAACTAATATTAACAAGGAAATAATAAAATTGGGTCCTTATCTAACACCATTTACAAAAATTAACTTGAAATGCACCAAGGACTTAAATATAAAAGCTGATACCATAAAACTCCTACAAGAAAGCATGGAAAAGAAGCTCTCCAATGTTCGTCTTGGCAATGATTTTCGGGATGTGATACACAAACAGCAAAACCAAAATTCAACACGTGGGACTACTTCAAACTCAATGAGTTCAGCACAGCAAAAGAAACAATAAACAAAAAGACAATCTAAAGAATGAAAAAAAATTTTTTGCAAACAATATATCAGATAAGGAGTTAATATACAATAAAAGGGAGATATGGGGGAGATCCTTGCTTTTATCTGTACCCTCTTAGATAGTAGCCTTTAAGGTAGTTCAGTATGATGGATAGTGCCCCAAACAAGGAGTGCTGTCAACACTACAAAAAAAGAATATAGCATGATCTACATTAAAGGAGCTCACAATATTGTTTCAGGAACCACAGTGATCTATGGAAGGAAGGAAGGAAGGAAAAGGAAGAAACAAAGGAAGAAAGGAGGAAAGGAGGAAAAGAGGAAAGGAAAGGAAAGGAAAGGAAAGGAAAAGGACAAATGGAGAGGGGAGGGAAGGAGGGAGGGGAGGAGGGCCAACCTATAATTATTTTCCCATAAAATAAAAGGTGATGTGGGAGAACAGATATTCAGTTACTGAAGACTTAGGCAAGTTTTCCTCTCACTGGGCAGCACTTCTCCCATTTTAACATAAGGGAATTAGATCACCCTAGTGACTTTCAGGTTGTTATATCCTCAACCCAATGAGATTTCAAAAATCAAATTTACATGACCAAGACAGGATCCTTAGCTCTTAGTTTTACCAGTTAAGGGCATTAAAAACAACTTCTACCTATCACCATTACTTCCCTTAAAAAACTTAAACAGCAAAGAGAGACATAATTACAGAATAAAGAACAGCTCTTTTCAAAATAGGACACTCCCTTTGTTGACTTACTCAAAAGATAGGCACTGAAGGCCTGCTGGGCACTACCTCTTCCCAGCAGCTGACGGTCTGTGGTGAGAAGGCAGAGCAGTCCCAGTGGCGGTCTCACGAGGGAGATTAGGGAGTGACAACCTTTGCAGTCTATACATTGTACAGATTTTATTTATCCACTCTGCCATGGACTAGTGACAACAGGCAAACAACCCGTTCTTACACCAGAATTTGGAAGCTCCTGCTCCCATGGATCAATAGTAAATAGCAAGTGAGAACGGGGAAGTATCAATGTTGCCTGGAATGATTTAAACCTACTAAAAGAATCGAAGACACAAAAGGCATTTTATTTTGATTTGAGTAAATAAGAAGTCCTCAGCCTTGCTTGGAATTCATTTTTCTTACTCACTGGCAGAAACAGTAATACAGTCAAGGAATTATTAGTTATCAACATCATCTTTACTCTATTAGCCTCTCTGGTTATGTAAAATGGGGATGGCGTTTTAACTTTTACAGAACACCAGAAGGAAGAGATGACATCATGTTTCCAGGAGAGAACAGAAAAGCGAGTCCTTTTCATTTAGGTGGTTTCTTTGCTTTGACGGAAGGGACTATAAAGCCGCTGGGGAGGACAGCTCCAGGGTTTCTCCAGGGCTAACTGAGAAGGTGAGTGAGGGCGCCGATGCAGCCACTGCCTGCGTCTTGCCGTCAATTGTTTAGCCATGTGACCAAGGCCTTGACAAGTTTAATTTTGGGTTTTTTTGATAATTATTTACAATGAAAGAGAGTGAACAAATGACCTCCCACGGGTTTCACAGCAAGAGATAGGCAAGACGAAATTGTTGTCTCTCACCCTCAGGGTTCTGTTACATCAGATCTAACCTGCAGGAGGAATGACTTGAGGAGAAATTAAAAGGAGTAAAACTGGAGAATACACTCAGGCCTACTAGGCTGGCAAAAATTGGGGATGGGGCAGACTTGTGGCATAAGTAAGTACAGGCAGGGCACAAATCACGTCAGCGCTGAGTCATGAGAGGGATGGCTAAAGGACACCCAGTTGTCATGGAGAAGCACAAAGTGAAAGAAACTAACAATAATGCTGAAGTACAAGGACATGGTAACTGGGAAAGACATTGACATTGACTCAGGGAACGAGGAGACCTTTGTTCTAGCTCCGATTCTATTGCTAATTCACTGCATGACATAGGGGAAATCACTTTCCTTCTTTCTGCTGCAGTCATCTCTTTGCTGTAGGTACTGGATGGGTTAGGTGATCCTGAGCCGTGGGATGGATGGATAAATGGGTGGATATACATACATACTCAGGAAGCAAACAGTTGGTGATTGAGAGTAAGGAGACTGTAGTCAGAAAACAGACCAGGGTTCAAACCTGGATCTACCACTCACCAGCTACATAGCAAAGCCATGTTACTTATCTCTGCCTAATTCTCTTAGTTGGTGACACAGGATTAAGAATAATACCAACATTATATGGTTTTGTTATGATTAAACAAAACAAGCATGTAAAGCTCTTAGTGCAATGGCGGGCATCCAGTGCTATTATTCCTCATGGCCACTGCAGACTGGACTTCCCAGGTCAGTCATATCCCCACCAGGCAGCAGCTGCAGCAAAGATCAAGTCTCTCCAGGCCCTTTTGCTTGTCATCTGACTACACAAAATAACAAACCAGCAGCCTGATTGAAGGAAGTGAACTTTTAGAGTTATCATCAGATGTGAAAACTAGCAACCAGCACATTTTTCCCTTGTGCCTGTGGTGGCACACATCAAAAACTGTGTATGTGTGTGTGTGCACGCACGCACACGCACTTGCACACGCATGTGCATTTTTGTAATGGAAGCTTCTGCAAACTAGAAATCACACTGACTCTGCCCCCTTGCTTCTGCCTCCTTGTGCTCCCTGGCTATAGTGCCGTGGTTGAATCAGAAGAGGTGTCAAATACTGCAGGACCGGGGAAAACAGACAAAGAAGGCAGCTTGTTTCTCTTAAGGATAAATCCTCTCTGATAGAAATATGAGTCCCTGCCAATATTTTCTTTTTCTGGAAAGACAGGTCTGTCTTCACTATATTGAGTATTTCATAAAATTTTCCCAAAGTAAAAGAAATTCAATGTAACCCAAATTTATCACATACCTATCACAACTCAGGCAGTGGATGGGCTGTGCAAGGAGGAGGGTTTATGAGATCAATAAAACTCTTTCCCCTGCTCTGCTTCCCCTCACCATCCTCTAAATACAAACACATGTGCTTCGAGAATTAAAAAGCATGTATACCCAACACAGTGGTCCTCAAAGTCTGTTCCCCCACCAGCAGTATAGCATCAGCTGGGACTCCGTTGGAAATACAGATTCTCAGACCCCACTCCAGTCTCTAGAATCGGAAACTCCGGGGGTGGTTCCCAGCAGTCACTTTTAACAAGCCCTCCAGGGGATTCTGATGCACATTCAAGTTCAGGAAACTTCTCCAGCAGAACTTTCCACTGAGTGTCTCTTGAGAGGAAATTCACACCCAGGCAACCTCATGTTCTACCAGAGAATCTACGTTTGACCTTGAGGAAATTAGTCAATATTCTTGTGCCTCAGTGTCTCAACTATAAAATGGGAACAAAATATCTTTCCTCCTTTGAAGCATATCTGGTATATGCTTGTGGCAGTCTTGAGACAGTGCTTCGCTGACATCCTGCTACAGGAAGCGTGACATGGGGTCCCCACAGACCCCCACATATGCACTGACACCACGCCTCCCTCTGGTGCAGCTGATGGCTGGATCCACAGAGCTGGCTAAAGCAGACCCATCTTAGGGGACATGGGCTCTGCAGGGGGCCGGCATCATCTTGAGACGATCTGATGGCTTTCCTGAACGTTCTGTAGACCGTATAGCAGCTTGGGATGATTCAGCCAGCCTTCTCTCTCTTCTTCACTTAGGGCTCATTGCGCCCTGACTCACCCCATCTTCTCAAATCCCTCCCGCTTCCTTTCACACAGGCATTTTCCCTCATAAAATCCTGGCATATTTAATCCCATCTTGGTGCCTTTGTGACAGAGGACCCAGATTAATGCACTTGTCTCAGCCATTTATCTATTTTAAGGAATTCTAGTCAAAGGACATATACCCTCTGCTCTGGAAGAAGTGGGCTGATAACCCCCTTCATGGTTGCTAATCATAAATCATTATCCTACTTTATTAGATTTACTAGAAGAAGATGTAGATATGAATAAGATTAAGATATACTACCTCAAAACAGGCCACTTTGCCATAGATTAACATTGAGCTGAATGCATTTGAGAATTAACAGCTTTAGGAAGAGTTCTCTGCCCTTCTGTTTTCTGCCTAAAGCAGAGCACAAATCCGTTTTTGTAATGATGTAAATTTCCCTCGTGAAGGTACCTCCTCTCCCATTCTAAGCAGAAGAGGCTGTTACCACTGGAGACGGAAGGTCAGCACCAAGATGCCTCAGCAGCGTAAACAAACTTACTAAGATAACCCTTATCTTCTGTTGTTTCTTCTTCTGATGTAACTCAGCAAAATGAGTTAGTTTTTCTTTTTCCTCTTTCTCTGCTTGATACTTTCATAAGCTGTAATTGTTTCAGAAGGATAATGACACAATCAGCAGGTCTGATTCCGGCTGGATCCTTCCTCCCTGAGAAGGGACATGGCTCTATATGCACCTCAGCCCATACCTTTCAGATATGAGAGACTTTAATAACATAAAAATATCCATGACTCTCTGTTTTTCCAGAAATGAGGTCTCATATCTCACCATGTTTTAATTAAGTAATAAGTTATATGTCAAGAGTAATTAAAGCCTTGAAGGTCAAACCTTGCTTAATTAAAAAATTGGAAGGGCCTCTTTTTGTTCAACTATTTTGAAAGCACCAGAGACCTTTAACACCTACCTGGGGAGTCAAAGGAAATAAAGATGTGGCCAAACAGGCTAATACACTGCCTTGGAATTCAGCCCCACGCTCCCTCCTGCTGGGCAGCACTGGCCTCCACAAAAGCCTATACTTGTGATACCTCAATTGAATTTATGGCACCATGACCTAAGGCAGCAAACAGGTAATGTTCTGAAAGTGCTATTAAATGGCCGAGAACTTCAGCATTTGTTAGGTTTTAACTAATGTTATGAAAATGTTACAAAATGTTAAATCTTTGATGGGCCCTTTATTCTCAGTATCTCCCCCTCTTTCACCCCCGCCCCAGGCATGATCCTAGAGGCACCTTCATTAGAATCCTCTTAGGACTTGGATACAATCCAGATTCTTCAGCCCTCCCTCAAATCGATGCATCAGTATCTCTGGGAAGGGGACCCTGGAGTCTGCATCTTATTAAGTCCCCTAGGAGATTTTTATGCGCACTGACATTTGAGAAACTATAGATCTAGTCCATTTCTCTCATTTTTATCCATGAGAAACTTAAGACTCAGAGGGATGAAGCATCTCTGTCAACCCCTTCTGGGGGCAGAAGTACAAGCATGCCTTCTCATTCCATGTGCAGGTCCTCTTCCACCAATCGGACTACCTAGGTGAACCCGTGCAGCAGGGCTCTGCCACTTTTAGGTTAATAGATATGCTTGAAGAAGCATCCTTGCCCCAAAGGGTTGTTTGTCACAGTGACTAATAATATTCCTATACTCAAGGTTTAAAACATATTAGCCATCTTCTTATGCCATAATCCTGAGCACCACTCCGCCCCATGCATTTCTTTGCTGCCTTCTTGCAATTATATTTCTATCATTAACACTTCCTGCTTCTCTGAATTTTACCAATCTAGATATTCCTGTATTAAGAGACTCTGGACATTCCTACAGTCATACTTTTTTTTATAATTGTAATCCCAATTGTCTAAATAACACAAGCACCCAGATATCACTGATCTTATAAATTCACACAACATAAAACTGCAGAAGGAGCACAGACTTAAGAACCCGAAGAAGACTTGATTTCTAATCACTTCTCAGTCACTGACTCACGTTAGGCAGGACATTTCCTCCTGAGTCCCTGTTTCCTCATTTGTAGAATGAGGGAACAGTTCTTAAATACTGGTACCTTTTCAGTTATTTTATTCTGTGAAGGAAAGCAGGAAACCCAGGACCCTGAGCTGTCATTAACTCACATTGGTTTTTAGAAGTGTGAACAATCAGGAGATACAAATACCTCTAATTATATCAAGCGTCCAAGGAAACAACTGTCAATGTATTCTATGATTTGGCTGGTGAGGATCTCCAGGAATTGTTGAATTCCCTGTGGTTAGGGGGAAGAAGTCAATGAGCTCCTGCTGGAGGTGTTAATGAGGTCCCAGCATTGGGGGAGGGGGAGCAGAAGAGACTATAGTACTGAGAGAAAGGGAGAAAACACAGTATTCTCTCACTTATCGCTGGTATTATGTTCCAGACCCCCACCCCCCGCGAAGTAGGATCCTTACATTTATTCTACACTCTTAAACATATGTAACTTGAACAACATACGTATACAGCACTGCAAAATCCTGCGATATAGCGAAAAATCCGCAATAAATAATGAAATACAATATTTTTAAAAATCCCGTGATACAGTGAGGCCGTGGAACCACGATATAAAGAGGGACTACTGTATCCCCAGGGGAGGTGGTCCACCTATGCTCTATCTGCAAAGGCCAAGGAGGCTAGGGAGCAAGAGTCTCCTCAAAGAAGCAGAGCAGAAATTTGACTTTCAGCAGAGGAAGTTCAGCTTAGAACACACAGTGGCTAACCAATTCAAGCTAATTCTCAAGTGACTCAGGAAGAAAGGCATGTGTAGGTTTGGTTTCTCTTCAGTAATTCCACAGCCAAAAAGAAAAACTAATAGAAATGTGCCCTGGGCACCTAATTACCAATGGGACCTCCTGAGATGTTAAGGACATCTCTGGATTTGCAGAGAAGAAAGCTGATTTGAATTTCACCTGTCACGTCATTGTATGAAGTGCTTAATACTTCTATGACTCCCCTATTTCCCTCCTAGACTGGGATAAATAATGCCTTCACTATCTCTCTCACGTGGAGGGAAAGAAACACAGGTTAATATGAGATGAGATGATGTAGTCATATTAAACTTTAAATTATTATTCAACTGTAGAGACTAAGAGACAGATTCTAGAGACAGATTAGATTTCAATCACTGTTCTTTCACTTCCCCAGTGGGGGAGATTGTGTAACTCATTAGAAATTTCTAATCCTCTGTTTCTTAAGATGAGAAATCAGGAAGAACATCACTCGGTATTTTACATGATTGTCTGAAGGCTAAGCAAGATGAAGTGACGTGCTGTGTGTGCCTTAGAAAATGCAAGAGTGAATGCTAGCCATTGTCATCCTCCTCCTCATCATCACTATTACCGTTATTAGAACATACTTCCACTGTGCTGGATCATAACTAAGCTCAAAGGACATGAAAAAAAACAAGCGTATACTCAATGCTTTGTCTCAGGTAATGGTTTTCTCTTAATGTTCAGGGGATAGAAAACTGGATCCCAATCCAACCAAGAGCCAAAGGGAACTTCCAGAGAAGAACTGATGTAGACAGAGAGAACTGGCAGTGTGGGTGTGGCCCCATTTCTGATGTTTGATAGGTCTACCTATCAAAGGTAGAAGCCTCCAGCTCTTCGCCTCGCTAGCTGGAACATCAGGACCATGTGTCCCGGACTTACTGCAGACCTTCCGTGGATCAATGGTGCCAGGAAAACCGCCGTCATCGACAGGGAACTGGCACGACTAAACATTGACATTGCGGCTCTACAGGAGACCCGGTTGGCCGACAACGGAACTATCAGAGAAACCAACTACACCTTCTACTGGCAAGGGAAGTCTCCGGACCAACCAAGACAGCACGGTGTTGGGTTCGCTGTGAAGAACACGCTTGTTAACTCCATAGAGCCACCCACAGGAGGCACAGAGAGATTACTTACCCTCCAATTGTCAACAACTTTCGGCCCAGTCAGCATTCTTAGCGTGTACGCCCCAACCCTCTGCACCACCACCGAAGAGAAAGAACAGTTCTACCATGCACTGGACGAAGCGTTATCCAAGATCCCCAGAAGTAACGCTCTTTATCTCCTTGGAGACTTCAACGCAAGAGTAGGAGCCGACCACATGGCCTGGCCCACCTGCCTCGGAAACTTTGGGAGAGGAAAGATCAATGAGAATGGTCAGCGACTGCTTGAGCTTTTGTGTCACCACGGCCTGTGCCTGACAAACACATTCTTCAAGTGCAAAGAGATCCACCAGGTGTCATGGAGGCACCCCCGCTCCTGCCACTGGCACCAGCTTGACCTCGTCATCACCAGAAGAACGGATATTGGCAGCACCCTCCTCACCCGCAGCTACCACAGTGCAGACTGCGACACGGACCATGCCCTCGTGGTAAGCAAGGTGCGCATAATGCCGAAGAGGTTGCACCACTCCAAGATGAAGGGTCGCCCACGCATCAACACCAGTTGTGCCAGCAACCCAGTTAAGACCCAGCAATTCATCAACAGGATGGAAGATGCACTCGGTGAGGGAATGGCAGCAGATGACATTATCGAATCCAATTGGCCACGTCTCCGCGACGCCATATACAACTCCGCCATTATTGCTTACGGGAAGAAAGAGCGGAAGAACGCTGACTGGTACGAGGCTCACTGGGAAGAAATGGAACCCGTGATCGAGGCTAAGAGGAAGGCCCTACTGGCTTACAAGGTCACGCCCACTCCCAGTACACTTCAAGCTCTACGGGCTGCCAGGAACAACGTCCAGAAGACCGCCCGCCACTGTGCCAACACCTATTGGCTAAACCTGTGCAGAACCATCCAGGAAGCCGCCGATATAGGCAACGCACGAGGAATGTATGAGGGTATCAAGAAGGCAACAGGCCCAATCCCCTCCAAGATCGCCCCCCTTAAGTCCAAGACAGGTGAGGTCATCACTGACCAGGAACAGCAAATGCGGCGGTGGACCGAGCACTACCTCGAGCTGTACGCAATGAGGAACACCGTAACAGACACTGCTCTTAACGCCATCCCAGACCTACCAGTCATGGAGAAGCTAGACACCCCACCTACTGCGGCAGAGCTCGGCAAAGCCATCGACCGCCTCGCTTGCGGGAAAGCACCAGGAAGCGACGGAATCCCTCCAGAAATCCTAAAGAGCGGGAAACCAGTCCTGCTACAGCCGCTCCACCATCTACTCTGTCTCTGCTGGAAGGAGGGTTACATCCCCCAGGATATGAGAGACGCCAACATTATCACCATGTACAAGAACAAAGGAGACCGCAGCGACTGCAACAACTACCGGGGCATCTCTCTCCTCAGCGTCGTCGGCAAAGTATTCGCCCGGGTCGCTCTTGCCCGCCTGCAGACCCTTGCTTCCCGCGTCTACCCAGAGTCCCAGTGTGGCTTCAGAGCTGGCCGATCAACAGTGGACATGATCTTCTCCCTACGCCAGCTGCAGGAGAAGTGTCACGAGCAGCATAAACCACTCTACCTCGCCTTTATCGACCTCACAAAGGCGTTTGATCTGGTCAGTCGAAGCGGACTCTTCAGCTTGCTACGGAAGATTGGCTGTCCACCACATCTGCTTGCTGTGGTCATGTCCTTTCACGACAACATGCACAGCACGGTGTCCTACAACGGCGCAACCTCTGAGGCCTTCCCAGTCAGCAGCGGAGTAAAGCAGGGCTGCGTCCTCGCGCCTACGCTGTTCGGAATCTTCTTCTCCATGCTCCTCCAATACGCCTTTAAGGACTGCAGCGAGGGTGTCTTCATTCACACCAGATCCGATGGCAAGCTCTACAACCTGGCCCGTCTATGAGCCAAGACCAAAGTCAAAGAGGTGCTCATCCGTGAGATGCTCTTCGCTGACGACGCAGCCTTGACATCACACTCCGAAGAGGGACTCCAGCAGCTAGTCACTTGCCTTTCCCACGCATGCAAGGAGTTCGGACTAGCCATCAGCCTGACGAAGACGAACGTTATGGCTCAAGGCACGGGGACTCCCCCATGCATCACCATCGACGGATACACCCTGGAGGTTGTCAACGACTTCACTTACCTCGGGTCCACCATCTCGAGTTCTCTGTCAGTTGACTTGGAGGTCAACCAGAGAATCGCCAGGGCAGCCACAGTTATGGCCAAACTGAACCGGTGAGTGTGGAACAATTCCAGCCTCACTGAGAAAACCAGACTGCGCATCTACCAAGCCTGCGTACTCAGCACTCTCCTCTATGGCAGCGAGACGTGGACCACCTACGCAAGGCACGAAAGGAAACTCAACAGCTTCCACATGAGGTGCCTGCGACGCGTCCTGCATGTCGCCTGGCAGGATAAGGTTCCCAACACCGAGGTGCTGAAGCGAGCCAACATGAGCAGTTTGCATGCAGTTCTTAGTGAGAGACGCCTCAGGTGGCTCGGCCATGTCAAAAGAATGGATGCAGGCCGTATCCCCAAAGACCTCCTCTACGGCGAGCTAGCAGAAGGCCAGAGGATGACAGGGCACCCAAAACTGCGGTTCAAAGACATCTGCAAAAAGGATATGACACAATGCTCCATCAATCTCAACACATGGGAAGTTCAAGCAGACGACCGCCTAGCCTGGAGGCTCGCGGTCAGACAAGGTACGTCACGCCCAGAGGCTGCGCGCAACAAGGAGGCGGTCCAGAAAAGATCGAGGTGGAAGCAGCGTCAACAGCAGCAACAACAGCCATCTGCCTTCACCTGTAACAAGTGCGGCAGGGATTGTCACTCCCGAGTCGGACTGCACAGCCATTCTCGGCGGTGCAGATAGACTCTCAAGAAGCTACGCCATCGTCTCTTGAGACGGACGGCTGCCGATGACGATGATGATGATGATGATAGGTCTACCATATTCCTAACCATATCATCTCTCCAATTCACTCCTTTATGTGAATTTTTAATATTCTATTACATTTTTACTGTGAAATATAACACAAATAGAGAAGATATGTAAAGCATCAATGCACAGCTTAATATGCATTATAAAATAGACCTGTGTATCCACAGATGGATGTGTACCCACCACCTAGGTAAAGAAATAGACATAAATAGCACTTCAGGATCACCCACCTCCTCACCCTGCCACTGTCCTAACTTAATCCTTTCTGTCTCCCATGGGAAACCACTATCCTGAGTTTTATAGTGTTCACTTCCCTGATTTTCTTTATAATTTTACTGTTTAGGCATGCATTCCTAAACACTGTAGGTTTTTTTAAACATAACAATATTATGCAGATGCAAGTCGCACATTGTGCTGTTTGCTCACTGAAAATGTGCAATTCAATGGTATCATTTAATAGATAAGTGTTCCTAATTTCAGTGTAGTCAAATTTTTATTTTTTATTGAAAGAGTTTATGTCGAATTAAAATTATGTTTTTCCTGAAATGCTTGTTAGAATTCTCCAGTTAAGCCATCTGAGCTTGGAGTTCTCTTGGTAGAAATGTTTTTAATTACAAATTTAATTACTTTAGTAAGTATGGAATTATTCAGTTGTCTTTTTTTTTCCCTGGGTCAATTTTTAAAGATTTGGTCTTTTAAAACACTTAGTGGCATAAAGTGGCTTATAATGACTCATTATTCTTTTAATATTTATAGAATTAAACATGATGTCATATTTTCCCATTTATTATTGTCACATCTTTTTTTTTCTCTTTTTATCTGTCTCACGGGTGGCTTATAACTTCAGAATTATTTCAAAGAAATAATGTTTGGTTCTGTTGATTCTCCCTATTGCATATTTGCATTTTTTAAATTAATTTCTGCTGTTATCCTCTCTGCTTTCTTTGAATCTATTTTATTAGTTCTTTCTAACTTCATTCTGTAAATGCTTGGCTTATTAATTTTCAGCTTTCTTAACTTCTATTATGTATACTTATAACTATGAGTTTTCCTCTAATCACTAGTTTAGCTGCCTCTGTGATTTTTTATGTGTTGCATTGTCCTTGTTATTTGATTCAAATATATTTCAATACTCTTTATGGTCTTTTAACCAAAAGTCTATTTAGAAATATATTTCTGAATATCCAAATATATGTTATTGATTATTGGAATGATTTCATCAGGGTGACAGAAAATACTTTATATAATTTCAAACATTTGGAATGTATTCAAACTTGTTTTATGACCCAAATGTGTGACTAAATTTTATAACTCTTCCTCTTATGCTTGAAAAATACACATGTTCTGCAGTTACAGCACTTAATGTTTTATTTATATACACTAAGTAAACGTAATGGTAATATTCAAATTTTCTAGATCCTTATTGAAATTTTATTTGATTATTCTATCAGTTATTAAGAAATGTGTATTAAAATTTTTCCACTGGTTTTATAACTTTGTCTATATATCCTTGTATTTTCTATTTTCATTTTATGCATAGATATTTAAAATTGTTAAATTTTTCTGGTTAATTAAACCTTTTAGCATTATGAAATGGCCTTCTTTATTGCTAGTAAGTCTTTCTGCATTAAGGTCTATTGTTTCTGTCATTAATATACCATACTAGCATTCCTTTGGTATTTGCACACAATATATTTTGTAATCCTTTTATTTCCAACCATTTTATAATTGTATGTGTAGTTTGTGACTCTTGGGTCTGGGGGCGGTGGAATCCCAAATGAGTTTTTTTTTTTATTCATTGTATTATAATATTTCTTTTTACTTCTATATGGAACTTTTAGGTCCATTAAATTTAATGTATATTTCTTTATGTATTACACTTTTTTATTTTTTTTGGCTGTCCTATGTTTCTTTTACTCTCTTTTTTAGCCTTGGTTTGGATTGTTAAAAATAATTTACATTGCTTTTTTTTTCCTGTTAGTTCAAATTTATATAATTTTCTATTGTTTGTTTGGTTACCCCCAAAATTACCCTTGCTTCTCATTCTTTTGATTAATGAAAAAACTTTAGCACACCTTAACTTCATTTGCCTTCTTTACTTTTGGCATGATACTGCTGATGAATATTCGTCTCTATGTTTTATATCAATGAGGCATTTAATTGTTTATGAAGTCACTATTCATATAGATTTACCGACAAGTCCAAAAGCTTTTACCCCAAATACCTGAATTTCAGAGTCTCAATTATTTTAGATTTTGAAAGGTGATATGAATTACTTATCACTGCCAGTGGGATCTAATCAGTACTTCATAACTGTACACATTTATATCTCCACAAAGAAATGTATAACTATTCATTTAATTGGCATAAAGACTATAAAGAGTCTAAGGACATTTCAAGTCAGGTTTAGCACCAGATAAATTCAGATCAGGTCTTGCTCTTTTTAAAGGTTTTTGGATTTTGAATTGTGGATGAGAGATTGGGAACACACCTTACACAGTGTCTGTTTTCAGGAGCTCAACAAATACTGTTGCTAACCTGATTGTCAGCAAGGAGATTCATATGTAACACTTGTTTCTGGCCAGGTGGTGGTGTTTAGGGGGCACTGTGACTTTAACAGTGCAAGCCCACCTGCCCAGCTGGCAGACATTCCTGTACCCAATATGTTTATGCAGGAAAATGTGCAACAATGACACTGTGGAGTTCGGTTAACATCTCACATAGCAGGTTTCAAGCAGGAGAGGCATCTGAACTCAGAGTCTCAGACTTCATGGACTCCTTCTTTAAAAACATCCTAACTCCAAGAGCAAAAGACATTATCACAGCTGGATGAAAACAAGAGATTCACACCAAACAATGAAGGGCAAATGACATCAGGAACGAAGAAAAGCTTCGTCGTAGATGAATGATGTGGGTGAAGATCTTGAAAAGACCATCTGAGGGGGAGAAAATTATTGTCTACCTTTCCTGAATGAAGATGTAAATAATCGGTTTCAGCTGGAAGGCTTCAAAGCCTCTGAGATTTTATGCAGAAACAAATTATTTTCAACATGGACCCAACATTTATTACGCTAATTATACCATTATTCACATCCTTCTACTACAGTGTTTTAACATGCATGCATTTTAAAATATGGATTTACGGAACTTCTTCTCATAAATCTCTCTGGGAAAAAAAAGCTTATCAGGTGCTGTAATGGGATGGGGGAGGAGGGGAACACCTTATTCTCTTGGTGGTTTCATGTCTCCAAGCACTAAAGAGAAAGGGGCTGAAAAGTTAAGCCTAGTCTTGATAAATCATCTAGACTGAACATCAAACTATCCTTGGAGTTAAAAGTGAATGCAGTCTTTAAGACAATCTCAAAGAGACCTAAACAAATCGTTTGCTGCCTTATGTAGGAGTTCATTAACTGTATGTGAATTACTTAAGCTACTTGAAGTCATTAGAGGCAGTAGGATTGACAAATAAGGAAGCAATGCTGAAATAAAATCACCCAGTGCTTTAACTGATGCAGGCAAATGACTGCTCTCATACATTGTTGGTGGGAGAATAAATTGTTACAACCTTTTAGGAAATTAATCTGGCAATATCAGTACAATTGAAAATACAATTGGACACAGCAATACCACTTTTGGGAAATCTATCCCATAAAAACTAAGTGTCAGTACATAATGATCTGCATACATACACAGTGTTTATTCTCTCAAGAAGTATTTATTGAATACCTACCCTGTGCCACTCATGAAGGCCAGACAAAGGCTCTGCTCTTACAAAGCTTACATTCTAAGGGACAGAAATGGATTGTAAATATCTAAGGGAAACTATCAGACACATGTAAATGTTATGTAGAGGCTCTAAATGGAGCAATGTGATAACTTGTAACTTGAAAATGGGTGATAAAGGAAGGGCCCTCTGAGCCGGTGACATTTAAGCTAAGTGACCAAGAAGAATCTAGCATTGGAAAAACGAGGTGAACTTTATACTTAGAAAAGCCTGATAACCTGCATATCAGCAACAAAGCAATGGTTCAATTAAGGACGTTATGAAATGTTACACTTCAAACTTAATATGCCTTAAAAATGTAACTTTTGGTCTGTCTCTCTCTTGAAAATACCTGCTCATTTTGTAGTCTGTCTCACCTGACTTCGTGGCAACTCTTCTTCCATTTTAGGATAAGGGCCTTAGCATCATCCTTGGCTCTACATTTTGTCTTACAATCCCTGTCTGGTCCCTCGGCAAATCTGGGGACTCCACCTTGAGAATATGCCTAGAGTTATCACTTCATACCCCACCCACTGGCACATCCTGCGGCACCATCCTTCTCCTCGGCTTTTACAACGGCCTTCTAACCAGGCTCCCTGCTTTTATAAACCCTAGTCACTCTTCAGTCCGGTCTCAGCACAGCAGCCAGAAGATCCCGTTAAATATAAATCACGGCATGTCATTCCTTAGATCAAAATCATTGGTCTCTTTCAGAGTAAAATCCATAGTCTTTGCCAAGACATTTAAGGCCCTACAGGAACTGACCCATGTGGCTCTGGCCTTGCTACTTCTACTCTGTCCCTTGGTCACTTTACTCCAGCAGAGCCAGGCCCCTTGTTGTTCCTTGAACACCTGAGGACACTAGTGCCCAGGAATATGGAACTTACCCTCCCGTTTCCCCAAACACAGCTAACTCTTTACACGCCAGTCCTGACTGGTTGCATTAGGCAAGATGCAACACCCAAAACTTTAATCTCCTTTTCCTACTCTACTTTCTCCTCAGTGGGTGTCACTATCTAAAGGATTTTGCCCAATTACATTGTCATTTTCTCTCTCCCCTTCATTAGAATACAAGCTCCATGAAGCCCAGGGCTGTTGTTTAACTCACTCTGTATCCCCAGTGCTTAGAGCAGTGTCTGATGCATGACAAGCACACCACAAGCACTTGTTAACTCCATGAGTAAAATTTTTAAAAGACACTAACCGAAGGAATATACATACTCATGTATGAATATATAGATTAGTGTGGGAGAATACAAATTACACTGTTCCCATCGATTCCCTGAAGGGAGTAGAAGGAGAGGCAATGAGGCAGTTTATTGAGGTCTTGTCTTAAGCATCTCTGAATTAATTGACTTCTTATTATAGGGGTTACATTTGTGACTTTTTTAAAAAAAGCATTATAATTTCATTTTACATAAAGCATATTGATGTCAGCAAGAAAGCATTTAAAACCCTCAAATCCAAAGATTAATCCATTTCTCCCTTTCATGATTAGTATCAGTATTTTAATTGCAAACACATAAATATTCAGCTCTGTAGCTGTTCACGCTATAAAAGATTTTGGAACTTCAGTGGATTCTAAGCTTCCCAGAGCTATAAGTCATTCCAGGCTTCCCCGGGAAAGACATGGACCCCAAGGATAATCAAAATGAACTTGGAGCAAATCAACACTCATCCAGAGATGTGTGTTGCATACTCTGATGAGTGCTGGCACTAGGGAATAGTTTGAGAAGGCTGAAAACCCAGCCATGCAGTGACTACCCAATCTTCAATTTTTTTCAAACGAAGCAGTGTGCAGAAACATAAACAAACACCAGCTGAAGGAAGTGTGGGCTTGCACGACAGTCTCTTTAACCTTCCCCTGGTACCTTTGAGACAGTTGAATAGAAGGACTTATGAACCATGATATGGGCAGGGTGAGGTGCAGAGCAGTCTGTTAACTTTTGAATAAAGTTGAAGGAATGTTTGAAAGAAATGAGAAAAGATAACCATCTTCAATTATCTTAAAAAGCAAGTTAACTGTTCTGCAGAGCTTCAGAGAATATCAGTGAGATTAGTGAAGGAAAGGTTTAAGAAGGCAACTTGTTTGATATTAGGAAAAATAAGCTGTCTAGAAACTATAATTGGCCAGTGGTAGAATGAACTGCCAAGTGTAATAACAAACCTCTTGTCACTACAAGAATTCAAGCACAGCTGAAACCTAGGTAACCAGTGACAGAAGTGCAACAGATGACCTTACTACCAGGTGAGGAATTAGATCAAGCTCCCTTCTAGTCTCAGGTTCCAGGAGTCCACGTATTACAACTCTTCATTGCAAGGGACAGAAACTCTCCCTTTGCTTAAACTGCACAATTCAAAAGCCCCAGATACGACCCTAGCTTCAGGTGTGGCTCAATTCAAGAGCTTACGGTTTTGTATCTCTTCTTTCTCTTTCTTGCTTTTTTTTTTTTTTTTTTTTTTTTTGGCTTAATTCTCAGGCAGACTCATTCACATGCCAGCAACGCCTCTCAGCAATCCCAAGCTTATACTATCCTCATACCTAGAAATCAGGAGAGCAAAAACACGCTCCCTCAGTGGCTCATTCAGAAGTCTAGGGAAAACCTCCGTGTCCCACTTCCAGTCATGTGCCCAACGCTGAAACAATCTCAGCATCCAGGCAGATGGAACACAACTCAGCCTGGGTCATGAGCCCATCCCTGTCACAGCAAGGCAGGGCCACGTGAGCGAGAGTCCCACCGCCTGGGGGTGGACTGCTTCCCCAAAGGAAAAAACATGCTGAGCGGAAAAGTCACAGATGTCCATTATATTCTGAGAAAAGCACGTGACACCAAAAGGTTTGATTGTTACATGCACTTGATCATTTAGTGAGTTCCAAAAGAGACAAAGGTAACAGTCGTTCTTTTGTATATTACACCCAAGAAGGCAATGAGCCCCGTCCCATATTTTGTCTTAAAGAGAGCTTTTCAGAACTAAAGAAAATCATGCTGTTTTCATCCCTGTGCTGCAATGGGATGGCACTAGGGTAAGGCGAGGTACGCTGTCACTGAACATGTTTCTATCACAGATGGGAATTGCTGCTTCTTGAAATAGCTACTGATGTAAGGAGGTTAAGATTAGCTAGGGCAATGGTTTCCATTCGTAGGAATTTGTATGCTGATAATCAACCAACCATAAGGAACTGTTAGTCATCCTTTCCCTGTTTAGAAGCAGAGCTTTTGCAAAGGAAAGAGAACATATACATGTAGGATATACGTGTGTGTGCTTGTGTATGTCTCCTCTGCTGTACACGTATATACAGACATTTCTAGTCTATACCCAAAATGAGTCCACATAGTTCTGATAAAAAAGGCAGAGAAGCATAATGTGTAAGAGCAGCGCTTGGCAAGCATTCTACCCAAGCGTAGATCCTGACTCCGTCACTTACTAGTTTTGTAACGTTAGGCAAAACGTTTGACCTTTCTGCATCTTATTTTTCTCACCTGTTACTAATAATAGCAACAACCCCATAAAATGACTGATGGAGTAAATGAGTGGACAGCTAAAAAGCACTTAGAGGAGGCCTGGGGCATCATGGGTGCACAATACAGTAGCGGTCATCATTATTATCACCACCGACTTCCCGTGTGTTTGTTTACCAATAGCTGACCCTCTTAGGGCCTCAGTTCCCACTCTCCAAAAGAGTGGCTCCCAGGAGTGATATTCCCACAGGGTCCTGGCATGCTCTGTTAAAATCTGCTCAGGGCATTTTTAATCATGGAATTTTCCTCACGTTATGTCAAACAACAGCCAAAGCAACACGCCAGGTTTTCAGAACCAAGGGAAAAAATAAAAAAAGCTAACAGTAAAGGACATTGATCTAATAAAGGATTGCTTATGTTAAAAATTCCAGATGTGCTATAGTTTGAAATCAAAGTAATTCTGCAAATGCAAGCTTTTCAAAAGAGAAAAGGGGGAAATATCAGAAACCGGGCATTGAATTTCTTGAAATGAATCATGGCTTTATCAAGTATTCCTTGTGACATGAATGGTACAAACATTCAGAGAGACAGAAAATGAAAACCAATTTTGTAATATTCCTTAGTAAGGTAAATGCACCATCACTGATTAATGGTTTGCTTGAATGTCTAAAAACAGTGAGGTGCAAACTTATTCTGGGTCCAGCACCTTTACTGAGAAATAATTTAAAAAATGAAGATGACAGTTTCCGTAAGTTAAATTTCTGTGTATGTCACCAAGTTCGCGTCTAACTTTGTTCCCATAAAGATGGCTTGCTGGATGTGAATGGAAACTTTCCCTTTTGGGAACCCCCATCTGTCACTGTCTAAATTGAATTCAGAGAAAGTAATTTGGTTGCTGTAAATAGGATTACGGCGCCACAGGTAGGCCAGGCAGGAGAATAAGGCAATTCTCAGAAATCAAGGCCCAGCTTCAGGAAACTAGCCTTTTAAGGGAAGAATGGGGGGAGAAACTAGCAAATATGTTAGCTCAAAGCCAAATTACCTTCAAATAAAATACATGCATTTTATGGATTGCCAAGAAGTGCCAGTAACTTTTCAGTGGTTGCTAATGCTTTTGAAGCTGCCATGATGTCACTTAATATAGTTTAACAGATATATAGGCGAGAAAGGAGGACTAGTTGGAAACAGAAAAATAGCTAATGATATATGTGCACAATGCAGAGGTAGTCTAGCTCACTGACAGCCTGAGCAAATAATCAAAAGTTATTCTAGTAAGATTTTTTGCTTGCATTTAGATTTAAAATTAACAGAACGATACGGCTGGGAAAAAAATTTAGAGGACGTCTAGTTAAATCCTTCATCTCTAGCATGAATTCTGATACTTCTCAAAAGTAGACTTTCATCTTGACTATAATATACCTAGAGTTATTTTCCAGAATAATTTTTTGCAGCATTACATAGTGTGGACTCTGAGGAAGTTCTTTTTTAAACTTAGTATAAATTAATCTCCGGGAACTTCCACACATTGATCCTAGATGGGTCTCTTTAGATTTTCTCTTTAATTATAGAAATACATGTGTTCAATTATTAAAATACTATTTATGGAGACTGTGTCACATGTGAGACACTCTTTTACAACAATAGAAAATAGTTTTTGCCCTCCAGCTGCTTACAGAGATGAAAGAGAGGGATGCATTTAGTTTCAGCACAGATCAGTTTTACATAATCTACTAGGGAGATGCATGTAAGATTTCATTCTCTTGGAGGCAAGAGAATGGGGAAGAGATGTCATGAGGGAACTCAACAGCCTGCACAAGGACAAAGGTCAGACTGGATTTCTAGCCTGTGCATTAAAATGGAGAACCCTGAAAATGTTCTGTCACTACATGTGTGTAGTTTTTGACACATGAGCATGTCATGAATTGTCATATTATAAACGTATAAGGGGTGTATTTTAACTTGATCACTTCCCTGCAAGTAAAGGACAAGAGATGCTCACCTGAATGACTTATTATATTCTCTATAGGTGTAGTGTATGTGCGTGCACATATATATGTGTATATAGGTGCATGTACATGTATGCATGTGTATACATATGTATATGTATACAGGTGTAATATGTGTATATATGTGTATGTGTGCAGTGTACACAGTGTATGTATCTGTATGTGCAAATATGCATGTGTGTATATGTGTGTAGTGTGTGTGTGGATGTGGAGGTACTGCTAAATTGACCAAGGGTGAGGTCTCTCACCTTGCCAGTCATCTCTGGATGAAAGCGATGTCTCCTGGAGGAGAACCACCTGGGAAAGTTCCAGATGGGTGGAACTTGAGCCTGTGTTATCTTATCCTGGACTCACGAGGCTACCTGCCCTGAGACTGAAGCCAGATGGTAGAAGGCAGCGGTGCACGCTTCAGAGGAACTAGGCAAGGCTTCCACATGGGGCTCAGTTTGCTTCCAATTCCACCAGGAACCAGCCCTTTAGAGAACTGGAAGCTTGTATTTTAAACATGACAACTGTTATGCCTTTTGTATTTTCTGTAATTATTGCCTTTTATTCTCTGAGTATGAAAGTTCTTTTTGAAAATGTCAGCCTGTCTCAGTTGAGCAAAGGGAAACAAGAACATTTGTTTCAATTCATGCATTTGCAGTTTTTAAGGGGAGACAGGGCTCCCTGGGGCCTCATGTAGTAGAGGCCATAATAATTTAATGGAGAAGAAACCCCAGGGAAAAGGGAAATTTAGGAGAACAGGGCTGGATGGGCCCTTAACGAGCCACTCCTCAGCACATGGACAATTTTCTGGACTTTTTATTGTCTCATATTATGAGACATTCTATATATGTTTAATGTTTTCAAAATTAAATATTTTATTGAGAAAAATACCTATGCATCTTAGAAAAAATGGAAAATGCAGGTAAACATAAAGCAGAAATCAAAATGAACCATAATTCTATCACCTGAATATTGGTAATGTTTAGTGCTTCCTTCCACACTTATTTTATAAATGTATATATATTTTTGTCACGACAGCAGAATTAAATTGAATTTAGTATTTGGATTTTTACATTTATTATGCTGCAACCCTTTTTCTGGTGTCTATAAAGTGTGCTTCTGTGGCAGGAGTTTTAGTGGCGGCACAGCATTCGACAATATATTTAATCAGATCTCAGTTGTTAGGCATTTAACTTGGTTCCGTCTTTACACATCTGGTATGACATTATGATAACTATCTTTTATTTTTATTAGAGAAAAGGGAGGGGCTGAAAGAAGGCACCTTTATAACCCAAATCCTTTTCTATTCACCTGAACTTTTGATTGCAGCATACCTCAGAGCATTTTCTATAAAGGGCAGGACAGCAAATATCTTGACTTTGTGGGCCAGATGGTCTCCCCTATAACTCTCACATCTGTTCTTGTAACAGAAACACAAAAGCAGCTATATGTAGAGAGGCCCTGGCCGGGTAGCTCTTCCCAATACTCCAAGGTAATGGGTTTAATCCCTGGTAACAAAAGTCAACCAATGAATGTATAAATAAGTGGAACAACAACTTAATGTCTCTCTCTCTCTCTTTAATCAATAAAAAAATTAAAATTAAATTAAAAAGCAGCCATAGACATTACACAGGTCCTTGAATAAGGTTCTTTTGTTATAATGATGATGAGATGCCATAAGCTCTTAATTCTTACTTATATCAATTAGCCTGTGGTAAAATTGGTTTTGTTATACATAGTTTTGCTTACAGTCACAGAACCTGTTGATGACATTAAATGAGGACTTACTATATATGTGAATGGGGATAACTGTGTTTCAATGAATATTTACATAAGCAGGAGCAGGCTGTATTTAGCTTGTGCACCATGCTTTGCCAACCTCTGCCTTAGAGGGCACTTCTAATGTTCAGTCTTACCTCCATCCTGTACAGGATCTGTTCAACCACAATATGAACTTAATATATGCCAATGCTCTTTTAGGCTTAGGGAATGCAAAGGTGAAGTAGATACAGATACTGTCCTTGTGGAATTTAATATTCTGTAACATTGATCTGAGAACAAAATTCTGATAATAGGTGCAGTCAGGTATTTGAGATGTAACATTCAGGACTTCCTACATTTTCAGCAACATCTCATTAACCCACTCAGGTCCCATTTATTGAGCAGTCACTCTATGAAATTTCTTCACCAGATTAGCTTACTTCTTAAATTGTTCACATTCTAAATTAGGGAAAAAAAAAAAAAAAAACTAACAAGCTAAATACATCTGAAAAGAAATATAATCAATCTGATTTCATGGTCTTCACATTAGACTTTTTATACTAGTAAGCCAACATATAGCAATCAAGCTATTAATCAATGTATGTCATTTTAGTTATAGTAAAACATTATTATTTAGATATAAAACATCCAACAAGTATAGATATTCTAGACCAGAATGAAGCATGTGAGACAAAGTTTTATGTCAAGCTTAACAGAAAACTCAATAAACTCTCTTTGGAGATATTTAAACTTGGACTGGATGATCACCCACAAAAACACCTAGATTAATTGTTAAGGATATTGAAGCTACTAATGGCTTTAAGAGGCCAATAAAATAAATCAATTCTTTCCTAAGAAAAATATATACACACAACCACAACTTTGCCTATAATTTCAGAGAGTATATATATATATATATATATATATATATATATTCCCTGAATTTCACTCATTCACCCTAAATTCAGCACTCCTGCTTATTAAAAACTCCAGCATTTGCTGAGAGGCTGAAGTAGTTGACCTCTGAGGTCCTCAGAGCTGTGAGAGTCTATATTCCTTTCTGTCATATTCTAAGATGAGCTTCTTTGTTCCCGCCACCCCCAAGTTAATGCTTCTAAAATTGTGATGAGTTTACCAATCAATATGCACATTTAATGCAGTGGGGTTTTGTTTGTTTTCTAAAGAGCTTTTATTAAATCAATGGTGCAATCGTACAATCAATAGCATCTTTGAAGTGAGAAAACACAGACAGTATTTATTGGCTGGTATGTTTGGCATTGCTAAAGATAAAAGTAAAAACAAGAGCTCTCCCTTCAAAGAGTTTGCAATAAAAAATGCAGTCCGATGTTTGTGAAATAGACTAACACCCCAGTGAGTAATCATTTGTGAGGTGGGTATTTTTCAGAAGGAGTGGATATCAGTACAGGTCAGAGAAAAAATTAAATTGGCTTGAAATGGAGCAAATAGTTAGGAATTGAATCTATGGAAGGGCTTTATGGGTGGGTGAATGGGTCTAAAACATTAAAAATATTTAGTCCAATAGTGTGGTTGTGTAATTGAAACTAACTGGTATTTAAATCTGCCATCAATTTATGTTAGTTGTTGGAGATGAGTTATTAAAATCATAACTGAACTTATAAAAATGATGGCATGGGATAGGATGTCAAATTCTGTTCTGCATTCTAGAGTGAAACTAGAATTTGTTCTCCGTGCAGGTAGGTCCTTTGTTTTGAAAAGCCACTTTGATAAGCCATTTAGTTATACATATTTCAGTCAAGTATCTACCATTGTTTGCAGAAAACCCTGAAACAGCGACATATTTCAAGTGCTTCAGGCCACACATTTTGTTTCTGAATATAAAAATGTTACCATTCATGGGGATGCTACTGCCTCTCTATAAAGTTCATTAGATTTTTATTGAGTGTCACATTCTTAGTTTCTCATTACAAATAGGGACTTTGAGTCTAAAATCAGAGTGGACAAGACTGGGTTGGCATCTCTAATCTCTGGGAACAACTAAACTCTGCCTCATGGCTGCACAACATGCTCATAGGTGAGTGATGACCATTGAGGGACTTTCTATGTAAGTCACAGTAATCAGATTTTAGAGCAATTATTCCTAATACTCAATTTTACTTCTCATTCATTTCTATAATTCTCCCTAATCCCTGGCTTTTCATAAGGTTGTGTCAATTCTGGCATCTGACATTAGCTTTCGCTAACTCAGAGAGGTGGCCTGCATCCTTGCCTGGGTCATTGTACATCACAGAGTGAAGCGTGATATGAAGAATGTCCTTTAGCTGCAAGGGGAGACTGATGTCTCCTTCAGTCCAGAGCAGTCATTGATACACTGCAATCAGAGCAAGCGCACAAGTTCCCAAAAGACAACCAGGCATGCACAGGGAAGGGTCTGGGCTTCCTGGACTAAAGAAGGACAGGGTTCGCCTGATGTTAGGGAAGCACTGAAGAGGAACACGACTTTTGGAGGCTCCCTGGGCTTAGAGATAGCAAATATGTTCGTGTTCTTTCAAAGTCAGTGTCCTTACATTCTCCTCTAAGTGCTCCACAAACCCCCAAATATTATAAATCATGGAACTAGATGTTGAAGCAAGAAAAAAAAAAATAAGAGAAAAGATTTTATGGGAAAATAAGGTATTTTCTAAATACACAGTTTAGTACTTAGGAAAACATTATGGAATGCCAGCCACATATCTGGTAATAGATAAGATGTAATTAGACTTTGAGACATATTGTATTATACTCCCTGACTATCCCTGGCTTTTAGTTCCAATGCTCTCCCAGCAAGTCAACAGATGATGCAGCCGCCCGAGGGAGCCTGTTCTTTGAGGAAGGTTGAAAAGCCCTGGGCACCTGGCTAATTAAGAGCCATTTGTCACTTCAGACTTCTACAGCATTAAAACACGCCAAGCATTAAAAGTGGAATTCATCCTAGGCGGATAACGAGAGATATTTACAAAAGTGGATGAACAAGGACATTCATCTCAGTTTTATTTATAACAGTGAAAAACTGAAAACAACTTAATAGCTAATGTGTGGGGTTCTTTCACTAAATCACATTGTATTCATATGATGAAATATAACACAACCACTAAAAATTATATTTCATCAAAATATTATTAGGGACCACCATTAATAACAATGATGATGACAGTTCTGAATGGTGTGTGTGTTTGTGTGTGTGTTTTTTGTTTGTTTGTTTTGCTTATCTATTTCTGCATTTTCTATAATGGTCATGTTTAATTTCTGTAGCAAACAATAAAAGTTGCTAAAATAGAGATAGAAAAGAATATTTGTGAGTAAGAAATAGAAGGAAAAAGAAGCTATAAAGACTCTTCGTAGGACAATGCCACCAAAAATGTAAATATGTATAGAAAAATATTTAAAAGCATGTAGTAAGATTTTGATAGGTAATTATATTTATTACATTTTTATTCATCTTTTGTTGCATGTTTTTCAAATGTCCTCCACTGAAAATGAGTTAATTTTTAAAAGTTATTTTAAAAAAAATAAAGAAGGCATGTTAAATTCCATCATGTATATGCTAACAAGCAGTCTTGTCTGAGGATTGGGTATCTAACTGTCTCATTTAGCCTTTGCAATGTTTCAGAAAGTGTCAGCCTCATTTGGGAAAACAACATCCCTGGGGCCCACCCAGAGGCCTACTTCAGGTTCTGTGAAATGGCCTCTGGGCTGATCTTTCCCCCTGGTAATGTGTGTGTGTGTGTGTGTGTGTGTGTGTGTGTGTGTGTGTACACATCCATGTTATGTTACATGTACGTGTAACCCAAGTACTATAAGGCAGGGTGCCAATGAGTGCCAACACTATAGCAACAGTCAATAAGCACTAAAGTACTAGGAAAAGATCCATCAGTCTAACATATGTGGATACACAAAGCACACACAAAGACAAATGTTACTTTGATTCTCCTAATTAGCTTTAGGTTTTTAGCAATTTAGCAGAAAACGCTTTCAATCTGTTAAAGGTTACCATCTCCAAGAGCAACACAAGATGAGAATAAGGGATGAGACTGTCTGCACTACAAGCAAAAATAATAGTTGGGCAAATTTGGCAAGTGTTGGCTTATGGGCACAGGATTTTAAAATGATCAGTTTTAATATGTATAATGCTTATCTCCACTGGGAACCCCACCAGCCCAGCCCAGCTCAGGGTTCCTCACATTCTCTCCTTTCCTGAGCTCTTGCCACTCCATTGGCCAGAAAAGTACACTCTCTCCTTTTCACTGGACGAGCCTAACCACGTTTTAAGATCACTGAAGACAACAGCGAGGGTATCAGGTGGGGCTTCATGTAGAAAAAGATGGAACACTACACTGGCAGTCTGACCGGAATTTAACACAGCGCTTTTATCACGCTGCAGGCGAGGGTTAGGGAACTGACGGGACACGAGGCAGCACTCCAGGACTAGAAGCACCTGGGAGGCTTACGGCGCCAGCCGGGTGTGGTGGGGCCTGCAACTTATTCACTCCATTAATTTTAACTTAAAAATTGCAAATACAAAATTAATAATATAAATGAATGTTTTCAACTGAGAAAATAAATTACAAAGACTTAAAGTTTAAACAAAGCTGACAACTGCCACAAAAATGACAAAAGTCAGAAAAACAGTGGAGTTATATTAATAAATTTCCTGATGAAATGCTATGAAATGTTTTCCCTAAATTTCTGGCTGCATCTTCTTCGGTTACCTTCTCAAAGGACAATGATTTGCTTCATAAATTGTGATTATAATGATATGTAAATTGTGATGATGGGTGTCAAAGTGGAGAAAACCTATACATTTTTTTCTTCTTCAGTTTCATAAATTGGTTAATATCATGTAAATTTTTAGAATTATTTTGAAGTTATTATGGCAAAATGTTTATTAACTTTCTTTTACACATGCCCTTTAAGATTTGGAATAATTTTCCAAACTAGGTTTTGACCCTCTGTGTTTCAAACCTTACTCCTCCAGAGCCCAGTACTTGTGTCTGCACTGTAGGGCTTGTAGCCATACTTGTGCCCATGCATTTCCTTATGATGAACCAGTAGAGTGAACTACGGAGTATTTGTGGAAGCCATTCCTTTACCAGGAAAACTGCCCATAACTATTCATGGAAGTGACTGTGAACTGTGGGAAAAGGATTTCCCACCAAATCCAAACTAACTGTATACCCAACTCCAGTTCCCCTTAGTCAGATCTCCCAAATCCCCAGGGCCATCTCACATTACCTGACACAAAGGCAAGTGTGACAAAGGAAAGTTAGAGTAGAAAGAGATGAACGTCTTAGTCATATGCGTTGAAGGATGTATAAGTTTTCTATTCTCGCCTAGTAAAGTATTACAAACTTAGCATCTTCAAGCAACACAATTATTAGCCCAGAGTTCTGTAAGTCAGAAGTTCTCTGGCTTCTCTGCTCAGACTATAACAAGGCTAAGATCAAAGCATCAGGCTCAGTCCTCACCTGGAGGCTCTGGGGAGAAATCTGTTTCCATCTTAACTCAGGTTGCTGCAGAATTTAGTACGTCGCAGCTACGGGACTGAGGTCCTTGCTTCCTTGATGGTTGTCAACCGGGGGCCTTCATCACTTCCTTCAAGTTGCCTGTATTCCTTCTCCTGTGAGCCCCTCCAACTTCAAACCAGCAGTAGTGCATCGAATCCTGCTCCTGCTTTCAACCTCTCTGCCTCCCCTCTTCTACCACCAGCTGGAGAAAGTGCTGTACTTCTGAGGGCTTAGTGATGAGATCAGGCCCATGCTAACTTGATGTCAACTGTGCCACAGAACATAATCATGAGAGAGATATCTCACTGTAGTCACAGATTCCAGGAATTAGGACACTGCCATCTTGGGGATCATATTTAGAATTCTGGCTAGTATAAGATCTTATTTTAGCAAGGTATCCAAAAACACACGACCATATCCACACACTGGTGGAGTCCAGCCCAAGGTGTGGAAGGGACCTGTGCAAGTGAAGGTCACTGAAGCTCAATGATAAGTCACCTCTGAACATTGATACCTCTACCCAATCAAGGATAAGGAGAGGGAGTGGTTACTGGAATTCAGAGAGAGCAACACAAGCAACCTACAGTGACTTAGCCTGAAAGGAGCCTAAGGAAAAGATGCCTCAATCCCGCTCCCCTAGGATCTACAGCTGGTTCCTTCCACTTGCCAGGCTCACTGGAAATCAGAAAATGAAAAGGCCCATTGATGCAGTTTATGCATATCAGGCTTGCTGGGCACAGAGGAGGGTGGAGAAGTCAGAAAACAGATCTACGGGGCAAAATAAAGACGGTGATCCCATTGATGGATCTTTCTCTACTACTTCAGTGCCTATTAACTGATACTGTGGTGTTGGCACTATTTTTATCCAGTCTTATAGTACAGTGGTACCTTGGTATTCATTGTTAATTCATTCCAGAACTCCTGACGAGTGTGAAACTGATGAGTACCTAGCAAGTAGCGAGTGATGAAGCATTTTCTCTTGTGGGGCAGCTTCATGACTCATACAAGTTCTAGCAAGTGTGATAAGTCTCGAGCAAGCACAAAGTGCTGAAACATCTTTTTCTCATCAACATGTGAGGAGGACAGGGTTTGATGAGTTCTGAAGCTGACAAGTATCAGGTTTGGCTGTACTTGAGTTATCGCGTGGGTGTATATTGATATCCTCACCTCCAAACTATAAATTACATGAAAGCATAACTTTTACTTTACTTCCACAACCCACAACACAAAGGACAACATTTAGTTGAGATCCTTAAGAGCAGAGTCTACATGAACATTATATTCTTGACTGTCAGCACTGTTTGTAGCACATAATTAAAGATATTATTTATCATTTGAACTGGGACACTTTTAAAAGAGAAAGGATGCTATCTACAACCATATGGGTCAAAATAAATATTAGCTGGGAGTGTTGCATACAGATACACATAATGGCTATTTGTTAAACATGTGGATCAGTAATTGAATGAAAAGGTGATGAGAAGTTGTTTTGAAATTACCATTCTTTACCTCTTTGCTCTGTGTTCTCGCCCTGTGTTCTATCCTCTATGCCCGTGACCTTTATTCTCATCTATTATATCTACCTCTGACCTCTCTCTGGAGATACAGATTGAAATTTATTAAGGTCCAAAATATTTTCAAATTCAACACATCTACAACTGAGGGTATTACTTTCCACTCAGTTATACTGTACCCTTCTCTTTCTTATTTTTGTAAATAACACCAACTCTCAGTTCCCAAAGTAAGTGACTTTTGTAATATTGAAACCCCCCACCCCACCCCCAAAACTCTCATTCAATCACTTGTCAAGTTTTCTAAATTCTTTCTCCTCCATGTTATTTTTGTGTATTCCATTCCTTCCACATCACTGTTACTACCCTGTCCAGGTCTCTATCAGATTTCCACTGTGCTACTTACTACCACATCCTCTCAACTGGGCTTCCACTTCCAATATCTCACTTTTTCAGTCTAATTATGACTCTGGTGCTATAATTATCAGCCCACAATACAAATGAGATTACATCATAAACATTTTCTGATGGCTGGAGTTCCTATAAAATACAGTCAAGCCTCCTGGGACTGACATTCAAGAACTCCCATAATCTGGCTAACCCAACCTTGCCAGCTTCATCCACCATTACTCTCCTCTAAACACCCTATGTCACCAGACTTCACCTACTGTGCGTTCACACTTCCGGGCATCTAAAACTACAAAAGATTCCGAACTTTCTTTTCAGTGGTGTGCTCATAGTGATTTGTAGTGTTTGCCAGTTTCTATGGTATAAGTACTTTCTCTATAGCCAATTTCAAGCAACCAATTGGGTATCACTAAATGCAGAGTTGGGAAGAGAGATGTGCATGCTTAGCTCTCATGAGCCTGCTCCAAAACATCACTACTCCTTTTGTTTCCTTCTAGAAATCCTACACGTCCTTCAAGGGTCAGGTCAAGCAACTACATCTTCTAGAAAATTCCTGATTCTACCTTCTATCCCAACTCTGGACCATTTAGAATTACCTTGGCCCACTTGACATGACTTGAACCAATTTGTAGCACATTTTTCATTCTACCTTAAATCCTAGAAAGCAGGTTAGTTAACAATACATCTCATCTAAAACACACAATGATTCCCTTCCTGATACACTGAATTTTGCATTTCTGAGGTCAATATATATCATGAGCAGCAGTTCTGCTTTAGATTGAGACTATTTCTCTGTTCACTATCATTGTACTTATATTACTTTGTGAAGAAATCTTTAAGACGCAACATAAACAGCATTTGTTTCTTTAATTCTGTAGACAATGGTCAAGGGACCATGAGATACCATGAAGCCCAAAGAATTTGACTTTCCGAATCTTGGGATCCCACTGGCCTAGTATCTCAGAACCACAGGAATGGAAAAAATAGTCTCAAACCCAGCTCATTGAAGTAATTTTTTTCCTGAAATTGCATAGTCCAACTCCATTCCCGCATATAACATCTTATATATTCCAAAGAGTGTATGTGTGAAGATCAACAAATTTGAATTAAAGTCTTGGCTCTACCACATTCTAGCTGTGTCACTTTGGACAAGTTACTTACTCTTTCTGTGCTTCAATTTCCTTATGTGTAAAATGGAAGCAAGGATTCCTAACTCATAGAACTTCTGTAGGTCCTAGATAAGATGTTTATAGTGTGCAATACAGTAATCAGGCCCTAGTCAGTTCAGTAGTGGTGTGGTTAGTCATTACAATAATGGTTTCTATAACCCGTATCCAACGATTAGCAATTCCAATGTGAAAAGCATCATTCCCTTTTGCTCATGACTATTTATGCCATACCTTTCCTGGCCTCAGGGGTCACTTCGTGAATGCCCGTGTCTGTGTGTTTACTTTTGCTCCCATGATTCTTGAGCACAATTACTTAATCTCTGTGGGTAATGTACAGGTGGCATCTGCAGTTTTTATCATTAGTTTTTACCTTAATTTCCTTTTTATCATTCTGGTTGTCTTTAGCTCTGTATCAAATAACTCCGCTGCCTGCACGGCTCTTGCCTTTCTTCTGTTATTAACTCCTTTAAAACCAACTCTCAAAAACAGAGCAGAGCTATCTGCTGTCATCGTGTTGCCTCCGTTTTCACTCTGTCAGTTATACGTCTACAGCATGGTCATCTTAATCCCACTGAGAGAAGCAGGGCACAGAAAAAAATCTCTTGTGGAATCAGATAATGGTTCAAGTGGGAGATAAAACAGAGATCTGTTCTTTTAAGTCAGTATGTTCTGGCCTTCACAACACTCCTGGATAAGCTGGTTACAGGTTCTGATACAGTGAACAGACAGAGGGCAACTTCCTGTAACATTTCTGATGAGGGTTGATTTTCATGAACCAGGAGTGTCCTCAATACAACAGCAGCCCAGCTATTAAACTGTCAAAAATAAATGGCTCCAAATAACCAGTGTTCTGAAACCAAAATCATTTTTGGCAGACACCCTCCAACACCTCATAACATTGAGCTGGCTCGGCACTAATAACTCCATAAGAAGATCAATTCATTTGATTATTTTATTACATTTCACAACTTGTTTATCTCTGAGAGTTCACCATGGTATCACAAGTTTCAAAATTGGGTGTTATTAAGAGCTCTTTCGAGGTATTTTTAAGAGATTGTGCTGGGTGATGGGAAATACCTTGTGGGGAAATATTCTAGGCCAGCAGTTCTCAGTTTTGGTCACATGTTAATATTAGTTGGGGAACTGTTGAAAAGTCTCGATTTCCAGGCTGCACCACACACCAAGTAAATAAGAATCTTTAGATGAGGGACCCAGACATCAGCATTTTTCTAAAGCATCCCAAGCGATTCCTAATTGTTGAGAACCATTGCTCTAAGCTAAGGTTATCATTTCCATAGTCTATGGAAGTTATTCTCAAACATTTTTATTTGTTTGTAGGAGGGGCATTTTTTTTAATCAAATAAAGTTGCAAACTGAGGTTATAGGCTCTTATGTAATCCTCTCCTCTTGAATGTGAGCTGCTGAACCCTTTGACTAGCTTCTTAATGAACGTCCTACCACATAAGTAATGGGATATCGCTTGTGAGATTGTTTCAGAAAGACTATGACTTCCATCTTGGGTTCTTTCTTTTGCTCTCTCTCGGATCACTTGCCCCATGTCATGAGGCAACCCTGTAGAAAGCCCCCATGAGTGAGCCTGGAAGTGGGTTTTCTGAGACCTAACAATAGCCATGTGAGTAAGCTATTTCTGGGAAGAAGATCCTCCCCAATTCAAGCTTTAAAATGATCACAGTCCCAACCAACACCTCCATTGCAGCCTCTTGAACCATCTTGAGCCGTAAGTACCCATCTAAGGTTCTACCCAATCCCTGAACAGCACAAACTGTGTGAGACCATCCATGTCTGCTGTTTTCTGCCACTAGATTTTAGGGTAATTTGTTATAGGGTACTAGATGAGTAATACACCAGATAAAAGCCTTGCTTTTAGGGCTAATGGGAACAGCCCCATTTCACCTCTACAGACCCTCTGATAGTCACCTGTACATGACTTCTAAAGCTATGCTCCATGGTGCCAAATTGTGGGTCTTCATTGGTCATATGTCCAGGGTTTTCACAGAACAAGGGCTGTTGCTGAGGAAATCTTAGCCTTAGTCACAAGTCCATCATAGCCCTAGAACTGTGCAATGTGAGGCCTCTATCCTCATCAAATGCTTGAAGTGTCTAAAAAATCCAATCTGTCCTCTGCTTGTTGATTATCAATGCTTGTGTAGCTGTCCTGAACTGGTGACAGCGGCATTCTTGCTGTTGCCCAGGAATGCACTGCTTCTTGGAGTTTATCAGAAGTTCTGTACTGAGCACAATGTACATGGAGGATTGTTTGAGAAAACATGGAAGTGACATTCCTCCTAATGTCCTGATCTCACCCTCTGACCGAGCCAGCCCACCAGGGAGCTGCACATCTGGACCACACTGATTATTTGTTGGTGTTATGCTTATAGAATTGATTTACTGATATGAGCTGTGACATTATATGACACTGACAGGACTTCACAAGACATTGCTGTGTATTTTAGCAGAAATGTTGTTGAAGATGGTGTTTCTTGATGAAACAGCCTCTATGCGGAGCCAAGGATGGACTAGTCTTCTGGTTTCAGTGACTAGGAAAGCACTGTGCTGTTTTGTTTTTATGATTACTTATTATCCCTCTTTACTGAGGCTATTGGGAAGCTCAGAGCCAAGTCTATAGTGTAGATCAGCAAAGCCCATTCACTTTGGGCTTCATTTGCTTCTTTTCATTTTTTACCTTTCTCCAGTTGCTTAACGTTTTTGCCCTCCCTCTGCATTACCCTTGCCTGAAAGAAAGGAGCATGGACGGAAGGAAAGAAGGGAGGGAGGAAGGAAGGAAGGAAGCACAGAAGGAAGAAAATGAAAAAGGAAGAAAAGGAAGAAGGAAGAAATAAAAATAGCAACAAAAATGAAAGCATAAAAAAAAAAGACACTGTCTATCTACATGCCTGTCATTAGATTTAGAGATTGTATTTCATTCATCATAAGGCTGGGCACACGGTTGGTGCTCAATAATTGTGGTTAATATACTCCATTAACCTTTCTTTCCCCTGGGTCTCTTTTCCCATGTTTGCTCCTGACACGAGGACTAGTCCTTGGATTCATATACACAACTGTGTCCTTGGGGCTTTGACACTGGCCATGTCATTGCTGCTTGATTCTATTAATGCAATGAAGCATTTTGTATTTGTTAAGCGTCGAATTTCTCTTTTTTTGAGTATATTTTATTGATTATGCTGTTACAGTAGTCCCAATTTCTTTTCCTCTTGCTCCCCTCCACCCATTACCCCCCTCCCCTCCAGCAATACCACCCACTCATGTCCATGGGTTGTGCATATCAGTTCTTTGGCTTCGCCTTTCCTATATTATTCTTTTTTTAAAAAATTAATTAATTAATTAATTTTGTGGTGGGGGGGAGCCCTGCTTTGTAACAATTCCCTTCTCTCAGACTTAAGACCCTTTATAATCTTATAAAGGACAATGGGTGAAGGTCTTGTGCTCCTCTAGCTACTTCAAGCTGGACATGGGCGTCGTCCTACCTACCCTTGGGGTCCAGAAATCCCTAATAAGAGTGGGGGTGTGCAGGGGAGGGTGGCCTTCTCACATGGGAAAGGCTCCTGCAGACTCCAGGTCAGTTGGCTGTCCCCGGGCAATGGCATGCTT
This sequence comes from Furipterus horrens, assembly GCF_987537825.1. Lineage (NCBI taxonomy): Eukaryota > Metazoa > Chordata > Mammalia > Chiroptera > Furipteridae > Furipterus > Furipterus horrens. The sequence goes on from NW_028327180.1 coordinate 84,866,915, forward strand.
AAGTTTAAAAGGCTGGCATCCTTGTTGTACTCTGGGGGCAACAGATTTGGCAACAGGGTTAAAAGGCATCATTCAATCCATAACCACTAGATGACAAAAAGCAGGGATTAATTTTTCAATGTCCCACATTAGGAAAAAAAAGGCTTCTTTGGTGGAAATGTGCAAGGCATGCCACACCTGTCCAAAGCCCTTTTGCCCACTATACTTAGTTTGGGCTGAGGGGAATATTTTAGGTTTCCCCTCTCCAACCTCTGGGTCCTTTCTGTCCAAGCCATTAGGACAGAAAAGAGAAACACACATGTTAATTTATGCGACATAAGCCACAAACCAGTCTCTAGATCTGCGAGACTGTCTGAGTGGGAAGACATCCAGTTGCAAGGCATTTGACATTCTTCTTGCCTGTAAATTAAGCAATTTTGATGATGTCACTAGTTTAACTTTCAAATGAAACAAACATCAAATGAAAATAAACTTTAAAGACAGCTGCACTAGTTTATAGTCTACCACTGAGCATTGTGATTTTCCTTGGATCGCAATTTTTCTCCTTAAGATTACCCTCCTTGCCATTAAAGGGACTGCATTAAGTCCAGTTTTAATTTATCCTGTTTGTTTGCATAAATACAATAAGAGCAGCAAATGATCACATATGATTTTTACATCTGCTTTGCTGGAACTTACACAAGGAACCTTTAGGGTGACCTTCAGTTTGCCCTTCAGGGAACAGAAGCTAAACCACATACCTGCCATTCAGCCTTGCCTGTAAACACCTGTGTTTTCCAAGTCCTTCAGGTTTTCCATTGTGCCTTAAGGTTCCTACTGGCCATCTTTCAGGAAAGCAATCTTTGTTCCTTCCTTGGAAAGACTGCCATGACTGCACAAACAACCAAGGTACCAGGCCTTTTTTCTCGTGGGCTTTTATTACATTTGAAAGTCAATCCCAGTTCATCAGGGCTTTTTGGTACCAACCAGAGCCCAGGCATGCCTCCTTTAGGCATGACATTCCAGTCAAAGTCTTGGTCAACAAACCTCTACTAACAACTGGTCTTATTAGTTTTATACGAAGAACCTAATGTCATTACTTACTTCTTCAGAATGCCACATTATGGAGGGATAAGGTAGGGAGAAAAATATACAGTGTGAAGGAAAATCCTTGTCCTTCTAATATTCACTAAAATTGCATTTCCATACTTTACATTTTCTTTTGCTCACTTTCCTACATGTGAAATTCTTTCTTTTCTTTTTTTGGGGGGTGAGGGGTGGGGGATTTGCTGGCTGATTTATTGATTTATTTTGCTTTCATTTTTTTCCACTAAAAATTTTTGTTTGTTTGTTTTTCTATTACAGTTGTCCCATTTTGTTCCCCATTATTCCCCCCACCCTGCCCACCGCTTCTCCCACAGTCAATCCTTACCCCATTGTCCATGTCCATGGGTCATTGAAACATGTTCCTTGACTAGACCCTTCTCCTTCTTACCCCCTTCTTTACCTTCCCCCTCCCCCTTGTCACTGTTGGTCTGATCCTTGTTTACATGCCTCTGGTTGAGTTTTGCTCATTTGTTTGTGTTGTTCTTTAGTTTCCTGTATTAGGTGATATCATATGGTATTTGTCTTTCATTGCCTGGCTTATTTCGCTAAGCATAATTCTCTCTAGTTCCATCCATGTTGTTGCAAATGGTAGGAGTTCCTTCTTTCTGCTACATAGTACTACATTGCATAGATGTACCATAGTTTTTTGATCCACTCATCTACAGATGGGCACTTAGGTTGTTTCCAGCACTTGGCTATTGTAAATAGTGCTGCTCTGAACATAGGGGTGCAGGAGTTCTTTTGTTATTATTGATAGGTACTTATTCATTGTCATTTTTTCCCTTTGTACTTGTGTTCCTCTCTGTCTCTCTTTGTTTCTTCATCTTCTTAAAGAAGACCATTTAGCATCTCTTGCAATGCTGGTTTGGTGGAGATGTATTCTTTTAGCCTTCTTTTGTCTGGGAAACTCCTTATTTCACCTTCCACTTTGAATGAGAGCCTTGCTGGGTAGTCTTAGTTGTAGGCCTTTGTTTTTCATTGCTTGGAATATTTTTTGCCATTCCCTTCTGGCTTGTAGTGTTTATGTTGAGAAATCTGATGATAGCCTTATTGTAGCTCCCTTGTATGTGATTAGCTGTTTCTCTCTTGCTACTTTTAGGATTCTCTCTTTGTCTTTCAATGTTGCCATTTTAATTATGATGTGTCTTGGAGTGGGACTGTTTGGGTTCATCTTCATTGGGACCCTTTGTGCTTCCTGGACTTGTGTGACTTTTTCTTTCATCAAGTTAGAGAAGTTTTCTGTCATTACTTTTTCAAATAGGTTTTCTATCCCTTGCTCCCCTTCTTCCCATTCTGGTATTACTATGACGGATATTATTACATTTTATGATGTCCTGCAGCTCTCTTAAAACCTCTTCATTCTTTTCAGTCTTTTTTCGTTTTGTTGCACTGTCTGGGAATTTTTTTATACATTGTCCTCCAGATCACTGATCAGATTTTCTGCTTCCTCTAGCCTGCTTTTAATTCCTTCTACTGAATTCTTCAATTTAGAAATTGTATTTCTCATTTCCTCCTGGCTCTTATTGATAGCTTCTGTGAGAAATGCTCACAATAAATCAACAGGACACAGGACTTCAGCAGCAAAGCGAGGCATTTATTCACGAGTCTGCAGAGTCAGGCGCACCGCCAGCCAGGAGTATGTGCATGTGAAATAGACAAAGTAAACTGGTTTTATACTAATGCAATTAGCTCCCTCTCCCCTCTCCTCCCCCATTTCTCCATTATTGGTTAATCTGGGTTCACAATCTAATGTGATTAACTGCTCAACTCAGGGTGTGATTAACTAAGGGTAATCTAGTTATAGGTCTATCTCCAACTTATTTGCAAAGTCATCTAGCTACATCTTCCCATTTCTCTGTGTTTGGTGACAACAATCTTCCTCCTTTTGATCCCAGAGATATGTGTGAGGCGCTGCGGAATGTCATTTCATTGCCCCCTTTCCGTGATTCATCTGTTAATTATCTCCTACTGGTTTGAGAGTCACTGGCTTGCTTCTTTATTCCTAACACTTCTATGTCCTTTTTCATACTGGTGTAATTATCAGTAAGTTCCTTGTAGTTTCCCAGGAGTTCTTTGTAGTTTTCTTTGAGCTCGCTGAGCTCATTGAGCTTCCCTATAATCCATGTTTTGAATTCTATGTCCGATAGTTTGCTTTCCTCTATTTCATTTAGCACTCTTTCTGGGGATTTCTCCTTTCCTTTCGATGGGGAGTTGTTTCTCTGTCTCCCCATTTTTGTGACTCTTCTTGTTTGTTGCTGCTTTTTAGATTGAGCTGTACTTCCTGGATCTGCCCCTGGTGATGTCAGATCATGTGCCAGTCTGGGCCCAGGCAGCCAGTTGGAGACTACCAGAGATCTACTGCCTTTGTCTGTCTCCTTTAGTTGTTAATCTATTCAATCTGTGATCGGCCAACAGGCTTAAGCAATGAGGATGGGGCAGATTAGTTCCTGCAGGCAGGGCTTTTGCTTCCCCTCAGGCTGATGCCTCTTGGAGGACAATGGTTTGCCTGCAGTATGGGGAATGAGTCAGCACTGGGACCTGGTCAGCTGCTCCTTCCATTCTCTCCTCAAAGCCACCGTCCCAAATTCTCACCAAGCGTCTCTAGTCCTCTCTGCCCTGCCTCTGCTCGAGTGCAGGGTAAGTGGGTGCCAAAATATTTTCGTACGTGATCCATTTAAGAGCTCTTTGTCTCTAGCCGTTTCTTTCAGGCCAGCAAAAAAACCCTGTGGTTTTTTACTTTTCACAGCTGATGCTATTTTACTTTCTTCTCTGTTGCTGTAGGCTGGGAAGCCCAGCTGGGGGGTTTAGACCCTGCCCTTCTCAGGGGGAACCCCCAGCTGCTGAGCTGTTTCTCTGTCCCTTCAGCTGCCACCCATGGTAGCCCAGCCAGCCCTTTCACATCTCCGCACTTCCTACCAGTCACGTTGTGATGAAGTGGCCTTCTCTGTCTCTCTGTGGTTATAAGACTTCTCTCCAGCTGGTGTTCAGTTGGTTATTCCAGATGATTTCTCCACAATTAAGTTGTAAGTCCAGATTGGTCCTGGGAGGAGGTTAGTGTAGCTTCCACTTACTCCTCTGCCATCTTGGATCTCTCCCAAGAATTTCCGTTTGTGTTTTATATGCACGAAGTCATTTAATCTCCACAGCCACCTTCTCAAGTAGCATTATTTCTATCTCACAGATCCCATAGATAAGTAGTGAAAACAAAATTTGAACTCAGAGCTAACTAGACTCTCACACAGTCTTCCAGATAGTACTTTCACCTCAGATAATATATTGTCTCATAATGCACTATGCTTGATATTTGCCAAAAAATTCCAAAGCACTGACTTCCGGTGTCTTGGAGCAACCTCTGAGTCTAAAAGAGTGAAGGTGAGAAAATGGAAGCCAGAAGAGTGAGAAGGAAACTCACACAAGTTCACTTCTGCTGGGCGAGGGCATTCACAGAGCTCTTCAAGAGCAGGACAGTTAGCACTCAGGAATGCAGGATTCAGTTTCAGACATATCTGATTGGAGGATCATCACGACCAATGTATTCATTCAATAAGTATTTATTGAGCAATTGCTGAGTGCTGATCCTGGACTGAGTGTTGGAGACTGAAAAAAACCTGAAAGACGCTGCTTGAATAGAGATAATATTCTATTTGGGGGAAGATAAATGACAGATAAATAGATAGATAAGATCAAATAATTTCAAATAGTGAGAAAAATTATATAAAAAATAAAGAAATGTCACATGACAGAGTGAAGGAAAAGGTGACCTTGAATAATGTAATCAAGGAGGGCCTCCATGAGGAGGTGACAACAGAGCTGAATCCTACAAGATGGAAACAGCCAGCCACATGAAGTCATAAAGAAATAGAAGATCAAAGAGAGGGAACAGAATATGCAAAGGCTTGGAAGGGAGAATGACCTTCAATGGATGATTTTCTTGGGCAAGCTATTACATTTCTCTGGACCTCATTTTTCTCATTCCTAGAAATGACAATAACACTTTCTTCATGGGCCAGCCAGAAGGTAAGCACTTAGTGTTTGTTGAATAAATGGCATTGATTCCATTCTTTGTTCATTTCACCCATTGCTCAGGATCATGTCTAAATGGCCCATTTAAACTGAGTTACATTTACACAAGGGCCTTACCAAATGCAGTTGCCCAGGTGCAAAGTCAAGCTCAGCCAGGGCAGCTGGGTCTGCCTCTCTGTCCTTGATCTGACAGTCTGGATTTGCTCCCTGAATATTTGCTGTCTTAACATGCCTCTTTCCAGATGCAGGGCATTAATTCTGAATCAGCTCCCCCCCACTTTCCTGTCAGGGGTTGTCATCTGCAGAGCCTGTGATGGAAGGACTGAGTGATGGATGGCAGTCCCTTTAGAGCCTGTCAGCTTCATTCTCAAAGCAGACACTGAAAAATGTGAGGCTGGTGCTAGGCCACATAGCTCGGGGAGGGAGAATCAGCCACCTCCTCCCAGAGACTGAGATAATGAGAATCCTCTGGTCAGTATCACATTGCAGTCTGGGTAGGATGCAGCAACTGATTACAGTGTTAATAACAGTAGGTTGTGTTAGCACCTATTCACCAACCCTAGCACAAGAGGAGAACCTTTTCTTCAGCCATGCAAGATACTTATTAAGCACCCACTATGCATCAAGAACACTACAAGGTTCTGAGATTAGAGAAATGAACAAAACAAAGTATTTACCTTGATGAGACTGACATTTGAAAGAGCAACACCAACAATGAGCAATCGAGTGATATACTATGATGTCATGTAGTAAGGGCTTAGAAGAAAAAGCAAGCAGGGAAAGCGACAAGGAGGCACAGAAAGAGGGGGCTAGTGTAGATTGGGTGGGTGGTCAGGAAAGGCATCTGAGGAGGGGACCCCTGGGCAGAGACCTGGCCACTAAGAGGGAGCCAGCCATGAAAGTGTCTGCAGGAGAGTGTTCCAGACAGAGCTGGGAGGAACCAGGGGCTTCATACCAGGAGAAAGGAGAGATGAGATTCTCAAAATAGTAGAGCCTCCATCCTTTCCTACCTGGGTTTCCTACCTGGGCTTCCTACCTGGAGAGCATTACTGCCCTACATCAAGGTTTTAAACCACAGCACTACTGACTTTTGGGTAGAGTAAGACTGTTTTGGGGGTTGTCCTATGCACTGTAGAATGTTTGGTCACATCTCTGATCACTATCCATTAGACTCCAGTAGCACCCACCCCGTTGTGACAACCAGGGTGACTTTTCCCTGCTTTATTGCTCTAATTATTTGCAGATGCTCTCAGCTCTAGGTCAGGATGTCAAGTCGATCTTGCCAGCTATGTCTAGACTCCTTGATATTGGGAACCCCCACTGTACACGCGTTTTGGGGTATGCATGCAGGAGGATGTGCAAGAAGATAATGAAGCTAATTAACGTTTCAGGGTCAGTCTTTTGCATGACTCCTTCTGCAGCTCTATCCCTATTTTGTACTCATAGTTTTTGTACCCGTTTTCTTAAAGTGAGTCCCCCAAATACATAAGCTATAGACCCCACAGAGCACGACTCCATCTCTCAATAATTATCTGAACATAATCCACACAGTTCACAGCATGGACCATAAGTGTGGCAGGCATCAGCATTTCATGAGCCTTCATCTTTAGCCTAGCTTATATCCCTCACCCCTACTGCCCTGCACTTAACTGCTTGAACATACCAATTTTTCAAAAGTGGCAGTGGGGGGAGAGATTTGTTTCCCCCATTAGAGTATGCTTGTTAGGGAAAGAGCTATATCTTGTCTTGCTCTTCTTTGCATCAAGCACATTGCCAGGAACATGGATGGTCCCTAATCATTTTCTTGACTTGTAAAAAATAAATAAATAAATAGTACATGTATGGAGAGACTGCCAATCAGTGGCTTTCAAAGTGTGGTTTCTGGACCAGCAGCAGTGTCTGGGACTGAGTTAGAAAAGCAAATCCTCAGTCCCCACCCCAGATCTACCAAATCAAAAACTCTGGGCCAAGCATTTCATGTTTTCACAAGCCCTCCAGGTGAATCTGATGCCACTAAAGTTTAAGAATATATGTAACAGATGATGGTGGGGCTATCATGTTATCTGATATATCCTCCAAGAGCAATTCTCTGAGATTGAACATTATCATAATCCCCCTTCTACAGAGTTGGAGACTGGGACTCAGAAACATCATTTCAGCTAAGGTTAACACAGTAAGCAGATAGAAATGCTGGAATTTAAATGCTAGAATGTCTGACTTCCAAATCTTACTTTTCCCATGATTACATATTTATTACCACGAGAGTTTCCAAAATAATTCATGTCAACTCCCTTTGAAGAGTAAGTAAAAGCTCCATGGGACTGTGGAACAATATTATTATGAGCAAGAGTAAGAACCATCATCATAAGGAATATTTTGGGGCATATTTCAGTTGTGCCCAGTCCTGAGGACAGTGACGTCCTGACATGTCTTTTTAGAGACCTAGAGAGTTAATCCACCTCCCAGAAGCCCTGACTTCCTGCAGTGAGTCACTCAGGCAGAGCAGAGACGGCGTTTGGGGGTGCAGTAACACACACAGCGCAGCACGCACACACGAGCACATGCCTCCTGGGAGCGAAATGAAAATAGAAACGGAAAGCAAAGCCCCTTCCCTCAGTGCCTGTCTCTCCCTGTCACCTGTCATAAGCCTTAGAGACCACAGTTCTTTGGGCAAATGAAATTCTCCCCATCCACTGCACATCGCTTTTTGGAACACAGGCCTAATGTCGAGCAGCACGCGTTCTGTGAATGTTTTGCGTTGCGTTCGGGTATCAGCATCAGCCGCCAAAGTCTGTGGTTGAAGGAAAAAAAAAACAACACACACAAAGAAAAGCAGAAAAAGTAAGATAACTGGCTATTTATATCTGCTCTGTCGGAAGTGGTGAGGTATAATTACTGAGGTATAATTACTGAGTAGAAATTACAGAGCTGATTCCAGTGGTGTTCCTCCCGCTGTTTTGGGGAAGATAAAAGATTGAAAGTATTTCTGACATCTCTTCAAAAAGAGGATGCGGTGGCATCCAGTCCCATTTATTTTCAGATTGATTAAAAACAATTTCCTGTTGTTCACAGTTGACAAGGGGCATTCCTGGTCTCCTAGATTCAGTGAAACCTCTTTGTAGGGACAGCCCCCTTTTGAGCTCCAGTCTCCTCCCATCAGCCTCCTCTCCCAAGTCCTGTGCTCTAGAGACCTTAAGTCAAAAGAAAAACAAGCTATCAAATTAATTTACATTAGATGTTACTGACTTAATGGACCATAATCCCGGGGGTATTTGCATTCAAAGTGAAAAAAAGACTAAAAAGGTAAAATCTTATGATACTAAAGCCTGAAGGGGCCTCAAAATCATCTAACTCAGTGGTTTCCAAAACAGAATCAATTGTCAGGGGTCTCTTTAGACACATTTCTTTCCCCAGAATCCCCTCAGGCCTCATGAGTCAGAAGTGCCAGGGCTCAGGTGCAGGAATTTCATGAAGTCCCCTAAGTCTCTTTGGTTTAGACTGTTTTAGGGACCACTGATCTGGCCCAAGCTTCTTAATTTATAGGTGTAGAAAATTAAAATAAAAGGAGAGACTAAGGAGAGGTTGAGTGATTGGCCCTTGGCACTCAGCTAGAAATTTAATAGTCCTCAGTAATCAAGATAAATTATTTTAATAAAGAAACTTATTTTGGATTGTGAACATGCAATACAATATACAGATGATGTATTACAGAATTGTACACTTGAAATCTATATGATTTTATTGACCAATGTCACCCCAATAAATTCAATAAAAATTTAAAAAATATTGCCAAAAACCCATGGTGAACGAAATATCCATTTTAAATAAAGACAGGATCAGTATTGCTGATCTAGCCTTTGTCCTCAGGCTCTAATATGGCTCAGCATGGCACTGTTTTTTCTGATTAATTTGAAAATAATACTTTAAAATATAATCGATCTTGATTGCTGAGTTGTTTTGGTGCCACCTTATATTTTATACCCAAGGGAAATGCCTCAGTCACCTCACCCATATTTGGGCAAATACTGAAACTTGATGGCTATGAGTACATATACAATCGGTGGAAGTCAGTTTTTTGACCAGTGGTGCTTTCTGTGTGTACATTTTGTTTTGTTTTGTTTTAATCAAATTAGCTACCAGCGTTTTAAGTAGGGAGATCTAACATTTTAAAAATATTACATTTGATTGTAAAAAATCAGAAATTTTTTTCAATAGGTCTCTAGAGCTGTTACAGAAACAGGGGAGTCCAGAGCCGTGTGACACCAACTGGCTAGAGTTCTGTGGCTGCTGTCCCCTTTCACATGGGGCAACAGCCACTTGCCACAATCAACAGCACTTGCTAGATACCACTTCACCCCTTTATGTGTCCTGACTGGTCTCTGCGGACCTTTAATTTTTGTTGTGATCCCTGATTTAGCAGAGACCATAAGAAGAAGCAGTGGCAAGATGTGATATAACCCAGCTTATTCATTTTGTCAGTAGATACAGATAGTCATACCATGCTTTCCATACGACAGACAGAAGCTGGGCAAGGTGTCTCTGATGTGGGCCATGACTACTGCCTGGTTCCTTTATCTCTCTGCTCTTGCCCCCACTTGCAAGTTCAATCTTACCCCAGACTCTGAGACCAATATTTCCAAGTGGGGAAATGAAAGACATATAAGCAAGGCAAATATCTGGCCAATTCTGCTTGGCTTTTCTACTTCATGGACCTTCTACCTACAACTTCCAACTCAGCTTCTTCAGTTTCTGGCAGAGATCTTCCTGACACTTGAGTCCCTGCCCTTCCTCCTGTGCCTGAGACCAGTCCTCCAGACACTGGGTGTCCCTGTCACCGTGAAGAGTGCAGATTCAGCCCTGGCACTATAAGCTGCTGACAAACATTTATGGAGTGCTTTGGGTGTGAATGACAGACACTTGTTTTTACCACAGTAATTTACAACACGGTCAGAACTGCTGGCCTCACGGAGCAGACAAGTAACACAGGCCCCTCGGAATAGTGATACTCACTGTATTTTCCAGCGAGCTCTGTTACCAAGTTCTCCAAAGTTGTAAATGCAAGTACTTATAGGAGCATGGTATAGCATAAATGAATGAAAGATACTTCATTTAAGATGAAAGAAGGTATTAGGCACTGTGAAGAAATACCATCCTTTCTCTGTTTGATGGTATTCAAATTCATATTTTAAAAGTGTATGGAGGCCAAGCAAAACATTTGCTGGCAGAATTTTGCTTCTGGATCACCAGTTTGCAAGTCCTGCCTAAGGCTTACCAAAAACGCTTTCTGTAGTGTTGCTGTGTTTCCCTGGCCCTGGTGTGCTGGGTCTGCTAAATCTCCCCTGTCACATGCTCTCCACAGCCGGAAGCTGGCCTTTCATGAAGCATTCCCTGATCTTCATTCTATCCAGGCAGCCATAGAGCTGGCTGTAGACCAAGTCCCCAAGCTAACCAACATCAGCTCTATTTACCTGTAGCTGTGCCTAAACTCTTGTGTTACAGATCCCTTTGGCAAGATGATGAAGTTTATGGACCCATTCTCAGAATAATATTTTTAATGCCTAAATTAAGATACATATGATTACAATAGAAACCAAATATACTGAGATACAGATTTAAAATATATGTGCTCTTATATTAATGTATTAAATGACGAGATCTAGCGGCGGGTATATAGCTACCATAATGTCAAAGCAGCAGGGAGCAAAAAGAGATTAATATAGCTGCAACAACTAGAATTATAAAAAATATATATGTAATTTCTCTTGGTGGCAAAGTCACAGGTACTGCCAGTGCTACTGTGGCCTATTGATTATACTCACAACTGAAGGAAATCTCATTTACAGTTATGGATTCATGACAGATAAAGTGTAATAGTTTTGCCATCCACATTCATGAGCCCCTAGAATTCTATCCAATGACCCTCAGGGGGTCCACAGATAAGAAACTTTGGCCTGAATCAACACTGTTCACAGTGTAGCGCGAGGCTCCACAGACCTTCATGGTACATGAAATGTCAGAAGACTGCAATACTAACCTAATTTTTCATTGATTTAAACTGGAAGTGACCATAGGCTAATAAATAACCTATCCATAGCAGTCTGGTACACTGCTAGTAGGACTCTAAATGACACAACTTGGACATCTGGGTGTGTGTTTCAAAAACCTTGACAAAGTGTAAATGCCCTTTGACCCAGCAATCCTGCCTCTAGAATTTATCCTAAGGAACTATGACACATGTGGGTAAAGCTTTAAGCACAAGGATATTTATGCCCAGCTGTGGGAAAAATAATATGTAGCCAATAAAAGATGATGTAGATCCATAACCGTTGTCATGAAAAGATGACAAATACAAAGTAAACGCAGTATGAGGGCCTTTAAAAACAATTGCAATTATGTATAATTTGTACAGGAAAAAAGCTTGGAAGGATATACACTACCTCTGTCCTAGTGGTGATTCCTAATGATTTAATGTTGATTTACATACTCATATTTACTCATTTATTTTCTGACAATGGAAATATATTAACTATGTAAATAAACAAAAAAAAAAAAAAGGAGGGGGACAGAAATGTTGCCATACTGAGTACTTATTTATTCTCTTGGGGAGACTTTTTGTGTTTACATATTCTTAGCCATTCAAAAACCACGTGCCAATCACTGCTCTAGACACAGAGAATGCAAAACTGAACACGAAAAACAAGGCACCTTCTCTTATGAAACATTTTCTTGTGCAGAAAGCAGGTAACTATTCAACCACCGAATGCCTACACAACAATGTATTGGGCAGACTTAAATGTTTTGAGAAAAGTAAAACGAGTGGAAGCAATAAGGAATAGATGGGGCAACAGAGACGTCCTAGGCTGAGGGTCAGGCCTTTCCATGGGAAGTAACATTTAATTAGAAAGACAGCAGGAACCAGCCCCTTTAGATCTGGGATAGGGAAGAGGATTCCGTGCACAGGGAAAAGTTGATTCAAGGTCCTAGGGTAGGAATGTGCTTGGCATACTTGATGGAAACAAAGATCAGTGTGTCTGGAATGCAGTGAGAGAGGCAGAAAGTGGCAGTGGATGACTTTGGTTGAGTAGTCAAGAGCCAAATCACTTAGGGTCTTAAGACCATGGTAGGAGTTTGAATGTTATGCTAAGTGCAGGGTAGATGGAATTACTGTTCATAACTTTTGCTCCATATAGAAGTATTGCATATTGACACCTTTGTGACCACCTTATGGTGACCTGCCCACCCCTTGAATTTGGGCTTGGCCATGTGACTTACTTCGGTCGGTGGCCTGTTGCTAGACCTGACAAGCAGAATCTGGAAATGTGCTTGTGCATTTAGGTTGTCCTTGACCTCCTGCCAGTGCCACAAGAAAAATATACTTAATATAACCCACTGCCCACCCCACCCCCAAAATGAAAGACATGTGAAACATACCTGAACCCAAACTGCAGCCTGAGACCAGGCCCAGCTTCGTCCAACTGAGACCTGCAGAGTTAACCATTCAACTCACAGACATGTGAATGAGAAGAAATGACTGTTGTTCTAAGTCACTAAACCGTGGGCTGGTTTGTTATAAAACATACTGTGGCAATACTGACTAATACAAGGAGCAATGGGGAGGCACTGAAGTTTATCAACCAGAGGATCAGCAAGATTAACTTATATTGTAAAAAATTATTTTGGCTGCTGTGTGGAGAATAGGTTGCAGAAGTAAGGGCAGAAATTAAAAGGCCAGCTGGGAGCCTAATCTGTCTCTCCTGGTGAGAGATGATGATGGTACCATTTGTTGCAAAAGCTATGGCCAGGGGAGGAGAAAGTTTAGGGTAGTAGAAGTAAATATAAATCAACGTGTTAAATTTCAGGCGCCTCGATAGCATCTAGGTGGAGTTGCCCAGTAGTCAGGGTGATGTCTCACAGAGTTCAGATCATTACTTTCACAGCTTCCTAGTCCCACATCCTCCTTCTGAATGCAGACTCTCAACAACCTTGATAAAAGGAAGTGGAGCCGAGGAAAGAGAATGTCATTACTATGGTCTGAGAAGAGAGAAGCCTTTTCTTCTGAGACTTGAACATTTGTGTTCCCTTTAATCATTTCTCACATGCCCAGCCTCGTATATGTCTAGATCAGATGATCTGTGTCTCTGCATTGTCTTGTCTTTGGATGTTTACATGCCCCAGACCCCATATGTCACAAGAACAGGTATTATTAGGTAAATTTTTTCTACACTCAACACCTGGAACTATTCCTTCCACTTAAAGGAATGTGGATGAACATTTGATGAATTAAATAAACATACTTGAAGACAGCTATTATGTATTTTCTAAGTCTGCTCATTTCTGGTTCACTCAACCTCAAATTTTTGGAGAAAGTTTGCATCACAGAACCAAAACTAAGCTAATATCTCACTTTAAATTAGATGTGAGAACCCAAGTAGAAATCCAAAATGTGTATCATCCCATATAGTCCTCTATAAAAGAAAAAAAAAAGGGAATATTCTGTTTCCCCAATTCCTCCCTTTTCCTTCATTCTACTGGGAATCATGTTGGTTTGTTACCTAGCAACACAGAGCTTATCACTGGGAAATTTTCAACCATTCTCATTTGTCATCATTTGTCTAATCAGATTTGATCATAAATAAAATCTGCACACAATCAACTGACTTCTGTTTGTAATTAAAATCTATCTCCATCAGGGAAAGGACGTTAATAGTCTTGCTCCTTGCATGTGTTGATTTATTTGCGCTTTTTGTCATTTTCTAACATGCTACCCTTCACCATCTTACATGATTCAATCTGTCTTGATTCCCTTCAGCAAAATTTCATCTTCTGTTGTGAGTCGCTATCAATTCAGGGGTCTATGGATGAAATGTTTAGGTTACCTCTGCTCATTTATTCTGCACATATCATACGTGCAAGGTGACTTACTTTTGCAGTATATTGCTTATGTTTAACAGTCTCTGGCTTCCTTTCTATCCTGCCAACTAGCTTTGCCTACTCAAGTCAATGCTACAAGTATTTCTCATTCTGAATTGTAGTGGGCATGAGTTGTTTTCTATGTCTGGCATTACTCTCAATCTTTTTCTGTTAGTAGTAACCAGTTTTGGGGGGGATTCCAACCACAAAGTTATGGGTTGGGGTTGCAGAAGGACCCTCATTCTCTGTTCACAGTGCTTGGTCTAAGCTGGGTTCGTGACACAAGCCAGACTAATCTTTTGGGAATTGTCCAAATGAAGCTGACAGAGAGGATCCTTCCTCTTCTTACCTCTGAAAGAAAATATCATATTAGCCCAGTGTTCCCTGGGCTATGTCTTGCCATGTGGAGAAGCCCCATCTGCAGTGAGGAGGATACAGAACAACAAAGAGGAGAGGCTAAGGGTTTTACAGAGCCAGGCAAGAGAGAGAAAATATGAGTATGAGAGAGGATGTTGATGGCATTTGAGACTCTGATTCCAGTTCCTGAGGCTGCAGAGTTGCCCTGATTCCTCTGATCTTGTGAGGTATCCCAACTTCTATGTCCTTCCTCTAAAACTCATATTGTCTTTAAGAACATTTAAGTTGTTTCTCTCCATTGCAATCCATGTCACTGATTTACACAATTATAAGATTCATAACCCCACAAAGTTGTAAAGCACTCTTTAGATGAAAAAGCATTTTCACATTCATCATCTGATTGGATCCTAACAACTCTTGAATACTTGGAAGTAGTTTATGCAGAGGGCATTATATCCACTTTTCAGATGAGAACACAGGAGTGAAAATCTGACTTGTTATTTGGTTATTCAGCCCGTGTGGATAGGACTTCTGACTGTTAGTCCTTTGTTCTGTACAAGATAGAAGTTTCCTTCCCAAACCCATGTCACATGTGGTAACCATACAGTAGAGTGAGAGCTGCGCAGTAACACCGGGCATGGTCACTGCTTGGAATCAAGGAATTTATCCAAATGGGGAGATAAGGTATATTCAGGTACAATGGTAACTGAAAACACAAAGATCAGCCTCGGGTAGACAGGACTGAAGAAAGTACTACAGCAGTCCTGGGCTGGCGTCATCAGAAAAGAAGGACTTCAGATCAGAGGAGGAGCAAGAAGAGGAAATTCCAGGTGCCAGAAACAATGTGAGCAAAGATGCAGAAGCAGGCGTAGACGTGGTGTTCTACAGGAACACATCTGGCTACAGCGGAGGCTGCGTGTTGACTCTACCTTCTAAATACAGCTTGAACTTTTCCATTTCTCTCCTTCTCCACTGCCACCACTGTGATCTTTTCATCTGTCACCTGGATTATTGAAGTAGCTTCCTAATTATTCTCCCTACATCCTTTTCTTGCATTGCAATCTATTCTTCAAATTGCTGCCCAAATGTTCTTTGATCTTTGAGAGTAATATATCTGATCAGGTTCCTCTTCTTCCTAAAACTGAAATTGTCCCATTGACATAACGCATCCTATTCGCTCTATCCACAGGACATTTGCATTTATTGATTTCTCTGCCTAGAGTCAATCAATCTCTCTCTCTCTCTTTCTCTTTCCCTCACTCACTCACTCCTTCCTTCCCTCCCTCACTCCCTCCATCTTCTTTCCTTCATTTATTCAAAGAATAACAACTGGGTGCATCTTATATACCAGAAAGTCATTAAGAATAAAGATTAGGAACCAGATGGCTCAGTTGAAACCTGGTTCTGATTCTTACCACCTGTGTGACCTTTAGCAAGTTACTCTATCCATTTTATCATAATGGTACTTACCTCCTGTGGCTAAGGATTAAATTAGTATATAGCAAGGCCTGTATCAATGTCCAACATAGAAAGGGCTATATGAGTGTTTGTAATAATAATTATTACAGCTGAATTCTGCTCACAGAATGTCAGAGTAAATGTTACGTCCACAGAGAAGGCTTCTCTAAGCCCCAGGATTAAGCTGGGCTTCCGCTCTCTGAGCTTGCTTTGCTGTTTTTCATTTTACTGTACTCATCTTACTTTAATCCATTTTTCTTGTTGGATTATAAATCCTAGGAAGGCAACAGTTGTGTCTATATTGTTTACCATTTTATCAAAAGGTTCTAGTACAATGGCTGGTTCAGAGTAGGAGTTAAATATATTACTTATTTATAAGATAATCAAGGTCAAACTGGTGATAGCTGTGGAAGCCAGGAAAAATGAATCGGGATTTCACCTGTATGCAACGGGGGAGCCCCCTGTGACTTCCTAAGGTTGGGGAAAACATGGAGACTCTCACTTTACAGAGTATTATGCTCATAGCACCTGCTTCTAAGTGACCTCACCAGCCCTTGTTAGCCCTTGAAACAGCCAGGACCTGAAAAGCTCCTGAGATGTTTGTCTTTCCCATCAGGGTCCTCCTGGGTCAACCTGTGACTTGTGATAATGAGAGGGATATGGCAATGCCTCCACTGCCACCAAGACCTTAAAAGATATTACAAAAGCTCTCATGAAAACCAGGCTGAAGCAGGAGGGCCTGTGCTCACAGGAAGGGCCAGGCAGATTTTTAAATGTCAGAACAAAGGAATATCACGGACTCCAGGCAAAGGGCTCAGCAGCCTAACAAATGAAACAAGAAGGCTTTAAACTGGGACTCGCAGTGCACAGATCACCTAGGAGACAGGAAGACTCACATGGTTCCTGCTCCCAAGCCCTGCAATCAGAATGGAACCCCTTAAACCTCCAACTCAGTTAGCCTTCCTGTCCGAGATGTGGCCTAGGCCACCGATCTTCCTGGTGAGAGGAGAGTGTGTCTCTCGGAATGGACTAATGAACATTCCATGATTGGAAGCTAATACATCCAGTGTCTTCCCCTGTCTCCTGCATGGCATTCATTCATTGGACAATAACTTGTTCAGCCACGTGGAGGTGCTGGAGCTGGAAAGCTGAAATCACTTCCCTTGGGAAGAGGATAGTATCACTGAGACATGACTGGATTCAACAAAGGTTTGGACAATTAGTAACCTAAAATCACCAGGATAGCTTAATATAAAGTATGGAGAGGTCTCCTGGGAGAGAGATTCAGGTAGACAACATAAAGCAAAGCCTTGGCCAGTAGAGGGGATGAGCAATCCTTAACACAACGTACTTTCTCCACCAGCTTCCTTTTCCCCTCCAGGCCACCATGGACTCATGCCTAAGTCTTTAGTGAGAGAAGGGGGCACTCTGTGAGTCAAAACTGAAAGAGGAGTGTTCACTAAAACTCTGTAAGCAATTGAAGCACAAGGAAATACTGCCTTTGTACCCATGATACTGGAAGAGAACAGAGGCCACCTCTGCATGCGCCAAGGCTTGGCTGAGCACACTGGCACCTCCGGGGAGCAACAGCACCTACAATGAGGTGCTCAGTGGAGACTGCAGCACCGACTTGGGCTAATGGAACCAAGTAAAGGCGCAGTGGTGTGCTGGGAAAAGCTTAACAACTGACTCCGCAGAAGAGAATGGGCATGTGTATACATACGCACCTAAGTGTCATACAAATTTTACTAATATTAAGGATGTGTAACATATGATTTGCAATTAATAATAAAATATACAATAATCTTTATTGTACACTCCATATGAACCCTGGCTGGTTTGGCTCAGTAGATTGAGCGTCGGCCTGCGAGCTAAGTGTCGCTGGTTCGATCTTCCAGTCAGGGCACATCAGAGAAGGAAAACTCTGATTCCAAAAAACCTCCGCTGCCTTGCGGCATACCTCTTCAGGGGAAAGGCTAAGGGAGTAAACCCCAACAGAAAATCCGGAGCCGGAGTCCCTAAGGCGGTTTGACATTGTAGTCAACACCGGCAACTCCTGCGGCGCACCTGAAGCCAAGCTGTATTGACTCCGTCTTTCCCTTGGATCCTTCAGCTGCGAAGAGAGGGGGGGTCTGCTGCATGGGCAACAGCAGACCCTCCATATCACCCTGCCCAGGCTCTGTAGCTTCAGCTTCACTGGAGAGGACACTCCAGCGTCATCGCAAGATGTCGATTCAACACGGGAGGAGACAGATACCGTGTCACTCCCAAGTCGGACTGCACAGCCATTTTCAGCGGTGCAGATAGACTCCTAAAAAGCTACACCATCGTCTCTCGAGACGGACGGCTGCCGACAACGACGACATTCCATATGACCAACTAATTCTCACAGAATACTTTTATTTGATTTTTGTGGAACTCTTCTGCCTGTAATCAAACTGTGGTTGTAATTGACAAACAAGCATAGTTCTCACCTGAATGTCAGCTGATATTTTCCTTATTCTAATGAGTAAAATGAAAGTGAGACAAACAGGACAGATGTCAAAACTTCACTTGTTTGTCAATAATGATTTGTTCGCTGAACTGAATAATAGTTTTTTAATATTGGAAGAGCATTTCTTCAAATGTGTCATTCTATACACAATGTAATGTCTACAGACAAAACACACTTCTAAACAAAATGAGTATCGTTGAATTCTTCTATCAATTTCCTAAGTGTAAACAACCAATAAAACAATAACACTGGGGAACACAATTTTCGTTGAGTTAGATCTGACACTTGTTTTTGACAACTTTTGGCATCTGAATCCAAAAGTGACCCCAGTTTTTCCCTATCATGTCAACTTTATAAGGTATAAGATACCTTCTCTTGTCCCAAAAATCATACAAAATATACAGATAAAGAAAAAATTAAAAAAATTACCCAAATATACTGTTTATTTAGAGTTATTTTATTCATACAAAGGCTATATATTGTTATTGTAAGTCAAATTCTGTACAAGTAGTAAAGTTCTGCTACCAAAAATACATATTAAGGTATTTTATCTTTTCAAACGACAGGCTAGGAAATGCCAAAAGGAGATACTTGAAACAGTCTCCTTCAGTTGGCAAAGCTCTAAGAGATTGCTTCATGAGACCCAGCTTTATGAGCAGAGGTGGGAACAGAAAGTTCTTTTTGTCAATAAGTGGCTCATGTAGAATGTTTGGATCACCGGGTTTGAGATCAGATCTTGGAGGCCAATTCAACTCCACCCAATGCTTGTCACGAGCTCTGCTGTCCCACATACACAGAAAACAGGAATACTTGGTGTATCTGCGTTGCTGACCAAGAAGGAAGCAGACCATTTTAAGGTCAACACAGCTGATCCAATTGTGCTTGTGATATTGCATATTGCAACAGATCAATGACTCTCTTTATATCTTCATAGTCTTCATGAAAACAAACTGAATGGCCAGTTGGGATTGCACCAAATAAACTGCCATTGTGGAGCAGGACACACCTCAAGCTCCGCTTGAGCTATTGATGAACAGTCGCCATTCAGTTGCGTTCTAGATTGGAATTCCCAATTCCTCCATTGAACCATGTATGTTATGGCAACACACAAAGCCACCATCACTTCAAAAGTACTGCAGAAATGCACTTTCTCTTGATCGAAAGTAGGATGCCTTTGCTCCTTTTTCGGGCAAGTTTTTCTCATGCAGTCTTGATGCTAGGAGTTCTGAAGCCTTTCTGGAGAGTCCCAAATCTCATGCCAAATCCTTCAACTCATGCTGATCAAATCCCTTATGAACTGAGTCACCTTCAATTTCAGAATCTTCATCGTTGCTGTCACTTAGTTCTTCACCATACTCCTGTTTTTTGAAAGAGGGTAGTTCAATGAAAAGTGGCACTGGAATTTCAGCTGAATGAGGCACTGGGTGTATAGCTGATGGTAGACTAGGATACTCTATCTTACATTTATTTTTCTTGTAATATCCCGACATTTTCACTATACAAAGGTAACAGTCACTTGAATGATCTCTGGGCTCTCGCCAAACCATAGGTATACCAAATGGCAACTTATCATGTGTTTCCTTTGTCCACATCCGTAAACTCTCGACACACTGCTTACACACCTTGTAAGGGGCCCAAGATTTATCTTGATCACCAAGTTTTACTTTAAAATATGAAAAATAGGCTTGCCTGGCAAATGCGCTGATGTTTGTCCTTTGACCGGGAATGGTGAAACCGCCACAGATAGAGCAAAACGAATCAGGGTTGTTTAGACACTTATGACGAGAAATAGCAGAGGCAGACGTGATCTGAAGGAAAGGAAAGGAGTATGTATGTAATAAAAAATAAATTCTGCTAACTCCTTGAATACGGACAAGAACTCAGACTACACTTCGGAATACGATTCACTATATAAAGCGGCACACACCCTCTCACCACACTGTCTCATGTGCAACTGAAGAGCCTAGACAAGCATGAACCTGTCGCTGGTCTCCAAGGCCCTCCCCCACTCCTCCCTACTCGAGGGAGGTTTGCTTTCAGCCAATAGGAGAGCACTAGTGCTTCCCTCGATCCAGGCTCAATCCAGCCTAGAGTGGAAGCATTAAGATAAGCTGTAGAGAAAAAACTTGATGTAATAGAAGAAAACTAACTGCACTTTTGAGATCAGCATGCCTATTTACGTCTAAAACAGCTGAAAAAATCTAACTCAAAAGGAATTATGTTAAAAATTGTTCCCCTGTGATTCAAGCCTAATTTATAGAGGTGCCAGTTTCCATGGTAAATACTCCCAATATGGCCAATTTTAAGCTAACAACAAATATGTCACTGAGTTGGGAAAAGATGTGCACTGCACACCATTATATAGTATAATGTAATTAGCTACAATCAAACATAGATAATATCAAAATGTAGTAAAATAACTATGCGATAATGACTGTATGACATGGAGATGCCCCACTCAGACCCTCTAAGAAAAGACTCACTCCAGGCTGTGAGGAGTATAATTTAAATTTTAAAGATCTGCCTCAGTTTTCAATCCAAGGGCATGCTATTCTTTGTGTGGCCCTCAGCTAATGACTGAGCAATCATTGTAGAAGCCGACCCATTTCTGTACAATGTGGGGCTCTCCTAATAGTCTTTGCTCCTTAGTTCCCCTTCGGACTGGCAGAAACTGATTGGCAACACAATCCAACATCTCCCCTTCCGCCCTCCCTTGTCATCACCCTTTCCTTTCACAGGTGTTACTTCCAAGTAATTTCTTATACAGCCTGTTCCATCCATCTCACTCTCTGATTCCTAGGAACCCAGTCTACAAGGCACTGGAGTCAGAGGGGAAGTAGTGTTGTGCAATATCGAAGAGAGTGGGGACATGACCAAAGAAGACAGAGTCACAGAAGAAGCAATAGCATCCATCAAGTGAAACCTGACTGGACTCATTCAAGGAAAATGCCCCCCACAATGGGAGTCTCTAAAAATAAGTAAAAATTTTCAGAGAATTGGGAAACCTGAGATAACAAGACTGAGGAATGAGTTAATAGTTTTTTTTCTATTAATGTGACTATTGGTCCATTACCAAGTGAAACAGCCAGCCTGGGAAATTGTAGATAATTATAATGCAATATGTAGGTGTTCCATTGGAGGTATGAATCAGTTTCTTTCAAAACAGAAAAGGCAAGTCATTAAATTAACAGACAGCCAAAGAAGGCTTCACAGAGAAGATGTAATTTTAACTGGATCTTGAATACTGACTGGGTAGTAGATTGGAGCAGACTCTAAGATATGATTACTGACTCACTCACCATTATTTGAATTATCTTCAAGAACAGATAGATACTCATTTCAGTGAAACATCTACACATTTCCTGACCCTCCCGTAGCATCAGGAATGTTTGTAGAATGACTCTGGGTGGGAACTAGGGTATGGGTAGGGCAGTCAGGACCTGGCAAAGGGCAATTAAGCTGCTCTTTATGAAGATCAATTATATGGCTAGTTATATGGTCTCATTCAGCCCATTTTCTGACTTTACAGTAGTGAAAAGTACTCTGGGCCAGCAGTTGGAGGAACTGTGTTCTGTCCTTGGCCTACATCTGGTTCCCCGCCTATGAAATTGAGCTGCTTATCCAGGACTCCTTTTACTCAACAAAGCCTTTGTGAAGATCTAATGAGGTAAGAGATCGGAAAGTGCTCTGAAACCATTAAAACACTCTGTGGTGCTTACGCAGTCACCGCCTTGGGAAAGCCATAGTGAGTCACTGCTCAGTCTCCATTCCCAGGTCTAGAGTGGGCACCTCTGTTGGACAATATCTCAGCACCCTAATGTTCCATCACAGCACCCACTACTGCTGGAAATTAAACAGTTGTGTGGTGATTTCATTAATGATGAGCCCTCCCTCTAGGTCAAATGGGAAGATATCATGAGTAGCACATTCATTTTGTCCCCAGTGCCTAACAAAGTACCTGGAGCATATTAAATGCTCTATAAGTATTGGTTGCAGAAGTTGACTATCTATCATACCTTTCAATTTAGTTTCATTTCACCTTTTTGTCTTTGAGAATTTGACCCTGACTGTGAACTATTTGAAAGTAGGCACCCTGTGTTTTAATATCAGCATTCTCAACCTTCAGCCCAATGCCAGGTATATACTAGGTACTAATGAAAATTTAATTGATAGATAGCTTACACGTAACTTCCTGGTGCAGCTTTTGAATGTGGCAGGAACTCAATAATTCATTATACATTAAATGAATATGAATATACCTGTCTTGGCTTCTATACATCCTATAAATATTTATCCCTGTGTCTTAACTAGAAAACACTTTTTAAAACTATTCTACCTTTACTACAGTAAAGTAATGAAAATGTCTTTGGCTTGAGAGTCTTTAGAGACTTCCTTTTATTTGAATCTAGATATTAGCACTATGGCCA
This sequence comes from Furipterus horrens, assembly GCF_987537825.1. Lineage (NCBI taxonomy): Eukaryota > Metazoa > Chordata > Mammalia > Chiroptera > Furipteridae > Furipterus > Furipterus horrens. The sequence goes on from NW_028327180.1 coordinate 84,889,670, forward strand.
GAAAAATGTTACTTAACTCTCTGAGCCCCAGTTTCATCACCTTTAGAATCAAAATAATGTTTTGTAAAGATTAAGGAGATGAAGTATTAAAAGGAATTGTACAGCTTCTGCTGATGATAGGTTCTTAACAAATGTTAGCTTCCTCGCCTACTGGAATCCCTATTCTGATATGTCAAGTTTCCAAACCTCTTCTCTCCAAAGGCTAAAATAATAATTAAGTTGCTATTCTCTATGGTTCAACCCCCGGCTTTATCTCCTATGGTATTCTGCTAGGTCACCTCTCTAACCTCAGTATTTAGCATAGCAGAGTAGAAATAACCCTAGACTGGGAATCTACCTAGGTTCTAGTTCAAATCCTGGCACTGGCTATATGTGTATCTGTATGTAGACCCTTCATTTATTCATTCACTGTTGTTGGACACTCTGACACTATGCTAGGCACTTGAAAATATATTAGAGGCAAAACAGACAAAAATCCCAGTCCTAATGGAGCTTAGAAAATATGTATTGTCAATAGGAAACACTGACTTAAAGAATGAATAAAACAAAGTAAATTATGTGGCATGTTAGGGAATAATGAGTTCTATGGGACAAATTAAAATTTGAGCAAGGAAAGTGCCAAGGCAGGGGCAGGGTAGGTTACATCATTAAATAGGCTCATTGATGAAGTGAGACTTGAGCAAAGACAGGAAAAGTGTGGGAGACCATTCCAGTGGATATTTGGGTGAAAAGCAGGAAGGCCAAGAGAATACCTACAATGAGACCCCAAGAGGCTGTGTCTGAGGAACATAAGGAGGCCAGTGTAGCTAGTTTGGGGCGAGCAGAGAAGAGAGGAGGAGGAGGAGGAGAGGGGGCAGTGAGTACTGCAGACCCTTCAGCATCTGGACTTTAATCTGAACGAAACAGCTTTGCTGCCTTACCTCTACATGTGGAAAGGAATTCAGACTAACTTCTTCCTGAGATTCCTTCCAGATCTTCAATTCAAAGATTTTATTACCACCTTGGTTCTGAGAGCTATGATAACTGGCATAGGTAAACCAAGGGAAACTGGGCAAGTATGCATAAATTGTATTCTATCAGACTGGCATAGATTGGATTTATACATGTAATTTACCTCTTACCTAAAACTAGAAAGCTATCACAGGACAATGGTACAAGACTCTGCACTGTCTCTGTATTTGAACAGGTTAGTTGTCAAATACCACACTTGCAACTTGAGCTGGCAAATGCTTGACCTGCCTCATCGCAATTTCCTCATCTCTGAAGTGAAGATAACCATAGCTCCTAGCTAACTGATTTATTTTGAAGATTAAATAAGATGATATGTCAAGTTCTTAACACAGTATTGACACAGAGTAAACTCCCAATGAATTTTACTATTTTTCATTTTATATGGTAGATGTCAACAAATGATAACTGAATTGAATTCTTAAAGCCTCTATATTTGGGAATTGTATGCTAATTTCACCTCGTGTAGATCATCAAATATGCATTTCAGACCTTTATTTCAACAAATGTCTGTTAATGTTTATTATGTGTTGGGCACAGATGTGTGGATGCATAAGATAGAGGCCCTGTTTTATAGAGACATAAGTAAAAGAGACAGATATCCATAAAAATAACTGTAATTCAAGGTCGACTATTAAAATTATTATAGTCAAAGGGCCACGTATAATGGCAGAATGGAGAAAACAAGATTAATTCCAACAGGGGTTACATGGGATGGTTTCACTGGGGAGATGAGCGGGTTGGAAAGTGTACCTCATACCTCCGTACGCGCTGATGCCACTGTGAACAGTCATCTGTCCTTTCCAGATGGCACTGGTAAATTATGAACTCAGTGACTTATGAAATTCCTACAAGTTTGTAGACACCCTGGCTCATATTGCTCCTAGCAAAAGTGACTTCACATAAACAAGGCTGGGTTCTGACAACCACAGGGGTGAAGCTATATTGAGGAGCTCAATTCAGTCACATGGCTGCCTGCCAGGGGAACTGTAGAGGCAAGGCCTAAGAAATAAAAGAAAAATTTTTTAAAAGAAAGGAAGGAAAGGAGGGAAGGAAGGAGGAAGGGATGGAGGGAGGGAGGGAGGGAGGGAGAAAGGGAGGGAGATAGGATCTGTGACCACATGAAATCCAGTGGTCATAAAGGGCAGAATGACCTATTCCCAAATGGATCTTTGCCCCTCATTTTTTTTCTTTCAGAGTCCTCTAATTCAGCTTTGGACAGCCCGAGGAAAGCTGCTCTTCTTGGTAAGTAATGACACACTTCTGTTCCTGCTGGGAAAATAAAGATTTCACAAAAAGCTATCAGTTCACACGTACATTTTCTAGGAGCTGCTCCAAGGAGAGCTTGGGTATTTCTAGGGCTGCAACACACTTCACTAATAGAACATACGGGGTGTTCTCAAAGGAACACATGAAACTTTTAAATATCCTTCCTTTGCCACTCCCCCTTGCCTTCATCTACTCTTCAGCAGCATCGATAAATGGCCAAGGCAAGACATTTTAAAACAGCTACAGATGTCTAGGCTTTTAATTGAGGTTGTTCTGATTAACTGGTGGAAAGTCTCTTATCTTGTCTAGAATGGCTATGACCAAAGGAATACCTTCCATAGCATACATATCTTACTCTCAGAAGTCTGGTTGGGAATGAGAAGAGTGGGCCAGGATGTCTGATGATAAGTGAAATTATTATGAACTTTCAGGTGTGGTGCTGTGCTTGTATTTTTAAAAATTCTTATTATTTATAAATACATTCAGAAATACTTAAGCATAAAGTGATATTTTGCTTCAAAATAATGGGGGAGAGAATAAGTAGATGAAGCAAGACTGCATCTTAGCACATGTGACAGGTATACAAGGATTATTATGCTATTTTCTACTTTTATAATGTCTTAAAATTTTCATACTTTTTCTTTATAAAGAGAGAGGGCTCAAACCCAGTGGTCTCAGTGAATTTGAAGTGGGAGTCTGTGCTCTAGAAAAATGGGAGGTTTAGGCTGGAGAGCAGGTCTTTGGCACTTAAGGTATCAGAGATGAAAGAATAGACACTAATGCACTGTGATGCTGAGCTGGAGGGAAAGTTAAATCTAAGGGATAGAGAAGGTGTAGAAGCTATGAGGTCAGGATTTTTAATGGTGAAGTGCTAACAGGATTATTCATGCAGCTTTTGATGCATAGTTCTAACTCAACTATCCTGGTCTTTAACTCTGTTGCTTATTAAAGAGTAGAAAGGGAATCAAGAATAAAAAAGAGTGAATTGAAAAGAAATATAAAGAGATAAACCACAACAGAAGCAAACACACACAGGAGACTTCCAGCCAAGATGGAGACCTACAATGACATGCTCCATTCCCCTTTCACAACTAAGAAGGAATACAACTACCACAAAACCAGAAATAACCAGAAGTTCCAGAAAGTAAATGGAAGTCCAACGTACAAAGTTATAAAGAAGTGGTGCTCGTCCAGACGGGTAGGAGGGGTGAAGCAGGAGTGGAGAGGTCAGGCTGTGCTGGCAGCGGCAGCTGTGGAAACAGCAACGGGACGGTGTTAAGCACAGACATCCGTATTTAAGAGGAGGCGAAGTGCCTGGGGAGCACCCCCAGCTGCAGACCAGACCCGTCAGCTTGTGATTCCAACACCAGGGAAGGCAGACCCCCATTGCCTCGGACTGTGAGGCCCAGAGGGGGTGGGGACGGAGGAGGAGGCTACCAGTCTCTCAGCGGAGAGTGAACAGCAGGAATCCATCTTAGACCCCTATCCCCCACAAAAAACGCCACAGCGTGGTGAGAAGGGTCACCTGGTTGTGATGAGTGCACGGGGCTCCGCCCCCTACAGCATAGGAGGTGCGACAGCTCTGTACAGGAAGCAAAGGTGAACACAAAAGGTCAGGACGGCACAGATCATGACAGAGATCCCAGTGACACCGCTGACCAGACAGCAAATATCTAATCTAATGAAGCAGCAGACAGGAAATCTTTCTGAGGCTCAGTTCAGAGCTTTGGTTATATGAATGCTTACAGACCTAACAGCAGACCTTAAATAAGATGGGGAAGGAATGAAGGCTAGTCCTGCTGAAATGAACAAAAACACATATGAAACTAGTGGTGAGGGAAAGAAAACCAGGGATCAAATCAACAAACTGGAACACAGGGAAGGAACAAACAGTCAACCAGTGCAGAAAGAGGAAATGAAAAGTGAGGAAAATGAGGAGAGGCTCAGAAACGTATGGGACAGCTATAAACAAGCCAACATCCGAATATAGGGTTGCCAGAAGGTGAAGAAGAAGAACTAGAAATTGAAAAATTATGTAAACAAACAATGAAGCAGAACTTCTCTAACTTGGGGAAGGAAATAGACTTACAGGTCCAGGAAGCACAGAGAGTTCCAACAAAACTGGGCCCAGGGAGAACCACACCAAGACACATAATCAAAATGTCAAAAATTAAGGATAAAGAGAGAATCTTAAAAGCAGCAAGAGAGAAGAGAATTATGTACAAAGGGATCCCAATAAGACTATCAGCTGATTTCTCAAAAGAAACTGCAGGCAAGAAGGGACTGGCAAAAATATTCAAAGTAATGAAAAGCAAAAACCTACAACTACAATTACTCTATCCAGCGAAGCTGTCATTCAGAATAGAAGGGCAGAGAACGTGCTTCCAGGACAAAATAAAACTAAAAGAGTTCATCTTATTCAAATCACTGTTATATGAAATGTTAAAGGGACTTGTTTAGGAGAAAGAGGATCAAAACTATGAACATTAAAATGAAAACTGTATTGCAACAACCAACAACAGAAGCTAGGGAATTGAAACAAAGGTAAACTAAGTAGGCAAAGAGAGTGGGAAAAGAATTATAGGTATGGGGAACACACTGGGGGGAGGTCAGCGGGGAGTGGGGGAAGGGAGGGAGATAGTACAGGAATTAAGAAGCAGAGTAGGAGGGAGTGGAGTAGATAGGAAGATGTCGAGAAGAATTATATGCACAACCAATGGTCATGGACTAAGGGGAGGCAGCACCTGGAGGGAGGGGTGTCACTGGGTGGAGGGGAACAAAGGGAAAGAAATTGGAACAACTGTAACAGCATAATCAATAAAGCATATTAAGAAAAAATATATATAAACCACAAAACAAACTTCTTGGACTAGCTCCTACCCCAAACTACATATTAATTAATTCTTTGATGTTGCTATAGAAGGTGTACTTATCACACTTAAGAATGACTAACAGAAAAGGATAGAGAATTTATAGAATAACAGAAGTAATATCATCATATCTTAACAGGGGAGAACTGCAAGCTGAATATAGCTATAGGGAATGAAACAAATAAATGTAAAGTTTTACCCTGGAGTCCAAGTGCCAATGGCATAAAAACAAGGTAGAAGATATATAGCTTAGAAATTGCCCATGTGAATATGCTTAGGGACACTTAATAGGCAATAAATGCCATCCAAAGAACATGATGAGGTTGACAAACAGAAAAGCTAATTCTTTGAAATGTGCATTAGAAGTAAATGGAATGTTTAAAATAAAGGAGACAGGAGAACTATCTATATTGGCCAGGCCTCCATTAGAATGCCAGGTTCTACTGTGCCCAGAAGACAAAAAACAAAGCTCATTCAGAGCAGAGTACAGAATGAGAAAGGGGTCCAAAGCCCTGTCCTTGAGAAGTGGCTAAAGGAACGAAGGGTGTTGAGATAAAACAAGTCACTCATGACATGAGCTCCATCTAAAGTGGACTGTGGGAGAGAAACAAGCGTTGTTCAATAGGCTCCAAGGCCTGGCACTGGACAAAACACGAGTATGTTATGGGGATCAGGTTCACGTCAATAAGAAGGAACTCTTTATAAAGACCAGAAGTTTCCATGGACTGAAAGCCTGGTAATGTGGCTCACTGAGTGGCTAAGGACAAGGTAGAGCTGTGCTGTGCAGGTGAGTAGCTACATGCTGGGTAAAGAGCACTCGAAATGTGGCTATCCCAAACTGAGATAAACTGTAACCATAAAATATGCACCAGGCTTTGAAGACTCAGCATGAAAAAGAAATATAAAATACCTACTTAATCTCATTAATTTATATTGATATATTAATAATATTTTAGGTATATTGGATAAAATAAAATATATTGTTATAATAAATTTTACCTATTACTTTTTATTTTTAGAAAGTGCTTACTAAAAAATTTTAAATAACCTATGTGGCTCACAATTGTCGATTATACTCTTTCTATTGAAAAACTCTGTGTTAGAGAAACAGTTAGTGGGAAGAGGAAAGGAAGGCTGAGCTAAACTTTAAAGGACCCTGATAATCTATAATTTAGGAGAAGCCTCTCTGTAGGTTTAGAACTCAAGGCCATGGTCTTAACCAAGATCCTGTTCTAACTAGCTGTGTCACATTAGGTAAGTGACTTAGCCACTCTGAACCTCAAATTTCTATCTGAAAATGATAAAGTTGGACTATCTCTGAGATATACCTATTGCTGACATTTTGGTCTAGGCATGTCTTGTAATAAGTATTCCCTCCACCAATTTATGTAAGCATCCCCTCAACCAATTGCTTCCGAGTCTTCTCCATTTTCAAAGCCCTTTGAAAGAATAAGGCATTCAAAGGCAGACAAAACTAAATTGGATTTGTAACCTCACTACATCATCATTAGCTTCATAATGATCATTATCATCTTTACCCTCAAAACAATAATCCAGCTACTATTTGTGTGCCAGTATTGTGCTAAATGCTCTGATGTATTACTTCATTTAATCATCAGAGACATCTTTTGAGGTGGCTGTTATTACAATACTATCTTTGCATAACCTAGGAAGGTAACTAGATTTTAAACCTGTTTGTGTAAAATTGAGTAAGTCATTCTATCCCTCTAAGACACACCAAGGTAGAGTAAAATTATCAACCACCACAGTACACCCAATTATAGTAAAAACTGTAGTGAGGACTAAGTGAATAAATATGTAAGAAGTTCCACTAGAGCAGCAGATATATAATAGGTAGACAATACATGCCAGAATCCGTCCCCTGCTAACCTCTTCCATGATAAGCTCTGCATGGCCTCTAAATATAGCAGCCTTTCCAGAGCTCCATCCTTTCCCCACAGCTGGAAGTAGGTTGACCCATTCTGAACTAACATAGCTCTACATCTGATAATTTCTTACCAATCTCATTACCAACCTTACCTGAAGTCACATGCACACACAGTGTATCTGCCATATTAAATTATAAAGCTCTCGAGTGAGAGCTCTATATCAGATTTGTGTTATAGTCAGTCTAGTGTGTGGCACAGAGCAGCTTACTAACAAACATGAGTTGAGTTGAAGCTACCATTTATTGAAAGTTTATTGATGCTAACCATCACACAAAGTTTAAATTCTTTACATACATACCTAATCCATTTCTTACACCTTGAAAGGTAGATATTAATTTTACCCATTTTATCTTTGAGGATACTGAGTCTTCAAGGTCACTAGTTGCTCAATATCACACTGATTTTAAGTGAGAGGGGGGGTTTTGAATTCTGATTGGCCAACTGACTCCAAAGCCTATGATCTTAACCATTACAAAGAAAGAATAAATGGATGGATGGATGGATGGATGGATTAAATAAGCGGTAAATTGAAGCACAACATATGTATCCTTTGAATTCAATCTCAAGATTTCCTTTCAAACCTAGGTTTCCCTTCTGGGTAGTAAACCTCCTAGCTTCAGCCCCATCATCCCAGCATATGATTGAGGAGATGAGCAGAGAAGGAAAAGCAGCACATTTCACCCTTTTAAAGATTCATAATGAGTTAAAAGGCCAAGTCAAAATCAATTTACTATTCACCAAAGTCTCAGGTTCTTGCCTGTTTTGTTCTCCTGAATAAAACATACCTTCTCAACTAGATGAGCTGCCAGCAGCCAGGAAGAAAAAAGGGAATGAGTAATACATATTTACATAATTAGGAAGGAGGGAAAAAAACCACATCAAGCAGGTTTCCTTCTTAACGTTTATGTTTATCTGAGTCTCCAGCTCAGAAAAATGTTTATGCAGTGTAGAAAGCATGTGTATTTTTCACCTTATAGCAAGATTTTTATGACTGAGATTTTCTTTTTATTTGGTGCTACAAGCCCAGAATTTTGCAGCTGCCCCACATCAATCTGAGCCCACCAACAGAAGGAACTCTCAGCCCCTTGTAACGCCTGTGGTTCTTTAACCCACGGGAGGCCAGCCCGAGACAGTGACATTCAGTTCAGCTGTGTCTCTGGCACAGGTTGGGGCTGAGCCTTGTGGCTTTGAAACTGACAGTGATCGTAATTTATTATCTTCATTGATTCAAAGAGCAGGGCTCCTTGTACAAACAAGCAGACATTTTCAATCGTGCTACGCAATAGATAAATTGTTTTGCATAAAAAGTGCACTTTTAAAACTAATTGAGGGGGTCACCGTGGATTATGCATTATGCATGTACAAACAATACATCCTTGGGGGGAAAAAGTCCCAGATGGCTTCTATTTAATTTTAAAACTGTTTTATTAATGCATTTTCAGCAAAAGAGATTAAATCAATGACCCCACTCCCACTATGCGCAGAGCATTCAGGCAAAGCAGAATCAGAGCGGCCTGCCTTCTTCCTCATCCCCGCCCTGAAAGCAATGGCCTTTCATTTTCCCACAGAGGCCTTTTGTTTCCTAACTCATAATGTCATATTTTAATCCAATCAATGCACATTAGCTATAACTAATGTAAATGTCATTGCTACTCTCTTCTCAAACCATTTTTTAAAAATTTGCTAAAATTCAGTTCAGCACAATCTCTCCCCTCAGATTAATACATATTGGACAGCTTTTCTATATTTCCTTTTCCTTCTCAGTGGAGTATTATTGACCAAAGCTTTAGGACATTTTAGAGCAACGAATAAACCAGATTCTCCTTGAATCTCAGGGAGTGCTTGGAAGAGCCAACCTTTTCCACCCAAGGCTCTACTCCCTTCAGTATTCTGACTAGAGCCAGGCACGGCTGGTTCTCAGGGCCCCCACTTACCAGATTCCCTGCCTTTGCTTCTTCCACTCTGAATGTCCTTCTCTCATACTCAAGTCCTGCCTGTATTTAAGGGTTCTAGCAAGTACCTCCCCTTTCCAGGGCGTCTTCCCTGATGATCCTGCACTTATCTTGGCAGGTGAGATTCTCTTATTCTCCAAGTCCTCAAGGAGCTTTACATCCATTTCCGTTGGGGCTCTGGGAACAGTTCACCTTGAATCCTGTTTGCTGATGTCATAGGATTATTTCCCCATGCAGATTAGAAATTCCTAGAAGGTACAAACTAATATTTGTATTTCTCCTTTTAGTTAGCAGAATGCCTGCACATAATGAATGCTAACAAATGTCTAGAGAAATGAGGAGAAGGAAAGAAAAAAAAAAGTGGTGAGGAACAGTGAAAAGGAAAGGGGAGGAGAGAGTGAGAAAGAGGGAGGGAGGGAGAGAGGGAATGAGGAAGAAAGAGGGGCAAGGAAAGGGCTGAACTTGGGTTAAGGAGGCAGTATGATCACAAAGACAACAAAGCTTCCCTGGCTACTGGCAACACAGTACCTGGTACTGCAACATCTAAGGCAACTCTGCTTTGGCAGGGGGGTGGCTGGGGCTCCGGAGAACCCGTTCACCTCCCAGGTATGCCTAGGGCCTATTCTCCACCTCCAGGATATGCCTAGGGCGATGGTTCTCAAACTTCAGTGTGCAAAAGAATCTCCTGGGGACCCTAATTAAAAAAAGAAAAAATTCTTGTGGCCCACAGGCTATAAATCACTGCTCTAACTGATCAGAAAATAGTATCTAAATTGTGGTCATGATCCACGGAAGCATATAAGTCTCTCTTTAATCTATTTACATAAATAAACTTTGAAGGATAAGGAGAAAAACATATATTGATTCTCTACAACTACTTCATCTGTGAAACCTACCAGCCTGCACCCATCCACCCAGAGTCTCTTGCCTCCCTCTTTCTGCTCACATAACATTTTATATCTCTTCATTGACCACTCATTCCAATGGTTTTAAAGGTCTATTTACATAAACATCTTCTCCCTTAGACTGTGAATGATGGGATCAGATCTTGCTTGTTTTCTTTACCTCCTCTTTGCCCCACAGGTGAGAAGAGGATTCCCACCCCAGGGTTGTGGGAATGACTGAGCACATGACACCTGACACTGGACAGATAAAGTAGTATTTGGTTCAACCAGAAGCCTCACATGAAATCTCATGAACAGATGAGAAGGTCCCCAACCCCAGTTCTTACCCAGGATCTCACTGTTGACAGGGGGATCTCTGGCTTATATTCAAAGCTAATGTCCTCTGGGCTTCAGGGGGGCCTCTGTGGAAGACTTGCCCAGTGTTGCTCCAGTTCTGCCTCTATTTTGTATGGGATCCTCCTAAGCTACCGTGGCTGTACGGTGTGAAGTTGAGTATGTCCTGGCTAGAACAGAGTAGTTGCCAGCATGTGCTACTGTTTTCTGCTCTATGAACAAAATGTTCAGCCTCTGTCGGGAGGAGCCGAGCCTCCACGTGGCCCAGAACTCTGCCAAAGTGGAGATAAGCACTTTGCTGCATCATCTCTTTCTTGGAAACTTAATTTACGATATTAAAAATACATATAATAATATTAAAATGATTGCCTATTTTAAACAGGCACAACATTTACAATTTGAATGCTTATTATTGCATATATTGTCTTGTTCAATCTTCCCTCAAATCTGCGAGGTAAAAAGTGTTCCCAGGTGAGAAAACATAGACATCAGGGGGCCACCCAAGGTCACAAAGCTGGTATATATGTAACTCAGCATTTTATTATTTCAGGTTTACCTGTCCCTAAATTCATGATCAGAACCTCTATGCCACTCTGATCTCATGTTCAGTGTCCACAGTTGAAACAGGTTGGCGATGAATCATTTTAAAGTTGAAGCCAATGCTGCATGGTGAAATCCCTAGCCCGTAACGGAAAGAAGTCAGTTCTTTAAAAAACAGCTGCTCAGCAACAATTATTACCACAACTTTGCTTCTGTAAATGCAAGCTTGTTTTGCTGTCATTCCAATCAGATACAATACCTAGACACCGCTTAAGATGAGCAAACACGTAAGCCTTCTACTAGATGAAACACAAGGTTCGTGGGTTCCTGCTGCTAACAACCTTTCTAACCATCTGAAACTAGATCTTCATCTTCTGAAGCTCTGCGGGTCACTTCCATAAGAATTTGGATTAGTATTTCTTCCCAGGCACCACCGGGAAGAGGCAGCCTAAGTGATATTGTAAGAAGAGGAAGAAAATGCCTTGTATGTTCTTAGTTGAGATTTTGAGCGGCCCAGAGGATTTGGTTACAACCCCTTCCGGAGACCCAGTTACAATGAATCCCACACCTCAGATGTGCTCATCTGCAAGAGTCCACGAGGCGTAGAAAAGCTGACTGTAGAAAGAGCCATGTTGTGCTTGAAGTGGGGTATCTTATAAGGCCTGAAACATTGCTTCTGTCTGTACTACTCCAGGCCCTGATGTAAGGTCATTTTCTTTAGTGATAGCAAAGAGGAGACTTCAGCAAATCTCTATCAATGTGGTAGAAATATTTCTATTCCTGAGAATTGGGATTGCATTTCCTGTTCTGCTCTTCCCTCAGAGCAGTTTCATCAAGTGAAGTTTATTTTAGGGAATCAGGTGTTTTCTGAAAGGAACCCACCCATCATCTTAAGGAAAATACCAACTGTTGATATGGACTTGGCCTGAGAGATACTCTTACTCATGTCTCTCTGCAGTGAGTGACTCCCTACTTTATTTAGAAAAGCTACACCATTTGGGAGAACTAGACTGGCTTTCAAGTAGATTCGATATAGAATTTAATGTCAGGTTTAATAAAGCAGCTGAATTTTAGCTGGAAGTTTGTTTGCTTTGTTGAGAAATCTCAGTCCAGAAGAAATCATTACATCTTTCATCAATTGCCCATTGAATCATAAAGTGGTGAAATTTATAGGGACGTTAAAGAGCATCTAGACCCCAAGATTATAACCTGGGGTCCATAGAGCTCTGCCTAGAGGCCGTGGATTGGCCTCAGTGGCCTCATGAATAATCAGAGATTGTGCACAGATTCATTATATTCACGTGTAACCATTAGCTGCTTTACTTTTTCTTCTGGGAAGAGAGTATAAAATTTGTACAGGTGTTTTTAAAAGGCTGAAAATGTTTAAGAACCTCTGATTTAGATCGACATTTAATTAAGCAGGAGCAAACTGATGCCTGGGAGGTCAAGTGACTAGCATAAGATCACATGGCTAGAGAGAAACAGAATTGCTAGGCAGCGGGTCTTATGATGTCTAACCTTGTGCTCGCATGCTGCTTCTGAGCCACAATAGCAATGGGATTTCTCCTCTGGTCTCAGTTTGAGTTGGAGCCTATGACTCGAGTGTGAAAAAACAAAATCCATAAAACATGTTGTAGAAGAGTAGGAGTTTTATATATTGAATGCCTTTATATTAAAATAACCAGAACTATGCAATAGAGTGCTCAATTGTCAGATTTGAGGGGTGTCTTAGATTAAGTTGCTCCAAAAAGAGACCTGAGAGTAGCATTTGGACATGACTAGCTTAATTTGCCAGTGGTTCAGAAAGCACTGTGAGGAGCAGGTGAGGGAAATGGGGAAAAGTCTGTGACCGATGTAAGTGTGAACTTGAGGATATCACTGTGGAAACTTGGGGACCTTATGGCTCAAAGTTGTCCAACCAGAGGAGTAGCAAAGCTGGGGTGCTTATCTTAGAACTCCTGTCTTTCATTGATTGAAATTTGTTCTGTTTTTGTTTTGGCCAAAAAAATAAATAAATAACAAGCAAACAACACAAAACAACCTCAGGTAGAGAGATACAGGAATCATATATGGAAATTACCTACCCGTAACCTCCAGGTAGGGCAATAGCATATGGGCAGTATTTCACATGATCTGTTAAAAGTTGTTTTAAAAATTAAATGAAGAACGATATCTCTGTGGACTATCGTCAGATCATAACATTTTAGGAATAAAAAAATTTCCAGCAGTTGCCTACTGCTACAACCCCTTCTTTCAGAACTATGGAAAGTTGAGATTCTTTCTTTAATATCATTTAAAATAACAGTTTCTGTTATTCCTTTCAATGTTAGCAAACACATTACATGCAGTTGTGATTTTGTTTTGCTTTGGGTCATTCCTGTACATTACTAACTTTATTTATACAAAGTCAGAATCTGCTGGAATCTTCCACTGGTGGCCAACATGTATGACATATATTCAAGGCCTCTTCCCAGTGACAGCCCATGGAAGCCAGCCTCCAAAATGACCCCCAGTGATCCCTGCCTCCTGGCATGTAGGCCCTGTGCAGTCTTCTTCCACACTGAATAGTGCTGACTAATGCATCTAACAGACTATGAAGAAAATGACAGAATGTGACGTCCAAGACCAGGTCATCAAAGTCATTGCCATCTCCATCTTTTTCTCTTGGATCATTCACTCTGGGGAAAACCAGCTGCCATGTCGTGAGGACACCCAAGAAGCCCTATGGAGAGGTCTATGTGGTGAAAAAGTGAGTCCTCCTGCCAAAAGCCGTGTGAGTGAGATATTTTGGAAGTGGATTCTCCATTGCCAGCCAAGCCTTCAGATGACTAGAGTCAACAGCCAACATTTTAACTGCAACTTCATGAAATACCCAGCTATGCTGCTCCCAGGTTCCTGACCCTCAGAAACAATGTAAGATAAAACATAGCGATTGTTTTAGGCAATTGTGTTTGGGGGTAATTTGTTACACAGCATTGATATCTAGTACTTAACCTTTTCGTATTTAAAGATAGCTCCTCCTAATCTCTATTCTAATTAAATCTCTCTTTTAATCTTCCTTTGTGTGGCCTGGTTTTCTGCTTTTTACTCCATTAGAGAACTACCTTTGTTTGTCAATATTCTTTTTAGTGTCATTGTGTTTTACTTAAATCTCTTTGTTGAAAGTGACAGAAACCCAAATTTAACCAGTTTATACATAAGAAGCAGGATAGTTGTCTCAGGTAATCAAATTTCCAGAAGGGAAGAGGGGGAGGCTGGCATCAGAGACTTGAATAACACATGATTTCTTTCTCTCTCCTTTCTGCCTTCTATCCTAGGTTTTGGCTTCATTCTAAAATATGATAGCCCCAGAAACTTAAAATCATCTTTATGTAGCATTCATACTCAGAGCGGTGTGGCCACAGATCAGAGAAAGTTTTTCCTGCCTGACAATTTTGCTGAAAAAAATCCCAGGGAAAAATTGCAACTGGTCTGACTTAGATCATGTTTTTACCCCTGTGATCAAGAAGAATTTATCATGCCCCGGAGAGTCATGTGTGCACCCCTATGGTTAGTGGCACATTGAGAACAGGCTTATGAGAGGGAGGAAGGAGCAGGTAAGTCTAAAATGAATGTGATTTATGGACAGGGGAGGAAAATAAATAAGTTTTGCCTCTTAGCTGGATGTGATGTTTCCATTGTGTTTGAACTAGTGCAGAATAAACAGAGATCATTTTCTGGTAGTCAGATAAATACATCTTATATAATAAATATCATAGGCTGATCATGAATAAAGAATAGTGAAGAGCATGGTGGGTGACAGGAAGAAAAGCCATTCTTATTTAGGTTGAAGGGCTCACTGATACAGGGACAGCAGGGGGTGGAGAACACCCACCACACCGAAGAAAGAAAAACGTGTGAGCTAGGTGAGCACTGGAGGTCCAGAACAGAGATGTGGGTGTGGACACCCAGGGTCATGACTTCTGAACTGCAATACTGTGACCCACTGAGGTCACAGTCGTCTCTAAAGTAGTTTGCGAGGCCCATCATTGCTGTCAGTAGATAAATTACCATAGTTTGTAAACTACACCCTTTTTTATACATCAAAGTGGACTTACAGTTAGTGTATGATGACAGCCCTCTCATTAGCATGCATCTAAGAGGCAGTATGTCTAACGGTTAGAAAGATGGTTGCCTAAGCACACAGCCTAGATTTCAATCTTACGTCTACTTGTTACCTGCATTTGAATCTCAGGTCAGGTTTTTATTAGATGTATAATCTTCGGCAAATTCTTTAGTCTCCGTGACTCCATTATGCCTCATTATAAAATTTGGAATAATAATAATATCATAGGGATGTTATAAATTAAATGAGTTAATATATACAAAGTTCTGATAACCCTATCTGATACACAGTAAATTCTACACAGCTATTAGTAATTGCCATTACTATTTTCATTCTTAAATTAGGAGAGTTTTGTATTTAAATGTATACTCATAGAAATTTGTGCATACCCTGATGGAGGTGCATTGCCATCTGAATATCAACTGCTCCATATATTGAGAAAGAAGAAATCTTAAAAGCTGTCATTCCAAGCAATCAGTGGGCTGAAGTGTAATGTCTAGTATGAGAATGACAAGGCAAGTGAGTTGAAATGATTTGTGGGACATTTTGGCTGAAAATAGAGACCTCTTAGAAGACTGAATATCTAGCTTGTCGTGTGTTAAAGTTTGTACTGATTGCATATGGATCTCTCTTCAAATAATACAAGAGCAAAAATATCCCAATGCACTTCCATAAGAAATGAGCATTCATCTGTGGGTTGTTGGTTTTCCAATTGCAGCAGCAAAGATTTAAGCCATATCCATCATAAAAACCAATCTTTCCTAATGCCCATTTTTATCCAAGTACAGTGCATAATTAAATGCTAGCACTGAAAATCACTGTATTTAGAAAAGAACAAGGCAAGATTATCGACCACAGCTATTTATACACTCCTCCAGCTCAAATATTTCACTGTTCATTCTTGCTACTGACATTGCTTATTTTTAAATCCTTTATTTTAAAACAGTATAAATCATATTTTTGAAAGATATGACAATTGGATCATTACATCATATTATCGCAAAGCTCTAAAAACTAAGTGATACTTAAAGATCACTCAGCACACCTACCTGAAAATCTACCACATATACTGAAGATACCTGTTTCAAATCACGGAAAGACTTATTAACAATAATAATAATAATAATAATTCACAGACACATCTTTTTTAAAAAAAGATGAAAAATAAAAAAGACTTACGGAAGCAGTAACACCATGACATGTGTGCCACCGCTATCCTATGACAATTATCACCAATCCCCTGAGAAGTGTGAACTGAGCCTCAGAATCCTTTCTACACAATGATGCAGGTAGCTACTTCAAGTCAATTAGAATTAGCATGAAATTTTAAATATGTCCCATGCCCTAATGATAGCTGAGCTAAATAGAACCCAGGCTACTCAGTTTTCATATTAATCTGATTATATCTTCAAACTTCTCGGTTATAAACTGAGAAACGAGATTCGAACCAGATCTGTCCATCTCCATACTACTTCGTTGACTGTTCCATGAAGAATCAGCTCATATGTTAGAGAATATGTTAGTGAAAACCCTTTCCTGGACCTAGTCAGTGATACACTCCCATTGTGCAAATTATATCTTTTTAAGGAGGTGTAATTCATATACTATACAATTCACCCTTTTAAAGTGCACAATTCATCTGGTTTTAGTATATTTAGAAAGTTGTACATCACCACTACCTATTACAGAACGTTCCAATCTTCCCAAACAGAAACATCATACACATTAGCAGTCACTTCCCATTCATCTCTCCCCTCTCCTGACCCAGTCGCTAAGAGCCAGTAACCTATTTTCTTAGTCTGTTGATTTGCCTATTCTGGACATGTAGAATCTTTTCAAGGTTCATCCACATTGTTGCATGTATCAACACTTCATTCCCATCTTATAGAGAAATAATATTCCATTATATAATACACCACAGTTTATTTAACAGTTGGTGGACAGTTGAGTTGTTCCCATTTTTGCCTATTATAAGTAATAGTGCTATCAATATTAATGTACAAATTTTATGTACAAATTTTTATATGGCATATGTTTTCAGTTTTCCTAGGTATATACCCAGGAATGCAATTACTGGTCATACTATAATCACATTTAACTTTGGAGAAACTGCCAACATCTTTTCCAAAGTAGCTGCATAATTTCACATTCACACTGGTAATGTATATGGGTTGTAATTTTTCCAAATCCTCAACAACATTTTCTATTCTCCTTTTGGTTATATTCATCCTGGTGCTGGTAGGTATAAATGATATTTCATTGTGGTTTTGATCTGCATTTTCCTAATAACTAATGATGTCGAGCATCTTTTCATATGCTTGCTGGCCATTTGTATCTCTTCTTTGGTAAACTATGTATTCAAGTGTTTTACCCGTTTAAAAAATAAGCAGTTGTCTTTTTATTGTCAATTTTAAAGAGTTATTATATTTGTGATGACTCAATCCTTGTCAGATAACTAATTTGCAAAATTTTTCCCACTTAGTGAGTTGCATTTTCACTTTCTTGATAGCGTTTTTGATGTACCTAAGTTTTAATTTTGATGATGTCGAATACATTTATCTTTTATTTGGCTGCTTCTAATATTGGTGTCATATCTAAGAAACCATTGTCTAATTCAAGGTCACCAAGATTTACCCCTATGTTTTCTTCTAAGAGTTTTATAGTTTTAGTTTTTACATTAGTGTCATCAATATAGTAATACCAATTGAATTTCAATAGTATACAAAATCTTTGTTCTGTATAGCTCTATTTCCTTTCTTCTCTTTTGTGTTGTAATTGTCACACAAATTACATCTTTATTCACTGAGTCCCCATCATACAGACTTACAGCTTTTGTTTGATGCAGCTGGTTCTTTTAAAGATTTTATTTATTTATTTTTAGAGAGAGAGGAAGGGAGGGAGAAAGAGAGGTAGAGAAACATCAATGTGTGGGTGCCTCTTGCACTCCTCCAACCAGGGACCTGGCCTGCAACCCAGGCATGTGCCCTGACTGGGAATCAGATGAGTGACCCTCTGGTTTGCAGGCTGGAGCTCAATCGACTGAGCCACACCAGCCAGGGCTATTTTTTTGTTTGTTTGTTTTAATTATATAGGAGAAAAAAGTTATAAAGGAAGCATTTTTTTTTACTATCTTATACTTATCTATGTGTTTACATGTGGATTTGAGTTACTATCTAGTGTCCTTTCATTTCTGTCTGAAGGACTTCCTTTAGTATTTCTCTCAGGTCAGGTTTACTGGTAATAGATTCTCTGTATTTGCTTATGTGGGGATATCTTAATTTCTTCTTATTTCTGAAGAACAGTTTTGCTGGTTATAAGAATCCTTGATTGACAGACTTACTCTTTCAGAACATTGAATGTGTTATCCTACTGCTTCTGGCCTCCATAGTTTCTTGTGAAAATCAGCTGTTAATCTTATTGAGAAGCCTTTGTATGTGATTAGTCACTTCTCTCTTGATTTCAAGAATCTCTGTCTTCAGACAGGTTGATTACAATGCATTTAGGTGTGGGTCTCTTTGATTTTATCTCCTGTAGAGTTTGTAGAGTTTCTTGGATATGTAGATTAACATTTTTAAGACAAATATGGACAATTTTTACCATTATTTCTTCAAATATTCTTTGTGACCCCTTTCTTCTCTCCTTCTTGGACTCCATTATGCATATATTGGTGTATGCAATAGTTCCCCACAGGTCTCTAAATTCTGTTTATTTTTCTCCTTTTGTTCTGCAAACCATACCATCGCAATCAATTTATCTTTGCTGATTCTTTTTTCTGCTTGCTCTAATCTGCTGTTGAGCCCCTCTGGTAAAATTTTTTTTTCAGCTATTATACTTTTCAACTCCAGAATTTCCATTTTCTAAAAATATTTTTTATCACTTTAATGATATTTCCTATTTCCTGAAACATGGGTCTCTTATTTTCTTTTAACTGTTTAGACATGGTTTCCCATGGCTATTTGAATTACATAATTGAATTAATATTAAGTCTTGTCTAATAAGTCCAATGACATGATTTCCCCAAAGACAGTTGGTTTTCCCCTATAAATGTATGCCATATTTTCTTGCCTCTAGGTATATCTTATTACTTATTTTTGAACACTTTTTCCCTCCAGACATCAGTTACATTGACTTGTAAACACAATAATATAATAAGATTTTAAATGTGTTTAAAGGTACCAATGAACTTCTAGTCTTAAAACTAATTTCCCTTTGAAGAAAATATATTTTTACACTGGTCCAGAGGAAAGGCACTCTCTGACAGTTTGAGTATCATGATGTCTGGTTTTTTTTAATTAATTAATTTATTTATTTACTTATTTTGGGGGGAATCCCCCCTCTAACAATTCCTCCCTCTCAGACTTAAGACCCTTTCTAATCTTATAAAGGACAATGGGCAAAGGTCTCGTGCTCCTCTAGCTGCTTCACGCTGGACATGGCCATCGTCCTATCTACCCTTGGGTCCAGAAATCCCTAATAAGAGTGAGAGTGTGGAGGAAAGGATGTTAAACACTTTTTAAAAGGCAGTTTAAATAATATAAAGTGGCATATTTTGAAATTAATTACTACCCCCTCTTGAGGATTTATTTTTTGTTGCTGCTTTGCTGGTGTTGATAATGTGTGTGTTTGTTTAGTTACTTTTCTGATCCAATTCTCTAAATCCTATATTCTTTGATTGTGTGGCCACTACAATTTCTGCTCAGTTACCTTAATGGTAAGGTGATGATTAGACAGAGATTTCCTTAAATGTATCAAAAAATGAGTTCCCCAGCATTTGTGAGTTCTCTCTGTATGTTTGTGGGGGTGGGGGGCATGCCTTCAACACTCAGCTAGTCAACTTACAACTCTCCTAAGCCCTCACTTCCTGCTTACACGTAGCCTCAAGGTCAACCAGAGAGGGAGCTTAGGTTCTCCTCAGACCTTTCCTGAGCGTGTACATAGTTCCAGGCAGGCACAGAGCCTTATGCATGTGTGCGGTTTTCTGGGTTTTCGTCATGTGTCAGAGACTTTCAAAGCCCTCCATGAACATCTCCTTCAAGTTTGAGAAAAAAAAGCTTTTTCTTTTTTTTTGACCTCAACTGTTATTCACTGTCTCAGGCTGTTGCAATGATTTCTTTTTTTTTTTTTTAATGGTTCTGTTTTCAACATACACTCTCAGGGTAAAGGCTGCTCATTCACACTGGGTGAGCTCCAAGTCAGGTCTAATAAAGTCGGTCATGTGAGTCAGTTCTTCTAAGAGACCACTAGAGAGGCAAAATGATCATTATTCTCTTGAAGTGGGGCTTTAAAAGAGCTCACTCTCTTCTGTCTGTTCCCTCTTATTACTGCAAGATTGGTAGTTTTCATTGCCATTGCAGTCTGCTGTTTTTAAGGCTAATACAGAGCTGAGGAATAGGTGGAATTTGGCAAATTAAAATGTCACAAAGCTTATAGTCTTCTCATCAATATTCAGCCATTTCTAAAATAAATGCTTCTCAGGTTTTTAAAGGTCTCTGCTTAACTTCCAGAGTTCTGGAAAAGTTGATGCTGGCACTTTTATGGACAAAAGGATTTTCAGAAGTCCTTATAAATTATATATATATATGTAAGTTACCTCTTATATAGCTTCCCCTCACTTACTTACCATGAACTGAATTGTTCCTATGTCTCTCTTGGGGTTAAGCCGTTACCTCATCACTGCCTGTACATATGATACATTCTCTGCCCGGAGTTTTCTTCCCCTGGAAGAAACTTCCCATCCTTCCAGTCTCATCTCAAATACCACCTGTCAGGGCCACCCCTGAGTGACCGAAGCTCTGCCTCCCTCTGTCTATCGCTACAGCCCTCTCACCTCCAGATAATCTTGACCTCAGGACAATCTATTTATTTCACAGTCTTTATTAAGCTCCACAATGACTGTTTATTTTACTTATTTGTTTCTTCCAGTAGAATGTAAGCTCCCTGAGGGCAGGGACCTTGTTGGTCCTATGTGCTCTTATATCCCTCTGGCCTGCACAATTACTGGCAGATAGTAGGCATACAATGGTAGAAAGTTAAATGAATAATAAATAGTTAAATAATGAGCTACTAAGAGTCATCCTTATCATCAATAACATCCCTGGGTTTAGTATCCTACAACCATTTTCTATCATTTAGTTAAATTCTAAGAGCAAACCAATTAAAATGTGATAAAGTAACTAGAAAAACTGAATTTC
Organism: Furipterus horrens; assembly: GCF_987537825.1. Classification (NCBI taxonomy): domain Eukaryota; kingdom Metazoa; phylum Chordata; class Mammalia; order Chiroptera; family Furipteridae; genus Furipterus; species Furipterus horrens. The sequence goes on from NW_028327180.1 coordinate 84,910,792, forward strand.
TCCTATTGGAGAATGCCTGACATGAAAGAAAGGTTTCTAGCCCACAGACAGGAGTAACCTCTCACTTTTGCTGAGGCCTGGAACATAACTGCACCTTTATCTCAGTGCCCGCTTTCCTCACGTGTAAGGCCACGAGGTTGAATCATGCCATCTCACAGTGTCTTCCAGCCACTGCCCTCCCGGTCCTGGAGCCTCACCATGTACCCTGTTACCAATTAGAGAGAAGACTGCTTCAATCCCAGAAAGTGAAATTGATTTGAAATACTATACAGTAAAAGAATAAATATGCAACACCAGGGTACCACTTTAGCAGAAAATTTTTATGTTCATAATGGTACTTTGGTTTTTGTGTGCGTGCGTGTGTTTCTTTTTTTACTGGGGACATTTTGAGGTTTATAGCACTAGAGTAAAACATACGCTATTTCATCTGGTTAAACAACTTGTGGCATCTGTATTCTAAAGCAGTCTAAAATGCCACAGGGATTATATTTGCTGAGAGATCTTTTTTCTATTTTAAGTGAAATAAATTGTAAATCGAATACACCAAGTAATAAAATAAATTTGAGGTTGGTCTTCATATGTGTTGCACAGTAAACTGGAATATTCCTCTAGCTTTCAGCAGCTCTGGCTCTTATCTCTAAAGACCATTTTGGAGTTATGAACTTTATAGGGCTCTTAAGTCAGGAACACACAGTAACAGGAAAAATCAATAAATAGCAAGAAAATTTCCATTTCTGAAGTAGAAGAAAGAATACTTGCAAAATGCTGGTTTCTCCTAGATCATGGTAACAAAACTTGGGTACTTAAGATAGAGGCCAGATGGGTAAATCAAGTGAATAAGGTATGTATATTTTTGGAAGTTACAACTTCTGTCAGCTTTCCCATGGATTGGAAAGTCTCTATGTGTATAGTGCAGTACATTTTATGAAAAAGGTAAGGCAGACATAAGTTAAATCAGGATTTGGTCATTATCAAGCTTAATTCAAACCAAAAAAAGCCCACCTCCCTTGGATTTCTGCCTGGGAGCTTGAGAAGCTGCCTCGCCCAAGGTGACTCTCCTCTTTATGGAGCAATTGGAGTGTTCCAGATGTTTGGTATGAGTCTCTGCATTGGAATTAATAAATAGTGGGTCTCAGCCAGGGCCAAGTTGAGGAAGGCAAGGAAACACAACAACGCTGTGCACAAGATGGCCTTCTTTTCTGTAGCACCCTGTCTAGCCAAGTAGATTAAAAATTCTTTAGAGGATTTTTGCACTAGTCTAGATCAAGATTTCTCAGTCTTGATGCTTACCAACATTTGGAACCAGGTAATTCTTTGTTACAGGGGAAGGTCTAGTGCATTGAAAAATGTTTAGCAGCATCTCTCACTTCTATCTACTAGGTTCCAGTAGCAACTCCCTTCCCACACAAGTTTTGACAACCAAAAAGGTCTCTAGATATTGCTGATTGTCTGGCAGAGGGCAAAATCACCTCTGATTTACAGCTACCAGTCTAAGAGTATGTTTCTTTAATATGAGAGTAATAGAACAAACACCAGCACTATGTAAAATATGCCAATAACCAGCTTATAAAAGAGACATCAGCTTTGGGTCATGCTTTTTTGTACCAGTAATATGGTTATTTCATCTATTCAGCAATTACATATACATTACGAGAACATTTCTAGCATAATAATGGCTACTTTTTGAGCAAGTTCTCTGTGTTGAGTGTTTTTACCTACTCTGGCTTATTTAAAATTCACAGAACCCTACAAGATATGCAGATAAGTAGTAGGGCAATCTGGATTTGGATTCAGATTTTCTTTTTCTCTCCAAGTTCTTCGATCCCTCACTCGCTGCTGGCAGATCTCATGACTTCATAAATTATTTAGACAACAGAACACAGCAGTTAAATACAGGTTCTGGGGACAAAATGCCTAGAACTGAATCCTGTTTCAGGTAATTGCTAATTGCATATGTTTGAGCAAGTTACTTAAACTCTCTGAGCTCAGTTTTTAATATCTAAAGCACGCTCGTCTCAGGGGACTGCTGTGAAGATTAAGTGAGATAACATATACAAATGCCTGATAAATTAAAAAGTGCTCAACAACTACGAGTTTAGGTTTCAAACTCATATGCCTGGCAGGACTGGCAGGTAATGTGAAGGAGTAAAGTGGGCCCAAACACAGCATTAGGGACTGGTGAGGACTGTGGTGTACTGCTTATATCACATTCTGTCTACAGATTTTTCAGCTGTTTTATAAGAAATGGGTATGAGCTAAATAACTGATATTGGCAGGATGGATTGGGATCACAAACCCCCAGTTTATCAGTGAGGTCACTGAATCCCAGAGAGGCAGAGGGGCTGCCAGGTTGTACTGTTTCTCAGTGGAGGGATTTGACAGGAAATCTAGGCCTCATTTTATCCTTGGCCAGGTCTCATTTTATTGCCCTGGACATATCTCCTCTCATTCCCTGAAAAAACATCTCTTGATTTTATTTCTACAAATGAGTTCTGATTTCCTTATGAGCTAAAACTATATATATATATATATCTGAGCTGTGTATGTGAGCATGGGATTGCCCCTACCAGGGCACTGGAGCATTTAAATTGTTCCCCACTGGGTGTCAGGACCCCCCAGTGACAGACTGCAGAGCGCCCCATCATGAGGATTATAATTTTTTTGCAGGAGTTAAAAGGGCTAAGACTTGCAAATAAATGCAACTACCGGTTAGACTCTCCTGACACTATATTTAATTTAGAGTCCTTAAAACAAACAAGGATTTTTGCATTTTAAATATCTGATTTTTTTTTAAAGCTGCCATCCTTTAAACTATATCTTGCTTTTGATCCTTAGGTAACTGGTTGGTAGAACTTGAGAATGAAAAAACAATATTTGATAGACTTATATCTTTTTGATATATAAAGATACTTTAAGAATACCAAGAAATCCTTAATACTATGCCTAAATTTCCAAATATTTCTACCAGTTTATCCCATCACACACACACACACACAAACACACACACACACACACACACTGTCTGCTGACTTATTATTATCTAGTAGGTTGCAGAATCTAACTCTTTTATTTATGTTTATATCCTTCTCACAAAAATAACAGTGCCTGGTATAAAGTAGGTACTCAATATTTTTCAATTTAGAGAATGTTTGAAAACTCGAATAATGAGGAGCACGTGCTGTTTTACAAATAGCTACTTCTACTTTGTTGGAACTCATCAAACGCATCAAGATATCTTCTCTCTCTGTTTTCTTCATTTCCCCCTTGTAACTTCTAGCCATTGATCCTAGGACTGATTTTATTGGTTATGGAAAGATCTTTCATCTCTTTTACAAGCATTTGAAGGCTGGTTTCATGATTCCTCAATTCTTTTATAACACAGATATCCTTTTTTTCCCCTTTCTCTGAAAGAAGTCCCTATAACACTGATCTCTTGCCTGGAGCTGTTCAGAAACTTGTTTGATTTTGTTTAAATTCTATGTTACTGACTTCTGGTTGGTGCTCAGTATCCATATACCAGGTTTTATATAATGTGAGCACATAACTCCCCCCTAAAAACTACATTTCCCGGCCTCCTTTGTATCAGACATGTCTATGTGGCTCCTGAGGTCAATGAAATGTGAATGGAAGGGATATGTATCACTTCTGGGTCATGATCTTTAAAGAAAGCTCTTCTCCCTTCCACATCTCGCTCTGCTGCCTGGTGACGAGTCATCTTGCATTGCACTGAAGAGGGGCCACATCTTAGGGATGGCAGGAAAACAAATTACAAACATGAACAGATATACAAGATAAAGGTAGTATTAAAATTTCATAGATAAGATGAAACAAAGCTCACAGATAAGAGGCTGAGGTCCCAGGATGATTTTAAAGAGCCAGGACTGTCTGCCATGTCCTTGACTGCCCACCTTTAAACAATTACATGATAGAGAAACACACTATCTTACTTAAGCCACCATTAAGTTGAGACTATTATGTGCATTTAAATCTATAATCTATAATCTCATGATATTTCTTCAGATCATTTCCCCATTCCTCTCTGTTGTGGCCCCTAATTTGCCTTTTGCCACATAATAAGCATGACTCATGAATTTATTTTGTTGTATGTTTTTAACTTAAAGTCCAGTCATATGAACTTTATGTAGAATTTTCCTCAAGTTTGATATCCATACACTCATCAAATTTTGGAATCCAATTATTGAATTGAATCTAAAGGGGAAAATCTCCTTAATTGCTCACTCATATAGCAGAATCTTCTTTAATGTTCACATACACACATATTGATAATTATCATTAATGTATGTTTACATTAATAAGGCACGTATCTTGTAATTTTATTGTTTTTTTCCTGATGCGCTAAACCAGGATTCAGCCACACATGGGCCACATGTGGCCATTCTATTTTTTTTTAATTGTTGTTCTATTATAGTTGTCCCATTTTTCTCCTGTTGCTCGCCCCTGCCCGGCCAATTTTTATTAGAACATAGCCAACCCCCCTTGTATACAGATTGTCTCTAGCTGCTTTTGTACAACAATGGCAGAGTTGGATAGTTGCCATGAAGATTTTATAGCCACAAATAGAAAAATATTTACTATGCAGCCCTATGCAGAAAAAATTGCTGTTCTCTGCTCTAGACCAGTGTTTCCCAATTTTTATTCATTATTATTTCCCCAAGGAGCCTTTTGAGACGTTTTTCCATAACCACCCAGTCCCATGGAATTTTAATACCATGAATATGCTGTATATCTGTCCAAGTACTATATGCGTATCTGTTCTTCATACATAAAACTAAGTTTTCTTTTCTTTCACTAAAAACAATTTTTTCCCTCTTGGGGACAATTTTTCCCTGTTGAGAATGTGTTCTCTAGAGCAGAGCTTCTCAATCTTGGACAACTGATATTTTGGGCCACATAATTCTTGTTGTGGGAAGCTGTCCTATGTTTTGTACTTTTAGCAGCATCCCTGGCCTGTACCTACCAGATACCAGTAGCTCCTCTACACACCTGTGGCAACCAAAAATGTCTCCACACATTTTCAAATGGCCCATGGGGGGTGAAACATTGTCCCCAGTTGAGAATCACTTGCTGCTATGTGGTAAACTTAATATATTTTCCTTGCAATATTTACCATTAACAGAAATTATCTCTTTATTTATTTGTCTATCTCACCTTGCTAGATATAGGCACCCTGAAAGAAGGAACTTGAGTTATTCAACCATATATATATATAAGTGAAATCCAGAAAAAGTTATGGCTCTCCATTTATGTTTTAAGGCTATATCAATAATCTGGAGTAAAACCTGAGTAAGTGCTGGCTCTCGCAAATTATAACTTCTTCTGAAAAGGGGTAAAAAACACAACTTTAAATATTCACTTTATTCTAAATTTTCCTCCAAAATGAACATTATATTCATTGGTCAGGAATTGCTTGAGTCTCCTCGCCTATCTCCAATAATCGATGACAGATGCTGCTTTAACAGGATTCTTCAAAAACAAGTCAGTGGTCCAGTAATCTTATTTAACAGCGCTTTTCATATGTCTGCTTCCAAGCCAGGAAAATTGAACTTTCTGAGAGTAATTCTTTCCGTGCTTTCTCATATATTGAGTTTCATTCTCCAGGAACAATGACCATTCTATCATTTGATTTGTAAGGATTATTCTCATTGTCAGGAAACCAAAGAAAAAGCATGGATAAAATGGGCTTTCTTGGTCACCAAGCACATACAATCACTTTCTAAACTTCATGCTCTAAAGAAATAAATGTTTTATTGTCACTCAACCTCATAATATCATGCAGGATTATCTTGGAATCAAAATGGCAGACAGGACACCGATGTGTTCCTAAGAATGATAAGGAAATAATCGGGGCATTGCAGTCTATTTTTTCTGGGTTGCTAGAGAAAATACTGAGGACAGACAAGCCCAAAAGTAAAAGACATGCTTAACTATGGCTTTCTCTGCAGAATCATGTGTTTATACCAAGGCACCATAACATCCCTAATTCAATCACATTTCTGTATAACTTGCTGGAACTTGGCTTTTACAAGGTAATAATCCAAAGGAAAAATAAAATGACCTTTTGGAATTTATTGAAGGCTTGAGAACATGGACAAATATAAATGATTAGGGGACCAATCAAAAGTCATTATAAGGTCTAAGAGGTAGTGCTCTAGGGCTATTTGAATTGGAGTCTTGGTCCTTGCAGCCAATTTTTCAATCCATCAAGCAAATCCTATCTTTAATATCATGACATTGTTACTTAAAATTTATTGAATTCCGATTTTTTTTCTCATATGTTATCATCAGAGTTGAACAATGGAGAACCCTAAATGCCCACACTTAAATATCCCTATTATCTTACTTTGTGATTTTTGAAATAAATCATAAAATGTTTGTTCTGGGCTCCTGAAGCCAGAAATATGTGCTTTATAAATCATGTCGTTTGGTCATATTTGAATGACCAAATTACAGTGTCAGACTCCTGCTATGGGGATATGGTTGCATGTTTGAGGTACCGGCCTCTGTGTGTTCCAGTTTCTGCATTTGTCTCCCACCCTGAAGTTGGCTCGGCTAACTTTCTCTCTCACATCTTTTATCTGCTTCCCTCATCCCTATATCATAAGAGTTAAATGAGTCCTGAACTACTTCAAGTTCAAAGCCTTGAGTTGTTATTTTGACTGTGCCACTCACTAGCCATGTGACTTTGAGGAAGGCCCTTCCCCCTTGCTACACTTAAATCTCTTCTCCCCTCTCCCCACACGAGACTCTTATTGGACCATATAACTGCAAAGGTCACGCAATGGCATTAGGCATAACTGGGTCCAGGGGCTCCAACGATACTGTCGGAACTCGGCTATTCCCCAACACGTGGCCCTGCTTCCCACGCCTTGGCTCGAACTTTCCTCTGGCGGTCTCTCCTTGCGTGATAGAGCCTCCCAGCGAAAGACTTCCATCTTCTCAGGTTCAAAGATCACCATTTCCAGCAGAAGGCACGCTCCTGTCCCTGAACGGTCACTGTGGCCAGGAAGAGGGGTGGTTTTAGCTATGGCTGATGACCATCATCCTTGGGCCACTAGAGGTCATTAAGACTAGGTGCAATGAGGGTCAGAGGGAAAGTAAGATGCTATCATAGAAGGGAAAGGTGCACTGTGATGGACACGGGGAGAGAGGTCTACTTCAGACAGAAGGACAGAGCTCCCCTTGGTATAAATGTCCCTGTATGAAACTAATATTTTAATCTCATTGCCACCTCTGCAGATATCACCTTCTCCTACCATGCCTAATTTTGATCCTGCAACAGATACCTTAACCTCAGAACTTTAGACCTATTACTGCAGGCTTTTCCCAAGGGTGATGAGTCCTTAGGAAATAAGACTTCATCTTTGAATGAAAATTCATCCATGAATAAGTAAATTATTAGCTCTCTAGGGTGGGGGCTTACCACCTTATTATTCTACAGCCCCATTTTTATCTATCTTTACTGTAAATTATCATTTGGTAGACATTATAGGAGTCATCAAAACTCTCCTCCCTGGAAACTGAAGACCAGAGGAATGTTCTTTGGGGGCTATAATTTAATACCAAGTTTCACCTTCTGGGTATATTCTACTCTGCCATTCGGTTCCATCACTGAATGTCTTTTATATGCCTATACAGCACATCATCTCTACCCCAGGGGAAGTCTTGCCTTTTAGCCTATTTCTAGGGCATCTTGCCATGGTTCTGCTGGGAGACTGCAGTGGGGCCTTGGGCATGCTGCATACCTCTCAGACCTCAGCTTCTCTTCTGAAAGGAAAATCATATAAAACATAAATGTACTTTTCCTTTCTGGTGTGTTATATAAAGCTGAATGAGCTGTAGAAATCTGGTGTTACACATAGGTAAAGCTTCAAGGTCAGGAAATGGGTAGGCATCCTCTCTAGATTTCTGCAGACAGAAACAAGCCCTGATAATGTCATTCTGTAGAGTCAGTTAAATGATACTTCTAGAGCATGTTTCAGGTCATAATATGTGATCAACCATCAAGTCAGCTTGACCGTCTCAGCCTCTTCCCTGTTCCCAAGCCCAGGGCTAGGCCCCACATGTCCCCTCACAGGGACCATCTCACTCTCCTGCACCCTTTAATCAGATATGTCACCCCGGGGTGTGGGCCCAGGAGGGAAGTGTAGGCAAGTTCCTTGTGTCTGGGTTGCAGAAGGTGGGGCAGAGCCATTTGCTCATGCTCAAGGACAGCTGTGTCCCCCACTGTGAGGGACAGGATGAGTCACTGTCCAAAAGCAAATTTCATTTCACTGGATGAAAAATGCACAGAAATTTCATGGTACCATAAAGTCATCTGGGGCATAAGTATAGAAAGTAACAAAGTTTGAAAACCTTTACTGAGGTTTTAAATTGTTGCTATATTTACCTAGTTGAAAAATAAATGGTATATTACGTACAAGCACAGGTCCAACATGCACACATTTTAGTCGCCACAGTTTATTTAGATAACACCAGCTCCCCAACAATATACTGTAGTTTAGTCACCACAGTGTATTAACTGTGAATAACTGAATAGAGTGTCAACTTTGCTGCTGGCTCTTCAGTCCACAAAACACTCCATAAATAACATCATGTCAGTGAGTGGTCCTGTCACTTCTTTCAAAGTCTCCGTAACTTATCCCTGTGGATCTGGAAGTTAGTTCATACATAGGAAGCAACGTGTGTAGCTCTGTTGTCTTTCTGTCCTCCCAGTGATAAGCCCATGTGACGTTTTATTAAAATGGATATCAGAAAAGGGAATTGGCTCACAGAGATGGAAACGCAACAACTTTCACAAGAAAAGTAATAATGTTGGGACTGAACTTTGAATCAAATGCAATGGAGTTAATAGGAGAAACAGCTGACCTGATTGTGGAAATGTTGACATTGCAGCCATTAAAGACACTCTGAATATGCATCTAAAGGAACTTAGTGCAGATGAAATTTATTGATATTAATGAGGAACGTGTTCCTGACAAAAACATGAACATATTCCCGAGAGTGACGCCAGCAAAACATTTCATATTAAAGGAACTCTTAAGAGATATTTCATGACATTAAAAACAAAACAAAACAAAACAAAAACCTAAACAAACAACCAGAACAGGAACAGACTCATAGATATGGGGATCATTTGGAGGGTTATCAGCCGGGAGGGGGAAGGAGGAGAATGGGGGAAAAGATGCAGGGATTAAGAAGAATATTTGGTAGGAACAAAACAGAAGGATGTTAAGAACTGTATAGAAAATGGAGAAGCCAAAGAACTTATACACATGACCCATGGACCTGAACTAAGTGGGGGGAGGGATTGCTGGAGAGAAGGCGGGCACCGGGAGGTGGGCAAAGTGGGAAAAATTGGGACAACTGTAATAATATAATCAATAAAATATACTTTTAAAAAAGAAAGAGAAACATTAAAATATTAAAAGCTAATCCTAACTTAGAAAGGAGGATGACAGTTCTCTAGGGCATAGAAAACGGTAAATTATACCACAAAAAGGCAAGAGAACTGCTCAACCTACTGTTGATAAGCTTTTTTTGTGAAGAAATATAGCATTAATACTCTGTTTCTAATAACTTAATGATGGTTTACAAATAAATCTTAGTTTTACATTTTTTCATACCTTTATATGTATAACGAAGAGTAAAAGAGTTTTAACATTTTAAGGAAAAAGACTTAAAGAGCATAGAACAATCATAATTATTACATTGATAATTAAGATTGCCTGGTATTGTTAGAGTTTTCACAGTCGTTTTTATGGTCTCGTACTCTCATCTAGAGTGAGAACTGCATATGCCATATTTTTGGAAAGGGAGAAATCAGGTGACATGAGTCACAAAAGAAGCACTTATTCATTTAATGTCTACTGGCTATAAAACATCATTCTAGAAGCTATGAGAAAGAAGAATGAATTAGATGTGGTTATTACCCTCAAGGACTTCAAGGTCTCCTTTAAGAAGATGAGGATTTCACATAAAGTAAGTATTTATTATATGAGGATAATTCATATAAAATGGTTCTTTAAAGTAAACACTTAAAAAGGGGGACTTAATTCTTAACAGTTACTATATGAGAGAAAAAATTTTGGCCAGAAGCTTATCTTGAAAAGTAAAATTAAAATATAAAACAGGTTTATTATTTTTAGTTAGCAGCATTTAATTTAAAAATGCAACAATGTCCTAATTCATAGGATGCATAAAATATATATCACATTAACTCCTGGCACATTTTTTCTTTAGATTTGCAAAAGCAAGATATGCCACCATTTGCTTTGTGTTGAATCCTTGAACTATGATCAAAAAATGAGTAATTTTTACACAAATATTTGATTGTTTATTAATTTCCTACATCTTTCAATGTTCAAGTCTTTCTTGCTTGAAGCTTCTATACAGTTGTGCTACTTATTGAAGTTTTTTCTCTCACTTGTTTAATTCTGTGAGATTATCATTTGTCCATGGCTTAAGTGTACCACAAGCAATTATCCCACATCACTTTTATAGATATCATGAAGTCTTGCATTTTGCGAAGTGATTTTGTAGCTGTTTTACATTGTGTTATAATATAGTAAACTCTGGAAATCAACATAAAATTGTCACATAAAGGTGACATGATGGTCTATATTGGGGTCAAAAACTACAGCCCAAGAACCAAATCTGGTCCATGGTATATTTTTGTAAATAAAGTTTTACTGACAGAAAGTCATGCCCATTCACGTATATATTGTTTAGGGCTACTTTCATGCTATAATAGCAGAATTAAGTGGTTGTGACAGAGACTATGTGACCCACAAATCCCAAAATATTTACCATCTGGCTCTTTCATGAAAGAAATGTGCCCTCTTTGGTGTGGACTGACATTAGTGTTGAGCAAATAGAGCTGGCTGCATAGATCCTGATTTGATTGGGGTTCAATTAATTAATAAAGGTTTGGGCTTAATGCTTTTTGCTTTCATACCAACACCTAAGAGTGAAAAAATGCAGTAAACATCCAGCTAAGGAGAATCCCTCACTCATAAAACAAATCCAGCTTTTATTAGCTTTCTAGGAGTGGTGAAAAGAGTTATAGTATTTTTTTTAAATTTCATCTGGAGGAGAGAGAGCTCCCTATGGCTGAGGAAGGAAAGGAAAATCTCCCTGGGGAAGGTAGCCTGACTACAGGAATTCACAAAGGATGTGCAGGACTAAAGGTCAGAACGTGCTCTGAAAAGAACAATGTGATAGCCATTCCCGCTAGTTCTGAGCAAACCATAATAAACCACCTTGCTGAGATGACAGAGTGCAGCCAGCCAGAGATGAATAGCGGCTGGGCCTGTTAAAATCTTCCTGGTTTTCACTGAGTTGAAGAAGCTAGCAGCAGTTCTGCTAACAGAGACTCAAGGATGGTTGTGGCAAAATGTCACCAAGGTAACTGCCACATGCCCACTTGTTGTCCCTAAGGTGACCTCAAGGCCTAGCGGTGTGTTCAGTGTGCTTAGCTCCTTCTCCGCCAGTGGTCAGATTTTGGAAGGAAACCTAAGTAAAATTCCCCTGGATGGTCTCAGCTGATAATTATAACTTGTCACAGGGGTTATCCTTCACAGAAAACCCTCAAGACACAAGGGAGCAAGGCCTCTGCCCTTACTAGAGGGGTTTCAGGCACTGTAGCAAACCACAGGGGAAGAGAGATTTCCCTCTCACCCACCAAAATTCTAATTCTCATGGGGTTACTTGGCCTTTCCTCCTGGAGCTATGCACTTAAGCTATGCCAGTCTATTTCAAATCAAAGAGCTCTTGAAATGTACAATTGCCTTGCCAGCTTCCAGAAGCAGAGCAAATGGGTTCACCTCCAGAAGTCTCGTCTCAGCAAGCTCTCTTTTTAATGACCAGCCCTCCTCGCCTACCCTGCTCTCCCAGGGAGCCACAGGAGTGATTAGCAATGCTGGTGGCCCCACAAGGCTCTGGAGAGGGATTTCAGCCTTCAGATCTGTCTTAGAGCTTATCAGCTGGGCGAAGGGCTCAAACTGAAGCCCAGCAGTTGCCTGTCAGGGGAATGAGCGAACTGCTGAGGCTCAGGGTGCCTCCGCATTCTGGGCTGTGTTTCAAAGGCAGCTGCCTGCACCCTGTGTGAGGCCACCTGGTGGGGGCAGAGGCAGCTTCCTTGGCCCTACCCTCTGCTTCAAGGCCACTTTGGGGGTGGGAGTTTAAGCCGCTAGGGGAGTGACAGCTGTTGCTGCATGTGCCCCTGGGAAATTGTTGTTGTGTGTTGGGAGGGGGAGGATTTGAGACTAACTACAGGGTCTATTCCCTGCTGCTTCAGTTTTTTTCTTTTTTTAAAGCAAACATAATTATAGATAGCAGTTTTAAGAGGCTGCGACTTCTCCAATGATGCTTTCTTCCAAAAACTGGACTCTATATTGCTGAGAAGTCACTGGAAGTGACTTCCACTATCATTTGACTTGACCTCTAACCCTCCTTCATTATCATATCGGTTAGTGAGCCCAAATTTCAAGAAGCAGATGCAATTACCTCCATCTGGCCATCCCAAACCCTGGGCCTTCTCCCAGTTTAGACTTGCTCACACATGTATTCTCCCTGCTGGCCTGAACGCTCCTTATGGCCGGGGACTGTCTTGCCCCCCTTTATATCTCCTTTCTTACCTAGCCTGAGATGTGCTCATGGTGCCTGCCATGTGACATTGGCCAAAGCGCTTCACCTTCTAATGCTCAGTTTCCTTTACAATAAAATGAGGGAGTTGAAATGAATGGTCCCATAAGTCTCATCCAACTTTTATGTAGGGCAAAACACTGCCCAATTCTGCTCTTATTACCTGTATTACTATAGACAAGTTATTCTCTTCTGAGACTATTTTCATTTTTGGAAAGAGAGCTAATACCCATTTTCTGTTGGCTCTGTCAGTATTAAATATTTATTATTATATAATTACCAAGGGCTGTTTTCCTTACCGTATGTATGAGTATATGCAAGAAAGCTACACTATGAGATCTATTATTTTTGTTATAATCCAGGTGAGAAAATAGGCACAAAGAGGCAACGTACCTGATCCAGGATCACAGAGTTACGAAATAGACAAGGTGACATTAAAACCTAAGCAGTCTCCACAGTAGCCTCTGTTGCCTCTCCCACGCTTGCATGAGATGAGTTCTCCTTATGCCAGCATCCTAATAGCCCCAAAATCGACAACCATCCTCTTTGCCAGAACAAAGTCCCTGGTGTTTTGAAAGGCATTTAAAGTCTTCTCTGTGACCTGAGCTTGGCCTAAACTTTAACTTCCACATTTATTAAGCATGATTTGGACACAGACCACTTATATTAGAAGTGTGCACAGAATCCACCTTTGCTCGTGCTCAATTTTCCACCTAAAATATCTCTTTTTATTTGTGTATGAACTCTCCTGGTAGAAACTTTTTTCCTACTTGTACCTCTAGGAAAACTTGTTTCATTTCCATTCCCTTCACTTCTCTAAAAATTGGATTCAGTAATTCTCGTGCAATGAAAGTTCAGCACAGGGAGACATTGCTATGGGCTGGTAAGGACTGGGAATAGATCCTGATGGAACCAAGGCCAGGCTGGAAGAATACTCTTGGACACTGGCATAATTCCTAAAGAAGAGAATTCCATATTCCTTATTCCTGTTAGTTGCCAAGCTAACTGGGATGTGCATTTAATAACATGAGGAAAAGGTAGTTGGAAGCAGATTTAGAAAAGCTCCAAATGCCAGAATAAGGAATCTGAACTTAACCTGTGATCCAGCTTTGTTCTGGGTGGCTCTCAAGTCACCTGCCTCACGTGAAGTGTTCGTTAAGAGTGGCTCCATTTCAGACCTACTGAATTCTAGAAATTCACATTTTAATAAGCTGCCTACGTGACTCCAATGCAACTGGAAGTCTGAGAAGCTCTGCTACAGGATTTGGTAGACTGTGTGAAGGAGTCTTCAAATTGGAATGGCACTGGTGGAATGGCATTGAGGGAAGTCACCACGGTGACAACGTGTACAAGGGACTGGAGAAAACAAGGGACCAAGTGAGGGCCCCAGCAGTTGTTCTCAAAGATCATGATTGACTCCAGATTGCCCTTGACAGCTGACTGTGACCAGACCTTGATGACCAGAATCCTGTTATCACCAATAAAAAACACTTTCTCAAGTTCCTGTTCTTCTGCCCACCATCTGTAAGGTTGTCAAGACACTATAACAAAGGTTACAGAATCCAAGAACTGACTTTTGACTAGACTTGAGATCTCCTGATGCCAGACCAGGACTTCTTCTGGGAGAGTAGCAGCCAGAGAACTAGGACTATGTCCTGTTGATGAAAAACAAAGAGCGGCTGCCCAGGCCTCCCAGGGCACACTGCAGCTGCAGCGAATGAAGCCTATGGTTGTAAAGAAAATGCTAAGTTGGTCCCTGTGTTTGACTAAATGTACAGAAATAGGGAGGAGGGGCTTGAGCTGTACATCCTCTGAATTGTACTGTGGGAGCCTGAAGCAGGCTAAAGGAACCCCTGGCTTTGCTGGCATCATAAAATACAGGTAGATAAAGCGAGCTCTGAATATTTCTGCCAAGGCCACTCAGTGGGGAGAGAGAATAGAATCCTGATGGGAAGTGCATATGACTCAGCATCATTAGTGTTTCCATGGGTTCAGTACAGCCTGAATCCTTAGGGGATCAGAGGAGTGGGAGATGGTAATGAAGGATTGAAGGGAACAAAGGGTTGAAACACAGTGTGTCCTTTCAGCTTCCCCTTTCTGTTCACCAGACCACTTTGTCTCATTCCAGATAAGAGCTATGATTAATCAAAGAGCAAATCATTACCTACTTCCTTTCCTGTTACATATTACATTTGAATCCATCTAAAACTGTATTTCTTTTACATTTATTGGCTCATAGTCATACTTAAAACTGGCTAGTGATAGCCATAGAATGGAGATTTACCCAAGCTCCAAGGACTAGAGTCATTAGAAACAGAGCTCTGGCTTAGTCCACCATATTTTCTTCTTCTTTATTGGAATAATTCCTTTTTTAAAGATTTTATTTATTTATCCTTAGAGAGAGAGGAAGGAATGGAGAAAGAGAGGGAGAGAAACATCAATGTGTAAAAGAAACATCAATTGGCTGCCTCACACACATACCCTGACCTGGGTCCAGTCCCTCAAACTAAGCATGCGCCCAGACCAGGAAACAAACTCGTGACCTCTTGCTTTATGGGATGATGCCCAACCAACTGAGCTACACCACTCAGGGCTATCGGAATTATTTTTAAGTACAGTATTTTTCTTCTAATCATTTCATTGATAATACAGATTATTGGAAGACAACCATCTCTGTATGCTCAGCCTAAACCCAAAGCCAGTAGGAGAGAAGTAATATAGACTAGATCAAAGATAAATTAAAGAGAATACAAAAATAATAGTGAAATCAATAAAATCAAAAGTTGGTTCTTTGAAAAGATCAACAAAATTGACAAAAATTTAACTGGATGGATTAAGGAAAAAAGAGGAAAGGCTCAAATTACTAAAAAAAGAAATGGAAGTGGAACATTATTACTTATTCCACAGAAATTCCATAGACTGCTTCACAACATTGGATTTGACAACAATTTGTCAGATATGACATCAAAGGTACAGGCAACAAAAACAAAAATAGACAAATTGGACATCTTGAAAATTCTTAAATGTGCATCCAACGATGTTATCAACAGAATAATGTGGCAACTAACAGAATGAAAGAAAATATTTGTAAATCATATATCTGATAAGAAATTAATATCCAGAATATATAGAGAACTCCTCAACCTTAACAACATAATGACAAATAATCCAATTCTAAAATGGGCAAAGAATTAGAAAAGACATTTCTCCAAAGAAGATATATAAATGATTAGTAAACACACGAAAAGATGCTCAAGAACACTAAATATTAGGGAAATGCAAATAAAAACCTCAGTGAGATGCCACCTCACATCCATTAGGACGGCCATTGTCAAAAAAATAGAAAACAAGTGTCAGTGAAGATGTGGAGAAATTGGAACCCTTGTGCACTGGTGGTAGGAATGTGAAATGTTATAGCCACTGTGGAAAAGAGTCTGGATGTTCCTCAAAGAGTCAAAAATAGAATTACCATTTTATGAAGATAAACACAGAAGAGTTGAAAGCAGGGTCTCAAGGAGATACTTATACACCCATGTTTATAGCCATATTATTCACAATAGCTAGAACATGAAAACAATCCAAGCATCCACCAATGGATGAATGGGAAAGCAAAGTGTGAAATCTACATAATGGAATATTATTCAGCTTTAAAAAGGAAGAAATGTCTCATATACTACAACATCTATGAACTTTGAGGACATCATGCCAAGTGGAATAAACCAGTTACAAAAAGACAAATATTGTATGAGTCCACTCCGACGAGGGATGAGAGCAGTCACAATCAGAGAGACAGACAGGAGAACGGCTGCCAGTGGCGGAACGAGGACTTATTTAACGGTTATAGAGTTTCGGTTTTACACAATGAAAGGAGATCTGGAGATGGAGATTGGTGAAGTTAACACATTATTAATGTACTTAATGCCACTGAATTGTCACTTAAAAGTGGTTAAGTTGGTAAATTTCATGTTTTTGTATTTTACCACAATTTTTTTAAAAAATGGACACAGGAGGCAACATGTAAGAGCTCTGAAAGCTCTGAATAGCCAAATCTTCAACAATTTGAGCAACAAAATAATTCTGAATGTTATAATATTGCATTATTCTAAAGTATAAGATAAACTGTACATAAGTCTATACTGATATCAGTAAGTTAGTTAATAAATACATAAATGAGGAAGAAGAGAGATGTTTTTCCTATAAAAGAATTAGAAATGTTTGTAGATACCTTGCTCTATAGAAGGTGAGCAGAGTTTCTGTTCTTTCCTTCTCCAGTCCCCAGCCCCAGAATGTGGAAGGTACTTAGTGACTCACTTCCACAGAACAGAGTGGAGGACTGACAAAAAAAACTACCTTAACCAAGTGACAAAGATTAATATTGTCAATTATGGTGTGTCCCTTATCATGTGCCCTATCATATGCAATAACAAGGACCTTCATTTCTTCAGTTTTCTTTTTCCATAAACCCAGCTTCCCAGTCTAATCATGGGGAAAACATAAGACAAACTCAGATTGAAAAATATTTTACAGGATACCTGGCCAGCATTTCTCAAGACAACCAAAGTCATAAAAAACAGGAAACACTTAAAAATTATCATAGACCGAGGAGCCTGAGGATACAAAAACCAAACACAATGTGTACTTACCCTCGATTGGATCCTAGAAGAGAAAAAGACATCAATGCAAAAACGATGAAATCTAAATAAAGTCTGGAGTTTAAGTAATAGTTAACACCAGTTTCTTAGTTTTGACTAATGTATGAAAGATAATAAGGGAATTCCTTGTCCTATCTTTGCAATTATTCTGTATATTGAAAATTATTCCAAAATAAAATGTTTAAACAGATTAATTAATTAAAACTGTTTAGTTATTTCCCAATTAGTACAAAATGGCATTTAATATTTATCCCTATAAAATATTGGGTTACATAGAGTTTAAAGTCTCCAATAAGTAAAAAGCAAAGTATTTTTGAGAAGAGCCCAGAATTAAACCATTTAGAATTATTGGCCATGAACTACATAACACTTCCTACAGTCTACTCTTGAATAAAATAAACTGTGTCACAAAAATCTGGAAACAGTGAAGCAGTGGTAGCCAGATATCTTCATTTCTAACCTCAAGTTCATTTCTACACAAAACTGGGCTCCAGAAACACTTAAAAAATCTGAAGCTACTATGTTAGTTTTATAACCCTAATATCCAAAAACATCTTTTTTTTTTTTTTTTTTTTGCCTAAATTTAGTGGTTTCACCTTGTCTTTAGTCAAGGACTTATTAAATATGCCACACAGCCGAGTAAATCTTAGTTATCATTATATAGTCCCAGTCATTGCTTTTTTTTTTTTTTTTTTTTTTCTTTTTGCAGGGAGGGAAATTTTATGTTCAAGTGTAGCTCTTATTTATAAGAACAAAAATAACTAAAAAGAGAGGAAACCATGGGTGGCGGAGTTGGGGGGGGCAGCTTTTCTCATTCCTTACTCCTTGTTGCCTCTGGTAGTTCTAAGCTATATTTAAACAAATTAATACACAAAATAGACCAACATCTTTTAGCTCCTTTAGGGTTATAAAGAACAGAGGAAAGCAAATTGAGAATTTGAAATAATGCAAACTACTGCTTTCTCAAAAAGTAGTGAGTGCATATGTTGAAAATAAGATAAATGACTAATTCCTAAAACCCAGAGATTTATTGATTAATGCACTGTCACCATCACAGATGGGGCCACAAAGGTCAGCCAGGTTGGATTATGAGTCTCTGACCACGTAGCTGATAAGTGGCAGACCCAGGATTAGAACTAATCTCTTTTATTTCAAACCCATGTTCTCAACTTCTAAACTATGCTGACTCTTAATGCAATAATATTACCGACCACACATGTGGTTTTTATTAAAATTAGGATCAAAGGCCATCCTCAGTCACAAAACTTGGGCTAAAACATCTGATTTTCCTTTTTCCTCCTGAAGTGCAACTGCTGGGTTAAATGATGTGAATATTTAAGTTATTACTTTGTTAAATTGCTTTCTGTAACAATTGTGTCAATTGATAATCAGTTTAGTGCTACATGCTTATCACAGCCTCCCAAGCATGAAGACTTTGTTTCTTATAGCTCTTATTTTTTAGTCACATGAAATATCTTTTTTCATTTGCATTTGTTGATGAAATAGACTGGACTTTTTATCCATAAATATTGGCTTTTTGTAGTCATGCTTTTGTTTTATTTTTATTCAGTTTTCGGTAAGCAATATTTTTTTCATGGCTCACTCAACGGCTCACTTATTTTCAAATAGTTATGGAATGTCCACGCTATGGCAGGTGTTTTGCCAGATGCCAGGATTATACCGGTGAATAAAAGTTTCAGTCCATGCCTTATGGAATTTATAATCTAGTGGAGATAACAGACATTAAACAAATAATGATGAGTGAAATCAGACAAGCAGGTTGCTTAGACAGGAGAACCTACTGTAATCTCGATGTTCAGGAAAGATGTCTCTGAAGAAGAGACTGAGATTAAAAAAATATGAATAAAGGACCCATGGATTGAGCAAAAAGAAAAAAGGGCTCGTGAACAAGTGTGGTGATTGCTGAGGAGAGGGGGATATTAGGGACCTAGATGGTAATGGAAAAAAATACAATGAAGGTTAAATTCTTCTAAAAAGTAGATTAGAGGTGACTGTCCTAAAAAGGACTATGATGTTCCATATTTTGTACATTGGTAATTAGTCCACTTTAAAACTTCAAACTAAATTTTAAATGCTGAATATTTTCTCTGCTATGCATTAACATTTGTAAGTGGTTACTAAATAAAAATAAATGAATGAATAAAAAGAAAAAATATGAATAAGAAGCAGTTAGATAAAGGGAGAGGGCTAGGCACAACATGTACAAAAGCCCTAACACAAGGGAAATATTTTCTACTGGTTTTCAAGGGTGTTTTTAGATTTATTTTTCTTGATAGATATCTTAGAACTCTATATATTAAGGGTATTAATCTTTAATGTCATTTGGTATAAACATGATTTGTCCTTTTCCTTACACTCTAATTCATGATGTTTTCACTCAGGAACTCTTTTGTTTTCATACAAATTATAATAAATGGCATTTTCTTTCTTTAGGGGTGTACTTTAATGTACTCTAACTTATCTTTATTTCTGCCACAAAATATAATATTCTCTAGCTCACAGACCTGTGACTTCCATTTTATTCAGCTCTCTCTCCTACTATAGTTGGAACCATTTTTCTATTCCTTTTTCTCTACTACCACCACCAGCAACACAGTATCTTTTAGCTATTTCTGTGTAACAACCTGACCTAGAGCCCAGTGGCTTAAAACAACAATTATTTATTATTGCTCCAACGTCTATGGGTTTCCTGGTGTTTCTGCGGATCTGAGATAAGCTGGCAGGACTCCTGCATCTGAGGTCAACTAAAGCCAGCTGAGAGGTTCTAGTCAGGCCTTTCAGGTGTCTGGGACCTCAGCTTGGACAGCTTGGCTGATTCAGCTCTCCTGCACATGACCCCTATCGTACAGCTGGTCAACCTGGACTTATTCTTGCAGTGGAGGCTCAGTTCCAAAGGAATGATCAAAACTGTGAGGCCTAGCCCTGAAACTGGCATGTCGTTATTTCTGCCAATACTATTCGTTAAAGCAAATCATGAAGCTAGCTATATATGCAGGAGGTGAGGATATAGATTCCATCTCTTCATGGGAAGGGTTATAAAGTCATATTACAAAGAGTATGAATATAAAATATAAGAGAGAATTAGAGATATGCATCATAACTGCCAAATGGAATTTTGTTTACATATTTTTATTTGTTTCAATTCTCCTCCTTCAGGGCCCAGTTAAAACTCATTATTTTTTCATGCTGTGCATCCCACTACATAATATTTACATAGCATTTCTTTTACACTACGCTAAATGCTTTAAGCCCTTTCTTGATTCAATTTCCATAATTAATATGTGAGGTAGGTACTATTATTGCTCCATCTTGTAATTGAGGACATGGGTTCTGAAACATCTTTTCTCAAGGATTCATAGCTAGAATATCAGAACCTAAACCCAAATTCAAGTTCAACATGGAAATTTATGATTTCACCCCTGAGCTTTTGCCTATTTAAATGTCTGAGCTATTTATGGAAAACCCTAAGAAATATTATATTAAATCAAAGTATAGCCATATATCATCACATAAACATCAAAGAATGTTTAAAATTAGTGTGTATAATATAAACAGAGGTATAGAAGTAAGTGATCCTAGGAGTCCTCAATGCTGAAAATGCTATCTACTACTTTACTATCTTTCTACAAATTAGAAGTAAAAATCACCCTATTCAGTATTTTAAAAGGCACCAGTCTGTTTCACAGCAGTGTAGTTAGAGAATTCCCTGCTCCAAAGGAGGTGAGATAAGGTGAGTCTGGTTTTTACAATATGCTAGAATTCACTGGGATCAGAAATCAGATCTCTTAGATGCGCCTGGCCTCTGCGCCTAGGACCATGTGAAAGATGATTAATATAATTGTAGAACTAGAGACTCAGAAATGGCTTAGTACAGACTTCCTGTTTCACAACGAGAAGAGGTCTGACTGATTCCAAGACCTTGGGCAACTGACGACAATGCTGGACTCAGCACTGCTCTGCCTTCCGTCCGCTCCGCGGTTCCTCTCCAGGCTTTGCCTGCTGTTCCCCCGTACAGAGGGCTAGTATTTCCTTTCCTTTACATACAGCCATATAGGTTTTTGTTTTGTTTTGTTTTTTCTCTAACTCATAAACTTGCCAGACTCAGTGCTCCTGGGAACGTTAAAGCAGAATGCGCTTATTTACTTTTATTTTTTGTACCGTTTTCCTTCTTTTTTATGATCCTGGCTTCCGACTGTGTGGCAGAAACACATAAAATTGGCATAAAAGTAGGAAAATGTGCCCCAGATGCTGTATTAACCATGAAATAAGTTTAAATGCCTCCAAAAGGCTCTGGTTCTCTATCAGTCAGCTTCCAAAGTGACTCATCTGCAAGTTTTTCTTTTGTCTACAATACAGAAGATGTGGTCTGGGGTCAAGACACTACCAGCTTGTCAATGACTTCACAACAAATTATTGTGTAGTCTTGGGCAGCTCTTACAGCTGCAGGCAGATAGGGAGCTAGAGGAAAGAGGAAATCTCCAGTTCTGGGGGGGAAAAGCCACTGGTAAAAAGCGGGTATGTATTTATGATCATTGGTGCCCTCCTGGAGCCAGAGCAACTGATTTTCAGGCAGAAGGTAGTGGTTACAGAGCAAAAGGGGGTTCTTTCCCATGGCGCCTTGGTGTAAAACCCAACAACTGGTGTTGATGAAAACAGGTCTTTATTTATAATATTCCCACCTGGGGAGGGCAGTGAGCACGTCAGCTCAGAGCCCTGTTCTCCTACAGGAACCATCACTTCCCTTGCTCCCCAAAAGGCTAGAAGCCAAAAACATGCCCAGAAGTTCCCTATCCCTTACCTGTCATCTCTCTCCTTCAGGTTTTGGGGTACAATGTCATCAGCCTCCGTATAACAGTCCAGGGAAACGTGCTGTGTTGCACTGCATCACGCATAGTTCTCTCTTTGCCCTTTCAAAGCCTCATGGATCTCTTGTTCTATCTCCTTGCAAACCACATGGTTCTCCTCTCAGAAATGGCTGCCGCCTTATATTTAAATCCCTGAGCATGGCCTGTGATGCAGTGGGCGTGGTAACAGGCTCTGACCATTCACAGAACCTTGCACAGGCCTTGTATGCTCTTTCCTCACCATTCCATGATCAAAACCCCTCCCATCTCCTTGGGGCCTTGGAAGAACCAAAGCCATTTGCATGACTAAGACACTAGCTACAAGCCATAGACATGCAAAGGCATCTTGAAAGCCCCCCAATGACAGGCTCTGGGGACTTGGGGGGACCCTGCTGTGTAACAGTAGGAAATAATGTGTTTCCAAAGCCATCTTTTGCCTGGGGAATCTGAAGAAGGGCACATCACCACTGAGATGCTCCTTAACCTCTCTCCCCGCCTCCAGTCTCGCGTGCCTCTCATCATGGTAACCACAGCCCTGAGTGACAATGTGTCACTGCCATCCCTGAAGCCTCCCATACTTCCTTACTGCCCTCCAGGGCTCCCAGAGCCATGGGCCTTGCAGCCGCTGCTCTCCCCCAGCCTCTTGCTTCTTCTCATCCTGAGCAGACTTCTCCCAGCTCTTCAGTGAGCTGTGCTCCTTCTCCTCCCCAGGTCCTCACACAGGCAGTTTCTTCTGCCTGGAACATCCTTCTCCCCCATTCCCACTCCGACCCCCATTTCTAAGCCACCACCGAGACAGAACTTCTTTTGTGTGACCCACACATTCCCTTCCTTCCCCTGGGCTGTACCCTGTAATCCCCTGGCACCCCAGACCCCTTCATCACAACCCTCCTGTCCCACTGTAAGTGGGGCTGACGTAAGGTAAGCCTGTGGAACGTGCCACACTGTGTTTCCATATGCATATGTACCACCTAGCATGGTGGTATAGATCAGTACAGGTTAACGGTTACGAAAGTAAACCCTCTGTGTTTAATTCCTGGCGCCATCTCTTAGTAGCGGTATAAATTTTAGAAAGCCACCTAGCCTCTCCAAATCTCAGTTTCCTCATCTGTGAAACAAGAACAATAATAGGACCTTCCTCATTGGGTCATATTGAGAATTACATGTGAATTCGTGTGAAGTTCCTGGTATACTGCCTAAGTCCTCAAAGTTTAACTGTTATCATTAAGATCCTTAATGAACATAAATATTGAATGAATAGAAAGCTAAGATATATGACCCAAGTGTTTGTGAACTTGCTATTTAACTTGGATAAATCAATTTATTTCTTAAGTTTTAGTTTTATTCATCAGGAATCTTAGAAGACTCAACAAAATTATCTCGAAAGGGCCATACAGAGACTGGCACAAAACTGTCATGCAGAAGACATTGACAGTGCTGTTACTGCATTTTATCTACCCCAAGGATGGGTGGGTGATTTGACAAATGAGAATAATAAAGCCTGGAAAGGTAAGGTGACTTGCCTAGAATCTTGTGGACAAGCACAAGAACTAAAACGAAACCTGAGCTTAAAAACTCAAGGCTGAAAATTTTTTTCCTTTGTTATTATGTCAGCCTTTTTCTTGAGCAGAAGGAATCTCACTTAATCTTTGTCATATCATGTGGTACGTAGGCAGAATAAAAATTCTTTTAAGATCACAGACTTTCAGTGCTGGAGTGAACTTTAAATTTATTCTAATTCTACAGATGTGGCAACTGAGGACTCAAAAGGTAAAGTTCACTCAATGTCACATAGCATCACTGGGGGCTGCCTCTCATGGGCAATAAGCCCTTGCTGGGCCCTTTTTGGCTCATGGCCCCAGTTGTCTAGAATACAGATTTCCTTCTTATATGATATCTCTTTCAATTAAGGATCAATTAAATATAACCAACTAAGCAGATAAAATTATTTGAAGTGGGCTTTGTGTAAATGACATTTGGTACTATTAAGCATGGATTTAAAGAGTCTCATTACATGGATAATGGCTAGAACTCAATTATGTTTCCATTAAACATTAATTATTCATTTTATTCAGTGACAAGTGTTTGAGTGCTTACTATGTGCTAGGTCCTGTGCTTGGTGCTTGAAATAATGAAGTGAATAAACAAACAAAAAAGGCCCTTATTTATAATTGACTCAAATGTCTTTCATCATTCATTATCCAGCCTTAAGGCCAGGAATACTCTGGTTAATTTTAAATATGTGTTACTCCAGTGGTTTAGCCAATAATTTTAAAAGCTTACTATTCATGACGTCAAGTCCTATACGGAGATGCCCAGTGGGTAATGGGTTGGCTGATTATTCCGTGGCATTAGGCTAAGGTTGTCAGTGCAGCCCCATTTGGTTTGAGCACTGGGTTTCGTTCTAATCCAGACCTATAGATGCTATCTCTAGCCCTGGCCAGTCACAGGATGTTCACTCCAATGGAAGGTGGATCTGCCTTTATCAAAGACACACTCAGCACATTCTGTCCCATGTAATTCTAAGCATGGCGATTCTCTCTTCCAGCTTAACAAAGTCTGTTTGTTTGTATTACTTTTGTCAATACTCTTCTTGAAATCTGAATTGAAAGGACCTGGAAGGACTATTTTATGGAATCTGTGTTCCAGAAATGAAGAAAGATTTGTTCAACAGTGCATAGTAAGTGGGATGGGCCAGGACTAAAAACAGGGTCTCCTTACTCCCTGTGACCTTTGCTACAAATATAGTCCTCCAAGTGAACCTGAGAATTGGAAAGGGAAAGAAGGTGCCCTTATTTTCTAGCTGGAGACAGGGGGGCTTGAGAAAGAAAGTGACTTGCCCAGGATCACAGGGCTAGGAAGCACCGGAGGGAGGTCCAGAACTCAGGCTTCCTAAGCCCAAGGACATACTCCCCTGGTGAAGAAGACCTGGGGATTGGATGCACACCCAGAAAACAGTGCCAGATTTAATGTTAAATAGTGTGCTAAGTTGAAGGTATAGAGTGCTGATTTCTGGATTCACCCATCTCAGGTTCAAGTCCTGGCTCCATCACCTACCAGCCTTATAATCTCTTACCAGAGAGCCTGTGTGGGAGGCCCTGACATTCCAGATGGAGAGGCAAGGAAGCCTCACTGAACATAGCCTTCCAGATGCCCCGTCAAGGTTGAAGGCATGTGAGGAAAACCATCTTGAACCCTCCAGGATAACCAGCTGCCCACTGAACACCAGAAAAATCGTCCAGCTAAGCCCTGCCCAGATTCCTGACCCACATAATCAGGAGAGTCAATAAAATGCTGTCTTTGAAGCCATTAAGCTTAGGGCTAGTTTGTTAAACAGTAATAGATAACCAGAACATCTTTTTGGTCTCAACACCTAGCACAATGTTTGGCACAGAGTAGACAATGATAAAGATCTTTGAACCATGACTGAATAAAGGCCAGTGGGGCAACCTGGAGAGCTAAGGGTAACAAGTACTGGATGCCTACTGTGTCTACTGTGTGCCAGCCAGGTGCTTAACTCTTCACAACAACTTCCTGAAAGATGTTTTGCTGTTAAATCCAATTTGCAAATGTTGAAACTGAAGCACAAAAATATGAAGGAGGTCACAGAACTAGGAATAGAAAAACCAGGATGAGATCCCAGTCATATCCTTATGCTGTCTTTAGATTGTAAATATGAACAGAGAAGGAAATATTCTGGGAGGTCTTGCAGTTAGGTGGGTAACATGTATGTCATATCATGGTCTTATAAGAGACAAAAAGAGCCCAACACTCACACACCATAGCTACACAGGTATTGAGCCTACCTTCAATCAAGACAATTACACTCTTTCTTCCTAGATCCCCTTGACCCTGATCCTTAAATCAGATCATGTAGCTATTTGGGGTAAGAGCTACACAGTTAGACCTGGATTCAAGTAATGATTCTGCCACATATTTCTTACTCAATTTTGAATGTCAGCCTCTCTGAGTCTCAGTTTGCTAAATTAAAATGGGGATATTAGTTATCCAGTTAGGTCACGGTGGGTAAATGACATATTTATAGGAGAGGGATCTGAGGCGCATACAGTAGCTATTTAATAAACGGTGATTCAAAATTGGAAACATGAAAATGAACAGAATGAAAATCCAAAGAGCCAAGTCTTCTTTCTTTGGAGTTTGTTCTCTCTCCATGGATTGTTTTAAATTCATTTTTCCTTGGTAGACTAATCTCTCCCTGATATTCTGTTGTGTGAGTTCAAAAATACATCAAGAGAAGGAAGGCCTCAT
Organism: Furipterus horrens; assembly: GCF_987537825.1. Lineage (NCBI taxonomy): Eukaryota > Metazoa > Chordata > Mammalia > Chiroptera > Furipteridae > Furipterus > Furipterus horrens. The sequence goes on from NW_028327180.1 coordinate 84,937,241, forward strand.
CAATCCACAAATGAGGATTACAATTCTCAATCTACCAATTATTAAATAAATAACTTAGAGGAAGCTGTTCACTGAGCCTCGCATTTTGAATATGTAAAGTGAATGCCTTTCAGGGTGGACTGGGTGAGATGATACACTGCTCCTTGGAGACCAGTGTCAGGCTCATTCCTCCAATGAAATGTCACCAGTGAGCATGCTATCTTGCTGTTTTGAATCCTTGTTTGAGCCATACCATTCCCTTATTGGGTATGCATTTGTTGTGTATCTTCTCTGGGCTAGTTGCTAGAAAGGTAGTTGGCAGTCCTTGCCCTAAGGGTAATTAGAGTTTGGGGAAACAGTTATATGTTTGCTTAAGAAAGAGTAGTAGACAGTCTATGCTCTCTTTTCATGTGTCTGCCTCCCCGGGTAGTTTAATAAACTCAATAAGGGTATATATCTCTTAAGCCTTCCTACTTCTGTCAACATTTAACACCACGTCCCTGGTCCACACAACTACCCTCTCTTGTCAACCAAAGCCTTCTGACTGGTCTCACTGCACCTGCTTGAGTCGGCCACCAATTCATTGTCAATGCTGCATCCAGAATAATATTTTGTAAGGCAAATTAGATAGGATCACGCCACCCTTGCACTGACCCGGTGTCTCTCTTTTGCTTTGTAGAAAAAGAACAAAATCTGTAACATGGTCTAAAAGGCCTCTGTGGTTTGGTCCTTACTGTCCCTTCCAGCCTTGTTCCATCTTACTTTACCTTTGCCCTAGTTCTGTTTCACACACAGTCCACATCCCCTCCCTCTGAGGGACTGCTCTGCCTAGAATACTAGTTGACCCTCTCAGAGTCTTTGTCAGCAGCTATGAAAACCCAGGGCTGACTTGCTAATTTTGCAGAAGGCTGGTTTGGGGAGAAGACTGGCGCACATTTGACCAAAGTGTTTTAAATCCTTGAAAAACAGTAAGAACAAAGAAGACCAGACCCGTCACCTTCCCCAGACTTTTCACTGTAAAAAGGAGGAAAGAAAATAAAAAATTTGAAAGCACATTGAAAAGGTTACAAAGTGATGGAGTAGCAGAAAAATAAGAGTGCCAATAGATTTGATGCTCTTTCTCTCCCTGGCAGGTTTAAAAGAGACACAGCATTTTGTCAGGTATGCATGCCGCTCTTGGCTGTGGTATCAATATCACAGGAAGGTGCTGGACTCCGACCTTTGGGCTGCCAGGCCTTGATTTACAACTCAGACGCTGCCTGACAATTCCTCATCACTACCTACTCACTGCCAAACCTACAGAAAGTGGATCCCACTTACACAGGAAGAAAAAAAAAGAATGATCAATGAATGTATGTGGAGATGCTCAAGTTCATTACAAACCAGGGAAATGCAAATAAAAGCAATAGAGGGAGCATGTTTCACACATCAGACTGACAAATACTAAAAATATGAGTCATGCCCAGGTATAATCTTAAGGGGGTAGAGAAACAGTGCTTTCCTATACTGTTAATGGGAATGTAAATCAGGAAAACCTGTTGGAGAGCAATTTGGCAAATTCAACCATCTAACACGTGCAACCCTGTGACGGAGCAATCCCACTATGGTGCTCTGTTCTGCTGACATACGTGGGTAGCGTGCAGAGATGAGGTAAGGCTACAATGCGTGTCATCATGAAAAAAATCAGAAGCAACTTGCATGTCCATCAATAGAGAATTAATTAAATTAGAATACATTCACTTCATGGACAGCATGTAATCAGTTTTTACAAGATCTATATATATATCAAGAAGTTTTTAAAAAATTAGTAATTATGTACCAAAAAGAGTCAGATGGTATATACGAGAGTAGAATAGATGAGGGAATATAAAAGTGAGTGTTTCAGGTTTTATTGTATGTATTTGTGTTGTGTAGAACTTTTGTAAGAATAAAAATGCCTCGTGTGAATAAAAAACTTGAAGCTTTAAGGAGGAAAAAATGAAGAGGATTAAAGAGGATCTCAACTGTCCTCTTAATTTTGATTTTGTCAGATTCCTGCCTACACAGATAGTTGAAATGGTTGCAAACTCAAGAGAAAGTCTTGATGAAAACTCTAGTGCTCGTAAGATGCTACCACGTATGGGGGGCACCTGCTGATTTCAGCAGCTTGGACGCCAGGAGAATACCTGAGTGGAAGATCAGAGCTAGCTGGTGCTGTGCACCTTGGCAGGGATGCAGGCACGCAGGGCACAGAGGCATCCTGCTGGGTCTTTCGTACCGAGGGAGGGCAGCACTGTAGCCCGTAAATGCTGCTCAAGGTAAACCAGACTTTCCCACTTCTCTGAGCGACGGCTTTGCTTCCCCTGAGCTCACGCCCCTGTTCTCTCAGATTTAGCCTGTGTAGCTGCAGACCACCTGCACTAGTTCCCTATTGCTGCCATAATGAATTACTACAAACTCAGTGGCTTTAAAAAAAATCACGAATTTCTTCTGCTACAGTTCTGGAGGTCAGAAGTCTGAAATGGGTCGGTCTTATAGGGCTAAAATTGAGATGTTGGCAAGCTACGTTCCTTCTGCAGGTTGTGGGGAAGAATGATCTGTCCCTTGCCTTTTCTAGCTGCTAGAAGCTGCCTGCATTACCTGGTTCAGTGCTCCAAATGGTTGTCACATCTCCTTCTGTCGCTCAGACCCCTCTTGCCTCCCTCTTAAAAAGACCCTTATGATCACACTGGGTTCATTGAAATAACCCAGGATAATCTTTCCATCTCAAGAGCCTTAACCTAATCACATCTGCAAAGTCCCTTTCGCCATCTAAGGCAGTGTGACCTGAGAAAAGCCAGCTTGGTTTCCTCTCCCAGCAAATTTGAAATTGGGAGCCTATAACTAATGCTGCTCCCCCTACACTACCCCATGGGAGAGGCCAGGATAACTTGGGGGGGGGGGCGATGTCACACTTAAAAGATCTTGGTGTTGTGGAAGAGAAAGAGCGTCAGGAAAATCACCAGTGATGATACCCATGTGGATCCTGCCCCATCTCTAAGAAGTTATGGATTTAGTCCTGCTGTCATCAGCTCTTCAGGGATGAGACTACGGCTTTAGCCTCCAGCTGAGGGTTTGCCCACACAGCCGGCACTCGTGGACACACGTTTCCTTGATTTTTGCTCCATTATGTCATATGGGGCAAAGTTATACAAGGGATGTTGTAGAGGACTTAAATCATCAGATAGATGTATAGTTACACAGGACAGCCCCCCAAAAGTTCCTTCCACACACAAAATCAATGGTGCTGAGTGCCCTCTCCAACAACCAATGTGGTTCCAAATGTGCCCGAGAAAACTGTGAAGATCTATGACTACCATGGCATAAATATATAGTATTAGAGAAAAAAGAAAAAGGACCCAGCAAATTACAAGGCATGAGTAAAACACATTGCAGCAAATATTAACAGAGTGATACTGACCTACAGTCTTTTTGCTACATCCAGCATGAACCTGTGAGGCTATGCTCTAAATACCCCACATAATAACCCCTTATATGTATTTGGTAATTTTACACAGTATACAGAAAGACATTTGTTATCCTATGTGATCTTTGCCTCAACCCTAAATGCTCACTGGGACCCTTACCTTCACCATATAGAGCAGAGAAATGAGGGTCTGAGTCACTGCTCAAGTTTCACTCTCCCTAAGAGGTGAATTATGACTTGAACTTTGTGACTCATGTGCCTCTATTTCCGTATCTGAGAAACGAAGATTTAAAAGATAGGATTTTTTTTTTGAGAAGTAAATATTGATACTTGTATTTAGAATATTTCTTGGCACAAGTTAAGGGCTCAATGAATAATATATGATCTAGATGAAAATTAGAGCTTTTTCCCCCATATATCACCTTTTAACTGAGAATGTCTTAAATAATAAACTTGGGATCAGGAAGGAGGTAGTAGTCCTATAGGTAAGGGGTTAATAACCACATACATGCAATCTTCTAATAAAAAAATATTTTTAAAATTTATTTTTAGAGAGCGGAGAAGGGAGGGAAAAAGAGAAGGAGAGAAAATATCGATATGTGGGAGATACATCAATCTGTTGCCTCTCACATGCCCCCCAACTGGGGACCTGGCCCGCAACCCAGGCGTGTGCCCTGACTGGGAATCGAACTGGCAACCTTTCAGTTCACAGGCTGGCACTCAATCCACTGAGCCACACCTTCCAGGGCTACATGCAATCTTTATTTTAACATGGTAGCCCTCCACACACCCAGAAGTCTCAATTAAAATTATGTCTCCCTTTTGTCTCTTTTATTCTTTTTATTTTGCCATAGTCCTTGCTTCAGTTTCTAATATCTGTGAGAGTTTAATCAGTAGTTGTGCCCTCCGTTCAATACTGAGCTCCATGAGCGCAAAGTCTTATTCTCTTTTACTGACTATTGTATTTCCTAGAACCTAAATGGTACCTGAGATGCTCAAATGTGTGAATGAATGGACCAGAAAGTAAATCTAAGTTGCCATGTGCCCTACTCTCAGCTGTGACATTTTCAACCTTGATGAAATTGTGGGATGACAATCAACCTCAAGTGATAGAAATAAATTCCAGTTCATAACTTTCTTTAATGTGTAACCTGAGTCATTGGGTTAATTGCCAACTCATATTTGAGGTCATAAAATGTTTTCATAGTCATTTACCACACCCTTGGAGTCTCACTGTAGCTCTTGGAGTAGCGATGGCAGGTTTTGTTTTAGAGATGATACAGCAGAAGTCTCCCTCTCCCTCCCCCACCCCCACCGCAAATAAATGTCTTTACCAAGGTCATAAACCCAGTCCATGTTACAAATAAAACTAGACAATGCGTCCTTTACATCTCCTATAGTAATAATAAATGTATTTTGATGATTTCAATAGCCCAGTGAGTTAGCTGATATTATCACCATTTTATAGACAAAGAAAATAGGACAATTGGTTTGAAAGCCACCATTCTGCACTGCCTCGCTTTTCAATGTGATGTTATTTCTACGACATGATGCTGACTCCCCTGTGACCTTCCTTGGCAGCTAATGAGTTTATTGCCTTATTCCCCACTGTATGAAGTCCTGCTTGTTTTTACTTTTCCTATTTTTACTTATTTTTTAACCTCAGGGAATAATGTTTAGCAAAGCTGGGACACCCTACCTTCCCCAGCTGACAGGAAAAAAAGGCAAGAGACTTTTCAGTTACTATCCCCTTACCTGGTGGAAGTCAAGTTCTTTGAAAAGAGTCCATAATGAGTTTTCACAGGACAGAGGAAATTATCCAAAACATAACATGTTTTGACAGTGAAACCCGCTTCTGAATATTTTGCCCTTAGCAATTGTCAATACATAGCATTTAATAATCCCCACGGTATATGTACGTTCAGTGGGGAACCCTTAACTCTTGCTCCTGGGACAGTGTGGCACTATTTCCATTTTTAAATCTGCTTTGGGCTTGGGGTTGAGAGCCTGGCAGGATATCATTGCATCAAAGGAGTTTAGACTGAAAGGGAACTTAGAAATGATCCACAGGAGACAATGCTGTATCCTTCAGACTTAACACAATGGCCAATACACAGAAGGTACTCAGGAAACATTTGAAATTTGTGGAATAAATGAATGAGGCTTATTTTGCAGATGGAGAGATACAGGGCTGGACAAGGAAATTACCTTGCCTAAAAGTCACTCAGAAAATCAGAGGTACAAGTCAGGTTGGATGAGTTTTATTCCTGTGACTTTTTTTAGTCCATTAATTTAGTCACCCATTCAAGGGTTGTATACTTGATTAAGTACTGAGGGGACTATCAAGGATGAAGATGTGGCTCCTGATCTCTACACCCACTGAGGGAAATGAGACAAGATGGCAAGTGTCAGGATAATAAGTAACCAGTGATCATCCTGAAAAGTCCTCACACATTTCTTACTTCATGTGTAAGATTTGTTGAAACCGCTATGATACTGAAAAAGTATCAACATCTATACACCTATCAATAGGACGAACAGAGGGTGAGCTCTAATACATCCGTGTTGGAGAATACTGTATAACTATTAAAATTCATGGCATGATCTATAGGAGCCGACAGGACAATCACTATCAAAAAAATATGCAGTTGGGGAAGACAAGGAGATCATAGAACAATGAATAAATTAGATCCCTGTTTACAGACATCTGTTAATAAATTAGAGGTTGTCCACCTAAGGGCTGCATCTGGCTTATTAGTATCTTATCTGGCCTATGCAGCATTTCTAAAAATTTAGAATTCATTCGGAGCTAGTCTTAAACTGAAGCATTGACAATACTGATGGTCTACAATGCCACGCAGCAGAGAGGGCTGGGACGGGGTCAGGGCTGCCCCTCCAGAATGGGCACGCGCTCTCGAACTCAGCCTGCTTAGAGTGCTCAGGGCTCTGCCTGCCCTCCAGAAATTATGGTCGCACACCTCCCTCTCTTGGCAGTGACGAGGCACAGAGACCAGCTGGACACAGGCACACTGTCATGGGGGCAAGAGGGGATTGGAGTGCTCACGAGCAGGCTGCCAGGGTCCATTCCAGAAATGCACACACTGCTTATCTCTCGTGGAGGGCAGGATTGCTTATAGAAGTTAAAAAGACAAAATTGTAAAGACTGGAGAGGAAAATGAGAATCTTCAAACCACATCTGGTCCAAACCTGAAAGGGTGGCTGTGACGTGAGCGTATAGGAGGGTGCGGTATCGTTTGTGGAGGAGATGATGTAGGTGAAGGCTCCGACTCGGGTTATTCCCTTTTCGTCCCGAGACTTCGCTTTGTACCCCAGCTACCAGGCTCAAAGGCCCCCAGGAGCACACAGGAAATGCTTTGCCCAAAGACTGGGCAGAGAACAGGGCTGTGCCCGCCAGCCCCACCAGGAGCTTTCCTTCTCCCCAAGGCAAGAGCCCCAGGCCACGCGTGCCCCTCTTAAACTGCCAGGAGCCTCTTACCTGTCAAAGGACACCTTGAGTGTCAGCTTTAGGAATTTAGAGCTTATATGGAGTGGAGAAAAACCTTTAAAAAGCAGCCTAGTGGGGGAGTTGCAGGGAGGAGAAAAAGAGAAATAGAAATGTGACTCTTCTTATATTTTTGACCTTGACTGAGGTTGCTGTAGGCCTCAGTTTCCACTTCCGTAACAGTAGGGAGATGAACTGGGTGCTTTTTTAACAGCTTTATAGCTCTAAAATTGGGCTTTGACTCTGGATCAACCCATCTGAGAAAGCAGAAACACAGTTCAAATAGCTTAATGGTGCCTGCCTTTCACGCATTTTCTAAGAGTTCTTATTCTAGGAGATGGACAGAGCTCTCAGACAGCACCTTCTTTCCCAAGATCGTCTGAAGCTGTTATCACAGAAATCATGCCAATTGAGATGCACTCTCCTGGCCTGTTTGAATTCTGCAGCCTAGTCCAGTATTAAGAGCTTGCATTTGTAGAGCAATTTTTACATTTCTAAAGTGCTACACATCTCTCCCCTAAATTTTATACTTATATCAATACTATAATGTAAGCAAGACAGGATTTTTTTTTTAAATCACATTTGAACAATGGGGAAATTTATACTTGAGTTGCTCTCAGGAAGATTGCAACGATGTACTCAAAATGGTGCTTTAAAGCTGGTTCTGTCTCTTGCTTAGCTGTGACAGGCTGGCTGTGTGACTTTGGACAAGTTCCTTAAGCTCCCTGTGCCTCAATATCCTTATCTACTCACTGGGGATAAATACCCACTCCTAGGATTAAAGGAGATCATGTAGTTGGATATGAAAACCAGACTTACTGGCCAGCACTTATCTTACGTGAAATGGAGAAAAGCGACTGGTTTGAGGGAGGTGTACAGGAGGTCAATAGGACTGATAGTGAGGATTTGGAGATGCGATGAAGACAGGGAAAAGAAGCTGTCACAGATGGCTGTGATAGTGTCACTCACAGGGAGAGTGAACACTGGAAGGGGTCTGGGACTGGTGTGATGCAGAGATGGAGGATTTTGAGTTTGGCTCTGGACAGGCTGATTTTAATCGCCTTTGAGACATTCAGAAGGAGATGTCCAAAGGGCACAATTCTGGATGTGCACACTGGATTTGTCTATTTCTTTGCTCACTTGTTTGTTTTTAACATTTGATCTAATAAGACTGTTCTCTTGCTGAAATTATAGTAGTGTCTTGGGAGATTATCCCGAGTGACTCTTGTAGGTGGAGAGTCACCTGAGACATCATTTTTAGGTCCAATATTTTCCAAAGTTGTCAAAGAATATTACTTGTTAATGGAAAAATATATATATAATAAAATAATTTTAAAAAAATACATGCCTTGTCTGGTGTGGCTCAGTAGATTGAGCATTAGCCTGTGAACCAAAGGGTTGCTGGTTTGATTCCCAGTCAGGGCACGTGCCTGGGTTGTGGGCCAGGTCCCCAGCTGGGGTGCATGAAAAGCAACCACACATTAATGTTTCTCTCCCTCACTTTCTCCATCTCACCCCCTCTCTCTAAAAATAAATACATAAAATATTTAAATTAAAAAAGAAAGAAAGAAAGAAAGAAATACAATACATCTGCCTTTCTTCTCCTCTTCCCCATAAGAATGGCCTGAACTTATTAAAAGCTTTCAGAAGTGTGGTCCTAAGGCAAACTTGTTTAATTTTAAACTCATAGCCCAATTATCTTAATAAACTAAAGTCTCCCCTTCACTTTCCCCATGTCAGTCTAATTGCTAGCTTGTAATTCTGGGATCATAGAATAGATTTGAAAGTGCTTTTCTTGCCCAAAGAGGAAACACCGACTCCTAACGAAGGTCCGTGCTATCCCCAAAAGTTCCTAGTTGGTAGCCTGCCAGATAGGAACCCCATTTTCCTCACTATAAGCGCTGTTTTCTCCCTGCTTCCCTGTGCAGCCTGCACTGCACAAGAACCAAATTCAACATTCATTCTTTGCCAGGCACTGCAAAGCACCTTCTGAAATTGCCTTCACCCCGTTGCCTGCTTAAGTCATCCAGAAAACAATTCCATTCATGTTTTAATAATCTAAGTTTACACTCCTGTCACACCTATTACCGAGGTTATTAAATCATTCTACCAACCTTAATGAATTCTCACGACACTTCTGCAGAAGACCTTAAAGGAGCATCTTGCTTGTGGGACTCTCTGGGGCTGTCTTAATGAGGGTATTGATAAACTTGCGCTGCACACGCCTTCCATCGGTTCTCGTGTGAGAGAAGATCTTGCATGGCTGAGCAATTACTCCATATACCCACACATCCAAACAACCTCCATCCCAACAGAAAAGCCCTTTAATTTATAGGAAGCCCTTTAATTTGTGCCGTCTACAAAGCTCCTGCATGTCCATGACTAACTCACTCCTGCCAGACCCGAGAGGCAGGCATAGGAGGCTGGTCACCCTCAGTTTACAAAGGAGGGAACTGGTGTCTAGCAAAAATAAAGCAGCCTTCCCAAAGGCACAGAGTCAGGATTCGTGTTCAGATGCAGTCATCCATTTCATCACCAAGTGTTTAGTGAGTGCCTCCTGCTACCAGGCTCCGGGCTCGGTACGGGAAGTACAGTAGCAGAATAATAAACATGGCCTCTGCTTCCATAGACCCAAGAGCTCAGTGAAACAAATTATGACACTTTCTAAAAACTACCCTGAAGAAACAAATAGAAAACATTTTTCCCTCAGATGTTCACATGTCCTGTTCCCTGACTTCATTCATTGAGGTTCTGCTCAAACCCCTGCCGAGGCAGGGGGACCGTGCCATCCGAGAGTACTGCCAAGAATGAAAGGACATTTCTTTGGGAAAAGCAAGATAATCCAAACTGAAAGGATGGGAGGATGTGGGCTTAAGGCCATTACAGATAAATTATAAGGCCTTGATATTTTTTCTTTCCTTGATTATTCTGTCCAAATCCAAATTAATGTCATGGGAGAGCAAATTATTTGAGATACAGAGAGAGAACAAGCAAAAGCCCTGCCTATGCCTAATTCCTTCTCCAAGAAGGAAAGACATTATTTTCATATTTCCATATAGAGAGCCCAAGAATCACAGAAATAATGGAAACACAGCATTTTGAGGGGGCTCTAAAGAAAAACAAATTGTATCATCCCCCCAACCTGCAACCTTTTCAGTGCGGTCCTTGGAAATTCTCTGGGCTCCAAGGCCAGACCCAACACCGCTCTTGTCATTGGCGTCACCATAGCAACTTTTGGGGACCATATCCGCAGCCACGTGGCAAACTAATTGAACTGTACAACTTATTTTGCAGCTGGGAAATGTAAAAGTGAATCTTACATTTAATCACGCTCACAGCATTGACATTCAAATCAAAAGGCTTTGTTAAGGCCCCTGGAAAATGGAGTGTCATTTTGCCAGCACATGTTTCACTCAGAGTCACATCCTTCCTGCTTTGAAGGCTGAGTGAATGGCAAAATTTTTTTTAAAAGGCAAAAGGCTTTCTGGCTTAGGGGTGGGGTATGGTGGGGAAGCGGGGAGGAAGGAACAAACTCTGGATGAATAACAGGAAAATGAATAAATCCTTCTAAATTAATTTGCGGTCAATGCAAATGATGTTGAAATTTTTTGCCTTGTGATTTTTATTCTTTTTTTTTTTTTTTTAGTAGAGAGGCGGCGACGTAATGGAAAGAGCCCTGGTATCACAGACCTACTCTGTACTTTCTAGTTCCGAGATTCTCAGGCAAGTCACTCAACTCCCCTAATGCCAGTTTCTTGCATATAACCTGGAACGAAACACTCCCCGCCCGATGGACCTGTTCTGAGGGGAAATGGGATATATATATAAAGCACGTACAAAACACAACGCATAGTGTCTGACACACAGCAGGCACTCAGTGGTCACCTACCTTCCAAAGCCTGAACCTGCATATTTGGCTGGCTCAGTACCAACACTTAAAGCCACATGCTGGGCACCTCATGTACCTTGTCTCATTAATCCACAAAACTAGCTCTGGGACATAGTCATTGTTACCCCGTTTTATAAACAGAGGCTTAGAAAGGTTCACAATTAAAAATTACCCAACACTTATAAGTGAGGAAAAAGAAAGAACTGGTGCCTTTCAATACTGGATCACTGTCTAACAGACCCACCTGAGTTTTATCTGATTCTTGAAGGCAAGATACCCTATTTGACTTGGCATTGGTTACATCCAGTCTCCTTCATATTAGATGCTAATTTGTAGATGATATAGAAGCTAAAAATGACTCTTGGCTGGTGAAGAACAAACGATGTTTGTCCAGTAGAAAAGACAGCCCCCAAAGTGACAGGGCTGTGTTGCCCCAGAGAGCACGGCCTACCGTGGCATGTAACTTAGCCATCTTACTTCAGTGTTTTTATTTTTCAGGGACTAGATGCCAGTTCTCCAGTCCTTCTCTGACTGGGCTTTGTCATCCTGCTGATTCCTTCTCTACTATGGTAATAAATCTCTGATGTGTGCTCAGTATATATTTGTACAAAGGTCATGTTATTTTGATTTTTGAAAATTAGGCTTTGACAGAAATTTACACAAGACTCATCGAGCTGGGAAAGAGCACAGCCTGGTTGATCTGACCCCAGTGTCTCCAGACTTCGCTCCCTCTGGCTCTGAGAAGCCGGGACAGGGATTTAAAGGTCGGGCCCTGCCCTCACAGAGCACTCAGAGGGACAACCACTCAGGACAGGATTTCAAGCAATCGTGCTAGAAAGGTGAGATGAGTAGTGTTGTGCAAGTTCCGAGGAGGGATACCTCTGCTTCTCCTCTGCAGGGGTGAGAGCAGCAGAGGAGGGCCTCACAGGGAAGCATTTAAGGTGGTATTGAACTGTGGGCGGATTTTCTCATGAATATCATCCTAAGAGGGAAAAGGGTCCCCAAGACTTCTTAGGTATTAAGAAAAGCAACGATATCAACAGTGGTGGTAATTGTGGCAATTCCCACTTGACCAAGGCTCATGAAAACCCTGCTATGGCATCACTGTTTTCTGTTGAGGAAACTGAGGCACAGAGCTTGAACAGTTTGACCAAAGACACCGGCCTGGAGCGTAGAGTTGGGTGTTGAGCTGCGGGTTCGGGTCCCAGGGCCCATGCTGCTGCTGCACCCCCCTGCTTCTGTTGGAGTGTGATCACTAAGTCCCTACCTCTCACCCAGCTTCAGGCAGGCTGGGAACTTTTATTCCTGCTTGACATATAAGGTGCCCTTGGAAATTCAAAATGTGTAAATGACTTGTCAGCTGGGAAGAGGTGGAAGGGGAGACTGATACAAGTCCTTCGCTTTGAGACACTACACTGTCCCTTATCTGGCTAGGCTGTTGCCGACCTGCCCTCCAGTCCTTGGTAGTGATAGTGATCCACATGCACCTGGTCCTGGTGCTGAAGGGAGAGAAGGATAAATGACTTTCTTTACAGCATCCCTCCTGGGGAAACTGATGTGACACAGGGCTATGTGTCACCAGTATGAAGTGACAGAAGCTAACTGGAAAGTGAGGTTGGGAGATACCGCAGACCTATCCTGACTCTCGACAATCGTTTATTCTTCATGCTTTATGAAGATAATTCCTCCCCCAGTATGAAGTGACAGAAGCTAACCGGAAAGTGAGGTTGGGAGACACTGCAGACCTATCCTGACTCTCGACAATCGTTTATTCTTCATGCTTTATGAAGATAATTCCTCCCCCAGTATGAAGTGACAGAAGCTAACTGGAAAGTGAGGTTGGGAGACACTGCAGACCTATCCTCACTCTCGACAACAGTTTATTCTTCAGGCTTTATGAAGATAATTCTTCCCCTGCATTGTCCACTTATGGCTCTCACCCCATCACTCCTAGAAGCCCCCCTTGTATCTCTACTGTTCCATCTTTTCGTGGAACGAGAGCTGAGTTGTAAATCTTGCAACAGAAGCGGGTGATGCAGTGAGCACTGGGTTAGAAATCAAAAGACTTCAGGCCGAGCTCTGCCTCCCATCTTCAGTGTGACCTTCGATGAGTCCCTGACTGTGATGCCTCAGTTTCCCCATTTGTGCAGTGAGCTGGTTGGACTAGAGTGCTGGTTGGACTAGTGTGCTGTGATTTGAGAAAATGTATTGGGCACTACATGATAGAAAAAAGTGTTACAGAAGAGGAGACTTAGTGATACGGAACCCCACCCATCCCCTCGCACACAGAGCCTGGGAGGAAGCAACCACATGTCATGGAAGGAGCTGATCAAACCTTCCTTTCTAACCTGGGACAGAGGTGACAGCCTTTTATAAACAGAATATACAGAAAGCAGATGGATGGGAAGGCCCAGGTGAAAAGCTCCTGAGCAATCTGGGTCCATGATGGTGTGATAGCTTTAGGTGCTACCTAAAGTGAAAGGCACTGAGGACCAGCAGCTGCTTCATGACGTACACATTCATGCCTGATTTCCCACGTTCCGTCCTCAAAGTGGGGTGGGGGGTGTGGGGGCAGTCCTCAGAGGAGAGAGCCTGATTCAAGGATTCAAGGTCAAATGCCTCTCTGAGCCCCCCTATCCTCCCTGTCCTCCCTGTCCTCACCACCCTTTCCACCCCGACGCAGGACTGCTCAGGAAGGAGAATATCAGACTCTGGTCCGGGTCCCACCAGTAACAACGGGGCCTTTGAGGGAAGCCTGCTCTTTCTCTGGGCCTCAGTTCACTTCTCTGCAAACTGAGAGGTGAGATAAACAATGACTCACAGCTATCAAACACTTAGGTACCAGACACCATGTTGTCTCTCACGACACTTAAAGTCCCTAAGAGATGCATTTATCCAAATGACAGATGAGGAAGCTGACACCCAAGGTAAGTGATTTGCATGTCTTCAAACATCTAGGAAGTGGTAGTCTGACTGCGGAGCCTAAACTTTTTCCCACAGTGGAGGCATGGGCACCTACCCCGGTTACGTGTCCTGGCAGCCATTGCCCGTGTGTCTTAGTGCTCTTATTGTGACTCGAGAAAGACTGTACTTTCCCAGCCTCTCACTTGAGTCCTGCTGCAGTCTGTTCCCAGCAGAGCAGCCAAAGCGATCCTTTCTAAGTAAATCAGATCACGCCGTTCCCCACATCAAGCCCTCGATCACTTCCCAAATCACTCATATAGAAATATCGGTTCTTGCTATGGTCTTCAAAGCCCTGCAAGGTCTGGCTTCTGGTCATCCTTCCAGCCTAATATTCTACCTCTCTTCCCTTCGCTCGTGCTGTCCCGGCCCCTCTGCCCTGTTTGCTTGGCCAGAACACTAAATCCAGCCTGCACCGCCTCGGGGCCACTGCGTGTGCTGTGTTGGCTGCCCGGAAAGCTTTCCTCCCAGGCATCGGCCCAAGGCCCAGCTTTAACCACATGCTGTTCAAATAATCTTTCCTCAAAGACGTTGTTGCTGGTCACCTGCCTAAAGTGACATCTTTCTTCCTTCTTCTTCCTACCGAGTTTTCACTATTACCATTTATCCCTGGCTTAAACCAAAGTATATATTTGATTATTTATCCATTTGTCTCCCCTTTTTTATAATATAGGCTGCAGTAGGTCAAGGGCATTTTTGTGCATCACTGTATCCTCAGTCCCTCCAACAGTGTCCTTTACCTAAAAGGAACCTAAGAAATGTATTGAATTAATGAATATTAGTCACTACACCTTTTCCTTTTTAAATATAGTAGATTGTGCTGGACTTTCACTGCTATAATTGGATTTACTCAACAATAAAGACAATGGTAACAGGGACTTAAACTCAGGCAGCTGGTCTTGGCAGGAAGGCCGATTTGAATGTCATGCTCTGGGCAAATGATAACAGTGTTCCAGGTCTTGAGTCTGTGTCACTGGGTAAAGAGCAAGTATTGAGCTCTAACACATTGATGTCCTCAGGCTGACCCCTAGGACCCTTCAGAGTGATGGCTTTGTTTCGCCAGACCTGTTTTTACCCAAGGTTCTTCTGTAGTTTACAGACATCATTAGTACATCACTGAAGTCATGAGAGCTTGATTAAACTGGCTGTTTTAGTTAATAAAACATAAACCCTTCGAATCCCTCTTCTTGTTACAAATTCTGTTTTAAACACCAGAGGTAACATCTTATGACATGAATATAATGCACTTTCTCACCTGGCCCTGGGCATGTCCTTGTGGGCTCCAGGTCCTTAAGCTTAACATTAAAAATGCTGACCTCAGGGATCCTCCATAGTTGGTCTGTCTTGAATAATTAACAAGTCTACACCATTTCTCAGAAATACATGTGGAACTGGAGAAAATGAGAGAGGGTAGGCAGCTCTCCAGTGCTTTTACAAAAGGTGTTAAAACTAGACTAAAGTAAATTCACAGTGTCATCTTGATTTCTTTAGTTTTTTTGCCTCTTGCTCCAAAAAATTGGGAATAGGTTCTAATTAATAATTCTACCTTCTTCCCTGTATAGCACAAACAATAAATAAATGAATTAATGAGAATTGGGTTTATCAGTACTTATCCAGCTATCAGAATTATGCTCTCTTCTCACAGCACGTTACAGAATGAGTGTAGCAAGTCTGTATCACACTCTGTGTGCCTATCTATCTCTGGAATAAAACTCCTGAGGACAGGGACTTTATATTGGTCATATCACCACTGCTCTGAACTCTAGGCCTCGCATAAAGGAGGTCTGGGCCAATTCTTGTTTAATGGATGAATTGATGGCTAAGAGTTGAGTAGCCAACTTAAGTATCCTCCTTGTACGCAGATGAATGTTGTGTTTTCCTAACATAATGCTTCCCTACCTCCACACTGACACTAGACATTCAAAACCTTACTGTACATCACCAAGATGGCCACAGAGATAGTTCCTCACTTTGCGCCTCCTCACAAGAACAACCATCAATTATTCATGAAGACACCACTGAAAAATGCTAAAACATGAGGGGTGACACTGAAGGACCCTCCTGCAGCACAGAGACCTAGTCAGACCACATCAGAAGGACAAGAGGAGCGGCTACACACTGACGTCCCCACCAGGCCCACACAGCACCACCCTGAGAGGCCTCCCCTGAGCCTCTGGTTCCTACAGTGGGAAAGGATTACCCAAAGGGACATCAGCTCCCTCAGCATTGCAGGTTGCTTCTTGGGAGCACCTACTCTGGTCTTGCCCCATGGTGACTGAGAGGACATCTGTGGGCCTTGGCCACTGGAAATCTGATTGTGACTGAGAAGAGGGAAGGACTTCCAACAACTGGTACTCAGATTTTGTCAGACCAGGTTCCTACCTTCAGCGACCAAGTAGTTGTCCCAGCCAGCAGTTTTGATCTGCAGAGGCAGGGCGATGGCACAGTCTAACCAGGGAACTCTGCAAGGTGCAGGTCTTCTTAATTCCGCTCCTTAGACAGAGAGAGTTGTTGGCCCGGGAGTCTGGCCTGCCCACGCCCAGGCAAGGGAGCTGAGTCACCGTAGCCAAGAACACCTGGGAGGCTGAAAAAGCAATCAGACTTGTGGTCACCTCGGGGAGGGGCCAGGAGAGGGAAAAGGGGAGGAAGGTAGTCAAAAGGCATAAGCTCTCAGTTATACAACAAATTAGTTCTAGGGATGTAATATACAACATAATGACTACAATTAACACGGCTGCATGGGAAATTTGAAAGTTAAGAGAGCAAATCCCAAGAGTTCTCATCATGAGGAAAAAGAAAAACATTTTTTCTTGTATTTAAATATGATGGATATTAACTAAACTTATTGTGGTAATCATTTCACAATATGCTGTACAGTTTAATCTTATTCAATGCTATATGTCAATTATATCTTAATAAAATTGGAACGAATAAACAAAAAGAGCCTTATTATGAGGGAATGCACAGTGAATTGCCCCCTTGCACAGACAGCAATGGAGACTCACAATTTTCCTGACTTTCCTGGATGTCCCAAGCCAAAGTTCATCAGAGTAGGCCCTGGCAGTCAAGTCTGCTGGCTGCCCAGCGCTGCCCAGCTCAGCCCAACGCTGCCCAGCCCAGCCCAGCCCATGCCTTCTGCATCTTGAGCCCAGCTCCATGGTCGGGGTACAATCCTTGGTTGGACAAGCAGGCAGGAGCGCTGTGAGCACTACCCTGGGAGCACCCGCTACCCCGTAGGGCTGGACACAGCCCAGTCCCAGAGAAGCAATAGGTCCTCCCTGTACTTGCCCACATGCCTCTCTTTTTGCCCTGTCTCTTCCTTATGTCCCCAGGGTTTTTCAGACTAAGAGCTTTTTGGCACTAAGAAAAGGGATTTTATAAAATTCTACATACACACAACACCAAACCCCTATTTGTGGAGCCCTTATGGTATACCAGGATGTAGAGCATGGGACTCGGGCTCTGGAGTCTGGCCACCTGGCTTCAAATCTCAGCTGTGCCATGCATCTGGGTGCCTCGGTTTCCTCATTTATAACGGGGAGTGCTGGTAAACCCTGCCTTATAGGGTAGCAGAGAAGACTGGATAAGGCAATGCCTATAAAGGCACGTACATTATGCTTGGCACAGGTCCATACCTCTCACTTCATCCACACAACAACCTGAGAAGGTACGTTATAATTATCCCATTTAACGGATGAGGAAACGGAGGTTCAGAAACATTGAGCAGCTCTCTCAACAGGGCTTGCTGTAATTAAATAGGGCTCACCGACATGTGCTATTTCTCAAAAGGCAACGGAGGCCGTCTTGAAGAGGGTGCAGGTAGAGCATGCCGGAACAAAACTAGCTCAAGGCTCCAGGGGAATTTGCAAGCCAGTGTCACCGGGGTGTGGCACAAATTTTCAGGAGCAAGGGGAGTCCTTCGCAGGCTACAAAGGTGCAGGGCAGCCACTAGGCTCACCTGGGTCGCACACGCAATCGGAACACCTGCTTTCCCCAGGCCTTGAACCACTCCACCCACAGCTCTTTCCAATTAGATGACTAACCATGACTGAGAACGGAAGTTTCAATGCAACAACCTCTAAGACAAAGGCAATTTCCTGAGGTTGTTAGCACGCTCTTCTTAGTACCCAGCTCCCTGTTAGTCTGAAAAAGGGCCCCTCCGATTACCCCTGAGGGAGCTTTCTACCCTCACATCCTCTGCTTTTCACCATGTAACAGAAAGTTCTTTCCTGGAGAGAGATGGGTCACTCCCTTTGGAAACACCCAGCAGCCTTCCATTCGCCTGCCTGCCTGGGGGAGGTGGCTAAGGAAGGGCTTTCCTGGGAAAAGGGGCGAGAAAGCATGAGTGTGCACCCGGAGCCTTATGAAGTCAATCAACTCAGTTTTGTTCACTTTAAAGTGAAATAAACTACCTTAACACGCTGAGGCAGACAACGCCCTCCTTCTTAGTGACAAAGGGAACTGGAGTGAAATTGCAAGCAGAAGAGAGCGATGGTGGATTTGTGGCCGGGAATGTCTTCCCCTTCGCACCCAGGAAAGCAGAGATCTGGGGCCTCAGCTGGGGCGGCAGCCCAAGTGCCAGGTGAACGTCCTAGCTCTTCATAGCCCCGCCCTGCCTGGCCCCGAGGCTCCTGGGCTGAATCACCCACTCCCTCCCTCTGATCCACCTGTAACGCTGCCTCCCAGCTGTACATCCGCACCCCTGCCCTTCAACATTCCAGCACACTCCCTGAACCCCCAATTACTGTTATACTCTTGCCACTTCAGGCCCCTTCGCCAACCTCTCAATTACCACCATCCCTTGAAGTCTTACTTCACATGCTCTTGCTCTAAGGACTCTCTCCTGTCCTCCAGACTAGAAGGGATCATCTCATTCTCCAGACTCAGCAAAGCAATTTATCTTTACTGTCCCTGGTGTGCTTGCTACTGTCTTTCTCATAGGTAAGGGGACCACCCCAAAGTCATGAAACAATTTGAGGTCACGTCTCTTGACTTTCTGCATATGAGTTTCATAATGCATCAGACTTCCTCTCAAACTCTGGAAGGCAGATTCTGCAGCCAGAAAGGAAGTGAAAGGAATAGAGTAGACCCTTTGTTTCTTACCTTCCTCACATTACCTGCTGCAGAGGCAGCCGAAAAGCAGTGACCAAAGCCCAGAAGCTTTGTTTTGGAAGCAAGGCACACAGGCACTGACTTGAAATGGCTTATTTCTCCACATGTATCCCTCTGACAGGAAAGGTACCCTTGACCCCTGGGCCCCTGGGAGCTTCCATGAGAAGGCCCACCTGCCATTGGAAATATGAGGCGATGGAGGAGGTTTTTATTTATGAGAATTCCTCCTAGGGGCTGTTGGAGCGATTGCAAAGAATATTTTGATAAAGTGCTTGGGGTTAAGGGTTTCGTTCTCAAAGATCATGCTTTGGGATGATATTTTCTTAACGGAGTCAAGGGGCACAGCTGTTTGCCTGCCCACCATCCATTTCCCTTTTCTCCTCCCTTGGAGACTCCTAAGGTGTTCAAGTGTGAACTTTTCCCCCTTAGGACTCAGGAGAGGAACACTCCTTCCTTCCTCTGGAAGGGCATCCTGATTAGCCTAAGCCAGGGGTCTTAAACTAAGGCCCATGGACCAAATATGGCTGATCACTGCTGCCTGCAACCAAGAATGGCTTCTCATTTTTAAATGACTGGAGGGAAAAATCAGAAGTATAGTGTTTCTTGACTTGTGAAAATTATATAAAATTCAACTTTCAGTGTCCCTAAAGATTTTTAACAACTTTCTTACATATAATTCATACACTGTACAATTCACCCATTTTCAGTATAATCCAATGGCTTCTAGTATAATCACAGGGTTATGCAGTCATAACCACAATCAATTTTAGAACATTTTCTTTACCGACAAAAGAAATATTTCATATATATAAGTAAAGTTTTATTGGAACATACCCACGCTCATTTATATACTGTCTATGGCTGCTTTTACAGAGTTCAATTGTTGTGACAGAGACCATATATTCCGCAAAGCCTAAATTCTTTACTGTCTGGATTTTTATAGAAGCAGTTTGCAAATCCCTGGTTAAATAAGAGTTTGATGTTTCTTTGGAATCTGTTATTGAAACAGGGGTGAGTACATGTCCTATGCCGCCCCGATCAGACAAAAAGAAAGGACTTATTTCATCTTTGCATGACATAGGCTTCTCTTTCTGGCCTTTGCTGGGAGTGAGTCAGTTGCTATTGGAAGCCAGCTCGAGACTTAGAGAAAACAGCCTGGGACAGCAATACGATGGCAGAGAAGATACCGAGAAAGAATTTGGGGGCTAGATTGCACTGATTCAACCAGTCCTGAACAGTGCCTACCTCTGGGTGTCCTGTCATATACAGTGATAAATGTCTTCATTATTGAGCCACGTGAAGCGGAGTTTCTGTTACTCGAAGCTAAAACCCCCCTATCAGATACATCTTCTTCCTAAAGAGGGTGGTCGAGTAATTTAAGCTGGTTTGGGCCAGAGTTGAATTTCCCCAGATGGTGGAAGGGAGGCTAAGCATGGCCCCCATTCAGCACCATGCAGAGCTCTGGTGGGTGGTGGCCTTTCTTCAGGTGGTTGAGGGTACCCCAAGAAGCATGTTTAGTAAAGCAGGGAATAGAAGATGCAACATTATACCCTCCATTCTTTCCTTCCTTCCTTCCTTCCTTCCTTCCTTCCTTCCTTCCATGGGCACACATTACAGTAATAAGTGAAGAGATTTTGTTATTTTAAACTAGGCCTGCTGTGATGATAGGATTTCAGGTATTTCTTTTTCCTCACGTATTTCTAAATTATCACCCTTTTAGAATGAACATGAATCCTTTTAAAATAGAAGTTTAGCTAATGTAATGTTTCTAAAAAGCTATCTCATTAATATTTTCCTCAGTTGTCCTAAAGCCTCTGTTGCTCACTAGGGTAGCTCTTCACTGTTGAGATGAGAAATCATTTCATGTTCAGTCAAATGAATAAAGTCAAAATGTTGCCATATAAAAACATTTTCAGTAATTTATGTAGCAGCAAGAACAAAGCCATAGGGTTTAACACCCTGGGGCTGAAGCCCTGACCTGTTCATGAGTTTGTTATGTGTCACTGGCCAGTTGGTGTCCTTCTATTTAACTTTTCACTCCTCTTTGGAGCCTTGGTCCCTGGTCTCATTTCTCTTAAAAGCATTTCCTGGGGTCACCTAAGCATTCCAAAGTTGAATTAGATAATTTACTTCTATATTCCTAAATTGCTCTAGTATAGTCCTCCATTATAGCTCTTATCTGGCTGGATTTTAAAAGTTATTTCACTGAACTTCTCAGCTACATAGTAAGTTCTTTGTAGGAAACAACTTTCTATTTCAGTTTCTGTGAAATTAATATATCTTACCCACTTGATAAATTGTTTTTAATGAATGGATAACTGGCTTTCATTATGCCAGTCTAAAAAATAAGGCAGTTGGACCAAACTAGAGTCTCTTTCATCTCTAAAATTGAATTCTTCTTCTCTGATAGGTCAATGATCCATAATAGAAGGTTTATAAAAACTAGTATATCATTTAGGAATTCTTTTCAACTGATAGCTACAGAAACTAAAAATAGTAATAACTAAAATAAGACATGAATGATTTTTCTCTAATGCAAAGGGCATCAGGGACTCAGTATCTCTCTTCTCCCTGTTCTATCACCCCCATTGAATGGCTGCTCGCCTCTAGGTTGCCTCATGGTTCTAAAAGGCTGCTAAAGCTCCAGGCATTAAGTGAATGTTCCAAGGCAGCGGAACAGAGGGAGCAAGAAACAGCAAAAGAACATAGCTTGCAGAGAAGTCAGCCTCCTTTCAAGTCCCAACCAGTGATTTGTACATATAACTCATATCTGTGAGGGAGGCCGGGAAATACAAACTTATAGCCGGGCAAACTGCCACATCCAAGATTATATAGGTGTCTTGCTAAAGATGAAAAGAAAATGGTGCTATGTGCAAAGAAGGAAACCTCTAGCATCCTTGGTGAGTGTCTCCTTGATATCAGCGTGTTACAGAAGATCAAAATTGGCTTTAAGAGGCAAGCCCTGATTCCAGTTAAGATGGAAGCATAAGTAGACATGCTTCACCTCCTCACACAACCATAGAAAGAATTACAATCAGATCTTAAAACAAATAACACGCAGAACTGTCATAAAGTTGAGCTGTATGGAAGCCCAACAACCAAGAATTTAACAGAGCCACATTCACCCAGATGGGTAGGAGGGGCAGTCATGGAATTGGGCAGAGAGGTGGAGGCGGTGGCACCAGAATGGAAGGTCCCACATTCATGTGTGGTGGATAAAAATCGGGACGGATATCTTGGGAGTGAGTGATCCCAGCCCCAGGCCACACTGCATAGCCCAGGGTTCCAGCACTGGGAAGATAAATCCCCAGTAACCTCTGGCTATAAAGACCAATGGAGGTTGGGGCAGCAGAAGAAAAAGCCATACTTTCACCACTTAAAGGGCCTGCATAGTCTTAAGGATTCCCAAACCCACTCACTCGGGGATTCAATGCCAGGACAGCAGCTGGAAGGGTGCCAGTTGCACACGGGAAGTGGGTGAAGTGACTGGAAATGGGGAAAGTGCTGGGCAAACCTCCAGGAGACAGGAAGCAGCAGCACTGTCCCCTCTCTGAGCCCTCCCCCACACAGAGCCACAGTAGTGATGCAGTTTGCCCCACCCTGGCAATTACCTAAGGCTCTGCACCACACAATTTACAGGTGCCTTTTCTACATCGTCATCGTCAGCAGCCATCCGTCTCGAGAGATGATGGTGTAGCTTCTTAAGAGTCTATCTGCACCGCCGAGAATGGCTGTGCAGTCCGACTCGGGAGTGACACGGTATCTGTCTCCTCCCGTGTTGAATCGACATCTTGCAATGACGCTGGAGTGTCCTCTCCAGTGAAGCTGAAGCTACAGAGCCTGGGCAGGGTGATATGGAGGGTCTGCTGTTGCCCATGCAGCAGACCCCCCCTCTCTTCGCAGCTGAAGGGTCCAAGGGAAAGACAGAGTCAATACAGCTTGGTTTCTACATAGGCCACACTAATAAGAGAGGGAGTAAAAGCAGCTCTACCTAATACACAGAAACAAACACAAAGAGGCTATCAAACTGAGGAGATAAAGAAATTTGGCTCAAATGAAAGAACAGAACAAAACCCCAGAAAAAGAACTAAACTAAATGGAGATAGCCAACCTATCAGATGCAGAATTCAAAATGATGGTGATCAGGAGGCTCAGAGAACTCAATGAGTATGGCAAAAACATAAAGGAGGAAATGAAGGTTATACTAAGTGAAATAAAGAAAAATCCACAGAAAACCAGAAGTAAAGGGAAGGAACAGTTTGGTACATAAGGAAGAAATAAACATTAAATCAGAACATAAAGAAGAAACAAGAATTCCAAAAAAATGAGGACAGTCTTAGGAACCTCTGAGACATCTCCAAACGTGCCAACAACCAAATCATACAATGCCAGAAGGAGAAGAGGAAGAGCAAGAGCAAGAAATTGAAACCTTACTTGAAAAAAATAATGAAGGAAAACTTCCATAATTTGTCAAAGGAAACAGACATACAAGTCCAGGAAGCACAGATCGTCCCAAACAAGTTGGACCCAAAGAGGACCACACCAAGACACATCATAATTAAAATGCCAAAGGTTAAAGATAAAGAGAGAATCTTGGAGGCAGCAAGAGAAAAGCTGAGAGTTACCTACAAAGGGATGCCTGTAAGACTGTCAGCAATTTCTCAAAAGAAACTTTGCAGGCAAGAAGGGACTGGCCCTTCTGGTTACTGTCAATCTGTTCTATTCCAGAGGGGAGGGGGGAGGGGAAGAAGGGAGGAAAGAAGGGGAAGGGTCTAGTCAAGGAACTAATATAAACGACCCGTGGACATTGACAACAGGGTGTGGATTGATGGGGGGTGGGGGGGGCGGGGCAGTGGAGAGCAACAGGGGAAAAGATGGGACAACTGTAATAGAACAACAATAAAAAGAATATTAAAAACATTTTGCACATTAAAAAAGAGGGGACTGGCAAGAAGTATTCTAAGTGATGAAAAGCAGGGACCTACAATGAAGGTTACTCTATCCAGCACAGTTATCATTTAGAATGGAAGGGCAGACAAAGTGCTTCCCAGACAAGGTAAAGCTAAAGGAGTTCATCACCACCAAGCCATTATTATATGAAATGTTAAAGGGACTTATTTAAGAAAAAGAAGATCAAAACCATGAACATTAAAAAGGTAAAAAATTGACAACTATCAACAACTGAATCTAAAAAACAAAAATGAAACAAAACAAACTAAGCAAACAACCAGACAGAAACAGAATCACAGATATGGAGATAATTTGGAGGATTATGAGCTGGGAGGGGAAGGGGGAGAAATGGGGAAATGGTGCAGGGATCAAGAAGCATAATTGGTAGGTACAAAATAGACAGGGGGAAGTTAAGAATAGTATAGGAAAGGGTGAAGCCAAAGAAGTTACATATACGACCCATGGACATGAACTAAGGTGGGGGAGGGGATTGCTGGAGGGAAGGGGGGGTACCTGGCAGAGGGGGGCAAAGGGGGGAAAATTGGGACAACTTTAATAGCATAATCAATAAATTTTATTTTTTAAATGTAAATTTAAATTTAAAAAATGAGGCAGGCCTTCTGTGAAATTTGGTTCTTCACGTCATCCCCAGTGTGACACCATGCAAGTAACCACTCAGGACATCAGCAGACACACACAAATGACAGCTAATTCAGTACAGTCTGATCTTACATGGGGCTAAACATCTAGTCGGTACACCAAAAGAATATCTTGAACTGTTAAAATTATTCTTAAAATCTTTTAATTTAGTTAACAAGAATGGGCATTTTCTCACCTGCTTCTCCTGTGCTGAGGCCCCACTGTATCAAGGTGTTCCCACCATGAAAGCCCTGGGGGTGGGGGCTGAGACCCACTCCAGAAACACCATGTGGCTTCTTCCAGCTCACACTGACTCCTGGCCATGCAGAGGGTGAACTGAAGAATAACATGAAAAAGGCAACCATTTAAATCCCCTAGTTGCTCTCAATCACTGTAGCGCACCACATAAACATAGTTTAACTCAGAAAGTTAAATATCTATATGTAACCTCATCAAGTTTATCATTCTGATTGTCTAATTTATATAGAATGCTGACCAGCATGTAGTAGGCACACAGGTAACAAGCAAATTTCTAGACATGAGAGACTTGCTCTGTTTTCTGTATGTTTTTATTATCCTTTGGCTGTCCAACAGCCTCCATTAATTTGCTTGCTGGTATTTTTTCTTCTAACAGGGGCCTCATGCCTCCTTAATGGTGGGATTTGGAACCCATTATTGAGCAGTGGAGGAGAGATTTTTTTTTTTTTTTTAGGGGCCAAGCATACTCATCACCTGACACAAAATCAGTCTGCTTGCTTCTATAGAAACCTTAGATTTTAAGGAAGCTTGAGATTCTGTATAGTTGTTTAATTTCAGTTGTTTTTATATTTTTAAGAGAATATTGAGCTGTTTCCACAGTGACATTTCATAATCACAGCGTCTGGAGCAAAACACTCCGTAGTGACGAAGCTGGAGGAACAACGGGTTTCTATATAAATCACTGAGGATTGTGATGGCGCTGTCCGGCCTCCATGCGCCGCCCACTCTGGGGCCCATGGACAGCAACTGGGATCTAAAGGACAGGAGACAAAAGCTTCAGGGAGCTTTTATGTCCTGGAAAACTCAGGCAATAATAGAAAATTATTTATGTCTTTGAATAATCTTAAAATTGCACTTCTTTCTTCCCTTTATTTCTTTTAAACTGGAGAGAGCTATTATTTATGGAGCTTATTTTCATTTCTGACCCTAGTACAGAGAGAAATAAAGAAGTAAGGGTAAAAAGAAAACCTGAATTTAAACATGACATGTTTTCATTCCCCAAATATACACAAAAATATGGTTTATCAGTTTAAGTAAGAACGTGGGAAAGGATCAGAGCAATGCCTTAAACCTCTTCTGAGTTTTTGAACTCTGGTCCTAGCTGTGCCAAAAAATGGCAATAAGCTTGAGTAAAATAAGAGATAGTTTTTCTGCCTATATACCAGCATGTGAAACAGATAGCTTGGAATGACCTCTGTTGCACAAATTGTGTTCCAGGAAAGAATATAATGTTCCATGCCATAGCTGAATACTTTTAGGAAAATCTGTGTATCCTTGACCCCTGTAGACTCACATTCTTGTTATTACATTATAGCTCTGAGAAGATCCATGATGTCTTAAAAGCACATGGATGTTTCTCAAATTCATTTGACCAAATATATTTTTCCCCCTCTGGCTCACATCTTAATCTCTCATAGAATGAAGTTCCTTAAGTTTCTTATGGAACACAATTTGATAAAACCTTAAATTGATTAAATTGATCACTGAAGACCTTGGTGGGTTTAAAATATTGACATTTTATGTCTTGGTGACACTCCATTAAGTACCGCATCCAGTTTCTATACTATGGTGATCTGCACATTTTTAAGATCCTGAAGGGCAGAATCATGGAGCATGTACCACTGTAATTTGTCCACTCTCTTCTCCTGTCCTCCCCTCCTCTCCCTTCCCCTCCCCTCCCCTCTCCTCTTCTCTCCTCTTTTCTCTCTCCCTCTCTCTTTAATATCTATTCTCCCCAACAAGACTGTAAGCTATGTAAGGGCAGAGACCATGGCTGCTTTTGTCTGTCAGTTTTATCTCCAGTACTTAGCACAGTGTTTGGCACACAGAAGGTGCTGAATAAATATTTGAATGAATGAGCAAATGTTCCCTTTCCATGCCTTACAAAGAGCTCACTCCTTGCAGATCCTTCATTGAAGCTTACTATCCTAAATATGCCATAGCTGCAGGTCTGTGTGTTTCCTACCCCTGCATGAGCTCCTGTGACAGCTGGAAGGTAACATCCAGGTGCTTTGGGTCAGGCTTGCTTACAAGTGGCTCTCACTGACACAAAAAGAGATGGTCAGAAAGCATCTCCCTGCTACATCCCTTTACTTGCTGCTGGCAACATGCAGCTTTGGCTCGATTTCCAGCCAAATTTCCGGTGGATTCTTATTTGCACAAGCTCTGGCCCTCCTTCATTGCTCCACCCTGTAACACTGGTGACTTGATTGCCTGGCTTGACCCCATTACTCCCCTGACACCCCACTTCTTCTCTGTGCTGTATCCCCAGTCCTGGCTCTGTTCCCAGTCCCCTCAACCTGCCGCCACCCACGGCCCAGCACAACGGAATGACTCGTTCAACAATATTTGCCTTTGGAAAGTAGCCCACAGGGTTATGAAAGATATGCCTGGATTTAAATATCCCAACTGTATTTCTCTGCTGCAGGGATTGAGGAATTTTGTGTTCTCCAGGGTTTTTCCAAACCCAAGCCATGGTGCACTTGTCAGAGATGGTGGATCGCCTTGGTTTTCCTCTTGAGCTCTTCCCCATTTGACTTGGGCTGACTGCCCCATGTCCTGTCCTTCTCCTCTAAACCTGAGTGGGAAATCTTAGGAAGAGAGATTGCTAAATAAAGACCAGTGGTGATATTTACTTAGAACAGAAGGCGACAGAACCCCAAGCTGTCTCTCACTGAGCATTACTCCAAAAGAATTTTCTAGGTCTGATACAGCTGAGAAAGGAGGAATTCAGCCACATTTGCTCTCTGGGCCTGTCTATAAAGAGCGTGTTAAAATCTCATTATTCATTTTTAAAAATAGAGACCTATGCAGTGAATTCCACTGCTATGCTTGTAGTGCGTACAACAGCATCGTATTGGAGAGAAACCAGACTAGGTGTCTGGAGATTTGCATCCTACTTCCAGCTTGGAAAAGTTACTTAATTTCTCTGAACTTGTTTTTCTCATAGATTTAGCTGCCTCTAGGTTTAGTATTTCTTATTTTACCATGTGCCTAGTATTATGCCTAGCTAAATAATATGGACAGCAAAAATTTATCTAGGACTTATGTGTGCTAGGTACTCTACTGAGCATTTTATAAATAAATAACTATAAATTTTTAACTATAGTTATAAATAATATTTATAAATAACTGAAATATACAATGAATCCAAGTCCTTCCAAGGAAGTTTATTTTTATATGTTTTTTCTCACATACTACTTAGTTATCCTCTCTTATTAGATTCCTGTGCTGCCCCTGCCATTTAATAACACAGTTAACTGCTTGAGCTCTTGGTAGCACTAAATGATTAGGTCCATGTTCTCACTCATTTTTGTTTTCCCAGCACCTGGCACAAATCATAGCAGATAAAGTGTGTTCAATAAATGTAAGTTTAATAGTCCAAGCCTACTAAAATTTAAGTTCCATGAGGGCGTCAGGGCAGCAACTTTGTCTCTTAAGGTAATCTATACTTCCCTGTGCTTAGAATTGAGTCAGGCCAAGGTAAATGCCCAACAGCTATATGAATGAATGAATGAATGAATGAACAAACAAATGAACCAATGGACAAACAATAAAGACTCTACTGACAAAGCCAAGAGTACTCTGTCTAAGGACACAAAATTACTTGAGAATCTATAGAGCCAGAGAGGAAACTGAACCAAAGTAGGCTGTGGATTTTAACAACTGTTAGGCACCAGGAGTAGGTAGGGGGCTTTCATATTGTGCAATGTGGCAGTTCATGTTTAATTAGGCGGCTTGTTCATCCTCCTTACAGAGCAACAAAAAAGTAGAATTAGATCTCAAGCTGCTGAAAGTAATAAAAACTGATACTTCTTCTCCTTCAAAAAGCAAGTCTCATTCAAAGCTTTGATTCCTTTGACTATTAGAAAGTCCATGATCAGTCACTTCAGGCGAGGCCCACGTGCATGTTTATCTGGTGGGTTTGCAAAGGAACCTGGGAAATGCTGCTGCCACCCTGCAGATCGTATCTCCACCAGTCGTTTTGAATTGTGGCAGTTGTACTGCTCCAAGCTCCTCCCGTCCTGGCCCCTCACTTTAATCTACATCCTTTTATCTTTCTCATTTCTCGTTTGTTTTCTGCTCTGCTCGGTTTTGGTGCTGGGAATTAAAAGCAAGCATCAAATCATGTTTTAAATCTGCACAGTCCAATCTTCTGAACCTGCCATTGAGTTTCCCTACAGAATTCCTGTGGAGAAAATTCAGGTGAGGGGACCTTCTGAGTTCAGACAATGGCTGGAACCATAGCTTTCAGGAGTTGCTGATTGTAGTTGAGGCTGCTGGAGCCTTTGATTATGTAATAGAAATAAAGAAATACAGTAACAAAAACAGGAATTCCTAAAGCTGTCTTGCACATTTGGAGTCTGGCTTATTGCACCTTTGGAAATTTGGTTTTGATTGAGATGTCACCTTGAAGAAGCAGACAGAGCCTTAGATAAGGAGTCAGTCCACAGGATTCCTCTCAGCCTACCTTCCTAGTGACCTTGAGAAACTACCCTCAGGGGGGTTATAATGGAACTAAATGGCAATGGAAAAAATATAATAAAGATTAAATAAAAAAACAACTTCTGGACAACATGAAAGCCTAGACAGACATGTTGCGTCTCCCTCCACAACTAAGAAGGAATACAACTACCTCAAAACTAGAAACAACCAGAGTTCCAGAAAAATCTAGCTGCATAAAGGTCCAACAAAGATATAAAGAATAAATACTCATCCAGACAGATAGGAGGGGCAGAGTCAGGGTAAGAGGACACTGTGTGGTGGTGGCAGCAGCAGCAGCAGCGGCAGGCCAGTGTAAAATACAGTTACACGTTTTAAAAAGTGGGGAGGGACACCTGGGGAGCACTCCCAGCACCAGAACAGACCAAACAGCTAATGGTCTCAGCACTGGGGAAAATAAAACCTCATTGCTTCTGACTGTGCAAACCAGTGGGAGTTGGGGCAGAGGAAGAAACTTCCAGTCTCTCAGCAGAGTCCGCTTGTCCCCCACAGTCCTAGAACGTCCGCAAACCCACCCACTCTGGGAACAAGGGCCAGGGCAACAGTTAGAGAGGTGCCAGTCCCATACGGAAGTGGGAGAAGTGCCTGGAAAAGGGGCAAGTGCTGAACAAGCAACATTGTTCCCTCTCAGACCCCTCCCCAACACACAGCACCACAACGTGGTGAAATGGGTCACCCAGTACTGATGAAAACCTAAGGTGCCCCTTACAACATAACAGGTGAGACAGCTATAACTAAGACTGGCAAACAAACACAGGAGCCTGTCAAGATGAGGAGACAAGGAAGTATGGCTCAAAAGGGGGAACAAATCAAGGTTCCAGTGGGAGACCAAAGCGACGAGGAGATAGCCAACCTAACAGACGAGGAGATAGCCAATCTAACAGATGTAGAGTTCAAAACACTGGTGATAAAGATGTTCACAGGCTTGAAGATACGCTTGAGTACAGCAAACACATAAGGGAAGAAGTGAAGGCAATGCTAAATGAAATGATGGAAAACCCACACAAAACCAATGGAGAAGGAAAGAAAACTGGGGTTCAAATCAATGATCTGGAACATAAGGAAGAAATAAACAGTCAACCAGTACAGAATGAGGAAAAAACAAGAATTTAAAAAATGAGAAGCTTAGGAACCTCTGGGACAACTTTAAACATGCCAACATCCAAACCATAGGGGTGCCAGAAGGAGGAGAGGAAGAGCAAGAAATTGAAAGCTTAAGTGAAAAAATAAAGAAGGAAAACTTCCCAAATTTGGTGAAGGAAATAGACATACAAGTCCAGGAACCACAAAGCTTCCCAAACAAGCTAGACCCAAGGAGGACCACACCAAGACACATCATAATTAAAATGTTAAAGGTTAAAGATAAAGAGAGAATCTTAAAAGCAGTAAGAAAAAAAGAGTTACCACCTACAAAGAAGTTTCTATAAGGCTGATTTCATAAAAGAAACTTTGCAGGCAAGAAGGGACTGGCAAGAAGTATTCAATGTGATGAAAAGCAAGGAACTACAACCAAGATTACTCTATCCAGCAAAGCTATCATTTAGAATGGAAGGGCAGATGAAGTACTTCCCAGACAAAGGTAAAGCTAAAGGAGCTCATCGTCACCGAACCATTATTATATGAAATGTCAAAAGGACTTACTTAAGAAAACGAAGGTCAAAACTATCAACACTAAAATGACAACAAACTCACAACTATCAACAACTGAATCTCAAAAATAAAAACAAAATCCAACTAAGCAAACCAGAATAAGAGCAGAATCATAGGTATGGGGATGATCTGGAAGGTTATCAGCTGGGAGGTGGAAGGGGGAGAAATGAGGAAATGGTGCAGGGATTAAGAAGCATAATCGGTTGGTACAAAATAGACAGGGGGGAGTTAAGAATAATATAGGAAAGGGTGAAGCCAAAGAACATATATGCACAACCCACGGACATGAACTAAGGGGGGTTGGGACTGCTGGAGAGAAGGGGGGTACTGGGTGGAGAAGAGCAAATGGGAAAAATTGAAACTACTGTAACAACATAATCAATAAAATATACTTTAAAAAAGATTAAATAAAAAAAATAATAAAATGGACCATAACATATCATGATTTGTATATTGAGATAAGCCATGCAAGGCCCAGTTAGCTACAATAGGAGAGGGAAGGGAGGGCAGGTTGGAACTGAGAAATTGCTGACGACTGTCTCTACCTCCTTCAGGTCTCAGGACAAATACTGTTTCATAGAATGACAAAGTGTCACTTACTCATAAGGATGTTAATTGCTTCAGAGAGCAAAGGTTTGAAACAAAAAGAATAATTTTGAGAATCAAATGAAATATTAAGAATATATGTATTTTAAGCAGAACATGGGGGATATGGTGGAATATCCAATCCCTCTAAAAGTACGTATTTTTGGTAGTTAACTGCTTAACCTATATACAAGGTCAGCCCTGTCCCCAAATAACCCTGAGTTCACCACTTAATTCTGCATCCTTGACATTTTGGTTGCAGCCTTATGATTTACACAGATTAAAGGCTGAGACTGGTATGTTTTCATTCTTTGTCAGATTAAAACAACAACAAATTTTCTGATCCATTTGGATGAAAGGAGATCTGACTTTCATAATACCTGATAACCATAATTTGAAAAGCATGATATGAGAAATGTTATCATCAAGCAACTGTATTGTCATCTCATTCTGTCCCTTCAATCAAGGGGACTAACTCCTCCTTGCCTATAATGGTCTCATGGCTTTTCCAAGATAACATGCACAGTTTAATCCAGAGAACAAAATATCTAGTCTCGTGTAACAGTTACATTTTCAAATTTAAATGAAAAACTTCCCCATACCCAATTCATAGCCTTTATAGGAGAAACATGCAAATGCTGGACAGGGGCACAGACCGTGGGTAGCATCTAACCCTTCTCCCCGCCTTGTGCGTAGACACTTCTTCTATATTGCTAACCAAGATTTCTGACTCTTCAGGATAAAGGGTACACAGTGCTGTGGAGCAAGAAGTTCTGGCTTGACTGATGCTGCTGTGAGCTGACATTGCCCTCCCAGGGCTTGGGGGATGTTCATAGCTGATTGTCCTCTTGGGAGGGGTGCGGTGCTGAGAGCTGTTATTAATGGGTATCTGGATCCCACAGTTCCCTTGTAGAGGGCTAATGCATCTCTACTGAGCATCAGTACGTGCAGCTCCTTGATCAATCCCTGAGAATTGGGCAGCAGACTTCTCACCTCTTTTGGGTGAGACCTTTTCACTTCTTCAGGAGGCTACCTTGGAAAGCCTTAAGATGACCCCATTTCAGTGTCATTCACACATGGTCTATATTAAGTCCACTGGAATTATTCAAGGATCTTTTTCCCTGAGAGCCTCTCTTTGGGACCACTACCTGATCACCTGTCTCCTCTCCTTTGCTCTGCCACTTATGGAGACGGTCAGTAAGCTCTCAGGAATGATAACCAGTCTCCTGCAATTCCTCCTACCCCCACTCCTCCATCTGTCAGACCCCAGGGAAGACAGAGATTCTAAGTAGTCTCCTTAAAGACCCTCTACCTAGGCTTCAGGTGAAGTGCAGCATCCTGCCCCTACCCCCTTTGGTGGGTAGGCTCACAGAACATAACTTTTCTATCAAAAATCCCTCTCCCAGTCTGTTCTCTATAGGCCGAGGTGGGCGGTTGACTCGAGGTGGTAAACGATTTATCTGCCATCTCCTTCTTCCTAATCCTGTACAAGTCTTACTTGAAAATGTAGCATATTTTATTCATGATTTAACCAAAGAGGTGACAAGAAACTTGAATGTCATATTAAACCTGTTACCTTTTCCTTTTAACCCTCAGGATCATTTTTTAATACTGCTGCTTAATTTAGCTTGGTCTTTGGAAAACATATCTAATTCAATATTAGTACAGATGTACTAATTTCTCAAATCATTTTAACATCAATGTTTAATTTGACGTGTTCCCTGTTGTGATCTGTAGAATTCTCCGAGATAGCCTCTCCACTTGACCAAGACTTGCATTTAGGGAGTAGTAGGTTCAAGGTTAGAATCCAGGCCTCCCCATGCTCTCCAGCAATGTTAATGATAATTTAAAAAAATAACAATAATGATGAATGTTTACTGCATGTAGACACTGCTTTTAAATGTAATAGATATGTTAACCCAACAATGAATATGAGGTAATATTATGATGCCCACTCCACAGATGAGGAAGTTGCCACAGGAAAAGGTTAAGTAACTGATTCAGGGTCACAGAGATAGTAAGTGGCAGAGTGATTGGGTTCAGAGCCTACACCCTTAAACCTTAGGATAAGAGTGTTCTGTCTTTTCACTGTACACTTGACATTTAGAGCACTTTGATATACAATATTTAATTTGATAGCACTATAGAATAAGAGGGGACAAGGATTAGTTTCTTTCTTGACGATAGAAAGGGAAAGACATGTAAGTTGAGTAGGAGACTCATGTGAGGTCACAGTGCTAATAGGGAACAGGCCTAGTGGGAACTTGGCTCTCTCAGCTCTACACCCAGTTTCCCCAGTGTATTATGTGGCCTGATGTGACTTTCTGCAGCTTATAGTCCTGGAAGGGAGGGTAAGTGCTACAAGGGACTTTTCCAATTATCTAGCCCAGAATTTTTCAAGTTAATATATGTGTCCCTGAGGAACACAGGAGAGGCATGGAGTAAGAAAGCATTGAACTAGAGGAAAGCACCTGCCCAAGACTTAAGTAGAGATTCTACTTCTGTGTTTTATACATTAGTTTCCACTTAGGATTTTGCTTGAATTAAAAGATGTGACAGGTGGGGAAACTGAGGCCCAGGGAAAGATAACTGGTGCCACAAAACAAATTAGTACAGAACTGACTCTAGAATCCAGTCAGTGCTTTGTCCCCTGTGCCTTGCTGGTCCTCGGTGTGGTCAATGTAATAAACCCTGGAGTCAGGCCAGGAGTAGACATAGAGGCTGTGTGACTTGTACCAATACCCCGGTGGTTAAGCAAAATGATTATGTTTCAATTAATGACATATATTGTACATATGTACGCCAGAGAAACACCCTGCTATGCATATGCATGTATTATTAATTATGCAACATGCCTTCTTACATTTATACTTTCATAGCTTTTTATAGCATTAATTACTTCATTAAATTGGAAGAAAATGTAAGGGATGGCATAAACAGGTTCTACTGCCAGTAAGTAATCACCTGCTAAGTGGCATGGGGCTGTCTATGTGTTGACGAAACAACTTCTCAACCCTGTGTCTTTGACAGTTGACACACGCACTCATGTTGATTTCTACTACGATGCCGCCTGTGGTGTCAGGTACTCAGAAGCCCTGGGTAACTGGGATTTGTCCTACCATCTGGGTGTGCAGAAGTGCTGCACTTGGAGTTTGGAGAACTGAGTCATTGAGGATATAGCCCCACTTCGGTCCCAGGTAGCTGCGTCACTCTGAGTGATTCAAATCCTTCTCTAGTTTTATTTTTTCTTTGCCTCAAAATGGCTAAAATGTCTTAACAAAAAAATGAAAGAAGACAAGTCACTGTTAGAAAGGTTGAATGAGAGCAGAAGTGAGGTGGACAGAGAATTGAAACCAGAAGGACAACAGTGATTCACTTCCCACCTTTTTTTTGCTCCAACCCTGGAGGTCCCCAGCCATACTGCCCTTTTCCTGGTCCTTAAATATGCCACATTTTCTCCTTCATTGGAACCACCTCACACTCTGTTCCCTCCCTGTACCTTTTATTGGTCTTACCTCTATTAGACCTTCAGATCTCTCATAAGACCTAAGTTAAATCCCCCTGGTATATATCTCCTTCGCTGCTTCTCCTCTTATGAAAACACACAACAGACTTAATTGTAATTATTATTCAGTATCTGTCTTTCTTGATAGACTGAACCTCTGCGGTGACAAGAATCGTGTCTCTTCTGTTCTTGGCTATATCCTCAGGGAATAAGTCCTCAAATAGTTAATGAAGGGATGGTTTCTACAAAGAGCATATACTATATGATTCTGTTTATATGAAATGCTAAAAAATGAAAACTAATCTATAGTGACACAAAGCAGATCTGTGGGAATCAGGGAACCCAGGATGAGGGGAAGAGAGAGATGACAAAGGGGCAACAGGAAACTCTTGGGGGTAATGGATACATTCGCTGTCTTAATTGTGTGATGGTTTCACAGGTATATACAGGTACCAAACACATCAAAATGTACACTTTAAATGTGTGCCATTTATTGTCTACCAATTATAATTCAATCAATCTGTAAAAATGTTAAAGACATAAAATAAGTAAAAATGGTATTATAGGTAAAAAAAAATGTTTGGTTAGGACACTGAATGTTTCAGAGAGCTGAAAAGGGTCAGAGTGGGAAATATCTAGTAGATTGGTATGTTCTGAGACACTTGGGGACCTCAGCTAAATCAGTGGGTGGGAACCCAGTAACTGTGAACAGGCTTTCCGGTTGGCTATTGGTCTGCCCAGTCACTCCCACAGACAAGGGCACCCTTCCCCAGCCCTCTTGGCTCCCACACCAGTGTACTAATTGGATAAGGACATTTGCTTGCACGGGATAGAAATCACCCTGTGCTAGCTTAAGCAAAAAGAAGGAAACCATTACAAAGATGAAGGAATGTCATTCCTAGACATTAGGAAGAGCCTGGAATAAAGATCCGACATGCTTGCAGGAACCCAGACATGACTCAGTCTCTAGTCCTTGCTCTTCCTGGTACCTCTGCTTCATCCTCTCTCTCTCTCTCTCTCTCTGCAAATTAGATTTTGGGACTTCGCAGTGAACCCAAAAAGTGGACAGACACCCTGTGACTCCCAGGTGGCTGCAGCCCACCAGCACAGATGAGTTGTCACCTTTGAATCACAATGCTAACACTCTGGAAGAGAGAATGTGACTGGCCCAGCTGAATGTGGGGTCCCCTGCCTGCTCAGCTGAAGCTGCTGAGGCGAGTCCCTCAGATGGCACACAGCTGCTTGGGACTCATTTCTCAGCTGGGGAAAAACAGGAGGACATTTCTTAGAGAAAGGGAGAAAGGGTGATTTGAACAGACACTCTAAACTTCTCTATTAGAGATATTATTGGGATCAGCCAGATATGCAGAGTGGGAATTTGAATCCTCCATTTTCAGATAACAAACTTGAACCCAGAACAGTTCATTCATCTTCCCAAAGCGACACAGTGCAAGGACCCCAGACTTCGAACTCTGAGCCCCTTACTACAACACCAAATGGTTTTCCTAGAGTAATCCTGCTCTCTTTAATAAAGATTCCAAATCTCATTTGAGCTCAAGGGTAAATGAATACACATAGCATGAGGCATTATCCCAACATTTTTGAGAGAAGAATTGGGGCGGGGGGAGATGGATTTATCTGTTAGCAGAAAGTAAAGCCTTAAACAGAAAAATATATTGTATTATACTAATAGGGTTATTTAAATCATCCTTTGATGCATATGTATTTTAAAGGAACATTGGTCCAGCCCTGGCTGCTGTGGGTCAGTGGACTGAGCGTCAGCCTGAGAACCAAGTGTCGCTGGTTCAATTCCCAGTCAGGGCACATGACTAGGTTGCACGTCAGGTCCCCAGTTGGGGCACAAGTGAGGCAGCCACACAGTGATGTTTCTCTCCCTCTCTTTCTCCTTTTTCCTCTCTCTAAATATAAATTAATTAATTAATTAATTAATTAAAAAATTATTTTTTTTAAAAAGGGACATCGGTCCATTCTGACGTCCACAAATTACACTACACAGAAAATAGTAAGTGTCCTAATTTTTAAGTAGCTATTTTTTCTTTTCACCTCCAAGGTCTTAAACCCAATAACGGTGACTAGGAGGCAAAGGATGTATTTGGCAAAGCTACTACCAGGCAGAGTTCTGACTCCAGACACTTTCAACTAATTTAAACAGGATGTATCAGAAATCTACCAAGAAGACAGCCTTTTCCTTTTTTGTTTTACTGCCTCTTTCAGTCCAGCCCATCAAATCAAAGAAGCACAAATAATTCAGATGGTTGAGAAATAGGCAACCACTTCCTGCGCGCTCACTTCAGGTGAACCAAAACTGGATACAACCTGCAAGGAAGCCACAGTGACGTAGGGGCCAGGAAACCTGGATCCTGGAGTGGACGCAAGGTGGATAGCTTCTCCCACCCTGTAGACAAAACAGGCTAGGACCTGCCTTTCTCATCCCAACACCCAGTTCAGTGCTGACCCGAATAAGATGCCCATGAATCGTAGCTACTCATGAACATGTACTGAAGGCCGGCTTACCAGGCATGGTGCCAAGCACGTACATGCCACTTAGCTTCTCATTCAATCCTCACCACACCTCTGAGGTATGACTGTCCCCATTTTATGGATAGGGAACAGAACGCTCAGGGGCTGACATGAGTTGCCTGGGTCAACCACTAATAAGCCTTAGAGGAAGTCTGCAGACTCAGGCATTCTGATTCCAGATCATCCCTTGCTCTGAGCTGGGTGAATAGTTAATAATCATGTGGGTTACCTTTCGACAAGCTTGGCTTTGACACTTACTGTTTTAAGCTAAGATATGGGCCATCTCCATAGTGACTAAGGGCTCCTTGAAAAAATAATGCCCATCACCTCTTTCTACTTAACACTCCGGACACCCCCGCAGAAGTCCCGCTGGTGGCCAGGCACTTCTGGTGCCATAGTTCAGGTCTCTGACACCCTGGATATGCCCAATAGCCCAGGGGTGGAGATCCCTCCTGAACCAGCTATTTGTCTTCTTCTCCTCAGCATGGAAGAATCTCTTCTCTCTTGCTCTGGTTACATGGGGTCCTGTAGCCCAGCAGGGCCCCTGACTGCACTTCCCCAGCCGGACCCCTGAGGCCCTCATTTGCAGGGCTCTAATCCTGGCCTAACTCAGTCGGCTTCCTCTGGGGAGGTCACAGCCCCCAGCTGCCACCTGGACTTCCACTGTGGGAGATGGCTTCAGAGCTTTAAGAAGCTGAAGCTGAATCAAAGAGGGGATGACAAGTCAGGAAGGGCTGGTCAGCTTTAGAGTGCAAAGGAGGCTATTCTGGGGCGTCAGGAGCTGGGCACCCACAAGGAGGAGGGAGTCTGCCATGGCAGAAGGACCCCCTGACACTTTAAAGTGAAAGGGTTTGGAGAGGAAGTCAGCTGGTGTTTCGCGTGCCCTTTTCCTTCCACAGCTTTCCAGCCTTGGGTCGCAGCGCCCTCCCTGCTCAGTCATCAGTCACACAGACATCCAGGGTCAGCCAAGTGTGTGGGGGCGAGGGCACAGCCATGGTGAAGGGTGAGGGTTCCTTGGGCCACGTGGCGGAGACTGCTGAGGCAAAGGCCTGGGTGTCTGCCGTCCAGGAGTGCCTTCACCCTGGGCTACAGATGTTAACTACCTGCACCTCTCAAAATGCCTGTCCTGCCAAAAGCTATGGCAGGGACCCAGGGTAGTGGTGCACATCCACATCAGAGGGAGTAGAGAAATAGCTAGAGCTGCCCTTTAGATCTTCAGATTTTATCTCCCCAGCTCTGGCTCTGTTCTTATGTCTCACCTTTGCGCTTCATTAGGACATCCTGATACCCCAGAACTATTTCTATTCCAGGGCTGCCACATGATGACGGCAGGCAGTGCTGGGGCCCAGGCATTCTGGGAGTAACTCTGGCTGTGAGGACCTGTCCTGGCTGGGCATACTCACTGGTGCTGCTGGTGGGAGTCACACCATCATGTCTGGCCCTGGAAAGTTGAGGTCAGAGAAGTACATCTCATATTTAACTTCCAGGACAAAGTCAGGCACTGGTGCTTGGCATTGAGTGAGGGCAGCCATTGCTGGGTGCTTCCTGATGCTGTTTGTCCTGGTGACACACTTTCTCACCTATTCCATCACACTGCTCTCACCAGCTATTGTACCTGCGGTGTCAGGAAGGGAACTCTGGAGACCCCTCCCATTGAAAGAAGTCTTGTGCCCTAAGTAGCTTGCCAATGACTTAGTTTGAGGTCAGGGAGTATATTTTCTTATAGTCAGGTAGAAAACGTTACAAACAAATAGTGGTTCATTTTTCCACAGAAAATGTTATAAATGAATAGCCGTTAGTTTCCCAGATGAGCCCACAAAAGCCAGGTTGATTACTATATTACTACAGTTGAAATGCTATGCTTCTGCCATAAAAGTAATAGAAGACAATATTGTTGAGTCAGGTTTTGCTTCCTTTAAAAACGATATTATTTTAAATGTGGTTTAGAGTCCATGAACTGCAGGAAATCATTGGCCCTACCTGGGAGCTGCATCTCAAGGGTTAAAGACAGGAATCATTTGTTGCCTTTTGCTTGATTTCAAGGGTAGGAAGAAGGTGCAGAGGGGAGACTGCTGACCCCCCAAAGAGTGGGGAATATCATGGGAAACAGATACTGACTGTGTTGAGTAGGAAAAAATGATCTGGCTTGAGACCTGGTTCTACCATTTACTAGTTGTGTGGTTGTGTGTCCTGAGGTTACTGCTTTAGCCTCCTGTGTTAGTCTCATCGCTTTTTACACAGAGGGAGCTGACCACGCCGTTTCCACAGGGCTTCCCAGGGGGACACACACAGCTGAGTGCTGGGTGGCAAAGGCTTTAAAGGCTAGCAGACCAAGGTGTGCCTCTCCTGTAAAATGGGGTTTACCACAGTGCTACAGCGCTGCTATAAGGACTGAGTGTTATCATGTGTGGAGTACTTAGCTCGGTGTGCTTTACATGATGGCAAATGGTAGCTGACAGTCGTGACATTATTATGTGACTGTCTTCACTTTGCCCGAGGAGGCTGATTCCCTTCTGCCATGCCTGCCCTCTGTTCTTTTCTTCAAGAGCCAAGTTGCTATTTCTGCTTGGCTTTGGAAATGGAAGTGGTGGGAGAGGAGGTGACCAGCTCAGAGCAGGCAGGATTGACCTGGGTCACTGGGGGTGCGAATCTACCCCAGCAGTAACATAGGATGGAAGGAGGGTGGGAACAGGGAATGGGGTTCAGAAAATGCTTCATTCGGGGGGCCCAAACCAGGGATAAACAGAGAAAAGGGATACATACAAAGTGAGGAGAAGAGGAAGGGAGAGTTAAGTTTTCTTTAGGGGCTCTCTGTTAAGGACAAGGAGGAAGTTCATAGAAAAACTGTTGCCTGTGTTTACTCTCATATAAGATTCTCTCCACTACCCAGCTATCAGGCAACAGGCAGGCTAAATACTTGATGTTGTCTGTTACACTGAAATTCCATCTCAGAAGTATTTAATGGAAAAACTAACACATGAGCTATGGACTGGTGTCCATTTGCCTCTTCTGAAAAAATGAATCTAACTTAGACCCCTTCTCTTTGTATATTAAAGGTGTTCAACTCCACAATCTCAGAATTTCCTTCCAACTCTAATACTATACCTGTTTCTCTTCCACAGAAGATGCCCCACTCCCAGCCCTTTATTTTTCTTTGGCATGATTTTGTCTCTCTTAGGATAACAAAGGAGAAGCTGGAGGTTAGGCAAGCAGCAAAATGTAACCCTAGGAGTACGACAGTCAATTAGACTCGTTTATGTTTTAGGCTTCTGAAAACTTAAAACCTCCCTTTGGTTATGGGAGTGTGTGGGGACTATAATAAGCACCATAATTACTGCTTGTCCTCAAAAAAGGCTACCGGATATGGGGAGAGAAACATTGATTCATCTTTTTCATGACATATTTTCTTTAAAGCAAACTCCAATCTTGTACATGTTTTCTGAATTACTTCTTAGAGCCCTTTCCCATAATCCTGTGGTTGAGCTACTGCGGGATGGGGTTTCTAACATGAGGATTCCTGGGAAAGGCCACGTCTTAGCCACAGGTCCTGGGGCAAAGCCCTTACCTTTTCATAAGTACGGGGCACATTGTCTTTCCAGAAGTGTGGTACTGCCTGTCTCACAAAAATTGACCAAATTGATGAGCACAGCCCTTGAGATAGTCTCAGATAATGGTCAACAGAACCAGCCTTGGGAACCAAGCAGGTCTAGGCTGAAATCTGAGCCCTGCCTCTACAGAGTTGTATAAGCTTGGGCAAGTAACCTAACTTCCTCAACCCTCTCTTCCCTACCTATAAACATAGTAATAAGGGCTCCTGCCTCATAGGGTTGCTGTAAACATCATACGACATGAAACAGGTATAGAGCCTGGCACTGTGCCTGGCACATAGTAAGTACTCAAAAAATTAGCTCTTATTATATTATAGGCATGATTCTTAGCCCCTAAGGGGCCATATCAAGTGGGAGGGGCTAAGTGAAATATCAATTAAAAGTCATAAATGATAAGTAACACTCAGGGAGTCCAAAATAGGTGTGGAAAGGCATTGTGGGGAAGGT
The DNA here is from genome assembly GCF_987537825.1 of Furipterus horrens. Classification (NCBI taxonomy): domain Eukaryota; kingdom Metazoa; phylum Chordata; class Mammalia; order Chiroptera; family Furipteridae; genus Furipterus; species Furipterus horrens. Next base: position 84,978,815 of record NW_028327180.1, read on the forward strand.
GGAAAATGAATGGAGTCTTAAAACATCAGAATGTAACAAAGAAAAGGAAAGCTATCTCAAGGGGCAGATAAAGGCCATCCATTCACTTTTTTAAACAAGTATTTATTGAGAATTTACTTTATGTGAGACAGTCTCCATAGCACTGGAATGAAAAAGGTACATTCTAGTAATGAGCCAAAGGCTAAATAAGTAAATATGTAATGTATTTAGGTAATGATAAAAATGGCAAAGAAAAATAAAGCAGGGTAAGGGAAATGAAAATCATAGCAGGGGGTGGGGTGCTATTTCAGATAAAGTTCCTATGGGATTTTGGGCAGAAGTCTGAATGAAGCAAGAAAAGAAGCCATGTAGATTTCTGTGGGAGGAGCCTCCCAGACAAAAAGAAGAGCAAGTGTAAAGGCCCTGAGGCAGTATGCAGTTCAGTGTGTGCAAATAACAGCAAGAAAGCCAATGGGACTGGAGTAGCACGAACAAGGGAAGAGTGTGCAGGAAATGAGGTTGAAGAGGCAGCTGGCAGCCAGGTTTCAGATTTTATTCAAAGCACGACATGAAGCTCCTGAATATTTTAGAGCTGGGGAGTGACAGAATCTGACTTTTGTCCTGTTTATAAAAGTTTCATTGTGGCTACTAGGCAGCAAACAAATTACGTTGCCATAGGGGCGAGGTGGGGGGTCGAAAGCAAATGGAAATAAAGTTGGTAAAGTTTGCCATGAGTCAGATTAGAGTCGAGTGTGGCATGAATGACCTGGAGTAGAGAGGTTGGATCCTGGCTGTATTTAGAAAGTACAGCCAATAGAATTGGTAGGTGGGCCGGATGTAGAGTCCTTAGCATGACAACGAGGTGAATGTAGGTGTCATTTAGGGAGAAGGGAGAAATGGGGGAGCAGTAGCAGGCCTGAGGCCAGTAGAGTTGGAAGTTTGCATATTCCTGATGGAATAGGGTGTGGGGAGCTGACAGATTTCACAGACGGTTGGCAAACTGAACTGCAGAAGATTTCAGAAGTAGATGGAGACCACATGGAAGGCCCCGCTGCCAGGATGAATCTGGACTCCAACCACTAGGCAAGAATAATGCTAAGTGAAGTAAGTCAGAGAGAGAAAGACAAATATCGTATGGTCTCACTTATACGTGGAATCTATAAACAAACAAACAAAACAAGAACAGACTCATAGAAACAGAGATCCAAGGAATAGTTTCCAGAGAGGAGGGGGTGGGAGGAATGGGTAAAAAAGATGAGGGGGAATATAGTCAATAATAGTTTTATGAGTGTGTAGATGACAGATGATTTCCAGAATTAGTGAGGAGGCCACATGGCAAGGTATAAAAATGCTGGACCAGTAAATTGTACACCTGAGACTAATATTACTGATATAATGGTGTATACCAACTATACTTACTTTAAAAAGAATAAAAGCATTAAAAGACAAAAATAAAAGGCATACTAGAGATTGTTTTTTTTTAATAATAAAGATGACATTTCGCATCTCCGTAGAGCAAAAGCCGGCAGTCCTAACTGTGTGCCTGGAGTCTGCCAGGCCCTCAGAGACCACGTTTCATTAATCCCCACACCAGCCCTGTGGAGCGGGCCCTCCTACCGTTTCACACACTAGACACAGAGACAAAGGGGTTACGTGGCTCATACAAAATCATGCAACCAGTGAGGGTGGCCCTCCCAGGCTGGCCAGCACCCTCACGGGCACTGCCCCGGTGACCTCTCCGAGGGCACCACTGGTTCGGAGGAGCAGTCAGTGACTGCAGCTTCTACCAGAAACCATGGCACTGCGTAGGAGTCTCCTCCTGGAATAGACCTTTTTTTTTCAGGCATTGATCCTGCCCCAGGGTGTTTTCCAGCACTTGCACTGCTCCCTAATTACCCAGTAATGCTGAGGGCTTAAGAAAAGGCTGTCATTTGTGTGAGAAGGGAGGGGGAAAACCAAAAGAAGAAGAAAAAGGGACAGACAATGCTGCTGACCTGGCAGCCCACCACGGGGGCAATCACGTCATTTGGGGTACTGTCCTCACCACACAGTCTGTGGAGTATTTTGGGACCCTTCTGTAGGGACTGGGCTAAAAACATTAAAAAATGTTATCATTTTTTTCTACATCTTTTAAAACAGGGCCTCTCTACAGCCACAGAAGCACCCGCTCTCTGATTGAGTTTTTTTTGCCAACTTGTTAGCTGTCAGTGATATGTTCTCAGATCAATTTGATGGCTTCCCCACCCCCTTGAATTGTTTCATACCAGAAGCCTAAAATGTTCAAGCCAAAACAGACCTTGGTGCAACCCCCAGGATTTGCAGATGGGAGATGTGAGCCCAGGGAGGGGAAGGGACCTGCCTGCCAGTGCCACTGACACAAGTCACAGGAGGCAGAGGGTACAGGTCTCCCAGACCTGACCCCTTGTCCTTTTTCTTCTTTGCCCAGGTTCATGCCATCAAATGCACTCCCCAAGTGTCAGAGCCAAAACAGTGAGTCGGTATCACCAAATCTAGTCTCATCATTTTATAGATGAGGAAACAGAGGCCCAGAGGAAAAATGGGCCTGTCCCCCAAGATGATACTGGGGTGGATGACTGGACCCTGTTACTGACCTTTTACAGAAACAGAACTGGCACTGTGTGGCCCGTGGGCCAGATCAAGCTCAGAGATACTCCCCTCTATTTTTTTCCGGCCCTTGTAATGAAGGTACTCCGAAATTTTTTAAAACATAAAAATCCATATTTCTGCTTTCTCTTGAAAAATAAGTCAGAAGATCTGACCACACTGAGGCTACTGTCAGCTGCCACTGAGGTCTTGCAAGCCACCCTCAGACAGGGGATCCACCTTCCAGTTCTCTTTGTCCGCGCTGCACTCTCTCTGACTCGGCTCACTCCATTCATTTCTCTGCTTGGCCCAAGGAGGCATCTGAATTCAAAATCCCTGCCCAACACCATTCTCCTTGATTTGTGGTGTAAAATCAAAGCCAAATAAATATATCCTAGACTATTTTGGCTACGTGGCAATGGATCTTAAAGTATGCTAAAAATATGGACTGGGATAGGTCATAAATGATCTTAGGAGTGGGTGCCAACCATCTCTGGAGCACGGTTAGGAGGGCTCTCCCTCTGGCCTGTTCCACGGCCTGGAGTCCCCCCACAACACACATTCATTTGGACTTGAGGGAACACTCATCTTCATAAACCATTTTGGAATATGAAAAGTCTTGAAAGAAGAAGCACCTAATTTTTCTTCAATGAAATGCAGTGGAGAGGAGCCCTGGTATCTACTTCCTGGTGGGCCAGCCGCTATGTCCTTTTAAGAAAGGTATTTCGATCTCAGCAGTATTGGTATTTTAGACCAGATATAGTAATTCTTCGTGGTTGCAGAATGTGAAGTGGCTTCCCGGCCTCTACCCACTAGATGCCAGTAGCACCTCCCCAGATGTGAGAACCAAAAATGTCTGTAGACATTGCCAACTATTCCCTGGGGGAGGAATTCATCACCAGTTGAGAACCATTGTCTTAAACTAACCATCTACCACTCTGAGTCTCACCTAATGTGTAAAGTAGGTTCTAATTCCTGCCCTTGCGGGTATTGGGGATGGAGAATAGGACTGAAAGCTCTAATGAGTGACAACATGGTGAACCAATGAGAGCTGATATCAGAATGGGTTACCTAGGGAGGTGTATGGTAGGTAATCCTAACTTTTGGAGCTGAGGTTAGTCTCTCTTTCCTCACACATATTCCTAGAGGCAGAACTATCATACTAAAAAATATCCCATGGCTCTCGAGTGCCTGCCAGGAATTCAGAGGCTTTCAAATCTTGACCTTGACCTCTCCTGGGTTTTATGTTCCCCACCCTGTCCCGTAGTCTGCACCACATGTGCTGTCTTCTCCTGTCTCCAGCCCTTGCAGGTGCTCTTCCCTTGGTTTCCATCTCTTTCCCAGGCCCTCACTTTCTGCCTGTAGCTTCCTCTTTCATGGCTCAGCTCTTTTGAAGCCCTGCTGGGTCCCCACAGACAGACGTACTGGTTGCTTCCTCCTTTGCACCCTCGTGTTGTGTTTCTCTCTCTTAGATCACGTGCGTGTCACAGCCTGCTTTGGATGTCTGGGTTCATCTGCCTTTCTCTTCTACCACATTCACCTGCCTTGAGGTGGAGAGTGCATCTGATTCCTTTCCATAGTTCCCAGCACATGATAGATACCCTGTTGGATACAGAATAGATTCTCCACCAATATTTGAAGAGAATTCTGAAGATAAGTAGTTGGACCTAAATATACTTAGACCCAGATCCCCCAGCTTGATGTGTATGACCTCCAAGTTTATTTAATCATTGAACAACAACATATCTATTTAATAGGCCAAGGGGAGTCACTGACCTTATTTGAGCAGGGCGATAACATAGAACTATATTTTAGGGAAATCCATCTGACTGTATAATTTATAATAATCATTAAAAAATTCATGCTTTTGAGGCCTTTAAGCCCCTCTCCCCCAATATAAGCAAAACAAGTCTTGCCTGTTCCAGGTTGGTGTTGAGGTTTTGCTAATTAATTCTTGTAAAGGGCTTTGAGCTCTTCCTCTGAAAGGTGACAAAGTGTGAAGCGTACAGTGACAGCCTAATTATTATTATTACCAGGCATAAAGCTCAGAGATCTTAAAAGATTCCCCAGGTACCATTCAAAATAATAAGAGACAAAAAATGCAAATGGGGAAATTATATTTTAAGATGGCATCATTGCACTACAGACTTCTAATGTCAGCGGGGACCTTACTGGTGATCTTCCTGATCTCTTCTCCCACCTCCCCAAGCGGATGTTTACACTCCTCTAGAATGTTTCTGCCCAGTGCTCTCTGCTATCAGAACCCAGGGGTTAAGAGTTTGGGCCTGATAGAATATCCTGTGTTCTAATCCCCATTCTCCTCCTTGTTAGTAGTAGAAATGTGGGTACATTTTAGGCCTCAGTTTCTTTAACTATAAATGGGGATTAGATGACCTACCACAAGCGTTCCTGCACAAGTAAATGATGCTTCCACATTATTTAGCACGGTATCTGGGAAATAAATAAACATTAGCTTTAAAAATCACTTGAGTTAATTAATACATGTGAAAGTGCACAGGAAATTATAAAGCATCTGACCTCTACGTGTCCCTAGATTATGGGCTCCACCGAAGATGGTCAGACATTTTTTGCAAATCCCAGCCCACATAGGAGCTGTTTTGTGAGTGTGTGAGATTATGCAGCATTGGTGTGAGATGTGAGTGGTTTTGGATAAAATGGCCTAGTCAAGTGTCAAAGCAAAATCGGGTCTGTTCTCCCTCTTTCTGATGGAGGAAAGGTGAGCTTTTTTCTCCAGGATTAACATCTGTCAGGTGGGAGTTCTGACCAGGGCAGTGAGTAACGCCCAGACATTCAAGTTCGTAGGCTGGACCATCTATTGGGCCTGAGGGTCCAGACTCCATCTTAGTAGGTTTACATCTTTATGACTTAATCCCTGGAGCCTCACTTTTTTCATCTGTAAAATAAGGGTCATGGCCACTTCACAGGTGTGAGGAGACAGCAGGATAACACTCTAAAGTTGCTTCCGAAACTGTAAAACTGTGACTGTTAGCGACTGCCACTTTGCAACCCACACTATTTCCCTGAACACACTTATTCCCTCTACAGTTTATTTCAGAAGCCCCTGTCCAGAAGGGTCTATGGAGTTCCAGTTTACACTGAAATGACCAGAAGCCAGAAATAACAGTAAGAATCCTGCGTCCTCTCACTAGAATCCCTGCAAAATGACTCATGTAATTGCTCTGTGTAAGTATCATTTCGACTGCATGGCCCACCCACACGTTCTGATGCTATAGTCTCCTGTGGAATGCAGGGAGCAGTGAAGGGGGCCCATTTTCAATGCCTAGGATTTAAGAGACCACCAATTCCACTTGTCAAGGCAGACAGGGACCGTGAAAAGTCCAAGTCGAGGCCCTGCCAATCATCGCAGACCCTCTGGTTTGTCTTTCTGTCATTCTTCCCATTAGGGAGGGAAAACATTTTTCTCCTTTAAAGCTACTAGGAGGGATTTCTAGGGTCTTCCCTCAGGAATTAGTTGTAGGAATAATTGGGCCAGTGGAGTGCAGGAGATATATCCAGCACAGCCCGAGTGCTCCTAGAAAAAGTGACCTAGATCAAGCAGCGTGTGGACGGAGGACTACTGCGGGGACCACCTGCCACCTATTGACTTACAGCTGAACCCATATTCTCAGGAGCATCCGCCTGACTGGGGGGCTGGGGGAGGGAGCAGAGAGCTGAGAAAGGCGGGGGCGGGTGAAGAGGACAGTGTCATTGTCCCTTTCAGGACCAAGCTCCCTGGATCCACACTCCCTCACCCACCCTCTCACCCACCCAGGAGGCACAGAGAAAGGAGGAGAAGGTGAGGACAGGAGGCAGGGAGTGAGAGGGAGAGGAGGGCAGCTGTGGAACTCTGAGCCGGCTCGGTGGGTATGAGCACACAGCTTGCAGCCTGTGTGAGTGTGAGGGGGAGAGCGAGGGAGCGAGAGCAAGGGAGGGAGAGGGAAGCAGGCTGCGAGAGAGAGGAGAGGAGAAGAGAGGAGAGGCGAGGGGAGCAAGCGCTCCAGCTAGCATGAGGACGGCTTCTCTTCCGTGCTCAGTTAATCTGGCTGTCAGTTGGTGTTAACGCTGCAGTTTAAGTGCTCAGATTCCAAGGGAAGCACAGACCTCGCAGAAGGAAGGAAGCAAGCAAGCAAGGAAGGAAGGAACTGCAGGAGGAAAAGAACAGGCAGAAGAGAGAGAGGAATAAAGGGAAGGGGGGGAAACACCAAATCTATGATTGGACCTGGGCTTCTTTTTCGCCAATGCAAAAAGGAATATGCAGCACATTTTTGCCTTCTTCTGCACCGGTTTCCTAGGCGCGGTAGTAGGTGCCAATTTCCCCAACAATATCCAGATCGGTGAGTGAGAGGGGCAGCCTGGGGAGGGACTTTCTGGGTCTGGACAGGTTTTTGGGGGAGGCGGTCTGTGTCCCCCACCCCCACTACGGGCTGTGCTTGGCTATTGAAAGCTGTAGTGCAGTGATGGGAGGAAGACTTGGGCCACAGCATGGGGAGGGGGCTTCTCTGAATCGGACGAGGAGCAGAGGGGAAGTGTGTACACACACACACAAACACAGGTCCACACACACCACTCACACTCTGGGCATGAGCATGTGAAATGGAGGAACCAGTGCTTTGGAAGAATAAAAAGAAAGAAAAAGGCTGTAGCAAGGAAAGAAATGGTGGGTGCTTAAGGAGTTAACTCCATTGCTTGGTGGCTGGTGCCGGATTTCATTTACTTATATAAATACATGTGGTGTGTGTATTTATGTGTATGCTTACGTATTAAATATGCACATGTACATTTAATTGAGAGTGGCAGCAATTTCTTAGCTGGGGGAGGTCTCTTTAAAGAGACCCTCTAAAATAAGGAGTGAAGGATTAAAGGGTGCCGGGTTTCTTGCAGCCATTGAAATAATGCCAAAAGGCCCCCCGCTCCACATCCAGGGGGCTCTCCTGCTCCGGACCCTTCTAGCTGCCTGCTCTCTGCCGTCTGCCATGCTGGGTTGGTGGTCCCCACTCCTGGGATCCTGGAACTTCCTAGCCTGCCTTTTCTCTGTCCCCTCAATTGCCCCCTCCTCTTAGATTTTCAGTGCACAATGTCCACCTCTTACACACACAAACACACACATTTACACATCATCCTCGTCCCTCTCCTCTTAGCTTTCCCCAGCCCTGGGCTCCATCCTCTCAACTTGGAGCCAGGTTTCAACACGCTGCATGGCTTTTTGTTCCCCATCTCCCCTTCCTGGTTGTCATGCTTTTAAAAGGACCCCCACCCTCCCTGTGTTTACGGGCCAGCCAACACACACTGCTGCTCCTCCTAATAATAACAGGTGAAAGCCAAACAAACAGGAGCAATTACACCAAGAACAGCGCGTGTCCACCAGGGCTTGGGGATTCCGTGCGACCAGCTTCTCAGGGCTGTCTGTGACCCGGAATCAAGCAAGCTGCTTGGCTTGGAGGCATCTTCGTTGGTTTGGGGTCTGTTCTCTCTCCCCTGCTAGGGACCTAGCTCCACCAGGGAAAGTTCCCATCACTGGTCGCTTGTGTTCTTTATGTGAGTGTGTGTTTGTGGGGGGATGTGGTGCAGGTGGCATTTTGTTGGGCACGCATGTGCTGCAGTGTCAGTCACTTTTGGCCTCTCCAGCAGGCTGCTCCGAGGGCCGTTGGAATAGCCATAGAGTAACTCGCTTTGTTTCCTGACACCTGTTAAGCTATATTCTGAAGTGTGTCTGTGTATATGTGTTAGTGCCTTACACGCAAAACAAAACTTCCTGCCTCCAGGGAGGCACTTCCCTGGAAGCCCAGCCCCACCCCCTCTCTTTCATTCATTGCAGGGGTGGAGGAAGGGGACTGGCAAGTGTTTGGGGTGTGGTCATGGGGGAAGGGGGGGCCAAAGAATCCAGAAGGAGGTTTTTTTTGTTTTTACTCTTTAAAATGGAGGCATATGCATATGTGTAAATCACTTATTCTTATGTGTAGCATTGCTTATGTTGGTACTTTCCTGATTGAAAATGCTTGTTTTGAGATATGCAGACTGCTTCTTCCAAGTGTATTTGTGTACATTGCCATGGGGACAAATGCGGGGAGGTGCACATGATACCTCTGCTCATGTGTCTCTGCAGAGTTTTCATTATATCTAGCTCCAACTTGCTTGTTCAACTGATATAATCATTGTTTCATTTTCAAATAATGGATTGAAACATTAAATTGTAGAACAAATGCTGAAAATATCACTGCCAAAACGTAGTACTTAATTCTCCTTGCATGATCTCTAAGACTGGTTCTGAAAAACAAGCACATACCCATTTTTTTAAAAGCTAGAAGTGTATGATACTGGGACTATGATTCCTGTGGGATCTGAGATAAACTTCTGTGTAAACATTCATTCTCGCGCGGCCTCTGGACATAGCTGATTTTAGCTCAGGAATGTATGTGAATTCCTTTACATGTCCACAGTAAATACTGAGATAAGCAAGCACTCTCGTTCCTTGGAACTGGAGCCCCAACAGGCACCTTTGTTGTTTTTTTCCTAGAATAGAATGCTCAGATCCTCGTGACATTCTAAGCCCCCAGGTCTTTGAAACCCAAGTTTCCACCATGCAAATACACATACCGTGGCAATCCCTTATGTAACAAGTCATTCCTAGGCAGCTGGGATCACAAGTGTGAAAAAAGCAGCCAAACACTATTTGTATAAAATCAAGAAAGAGTTTTTGGAGGAAATGAATAATAACCCTTAGAGGTGACAGGATAGTTAAATTGCATGTAGGTCCTGGCAGGTCAAAGGCCAAAAGTGACAAACCCAATGGTTACAGTGCTAGAGAAGCCCACAGGGCCCCAGAGTTAGGTTCACTGTGCCACATTTATTAGTACTACTTCTGTAAGGCTCCGTGGTAAGAAATGAGTTCGATACAGGAAAAATCAGACACAATGAAGGTTATGTGCATGCAAGGGCTTAGGCCACCTAGGTCGTTTGCACAAGGGAAGAGAAAGAGAAATGGCGCAACTTCCTGTTTTCTCTGACCTGAGCTGAGTGGAGGCGTGAACATCAAATGTTCGGGTAGAGTGAGTGGTATGTTAGGGGCCCTTGTCCCATACAAGCTCATCAACAAAAGTTTAAGGCTCAGCACACAGTTACATCTATTTGAGCTCTCATCCTCCACCACTAAAGGCCACAGCTAGAGAGCTTGACATGGGGAGAAGAAAAGGGTCCTTCTGGGGTGGATCGGTGAAGAATTAAACCTGTCACTAGCCCAGATACCATGTTGCATTTTCTTTTCTCACAGGGGGATTATTTCCAAACCAGCAGTCACAGGAACATGCCGCTTTTAGATTTGCTTTGTCGCAACTCACAGAGCCCCCAAAGCTCCTCCCCCAGATTGATATTGTGAACATCAGTGACAGCTTTGAAATGACCTATAGATGTAAGTAATTGCTTCTATTTCTGAGATTTCTTGCTGCGATCGACCAATGAGAGGAGGGCCTGTGGGTAGGTGATGGTGTTACAAAAAATGACTTGAGTTGTCATTTGTCTTCATAAGAGAAAGCCCTCCAAGAAAAATGTCCAGAGCCTTCTGAGTGATTCCACCAGTTGGCATTTTAAATCCTGCAATGCTTCATGGAATGGGCTTGCTTTTTCACTGTCAGCTAACTAAATGCCAGCACGATGGGTACTTGTGTTGACTGCACCTCCTCTACCTCGCCAAGGTTTTCTGGTTCAGCGGAAAGAGTTTCGCAATTAGAAAACTTCTGAGAGACACAGAATCAAAGATTTTGACTTGGAGAAGATGGCTTAAAATGCTTACACCTTTTGCTGTCCACAAGTTAAAAGGAACAAATGTCTCTGTAGCTTTGTAAGAAAGGGTATGTGAGAAGTTGTGTATCCGGTTTCCCATTTTGGAAAATGATCAGTGCCTTGATTGCTTCCAAATGCTTTGAAGTGATTGCTTGCTTAAGACACGTTTTGTAGGGCAAACTTTGAGCATAATTCAGAGCAGAGGTGACCTCAAGGAGAAGGGGGAAATAAATTTCTGACATCTGAATCAAATGCATTATCAAATGTGGGCAACAAACACCATTCTGGGTTATTCTGACAACTAGGATTGAAAAGGAAACTGCGTGGTTGCATGATTGCCATTTTATGACAGATGAAAGCATAAAAATTAATCAGTGGAGACATATTCCCTCCAGGAATTAAGCTCATGTAGGGTATTATAGCATGGAAGTGTGAGCTAAATGGGCAAGAACAATTTAAGATTCAAAACTGGATTAAATTGGCACCATAGGTTTTGTGAGCCACTGTGGATTTGGTGACTTCTGCTAAGTTGTGGGTGTGAGAAGTCACAGACCATATTTTCTTCTTCTCTTTCCCTTATTTCCTCTTGGTGGGCTCTAAATGATTTGAACTGAACAGGTCTGAAGGCTCAAAATGAGAATTCAGAATTCTCCTATCCCTAAGGCCACTTTAGAAGATAATGTAGATACAAATTCCAAGAATTATAATTATACCAGATTCCATTTATTGAGAACTTACCTGTATGTCAGGAACTATAAGTATTTTATAAACAATTATAGTAACATCTATTGCCATTTATTGAGCATCTACTATGGCCTATGCATAATGCACTAATTGCTTCTCATGTGTTAGTTCATTGAGTCCTCACAGGACCCCTGCAAAGCACCATTATCTTTAAGGATGATGAAATAAGGCTGCAACAGCTTATAAAAGGTACCCAAGGTCACCCAGGAAGTAAATGATGGTCTTGTTACTATTAATCCATGGCGACCTGATCATTTATATTGAGATTACCAAAGAAACAAAGGGGAGTTTTCTGGTCTTGTAAAGCAGTAGTCTAATAAAACACCTAAGAAGAAAGCCTTATAATGATTCAAATTGCAGGTTGACTTTGCACAGGAGTGACCCACTGAATAAATGAAATTGCAGTTCTGCATGTTAGTATTGCTGAGATTGAAAAGCTTGTCTATTGTTACTCACTACCCATAAAAGATAACTGAAGTTTAATTGTTGACTTGTAGTTCTGTGAAACCATTTTCTTGGAAAGCTACAATCATCTTGAGTAGGTTATTTGGTTATCAGACAACCTCCCATTCCTTTGGATATGGCTTAGAGGAAGGTATTTTGACAGAATTAGGTGTGAGGATTAATGTACCTAAAAATCACCTGAGGTTATGCATAATCTTTTGCCTTCATATGAATATGCTAATTTATTTCCTGGGTTGAGGCTCTATAGCTTTTGTCATACTCTCAAAAGGGTCCACTACTCAAGAGGGACTACTTGTTTAGGAAATCAAGAAGAATAAATGGCTGGCTCTCACTCTGCTGAGAACCGTCTACAGCAGAGCTTGTTAGAAAGAGATGTTAACTGCTGTCCTGGTGTCAAGATGTTGACTGACAGGACAAGATAATAAAAGACAAAAATAGGAAGAAATGTTCTGAGGAAATGGGTGGTGCTCTGTACTGTTATCTTAACAACCTAAGATTTGAGCTCTATAGAGTTCTTGGACATTCACTGGGGAGATTGAAATATGATACAGGCAATATAATCCATTGCAGTTAGTGAACTTGGAATGAACAAATCTGAGTTCTTGAATTTGATTCCTGCCCTATACCAGTGTATAGGTTTCTGTGAATTTGGTTATTCTTTAAATGTTTTTCTCAGTCTCTGAAATAAAAGGGAAATTGGAAAAACAGGACTGATAAAAGGCCCTTACTCTCAAATAGCTTACAGTCCACTAGGGGACATTGCTGAGCGGATTGTCTGAGAACAGTAACATTATCTGGTGCTTAGACCTTTAGTTTCTTCTCTCTAGTTTCAAGTTCAGAGAAGGTACTTGGCAATACCAGTGGTAATAGCGGTGCTGTAACTGCCAGTCTGCCTTGCAGATTCTCTATGAACTTCCACATGAGGCTGGGAAACTTCTGGGGCTACGTTCATTTGTCTGTTGGTCTCTGAAAATTATATATCTGTCCCAATTTGAATTCACTGAAAAACGTCAAAAAGAGGACAGAGGTTTTGGAGAAGATGCATTAATTAATCATTCATGAAAAAACAAGTAAAGCATCTTATTCAGATTTAATATCAGGGGCTTTTTGAAATATGGACTAGTAGTTACTTTAACTGCCCCAGTCTTACTTCTAGAAACAAACCAAATCTTTGTATTTTCCTAATTTCTGCCATCATTTGATGTTTTCTTGTGCACTTTGCTATTCATTATCCTTCCAGCAGAGGGTGGAGAAGGGAAGGCAGAAGTGTAACAGGAGCTACTCCTACTAGATGTGTTAGCAACAGGGGGTTAAAAAGAGAGTGGGTTACAGGGTAGGGGAGGCAGAGGAGATGGAAGAGGGGGATTGCTAATACTGCTTGTCAAGAGGAGAGTTTTGTGGTTTCTTTGCATTCAGACTCTCTTGCTTTCCTTGTCTGCCATCATTAAGGGATAAAGTCATAGAATCAGCCACCCCAATACCTTGGGATCTCCTCTGAGCACTCTTCCAAGCCTACAGGGGCAGGTGTTGGGGAGATTGTCCACAGAGATGGTAGCTATTGATCATTCAGCTGACCTTGGTGCCTCTATGGTAAGTATAAATAAAGGCACAGATGAACTACTAATTGGGCTTTCTATTAGCAGTCTCAGGAGCATTGATGCAATTTAATTCCTACCTTTTCATTCATTTGTCCATCCATTCATTCAGTATATACATGCTAAATGCCTCTTCATGCCTGGTGTTCGGAATATAATGGCCAACAAAGAGAGAGCCTCTTTCCTCGTGGAGGGTTACCTCTTAGCCCACAGGTCCTCAAACTTCAGTGCACGTAATATTCACCCAGGGAGCTTGTTTAAAGCCAGATTCAGGGGCAAACTCTAGACTTTCGGAATCAGAATATTCAAGAACAGGCCCTAAGGGAATTCTGCAGTAGTTAGTTTGAGGATCAAACTTTGAGAAAGAAACTCTTTAATCTCAAAAGTCTACTATTCCCTTAGCAAGCATTTCTGAGCCTTTAACCAAACCCAGGCATAGTGTTAAAGCACTAGAAATGCAGACAGAAGGGAGACGTGTTCCCTGCCCTGGGGAACCTTTATTCCTTGTAAGGCTGACTGTCCTGTAAACAGAAAATTTTAAATTAATGTTGTATGTGTTATAGTGGCAATTTGTAGGGATTGGGGTTGGCCTGTCAGAGGGTCGTGTTTGAACTGAGTTTCAGTGACAAGTAGAAGCTTTCTGGGAGGAAAAGGTGAGGGGGCTGGAGAATGATGAGCTAGTGTGTTCCACGCAGAGGAAATGGCATGTGCAAAGGCAGCCCCAGTTCGCTAAGATGGAGCAGGGAGTATTTCATCTAGATGGCTTCCAGCCCACTTCTCTCATTTCCTTTACCTGCCTGGCTCTGGGAAGCATTGATTTCTTAAGCCCCAGTTGAATTGTCCTGCAATGTTGCCTGTGTTGTGTGTTTATAGGTCAAGTCTACCATCAGAATATAAATTGCTGTCCAAAAGACCATGGAAATGTACTGTCTGGTGTTGCTGAGAACACATGTTACAAAGCTATTCCCCTAACACAAAGGAACAGATGTCTCTGAGAGGGAGGGAATCACATAGCATAAAGATGCAGAGCCTAAGTGGCAATCAGGTGAGGGGTAGTGTGTCGAATTATAGTGGGTCCCCTCCTGTTGTGGACCTGCTTAGGAAACCCAAAGGCATTCTAATAACACTTTAGGCACTGCCAACAGACAAATGTGCCCCCAGTTTTTGCCTGAGCTCCCTCACCATTTCAGAGTTGTAAACTAACAGCCCACAGACTTGTTTTGCTTGAACCACAGTGTTTTTCAAAATGTGGCATAAAGATCTAGATTTCTGGCTTCTCTAAAGAAAATGTAGGACATCAGGCGATCCTGGACCCACATTCCTGCTCAGCTTCTATTGTCTGGACTGAGACGGGCTGCCCTCTTTGAGTGTAAGGCATAAGCTCAAGTTTGCCAAAGTCCTCATCACTCCCTGTTGTATTCACATGTGGCCAGTGTGAAAAGATGACATTGCTTGCCGAGGCCCATAAGCCAGGCCAATGTGCTTACCCCTCATGTATATCCTTCGGCGTCTATCATTTCATTATTTCATTCTGATAGTATCTATTCTTCACTCTGTAATGAATAGTTAAGGACACAAAAGATGTATAAAACTTCTCCTCTCAAAAAACTAATTTGTATACAGTAATAAAAAGTATGAAGTGCTGGTGGTGGGCGCAGTAAACAAAGACTATTTTGAAGACCTACTATGTGCCAGATGCCTCTCATATGTTGTCTTATTTAAGTTTTACAACAAATTCATTGGTTATTGACACCATTTCATAGATCATGCTACTGAGACTAAGAGAGATTATCTTCTCCATATTATGCAATGAATGGGAGCCTAAGTTAGTATTGGAAGCCAGCTTCGGATCTCCTAAACTCAATGAGCTTTCACTCTTTCAAGATATATAACCATGTGGACACACACACATAAAAGTGAAATGGCAGGGAAAGAGCCCCACACAGAAGTGCCGCAATCAAGTGTGTGATTCAGGATTAAGAGCTAAGACTTCAGAGGCAGAGGTTCCATGGCTGCGGATAAGGAAGGCTTCCTGGGGGAGGTGGGACTAGAGCAGACCTTGAGGGTGGATCAGATTTTGGTAGTAAAGTGAGAGGAAAGTATTCTGAGTAAAATCACAATATTTCTTTATATTCTTTTTTCCTCTCCTCAACCACTACAGCATGTTTGTTTCAGGAAGGTGGAGAGTTCAATTCATCCCCTGCAACTACACTCAGTTCTCCCATGTCTGCATTTCTCTGGCTGATGTTACAATCTGATAGTGGCTCCTCCATTTTTACCGGTGTCCTCACCTTAAGACATGCCAGCTTCAACATGAGTCTTGGTTCTTATTATAATATTGATGATCATAAGCTTTTTGTGTGCAGAAAAGTGTGTGTGCATCCTCTAACTAGCTGGAAGACTTCTGCTGAGATGGGAGAGATTACTGTTCTCTCAGATGCTCAAGATAAAGCACAGCACCTTTGGGAAACTGCTGAGATTCATGCACTTGTTCATTTACTCAAAGCATTTTTATTATGGCCCTCTCTGGAGCATATGTACCATTACTACCCTTCCCATACTTTCTCAGACAGCATTCATTGACTACAGAGTTCTTTCCCACCGGCTCTCGGCATGGCTTTAAAGTCCCTCTCACCATAGCATTCAGGCAGCTGTTACAAATTGCAAATCAGCCAGAGCTGAAGTAAGAGACAAAGTCCATGTGCCTTTATAAGACACTGTACTAGGAACTGCGGGAAATAAAATGTATTAGGCATTGATTCTCCCTTTAAGGGGCTCAGGTTCTTGTAGAGGAAATAGGCACACACATCCAGAGGAAGGAAGAAAAACTTCCAGATGGAGGAATCAGACCAGGTTTCATGAAACAAGAACATATGAATTGAATTTAGAAAGGCAGGTAAGATGAAGACTGGAAAATAGGATACACACAGAGAGACACACACAGACACACACACACACACACACACACACACATTAGATGTGGTGAAAGTATTTTGGATCAGAATTTGAAGACATGGGTTCAAATGCTGGACTATCTTCTTAAAATCATTCACGTGTGACATTAGAGAAGCACCTCTCCACTACCACCCAACGCTTATTTACAAAATGAAACTCATGTGATCTCCAAGAATCCCTCAAGGGCTGTGTATCTATGATGAGGCTGCATGGAAAATGCTGGGGATGATTAAGAGAAGATGATCTTGTACCAGCCTTTGATTAGAGGGAGGATCACTAAACAGACTGAGAACTTAAGGAAAGCTCTGAAACCCCACCCCCCACCAAGTGGCAAACTTGGTAAATGCAGGGGTATTAACCCTACGTGGGCCTCAGGTGCATTCGTTGAACATTCACCAAATGCTTATTCCTGTGGACAAAAACAGAAAACAGCCCAGTGCTCCTGGCGCTTACTGGCTAGTGAGCAATGTCATTAGCCAAATAATTACACAAACGAGTGTATCATTACAGGTTGTGATAAAGACGTGAAAGAAAGGGCCATGATTCAATGAAAGCACATTACAAAGGGACTGGCTCTGGGCAGAGGAATGAGTAGGTGTTTGAGCTGAGAACTAAAGGCTTTTGGTGATGTGACGCTGAGAACAGGAGTAGTATTCTAGAAGCTTCCTGGGCAAGGGCCTGGTGGTGGGGAACATGCATGAGGGCCGTGTGGGGCTGGGGAGAGTGGCAAGGCCAGGCCTGGGGGGCCCTCGTATGCATTTCGATCGTTAGACCAAGAGCTGTGGCAAACCCACTGAGGGGTTTTAAGCAGCGAAGTGCATGTGCACATTTCTGTTTTCTCACCAGGAGTCAGATGATTCCAAGCACTCTGACACTTTCACGTTCCCCGGAGACTCTTCGTTAATGGAGCAACAGCCTTTGCTCCTTTACTCCTGTTGTGAGTTCGGGATGGAGTCTGGCAGATGGGCGGAGGGATGGGGACAGACGTGGGGGCACGGGGAAGCTGAAGACGGGGTGTGGAGATGAGCTGGTGTATGTGGCTCTGTGGTACGCTCGGGTGCGCTCGCAGAGAGTGGAGCACATGGAGGCTGGAGCTTACGAGACTGGAGGCTGGCCCAGCACCAGGCTGGGAGTCTGGCGAGCGTGTATGCGGAGACAGGGGATCATCTAGAGCCCCCACTCAGTTAATCATCAGAGAAGGCCACACAATACTGAATCTTGGTCCCCAGTCAAACCAGACAACTCAATGGTCCTACAATTCCCACTGCTGTTTCCTCCACTTTGACCATCCAACAGCTCCTCCCATAGTCTCCTGTTGAGATCCTACCCTTTTGGGTAGTCCTGGCTCTTATGATACTTCTTCATTACGCCTTCCTTGCTTTTCCACATTCGCAGCGTCCTTTGCCACCTCAGCCCTTTGCATCTTCCCCCAGCAGCTGTTCCTGGATTTTTGTTACCAGGATCCTGGTCTCATCTGCCCGACTGGACTTAGCAACTTGGAGGCAGTGGCCTCGGTTTCTTTAGCATCTCATTACAGTCCCCACCACAGAACAGTGTGCAGGGGCGCCAGCTGAATGAGTAAGTAAATGGATGAGAGGATGAATGTATGGCTGTATGTTATGTAACAGCAGTGTCAGGGATGAGCGAAGCCCAAAGCACTGCTCTTTACGGGGTAGCGGTTCGATATCGCGTGTTTTAAGTTCCAGCAGGCTGCGTTGCAAATTCCAATGGAAGGCTGTTATAACCATGTTGCTGGAGAGTGATGAGGGTGACAACTAGTTGTAAGTCAAATCAAGAGCTCATTCCAGCTCCTTCTGGACTACTGTCAGTAAGGGCCCTAAATAAGGAGTAAGGCTCCAGTTCCTAACTAAAGGGCTTCTGGTTCAAGACCTGACTGCGCCATTGCTAACTTGTGTGGCTTGTGCCAGTCATTTCTCCTTTTCAGAAACGATGTTTCTTTCAAATGAAACTAATATTTATATCAATGATATGTGGTTATTATGAGGAGGACATGATTGTTAATATCAAATCAACTGTGTACTCAATACAATGCCATGAGGTAGGTACCCTTAGTCTCCTGTTTCCACAGATGAGGAAACTGCGCTTTCAGGGGCCAGGGCGTGGTGGTGTGTGGTTCCGGTTCCATTACCAGACATCCCTGGGCTGGGAGGGCTTTCTTCCTCCCACTGGCTGCTGTGTCTGCCTGCTCCCTTGTGGGACATGAAGTTTCCCTCCTGTGACAGCAGCCCTCCACCTCCTCTGGTGTCACTGCTCCCTGCTTTTGTCACACAGCCCTCTGCACTGTCAAGTGGCCTAGCTGCTGCTCTGCACCAGCTGCAGGCAAGGTGTGCAGGGCACTGAGGTTACTTTAGATCCCTGTCCACCCCCAACTGCGCCTGTGATTTTGATGTGACACAGCTTGCTGTCCAGAGAGCGTAGGAAGCCCAAGGTCATGGGAGGTCCAGACCTCAGAGGATGTAGGCGAAATTGGGGTTAATGAGCAGTTGCAGGCTAATGAAATCAACACCCAATGGTTAAGCCTGTCTCTGCATGTTCATTACATAGAATCATTAGGATGGAAATAAAACTTTCTGAGAATAGTTTTTATTTTGTGTATAAAAGTGATATGGCTGCAATAGAAAGCCATGAAGCCACAGACATCAGACAAAATAAAATGTGTAATTTGTCTTTATACTAAAGACAAACTTCCCTTCTTTTTTCTGAATATATCAATTTAGAAATTAAGAATAACTTTGTATTACTGTCTTAAAAGATGATTTTTTACTTAGTATAACATGTTACTTTAAATATTGCATATTCATTGTAATGTCTTCCTAAAAGCCTATTGTACGTGTGTACCCTAATTCATTTACTGTTTCCTCTTGTTGAGTTGATTTGCAAAATTTTTCTTAATAACAATTCTATGATGATTATCCCAATAAAACTTAATTATTTCTATTATTTTGGCTTTAAGAGCATTATAGCCCAGTAAGATAATTTCCAATGAGATTAAATAGAATAATTAGTGTATACAGAAGGTTAAATAATTTGTTCAATGTCAGCTTTGACACTGACTTGCTGTATGACCTTTAGAAATATTTGTGTCCAGTTGACTGTCCAGATGAAAAATATGGGTGATAATATCAGATATGTAGGAGTATTAGAACAGGCAAATGCCATTATTTATATGAAAGAGCTTTTAAAAATCAGCAGTCTGAGGCAAATGCAGGGTAGTATAAGTAGCTAGGCTTCTTATCTAATAACATAAATGTACCATAACTATAATGTGACTAGTTACTCTTTAGCATTTTCCTATGAGGGTGGTCATTATCTATGAATGAATCAATTTTGTTGACAGGAAAGTTGTAATCTTAAGGAGGCTAAGTTGACTCTCCCTGGGTCTAACTATGCAGCAACATCAAATCTGAAAGCATTTCTATTCACCAGTGATTCAGTCCACAGGATTAGACTAAATATGTAAGCTAGACTATTTCTTTGGCTAATAAATCACTGCTCATAGGGATAAGGGAACAACCCTATTTGGGCCATGAGCAGTCAGGATTCGTGGTGCCAAGTGATAGAAACCCAAGTAACTGAATAGTTTTTACTTCAGGTGCAGCTGGACTCAGGAGCTTGAATGATATTAAGGCTGTGATATACCCTCTAGATTTTTAGGCTCAGCTTTTCTCCGACTTGGTTTAACTCTCAGGCATATACATGTCACATGTCAGATCTCACATGTCAAATTCCAGCACAGCCAGCCTTCACTTGCCCAGCTCAAAGTCCCATCAGTTCCAGTGAAGTCCTGAGCCTGATGTCACTGAATGAAACTCAGGACACACGCTCATTTCTGAACATGACACAATGACCAGGATAATGTCATCTTTTGGTTGTTCTAGGCCTCGTCACATGGCCACTGTTAGAGCTTGGAGTGGTGAGAGGACCAAATGGGTTGTTGGTTGCCCTCAGCCCACCAGAACCAGAACTACGTGGCACGGGTGAAAAGCAGCTCTCCCAAGGAGATCAGCATGCTATTATCAAAAAGAGAAAACTAAGTGTTAAGTAGGTAAAAAAAAATACATATGTCCTACCATGGCACATCTCTTCAGAAGGGAAAATTCAGAGAGGCTGGAGCTGGACAGAGGGTCAACATGCTAGGAGCATACATAGGATTCTGGTGGTACGGGAAGATCGGAAGCCAGTGCAGGCAAAAGTTTTGAAGTCCAAGTCAACTGATGACTTAGTCAAAGCCATGAAGGGTTTTTGATCACCTCAGCCCAGCCAGGAGCAAACCTGTATGTCCCTGGACAAGTTTTAGGTAGTGTCGTCCACCCACATTGTGTGGCTAGGGGTTGTCCTTTCAGGACACTCTTCGAGAGAAAGTTGGGGCTATTCGCACTAAAATATCTGGTTATTTTCAGGATCCTATGCTCTCTCCCAGTGACCAAGATACTTCCTACTCTTCCCAGACACTCATGCTATTGTGCACAAACTCTTAAAACAGTCCCAGTGGGAATCTTGGCTGTAAATCTACACCACCAGATGGTAGGTTCTTTTAATTGGTTCCATCCCTTCTAGTTTTTTGCAAGAATGAAGCCTTCCCTGTGCCTGAAATAGGGGGGTAGGAGGGTGCAGAGAAAGCCAGGATCAAATGCAGGAGGCTTTAACCTCTGTTAAAAGGCAGAGAACTTTAGTTAGTTCCTATCTAATGAGGACAGGGTGGGATGATTCTTTCACGCTAAGTCATGGATTCACAGTGGATTGAAATTCCAAAACCAATACTGATGAGACATAAAATTGTAATGACTGGAAAGTGGTTTAGCTAGAAAAGTCAGCTGATGTAGGGAGAACATTCATTTATTTAATCATTGGTATTTATGGAGTGTTGTGGTAGTTTCTTATTTGGTAATTATTCATCTCTTCCCCAAACTTCTTGGGAAGATTATACATCTCCCTGCTCCAGTAATGTTATGTTTGGTCATGTGACTTGCTTTGGCAAGGGGAATACCATTAGGCATGTTGCAAGCAGAGGCCTTGAGAAGAGCATTCCCCAAAGAGTCTGCTGGTTCCTGAAGACACATACGAAAACCAGAGGTACCACAGTCAACCCACAGACTAAAGTCTGAAAGAGAGCTATCCCAGCTGACCTGCAGATCTGATAGTAAAGGCTCATTGTTATATACCTTATATACCACTCAATTAGAGGATGGTTTGTTATGCGGCATATCTGAACATTACAATCAACTACTGTATGTTCCACACTTTGCTAAGCACTGAGGAAACACTGAGGCAGGATAGCTATGGTCCTGGTCTCCACGGAGCATATATTCTTATGGGAAATAGGCAATCAATATGTTTACAAGTAAAAGAATATGGATCATTTCTAGGGTCATAAAAATATGATTTGGTGGTGAACCACTATGGCATAAGAGAATACTGACTTGAAATTAAGTGGTCAAGGAAGGCCTCCCTTATAGGTGACTTTTGAGCTCCAATATGAAAGTTGGAAAGGAGACAGAGAGGAATAAAATCCCCATGTGGGCAATTAGACTGAGAATCTTGTTCTAGGCAAGAGAATGAGGGGCCCTAAAAAAGTTCCTTGCAAATCGGGTTACTCAGTTGTCCAAGGGCAGATGCTGGCTTCTCTTCACCACGTTGTTCATACAAGTCAAGAATTGACAGAGATGCAGCTGCTGCCAAGGCGAGACAGACAGAGAGCACAGCAGAGGAGGTTTCCTAGGGCACGCCTTACAGAGAGGTGATGGAATTGACTATCCCTCCTGTCCTGGCTCCAGAGTAGTCAAGAGCTGTTGCTGTTGCTTCTAAAGATGGCAGAAGTGTCTGTGTGTATGTGTGTGTGTCTCTGGGTGTATGTAACCATTTTTTCACAGAGGAGGGAAATGAACTGGATGGTTTCTAGATCCCCTTCCAAGTCTGTGACTCTGAGATTTAAATTATGTGTGAAGGAAATGTTCAGTTGAAGAACTTCCTTGCTCTGTGCCAAACTCCATTTGTTAATTGAGGTGGTTAATTAGGGCAGAGTCTCTCTAGAGCAAGCAGGAGAAGCTCCAGCCATCCCTAACCTATCTGGTAAAGTTTATGACGGTGTCACAGCTACAAGGCAGAGCACACGATGCCTAATGCAAGCTCTCCATTTCACCGGTACTCCAGACACTGCCGAGCAGGAGGGCCGGGCTACAGAAAGTTCATAAGGGTCCGTGTGGGGTCTAGAATCCAGGTAGTTATTCACTTTGGGAAAGTTACTTAAACTGCACTTCCTACTTTTTGTCCCTTACTCCAAGATCATTCTGAATACCTTAAAATATGGTTTCTATTTTAACTATTCTAATGAACCAATTTCTTTAGATTTACAATAGATTTTTCATCAGCAAATTTGGCTATACTACCTCTCCACACAATACATGTAATGTGTTGATTTCACCACCACAAAAACTCTTCAATCTGTCCCATTTTTCCCCCTCTTTTTGCACTGGATTATGGCTTTAGCCTTCTGACTCGTCTCTTCATGCTATAATCCACTTGCCACACAGCAGGTAGATCAATTTCTTGATCATGAAACTTCTCTGTATTTAAAAAATTGTCAGGGGTTCCCCATTTTGTTTTAGGTGCAAACTCAGCCCACCATATGAGACTTTCAGTAATGAGGTCTCATTCTGCCTACCTGCTGAGACTTATCTACACTATACACACTATGTTCCAGCTGAAGGAGGACACCCAGCGTTGCCACAAACATGCCTCTCAACCTCTCACTGCTTTGCTTTTGTTCATGTTCTGCTTCCACTGAGCACTGTCCTCACCACCACCTGCTAACACTTCAGTCATCTCTCCAGTCAGCTAGCATTTACTGACCACCCACTCTTTATTAGACCCCGGGGATGCAGCAACAAGGTCCCTGCACTCTTGGCGGGGGGAGGATGGGTTCTCTATATTCCAGTGAACAATAAATAAATAAAACAGTTTCAAATAGTTGTTAAATGCTACAAATATAGCCAAACAGAGTCATGGAATAGACAGCAGGCTAGAGAATTGCTTTCAATAAGTGGTTAAGAGAACCTGCAAAGGTGATAATTCAACTGAGCTTTGTTATGACTAACAAAATGGCCTGCAATGATGGGAGACACTCAATATCTGTGCCATCTTATATGGTACAAATGACTTAACCCCTCAAAGCCTTGGTTTCTTATTTTGTAGAGTGGCAGGAATAATACATCCTTCTCAGAGATGTTGTGGGGATTGAACGAGATAAACTCAGAAAGTGCTTAGCAGAGCATAGCACAGGGCCTGGCAGAGCAAGTGCCCAACAAATGAAGAGTGATTATTGTTTGTTCAACTTAATTGTTGGTGATGACAAGCTTCTTTGGAAATGCCCTCCAGAGTCTTCATCAGAAAATCCAACATTCTTATTGAAATGAGGGACATGAAGAGAAAAAAATGCTCTGGATGGGATTTTGTAATTTAGTTCGAAACTATCTAGATCTAAACTCCTTTGATCTGAAATGACAGCCACAACGAATTCCCCCAATACAGCCACTTTGTTCTTTGTTTCCTTTCAGCATCTGCTAAGATGGTATCCCTTAGTCCTCCAGGTCTTACTTGGAGTCAGCTGCCTTCAAATAAATAAAATACAATTTAAATCTAGTCCTGTACTTATCTGGGAATGAGAAGACAAAATGCTTTAAGTGTATAGCTAGTTGCTGCTGGAGCGAAATATAGGGCAATGTTGACTAAAATGTTTGAGAAATGAACTGCTCCAGGAAAGCGAATTTTAGGATAAAACAGAGGATGAATAAGAACCTGACTTCTTTTAAATATATGTGCAATTGAGACAGCTTCTGAAACATACTCCTTTGCTATCCTGCCTGAGCAAGACAACTGTGTTGATCCTAGTTTAATGTTGCCTTGATCACAAGTATCCGACAGGTCCAGGGGGCATTGTAAACAAGGATTGCTCAGGATTACAGACGAGAATGGATGAAATAACCAAAAGAAGAGGTCATGAAAGAGGTGGAGAGTTAACATGGTGATTTTGAAGATCTGAATGAAGGTTCCAGGAAGTGATGAGTTTGAAGAAGTGATGAGTTTCAGACCAGGAAGAAGGCTTTGAAGGCCAGGAAAAGGTATCTTAGGGACAGAGTAATGAAGTTTCATAGCTGGTATTTGAAAGGTCCTCTTTATATGCAAATAGAGATGGTTTTATTCAGTGGTAACTAGAATAATCCTCTACCAGAATAAAGTTACCTGATGTCAAATGACACAGAAAATCCACATTTCTACATGAGGGACACCAAATTTTTAGTTTTTAAAGAGCTTTAGGACTCTATCTAGTGCATGCTTGAAAGGTTTTCTTTGGGGGTTGGGGTGGTCATAAACTGAGTAATACTGGGTTCAACAGAGTAGGTGGTTCCATTTTTCATGATTTTGAAAGTCCTTTAATATGCTAATGTGTTTATTCATTTCTCAGAGGAGGGCAGACTATGATTGTCCTAAACTGAACAGTTCCTCTTTTTACTGAATTACTATTAAAACTGTGGGACATAGTGCCTATCTGATCCTCTGTTTACATCTAAGGAAACTAAGGCCCAGAGAGCAGGAAGGGCTTTGTCTGCAGGAAGTTCATCGCCAGGTCGTAATTCTAACACAGGACTTCTGGCCACCAAGCAAGACTTCAATCCACTCTTCCTGGCCCCCTATCAATATTTGGAGCCAGTCCTTCAAACAGTTTTACCCAAAACAAGGAATTGCCAGTGATTTCATAAAGAACTGGCAAGCTTTGGGGAAGCAATTGCCAAACTGGCCCAGGCCAGCCTTGCGGCCATGCTGCCTTCTCCATTCCCTGCAAAGCCAGTCTGGGCAGCCCACACTTAGGTGTCCCAGAATCACACCAGGCCTCAGTACTATTACTGAGAGAAGCTGAAATAAATGATTTTTAATGTGACATATCAAGTTAATATGAAAACTAAGAGGCAGGCTGCACAGAGAGAGGCTGAGGAGATGCCAACATCTAGTAGGGAGGGTAGCAAGATAGGGTGTGGGGATCTGGCAGTGGCTTTGAGGCAACACGATTCATTCTGCCCCCGGATTTTAGCTGATAGAACCAAATCTATTCTTATAGATATTACAAAGAAATCCGGTGACTAGGCCCACTGTACCTTGGGTAACTGGACTGTGAACTTTGCAGGCAGGTTACGAGAATAGGGCTGACTTACTTACAGACCATGATCAGATGGCCCAGGGTCTGGAAAGCCCATCCACTGAGGAATGGTGGGAAGCTCTGAGAAGAAAGGTCTTCGGCTGAGGACAGCTCAGTCTCCACCCCCAAACATCTAAAGAGTCTTTTTTGAAAAAAGATTTTTATATATTTTCTATGGCTTAGGAGGCCAAACAAATACCAATAAATGGGAGGTTTGGCTTGACATATTTGGCTCATTGTAAGAGTGTGAACTGGCTAGCAGTGGGGAGGGTTTCTTATAGCTGTTCTGGGCGTCTCTCACTCAACATGACTATGGGAGACCCAGTCCTTTTACAGAAGTACCTACCACCTCCACCCTGATGACCCAAAGCCTGCAAAACCTTTGGTATAAAGTCTGCTGGCTTCCCACTTGCCCTCTCCAGCATCCCTAACCAATAAAGGCACATCTTTCTGAGCACATGAACTGGTACAGCGGACTGAACTGAATCCCCACCACCACCACCAAATTCATATGCTGAATCCCTAACCCCCAGTTTGATGGTACTTGGCTATGTGGTCTTTGGAAGAAAATTAGATTTAAATGCGGTCATAAGGGTGGGGCCTTCATAGTGGGATTAGTGCCCATAGAACTTGCACTCTTTTTCTCTTTCTCTCTCTCCACACCCCCACCCCCATACACACATACACACAGGAAAGGCCATATGAGCACACAGTGGAATGGCAGCCACTTGCAAGCCAGCATGAGCATTCTCACAAGAACTCAATCACTCTGACACCTTGATCTCAGACTTCCAGCCTCCAGAACTGGGAGAAAAGTCATTTCTGTTGTTTATGCCATCCAGTCTATGGTGTTTTGTAATGAAAGCCTATGCTGACTAATACAACTAGCAATAGGGGTGTTTGTACCATGATAAGTGAAAATACTTAGATGGTGAATAGAAAGCAAATAGAAGCTTATGCAAAAGGGTGTGTGTGTGGGGGGGGTGCGTTTGGGAACCACAGGGAGTCCTGTAGACTAGACCCAGGACTTGACAGTTCTGCTGAGTTTGGCCCTGTGCCGAAACTCCTCTCTCTTCTCTTTATTTCACTAGACTAGGAAAATATGCACATCTGTTATCCACAAATACTCTGAATTTCCCCACCAACGCAGATCCCTGGGAAAACCTAACACAAGCAGAACAGTGGAGGAGATGCACAGGATATTTGGTATTTCTCAGGAGGATGGCTGATTCTTTTTCTGACACCCTCTATGTTGGTCTCTTAATTTGTTCCTAGTCAGTGAGCCACAGTATGGTCCAGAGGAAAGAGAGAAAGAGGAAAATTGTAAGGCTTAAGCCTTAGTTCTGTTACCAATTAGCCATGTGATCTTGGGCAACTCATGGATCCTTTCTTCACTTCCTCTCCATGACCCTATCTATTCTCACAGCCTCAGTTTCCCCATGCATTCCTATTAACAGAGACCACAAAGAGTAGTGACTATGAGCCTAGACATGCTGTTAAACATCCACGAATCCAACATCGGCCATTCCTCACCCATGAAACCTTGAACAAAATTATGTAATAGCTCAAGTTTCAGTTTTATAACTGTCAAATGGGGTTAATAACAATCCTTATCATATGCATGAAGTGAAAAATTGCTGGTGAAATGTTGAGCACAGGGCCTAATGTACCTAATAAATACTAGCTCTCCCTTGTGTCACACTACGAACAACTTGCAGCCTCCCCAAACACCCTGCTGAAATTCACCTCTAGGCCTTGGCTCTTCTGGCTGAAGAAACTCCTGGCCAACCTTTAACACCCAAATGATAGCCCCCTGAATTCAGAGAAGGCTTTCCTGATGTGCAAGTAGCAAGACACACGCTCTTAAGGGAACAGCACCGTGCCTTTTGTCAAACGTTATTGCTCATAACCCGTGGTGTGGTGATGGATTTCTTACGAGACTGTCTTCCATGCTGGATTTCACCTTTCTCCGGGGCCAAGGTCAATGTCTTTTTTCAACCAGTTTTTAATCAAGTTAACATGGCCTTCATTAGGCATTAAGTGTTTGAAGAATGGCCACTGGATGCGAGAACAGTTGAAAGGTTTAATAGATGAATAGTAATCCATCACTTCTACTTCTGAGGCATAAGCATGTAACCATTTCCTTTCATTGTCCATCAGCTGAAGACCCATTTACGAGCATTTAGATGCAAGACCCACGTTTGGAGTCTCAGGGTTAAAATAAATGTTTTCCATTTATGTGAATGAATCACATGAATCTCATTTGATACTCACAGCACCCCTTGGGGGAAAGAAAGCAGATATGATGATCTAATTCTACCAATGAGCAAACAGAGGGCCAGAAGAGTTCAAGATGATCCTAAAAGGTCACACAGCATCCAGCAGTGTATGAAGACCTGGATTTGTGTCCTCCATACACTGCTGACGTGCTGTGTGACCTTGACTCAGACAGTTACTTCTCTTCTTTGGGGTTCAGCCTGGTCTCTGGGGACCCTCTGCCTCTGGAGTTATATGAGCTGGAGAGTCTGTCAGCTGGGAGAACAACAAGGCTGGCTGCTTCCAGCTCTCCCTCTACAAGGGAGAACTGGGTATGCACTTTGAACACATCAAAGCACTTGGGCAGCATGGGGTAGTATTACAATGTGGTTGATGGTTCCTCCTTGAACTGGTGCTTCAGCGTTCCCATGCCAACTAAAGGGAAGAAAAGAAAAAACTGAAAAACAAAAATCAAACACAGAACCAAGCATGACGTATGCCTGATAAAAAATATTCTGCCGATGGCAACATTCATTACCATATTACAGGGAAACAATTAATAGAAGCCCCAGCCTGGCTGTAACGGCTGGGTCTAGGATTGGTGTAAAAAGAAAGGAGGCTGGGTGTGAAAGAGGCAGGGGCTGGGAGGGGACCCAACTCTGGGGTCAGCTTCCCTTATTTGCAACATCCATCAAAGACTACATTGTCCTCAGCAACCCAGGGAAACCAAAAAGGCCCGGAAGATGCCTTCTGCTTTTTTCAAGGGTCTGCCACTCCCACCAGCAGCAGGAGGCCCAAACCAACTGGACATCTCTCTCTTAATATTCAGCTGAATTTGTTTTCAGCTTCCTGCCAGAATCCCAGATCCCCAGAGTGCACTCATAGCTTTATTTTGTCATCTGCTGCCTGCTGATGGGCCGCTCTGCTAATGACCCCCAGAGGGCTTGCTTCCCCCTTGCCTTGCAGGGAGCAGACCATCTGGGCTTCAGGGATAGGAGCCACCAGTGCTGGGCCACAGAGCTTCGGAAGTCAGGGCAGGGACCTTCGAGGAGCCTCAGAAAGGGCCGGAAAAAGGGAGGAACTGAATCAAATAAGAGAGACAGGATGAGATGTGAGCAGATGGGAAGCTAAGTAGCTGCGGCAGCTTGTTATAAAGAGATCACAGCTGGAGATGTGTCATTGTGTCCCCAGAATGGTCCTCTGCTCCTCTTTCCTATTCCCCCACATACAGTTCCTCAGTGAGTCTGTCAGGACTACCTACAAAATACATTTGAATCCACTTTTTTCCTGTCTCCACCACTACCCTCTATTCCCCACCAATATTATCTTTTCCCCAGGTTGCTAGTATTAACTTTCTAACTTGTCTTCCTGCCTCCTTCCAGGCTATACACTACCCAGAAGTTAATATGACTTTTTAAAAATATTAAGTTAAGCATGTCATTCCCCTGCTTAAAAAAAAAGAAAAAAAAAAAATTTAACTCTGCACGTTGGCCTAGAAAGCCCTCCATGAACCTGTCCCTCTCCAACCTTACCTCTTATGCCTCACTCATGGAACTAGATCTCAGTCTTTCTGGTCTACTTTTGGTCCTCTGAACAGGCCAAGCTGCTTACTGCCTCAGGGCCTT
The DNA here is from genome assembly GCF_987537825.1 of Furipterus horrens. NCBI lineage: Eukaryota > Metazoa > Chordata > Mammalia > Chiroptera > Furipteridae > Furipterus > Furipterus horrens. The sequence goes on from NW_028327180.1 coordinate 85,008,046, forward strand.
TGCATTGACTGTTCCCTCCTCTTAGAGTTGCCTCCATCTCATTGATCATATCTCAGCTCCCATGTTACTTCCTCAGAGAGACCATCCCTTGAACACTCTACCTAAAGAAAGTCCCTAATTTTCCTCTATTTTACCACTTCTCATTTTTTCCAAACATTTTTTGTAATTAGTAACTATTCTGCCTATTTACTTGTTGTATTATTTAATGTCTCTCTCACCTACTCTGTGTAAGCTCCACATGACAGGGACTACTGCTTCTTGTTCATTGTATGTACAGTGTCTAGCCTGGGCCTGGCACAGAGAAAGTGCTCAGTAAACATTCATCAATTCGATGAATAAATAACTCACTGAGTCAATGGGTTTCTACAGTGCATTCTTCCTTTGTGCCCGGGGATACAGAAACGAACAAAGAAGGACCACTGCTCTGAAGCTGCTCCCAGTCCAATGAGGGAAACTGAAATGCCAAAGTTTCAGGATAAGAATAACAACACATACAAGATACCAGTGGCTAGCCATACTCTGCATTTTATTTTCCCCACAGAATCCTCACAGTAACCCTATAAATTAGTATTACGACATTTAAACTATGTAACAATCCATCTGACAGATGCAGAAATGCAGACCCAGAGAGGTTCAAGTAACTTGCCCCCTGGGGACAGCTGGTAAGTGGTGAAGATTTCAAACCAGCATCCTAGCTTCCTTCACAGCCTGTGCTCTTTGACCCTAGGTCAGTGATGCTCAAAGGGCCAGCCTCCTGGACCAGCAGTGGCTTCATCACCCAGCAACTAACTAGAAATGACAGCTCTCAGGCCCCACCCCAGACCTCCTGAATCAGAACCACTGGGCGTGGGTCCAGAAAACGTTCAACAAGCCCTCCAGGTGATTCTGATGATTCTCATCAAGTTTGAGAACCACTGCCTGCTGAATGACTTGCTTTTTGTGGGATATTTAATTAAAATAGAATCAGTATTTTTCCTATAATAATTTAAATCTCAGCTCAAACTCTATGGGTGTAGATTGCTTTCTGATCCAGATTTCAAGGACACGTTACACCGAGGACTGGGCCATCTACCCTGCCTGACCGTGGCCCCAGGACCCGCGGGAGTAAAACACCACCCAGAGGTGCAGGCCCTGTGAAGGGAGCTGATCTGAGCAGGATGGAGTCTGTGACCCCATTAATCTGCTGCTTCACTAGGCAACAAGAAGGGCACAGGGTCCTAGATAGGGGTCTGTCACAAGAGCTCTCTGCCAAATGCAATTGACTGGTTGTTTAGCAATACTTCATGTCAGATTTATTGTCCTGGGCTAAAGGTAATTAAATAATAATAGTTAATAAAAACAATAACACCATACATTTTCACTCTACTTTTAACATTTTCAGGGCATTTGGACATCAATTTTTTTTCTCTTAATAATCCCTCCAGTCATGCAGAGTAGGACTAGAACTATTGTTAATCTGGCCAGTGAAGAGGGGGCGGTAGAGACATGTTTGAAGTCGCACAGCCTGCTTGCTTTAGTAGTAATAATAGCTAATGTGTGTTCAGAGCTTATATGAGCCAGGTTCTATGTGACATGTGCTAGGTTCAGTTTAACTTAATAAACCTCTAGATTTGAGGCTCCTAGACTCCCCGCTGATCTGCTTTAGAAAGCGAGGTTTCTTTTCTTTCACCTCACTCTAAACTTCTTCCAACTCTCCAGTCATTTGTTTATTTTATTTATTCAGCCTTTATTTAGCTGATATGCCATGCTGAGAAGGTGAAGGGCACAGGGTGAATGTGGCTGACCACCAGGTGCCAGCTCTCTCAGGGGGTTGCTGAGCAATGCAGTGCCACCCACGGGTTAAGCCCTTCAGGACAAAGGCAAATTATTTACCAATTCAAAAGCCTGCTAGATCTAAGATTCTCTGCAGTCTTCTGAGGTTTGAGCTTGGTGCATAAAAGGAAAGGATAATTTGTTTCTGATCAAAGACACAGCACGGGGCCAGCTATAAAAGTTGTACAACAAATGAGGAGACCATCAAAACTGTTTTCATGGGGGCCCAGGGATACAGAAGGGGGTTAGGGAGGGTGCACCCAGGCAAAGGGAGGATTGAAAGATGGGGGGCTTTCTAGAGCTAGTACAGAAGCTCTGCCCCTTACAGACTCTGTGATATTGGGCAAACGTTTCTGCGTCCGACCCTCTGCTTCCTCCTTTGTGAGATAAGGACTAGGATCCCTGACTTGCCTGCTTCACAGTGATCTTTGAACATCAACTGTGAGAATCAGTAATAATAATAATAACAATAATGGCTAACATCTGTTGAGCAATTGTATATTCTACTCTCTTTCACTGGCTTATTTCATTTAATTCTCAAAGCATCTCTATGAGGCAGGTACTATTGTAGACCTCAAAATACAGATGAGAGCAACGGAGGTTTGGTAACTTACTGAGGTCACCCTTCAAGAAGTGATGGAGGGAGAATTTGAATTCAGGTCTCCTGATCCCAGAGCCTATTACTATAAAATCACTGCACTGGAGTTAAAAATCAAGTGGGGAAATTATGAAGACTCTACAGATGTAAGCTGCAATGATGAAATGGGTAGAATCCAAAACACGAACCAAAGTGTGGGCTGGGATCCGAAGCTGTTGGCTTGGCCTCTGGAAAGGAAAGTTCTTCCAGATATGATACGCTCTATCAAGTTAACACAATTGTCCAGGCTAAGCAGCAGACCCCAGATGGTGAGTAGAGGTCCAAGCACCAGGGCCACCTTCAGAACGAAGGGTGCGTATGCAGGGTGATTCACTAAATAACCTGCAGAAAGCATCAGGTACTGGAGACGCAGACCCTGGCAGGCGGAGGTGGGTCAAGGCAGCTGCAGTTTTCAAAGGCCTCTGAGTGTTTGCTCTCATTCTGGAGGTACATTTAACTCTCTCCCCAGCCACCTGGCTGTCTGGAAAGCCTAGGGTGAACTACAGCTTCCACTTCTGCCTCAGTAGGGGAGGGGAACTAGACCTCCTTGGGCAAAGAGAAGCTCAGTCGGAGCCTGCAGGAGGACCCGCTTCTGCAGTGAGCTGCTGACAGCCATTTGGGAGGGGCTCCAGGGACCAGCCCTTGCTTTGTGGCAGAATTCTGAAGATCTTCCAATGTGTTTCTGTTGGTCATAGTTAAGGACAACAGTGAAAATTATATGGTAGGTGATATTTATTGAACTCTACTCAGGAGGTCATTTTAAGGCACATTTTAGTCTCTCGGAACTTTTACGAGTCCTACCTTCCCCGCTGTGTCAAAGATATTACAGATATCATAAAGCAACCCCATCTCACATGAGATCTAATTTATGTGAGCTGAGTGGTGCTGTTGTGGACTCGTTGACATAATGGCAAATTTTATAGATATTTAAGTATTTATTAATTTGACTTTATACTTTGCTTTTACTGTTTTAGAGATCATATATTTTTCTGGTTAGAAATGCTTTGTAGGTCCCTCAAAAGCTCAGAGGCCCCAGACACTGTTCTTATCATGCCTAACTGGAAAATGATTCCGTGATGATTGTGTGCTGGGATCACTGTGGATGAGTGTGGAGACCCTGGAACTAAATGGCCTTGGGTTCCCAGCTCCACCACTTATTCGCTGTGTGATCTCAGGCAAGCGTCACAAACCTGTTTGTGCCTCAATTTCCTCCTTTGCAAAATGGTCATTGTGGAGAATAGATTGGATAACACACAGAAAAAGGTTTTGAAAGCTGTCTGTGACATAGCATGTAAAGTCATCATTGTTATTTTTACAGTGTCCTTGTGAGCTGGCCACTGTGCAGATGCCCACTTTGAAGATGAAGGAAAGGAGGTTTAGAGAGGTTGGGATCTACCAAATGTGGTGAAGGGGTGGGGCCTGGTAACTCGGTTACCGAGTTCAGAGGGCACACTCTCCATCAGTAAAGGTTTATTATGTCAGGCAGCACAGGCCAGGTTACAGTGAAGTAGCAATGACTCTTACGCTGCAACGGGCGTGAGTTTATTTCTCACTCATCCTGCAAGTCCAGCACAGAGTAGCAGAAGGACATGGCTCCTCACAGTCACTCAGGGACCCAGGCTCAGAGAGTCTCCTTCCTAAGACACGCTTCCATGATCACTGTGGCAGGGAAATATATGTGACAAAACACACTGGCTCTTAAAGTTTTGCCCCAGATATAGTACATCACTTCCACTTACAGGGCATTAGACTAAGCAAGTCACAAGGCCAGGCTGATCTTCAAAAGGGGGTGGGAAAGTGCACTCACCCATGTGACTACGAGGACAGCTGGGGACTTGTGAGCAGCCCTAATGTTATCTTAGAGGAAACTTTTAGGGATCAGATTAATTAATCCATGTAAATTACTAAGACCAGGCCTGAAACATCATAAAAGCTCCTTCAATGTTAGGTATTAACTCTCCTTAGTTAATGAATTCCTGGTAGTAACTCTCCCATATAAATAAACATCTTCCACCTGATTTTCTTAATCTGGGTCTCCCTCTCCCAATAATTTATTCTGCAAACATTGCCTGACCCATTTTATTCTCCAAATTTCTCTCTCATATGTCATCTCTCAATGATTCTCCATTTTTTTATGGTCTAAAGCTCAGACACCCAGGCATAATATTAGAGGGCACTTTGTAATCCAATTCCAACCTACTTTGGCACTGTCTCTCCCACTCCCCTCTAATACCTTGGCTCTGCTCCAGCTGGACCTACTTATGGTTCCCAAAGTTAGCCTTACATGGTCCTACCCCATGCCTTGATATGCACCATTCCCTGTTATATTGTCTCTCCTCCCCAAATGCTTCTTCCTCTTCTCAATTCCTACATCCTTCATCACTTCCTCCAAGAAGCTCCCTTCTCCACCACAACCTACAATGATTCATTCCGAGCTGAACCCTCAGTATTCAGCAACTGGACCATTCATTTGGCACTGGACTCAGACGGCTTTGAACATTTTTTTTTCTTTTATCTTTTTATGCTCATGTTTTTGCCATTGTAGAAAGAACACAGAGTACAGCAGCAGACAGATGTTAATCTAATTTTCAGGCCTGTCATTTATTGGCCTTGAGACCCCGTAGAGGTTCCCTCAAGTCCCCTGAGTCTCCTGCTTTTTTCCTGTGACACTGAAGTGATCCCACCTGCTTCATAAGGATGTTACAAGGAGAGAAGTAAAACAAGGTACAGTGTTGGGCATAAAGGCTGTTCTCATACTTGTTGATTTCCTAGCATCTAGAACAGTACCTGGCACATAATAGGCAATTTAATAATTATTCATGGAATGAATGAATGAATGAATGAATGCATGAGTGGATGATTATTAATCACCAGCAACTCTTATCGAACATGCTAATTTCCTCCAAAAACTAATTTTTTCAAAGACGAGGAGCTTTGAAAAGTAAACGTTCTTTGAAAAAGAAGTCTTAGGCAATGGTTCTCAAACTTAGTTATACAGAAGAAGAAAAAAAGTTATTAAAAATGTTGACTGAATCTTAATTCTTGACATAGAGTTCAAAAATCCTCATAAAAACAAGCTTCATAAATTATAGTGATGCTAGGGTCCACAGGCTGTGTTGTGAGAAACTGTGCTGGGAGTTTCTCTCTTGACTGGGTACAGATCCTTCCAGGTAGGTCTCTACAAGGCAACCCATCCAGACGGGATGGTCCTTCTGGACCAGCCTGCCTGTATAGCACATTCATTTATAATAATTCTAGACTAGAGTACTCCTAAAAGTAAATTCATTAGCACTGGAGTAATCTGTGTCTACTTAATTAAGAGCATGTGCTTTTCTAAATGGCATGTATTTGAAGTGAAGATGGTAATGATTCTTCAGTGCAGGCTTCTCTGACATACCTGATTTTATCTTTGTACTCGGTGCTGGATCTGTACATTGGCGGCCAGCAACCTGTGTTGATGGATTAAAAATTACAGTTTCCAAATTGTAACTCCAGTGGATCTGTGAGAGGAGCAACATCCTATGGCTCTCTGGAGGAAAGCATTGTCCTCGAAGTCAAAGATCACCCACTAAACCCATCTGGTAGTTGATAGAAGTCCAGGGGAAATATTTGCTATCTTTTGGCAGAGCTTTTCTCGGATAAATAGAGAACAGACACATTCGGTTTTAGTGATGTCAGTTTAGGATCTCTCAAGGATTCAACTATTTACTTAACTGAGGTAAAGCCCATGGGACATACATCAGCTACTGAATTCCAGAGCTTAGCAGTTTATTAGACGTGTACACAATGCTTCTACAAAAAAAAAAAAAAAAAAAGAAAGAAAAAAAAGCCAACTCATCCAATTGTCAAAATGATTTACCTTTTCCTTCTCTCTTTTCAGTCTAATGCAGTGGTTCTCAGCTGGGGGTGATTTTGCCTTCTTCCCCTCCCCAGGAGACACATGGTAACATCTAAAGACACTTTCAATTGTCACAACTTGGTGGGCGGCAGGGGACTACTGGCATCTAAGTAGGAATGACGGATGCTGCTAAACATCCTCTAATGCAGAGGGCAACCCATTACAACAAACAATTATCTGGTCCAAAATATCACCAGTGCTGAGGCTAAGAAACCCTAGTCTGGTTCTTTTCATTGGCCAAATGCTAGGCACTGGTTCCCTCTGATATTTTATTATGTGGAATTTATATGGACTATTCAAAATGTTCATCCAGCTGACTTCCCCACAGTGAGAGGGCAAGGCTTGGGAGTATGGATAATTCCCATTTCTCCTTTCCTTAAACCTGAAACAGGCTTTATATGGTAATGTGGAAAGCTGTCAATGATGTTTTATAAATCAAGCATTAGTGGTTGTTCCTGTAGCTGGAATCCAAACCACAATCTTCTCTCCTGACTGGCAGTAGGAGCCAGGCTTGGACTTCTCCAGATACTACTCCCCCTCCCCCCACCAAAGACACACACCTTTCCTGGTCTGGTTGGAACACGTTCAGCTCAGTAAATTGAAGAGTCTCTTTAGGTACACAAATGGCACTTTGATTGATGAAACTTCGTTAGCTGTGACTGTGATGTAGAATGGCCAGGATGGAGGCCAACTTTCCTATTAGCTACTTAGCAACAGTCACTCAACACTATAAAACCAAGCCAGTTCTGTGGAAATTAAAGAGAGGGACTCGTGTGTGAAAGGTCACTGGGTTCAATCCAACAGGCCTGGGTTTGGGTCTTGACTCCTAAACTTGCCAGTGGGTCTATGTTTCTTTATTTGGACCATGGGGATAATCATTCCTGCCCTGTGATGGAGAAAATCAGTAAGAGAACTGCTAAACTGTTCTGTAAATTATACTGTATTTGCACCCCCAAAGTGGATTTTAGGATTAGGACTTCTTTTATGCTGGCTCCAGTCTGTGGAACCATATTTAGGAATCACTGCATTATGATTTGGAGAAATATTTTTGTGACTGCAGCAAATCAGAAAAATGAAGCCAACATAATGAAGCAAAATGTATATTTTATAGGATTTCTTTATTCTGTGTCTATGTGCTTTTTCTTTTCTGTTTTTCAAGTACCTTTTCTATTATGCAATATGATAGGGGTAGATTACAGGACATTTTGCTTTGTTTTAAAACACCCTTACATAAAATTGTCAAAAATTAACATTATATATCAGTCCCTGACATGTCTTTAAATTTTTTTCAGATCTAAGGAACTTAATATAAGGGACTCTGCAAAGTCAGCTCAGCCAGGAATGTTACTATCAGGCCTAAGTTGGTGTGAATGTAACCTAGATGTGTTTGGCATGTTAAAAGGAACTTGCCTATGTTTTCTGAATCCATACACAGATCTTACTTGCCTAGGATCACACTGAGATGCAGAGAGGGTGAATGGACGCACAGCACGGTGAAGAAGAAAGGCCAGCTGCTCAGGCATAGATGACATTCCCTCTGAGCTCAACTACTTCTCAGCTTCCTGACTCTACACTGAACTTGATGAGCCTCAGTTTCCCCAAATCCAGGGAGGGAAGATATACTACCCCATAGGGTTGTTGGACAGTAAGTGAACCCGTGTAGGGAAAGGTCTAGGAGAGAGACTAGCTGTGGTGGGGACTCGAGATTGTTCCTTTTCTTTCTTTACGTCGTGTCTCGTAACCCTGGGTGTATAAATGATGAATCTGTGACAAGAAGGCACTTCCAACTTCAAAGCAGCACCTTCTTTCTTCCTTCCCTGCCGCTGCACCTCTGCAGCCCCTCCATCCTAACCCTCACTTCCGGGGTACAGGCTCAGATGACTAAACTGAGCTTCTCAAACCTTGTGGGCATCAGCCTCCAGACCCGCCTGGAGGACCTGCTAAACACCCAGCTCTGCTCGGCCCCGCTTCAGAGGCTCTGATTCAATACATCTGGGCTGCTACCAACTTCCAAATGCTGCTGCCGCCGGCCCAGGCACCACCTTTGGAGAACCCCTGGGCTAAACGTTTCCTTTTCTTTCAGCATCAGTTCATTCCTGTGGCTCCTGACTGCTGGCTGCACTTTTTTCTGGCCTTTTTCCAAACCTGGCCCTCATCCAGTATCTCCTATCATAGTAAAGACACCACATCCAGACAAAAAATAAGGCCCCTTATCTCTCCCCTCACGGCCCTCCATCTGCAGGCCTTGCCTCACATGCCCCTGGCCCAGTCTCTCAATCAGTTGACATCCATCTGACTGTCTCCATTAATGGCTATGTGACCCTGGGTGGGTTGGTCCTTGGAGAGGATGTGCAAAGAATCAATGACTCTTCCCCACCTTAAGAACTTCATTAGCAGGGTCCTGACTGGACCAATGCAGTGCAGTCTATTGTCTGCCAACAGAAACACTCACAGCAGATTTTCTCATTAGGGTCATGTTTGCCTGTTTTGTGTTAATGAGAATCATTGTTTGTTTCGACTGAGTTGTCTTTATTCCAGTCATTTCTGCTTCGCAATAAGAAGCATCTGTTCTTGCAGTCCAGGGGGTGAATTACTGTCTGGTACCTTCTGACAGGGCTGTCCCCTTGGGGGACATTGTCCCGAACACCAGTTCTCCTAGGGCTTAAGCTAATAAGTGACTGTCTTTCCCAGCAGAGCTACCAGTGGGCCTCAAACTCCTGGGCTTCTCCCTGTGGGACTGAGGTTCAGCTCTCTGGTCCAGGTCTCACCTGAACCTCCAAAGCCAGACCTCTAGGAAGGGGAGGGGGTGTCAGCTCCTGAGCTACCTCAGTCCAGTGGCTCAGTCTTGCTTCAAATCCCTTCTCAAGAAGAGAGTTGGAGCTTCAAACACGAACAGCCTCAGGAAAGTACTGGTTGACCTGTCACATCAGTGTATTCATTACGAGCATCAGAGACCTCGGAGAGCTGCCTTTGCAAAGCGGGTGAGGGAGAACACAGAAGAGGATGCTGGCCCTAAAATCAGGGCAGCCCACTCTAGGGGAGGAGAAATGTGCAGGCAGGCCCTGGGCGGCCTACAGAAGCCCTGAGTGATCTGCACCAGCCCTGAGGGGTTGTTTGTCACTTGACCCTGCCCTGGGATAAAGGAACATCCTGAGGCTTGGAGCAGAGCATACTGTATTCAGATTCCTGAAATTTCTGCTTTGCTTGGAGGTGAAACCTGTGTGAATCCTGAAATTTCTGCTTTGCTTGGAGGTGAAACCTGTGTGAAAAGAGAGGCTTTCTGGGATTCTCATTGAGTTGAGCACCCTTCAGGCCTTCTGCTGGGTCACCTTGGGCAATTCACTTCCCCTCTCTGGGCCTCAGTTTCCAGTTCTCTCAGTTTTGAAACGGGGATAGTAAGCTCTGCTCTGCCTACCCCAGGGGCATTGTGAAGCCCCATTGCTGCTGCTGCTAATGATACTGATACCAACAATAATGGCATAAGCACTCCTGGTTCTCCTGGCTCTGTGGATTGTCTCCTGTGTTGTATTAACATTCTTACAGCAGCCCCTGGGAGGTGGTTCCTGTAATTATACCCATCTGATAGATGAAGAAGCTCAGGCACAGAGAGGTCCAACAGCTTCTCTGAGGTCACACAGCAAATACTGGTAGAACCAGGAATGGAACTCAGCCCTGTCTGATTCACCTGCACTTAACCACTGAGAGACACTGGTCCATGATATTAAATGATCTTTGGTGACCTTTGAATAGCCCTATGAATGAGAGATTATATCTGTTTTGGCGATGCCACAGCTTACCCTCCAAGCTGTATGCTGATTGCAGGACAGCCTAGCTCCTCGAGGCCCTGGCTGCCTCCCTGTTGCTGTCTCGCCCTGCATGGGTTCATCTTTTCTCTGTTTCTCCTCCTGTGCATTATGAAAATGAGAAGCAGCTGTGAGCCCTGCAGATCGCAAATGGAATTGCGAGTGTCGCTACCTCTGCTAACAACTAATTCATTACCAGGCGGCGGACAGTTTCCGCTGTGCTGTTACAATATATTTGGCTGACAGGTGCCACATGGAATCAAAAACAATTTGCTCTGTGGTCAGATCTGGGTGGTGTTTGCATTCAGACAGGGACGCTCTGATTCCCTGGGCCCCTGAGGGGCACCCAGGCTGGTGAGGAAACGCTCTGTGCATGAGAGATGGAGACTAGAGATATGTCTGGGCTTGGAAGGGACTCAGTCTAGCCTAATATACCTTTCAAGAACTATTCAGCAAGCATGTACGCAGCACCCAGAATGTGCCAGGTACTGTGCCAGGAGGCAGGGGTGCGATGGTGATAGAACAGAATTGCTGCTCTTATTTGGATTGGGAAAAAAGGTACACAAGTCAACAGACAGATGATGGAGATAATTTCAGATTATAATTAAGGGCAAGAAGAAAATAAAACTGGGCAGGGATGGATCCTTTAGTTAAGATGCTCAGGGAGGACCTGGCAGAAGATGGGATATTTGAGCGAGGATGCAAGACTCAGTTCTAGGATAATATTAAGGAACAACATTCTAGGAAAAGGAAGTTTCAAGCACAAATGTTTTTAGGCAGGTGTAAGTTGGAAAGGTTCAAGAAACAGAAATGGGACCCAAAGAGTTGGGTCATCGGGACAAATCATGCAGGGCCGCACAGACTGTGGTCTTGCCTGGGCACCTCCTCTTTGAAGAATCCTCGGGGGCCCAGCCAACCAAGATGGGGCTGCTGTCTGTGCATTCATTATGTCTTTAAAGTCTGGCTCTGACCCTCTCCAAAGCTATGACCATGTCTTATTCTTTCTGCATCTCCCCAATCAAACCTTACACAGTTCCGGACACACAGCAGAGTCTCAGGACAGCCTGATCAGTGCAAGGCGTAGCTTAAGAAAGATGTTGCAAAGCACAGAGACATATTTCAGCTATACCCAAAGAAGAAATTTTTTATATTCAGCAATGAAATGGACTGCCTCAGTAGATACTGAGCTCCCTGTTTCCAGAGGTATGTAAACAGTAAACAGAACATGAAAGATCAGTTGGCAGAAAATTATAAGATACAGGTAGCAGTCATAGTTACAACTGTAATAGTAGTAATATCCCCATGTATTGACCAGTCTACATATGCCAGGCACTTGACGTGTATGCTCTCATTTAATGCTCCTAACAATCCCATAAGGAAATACTATTATTATCCACACTTCTCAATCCTGGAGACTAAACCACTGACTGTTTAAGTGCTGTGTGCCTGGGGTCACATAGTAAGCAGCAAGGTTCAGATTAGAAGTCCATATTTTGAAATCCTCTCTACAAAAACTGATTAGAATCCGTATGCTGACCTTATATATCATGGCATTTTATTCTATTCCGAGCTCTGTTGTAGGGTGTAAGTGAGGTATGTCAGTGCCTTGCAGCCTTTGCAGCCGCCTCACCTGTATTAGGTGATAATATAAGGCAGACTTGTAGAACTGAATCTAATAGAATGTGGTGGGGGAAATGACTGAAAGGCTATTTTCCCACCAGCAAAATCATTTCCAAAGGTCGTGTTGTGGTTCCCTGTCCTACCCCCTTCTCTTCACTTTATTTGAGCAATATGTTAGCTGCCAAAAGCAAAGGTTAAACCATGCCAATGAAGAAATAAAAATAAAACTTCACTAGCCTAGGAACCTGATGTTTCTATTACCTTCCTTCACATTTTTAAATGAGGCCATGGCTCTCTGGAAGCTGAAACACAAATTTCTTGAGAAGATGTGAAGGGATTTTAAGGTGGAAAATGGACTTAGGGCATGAAAATGAATGTATCCAGAGTTGCATTAATGTAAAGCTCCCAACCCTTCCCAGCCTGTCCAAGTCCCACCTCTCCCCTATAGCTTTCTTTCCCAGACACCCTCTCCCCTATACTCCTATTCCTCTATGGCCTCCTCCATCCTAGAAGATCCACTTCAGTTCCAATTGCCAGCCTGAGAGCTTAAACTGGACTACTGTGGTGTTTCTTTGGAACATCCCAGTGCCTGGACCTTCTGTGCATTTGCCTTGCGACCCTTGGTGAAGGTCACAGACTCTAGAGCTGTAAGGAATCCATTAAATCATCTCAGACAATATTCTGTGAAATCTTTCAAAGAGGAGTATTGGATACTGGGGCTTGTGTCATTAGACACACATTGGAAAAAAAGGGGTAAAAAGTCAGTGTAATGTTTCAGATGTTGATAGTGTTACTAATAACCATTACTAATGTTTTCTAAAGCCTTACTAGAACCTTACAGATCCTAGGCTGAGTGTTTCTAAAAACCGTCTGACTCAGTCCTAACTATACTGGGGATTGTTTTTTCCTCATTAGCTAGATGAAGTTAAGAAAGTTGATCAAGGATGTAGAGCTAATATCTCACTGCAGGCATTGACTCTAGACTCTACCTCAAGAACAGAAAATACCAGAGGTCAAGGGTCCCAAATCCAAATGCTCACAGGGGCTGGACTGATAATGTGACCGAGTGAACCCAAAGGGTGTCACAGAAACAAGGGCAATGATAAATGACAGGCACACAAGACAGCCTCAGTGTTGGAGACTGAGAGGGCCATGAGGACCGCGGGAACCGAAGACCATACATCCCGACTAAACGGGGGCAGCCGCTATTGGCCTCCAGCCTCCTGTGGCCATACATAAAGCTTGACCTTCTGATTTTTCAAGGGAAGCAGAAAACCTAAATTTTTATTTGAAAGTATTCAACTATTTAATGTTGGCAAGTGATTCAAATTTTTTTGGAACATTTTACCAACTGAACAAAATACACTCAATTCATGTCACTTTTGATTTTATCCAACCCCTTCATCTTTTATCTGGGCAAAGGACGGGCCAGGGAAGGAAAATGACTTGCTGGCGATCATGCTACGTACGAATCAGTGGCAAAGCTGAGCCTAGAGCCCAGGGCCCTTTCATTGCAAAGTGCTACTCGCTGTTTCCACATGACAGATTAACTCCCTTCACTCTGACCTCCAGCTGTGCCTGCAGATCTCTGATGCCCAGGAAATTTTAAATTCCATTCCTTCTAAGCCCACTCCCGCTCTTCCAAGTGTGAACTGGGGACTTGCCCTTCACTGAGGGTGGAGATGATGTTGTCAGAGGAAGCACTGGCAGGGGAAGTTAATTAAGGCTTTCTTTCCTACTGCTTTGTCTTGGCAGTCAGACCACGAGTCCGTAGCCACGTTCTCTCAGCACAGATGGCTGGTGCTCTCTCGCTGGCCATGAGATTGGACAAACAAAATGTTCCTCTTGTTTTTTTGGTCATAGAGACCAGTTTGCAGCCATTCGTAGTGAGAGCGCTGGCAGCAGATACCCAGCTAAGCCTTTCTTTCCTATCAGTTTGTCTTGGGTTCAGGCTCTGCGGTCCCGGGCCAGGGGTTTACAGAATCCCAAGAAGAAGGCCCTGCCCAGGCAGAGCTACAAAGACATTTACTCCATGAAATAGCGATCCTGGAGAGCAGGTGATTCGGGCACCAATGATCTGAGTGCAAACGTAGGAGCCAGTCATGGCCCAGGGTCCTTAGGTTCTTTATCTCTAAGTCGCCTGTGAGGCGGGCAGCATAACTCCTTTGACAGATGGTGCCTTGACTTGGCCCAGAAGAGTATTTCTGGAGTTGAAAGGAAGAGAGAGTCTTAGGGATTCCCCTCAGGGAAGCCTTTCCAGAGGGGTTGGGAATCCAGCAACAGGCAAGATTTCCGTATGTGAGGGGGAGGGGAAGAAGGGGGCCTGGGTTTAATGAACAAAAACCATTTTTTTCGTTTTCACAATAATGTTTTGAGTTTGGATCAGCCTTGTTCTTTTCAAAGCGCTTTCCCAAAATTTGTTGGAAAGCCAGAATCATGCTGTGACGGAAGGAGCTTTGAAAGGCAGTGCTGCTCTCTAGTGTGCCTGAGAAAGGCCAGGAGGCCTGGGGCGGCCAGGGCGGAAACCGCCTCTTCCGTGGGCTGTTGGGACAAAGGGGACAATGGGCCTGGGGAGCCCACACTGAGGTGCCGGAGAAGAGGGGGGCGTGACAAGGGAACAGACTCCCCTAAGGAGGTGCATGTGGTGCATTTGTATCTCTGAGACTTGGGAGGAAGGTACCTGAAGGCTCTCAGGGATGAAAAGACTTCAGGCAGGATTCCAGAAGGGAAGGCTGGCTTGTGAAAGTGAGAGTGTGGGGGGCCAGGGGTGTGTTTCTTCCCTCTCCTCTGCCCGTGCAAGAACCATTTTAGGCAGAAGCCAGCAGGGCCCACCTTGCAGGGGGCCCACCTTGCAGGAAGGGATCTCCCAGGAGAAGCCAGGGAATCTGCCTCTGTCTGAGAGAAACTGCTTTCACTCTAGGCCATTGATGAGGTTCTACTTGCCCACTTCTTGCTTGGAGTCTATTTCAGCAAGAGTGGTGTACCTGGAGCCCTTGGTCTCCTGGTTCTTTTCCCCAAAATGGGAAAGTTGTCTTTCCCAGCTAACTATTGGGAGAGGTTCTGGAAACCACACTGAAGGCCAACCCCTGGGCAGGACGAAATGATTTAGCTGTCATTAGATGTCATTCACAGAGCCCTTGGCCACGTTCCCGTTTATCTGCTTCCCCTGTGAGGTCAAGTAGTTCCTAACAGGAAGCTGCATGCAGGGTTTCCCCCACACTCAGGTCATCAAAGTTGACCTGACCTGGCAAATCTGGACCTTCACCCCTTTAAAGGAAGGTTGGAGCAGAGGGAGGCCATGTGGGATATCAAAAAGAGCTCCAGACTCAAGAGATGGGAGATCCAGGTCACATCTTTGGCTGCCACTTATTAGCTTGACCTTGAGAAAGCCCTTTCTCCTTTTCCTGAATTCTACTTTTCAATTTGTAAAATCTGAATGGGAACAGAACGTTTCATCTCTCAAGTCCCAGCGCATGCCACTCCCCCTCCCTAGAGCCCTCTGATACCCTCTTCCTGCAAGTATCCAGCCCTTCAACGGGGCCCTCATGCCCCAGTGAAACGTGGTCCCTGCAGCTCCACCATGCCCACACTTCATCTGTCTGTCACCTGCCAGCTCCTCTTTGTCCTTCAGCCCTCTGCTTCAGCGTCACTTCCTCAGGAAGCCTTGACTCCCCTGCCCAGGTTAGGTTCTTCTTTATATTAGTTAATAAGCACCATGTACTTCTCCTTGGAAGCACTCACAACAGTGCAACTTAACAAGTGCTTATATAATTATTAGCCTATCATCTTTCTCTACCAAATAGTAAGCTTGGTTAAGTTACAAACCATGTCTGCCTCCTTCACAACTGTATTTCCAGCATTAGGACCACAAGGTGTAGAGACAAGAGGCATTCAGTGATTACTTTTTGAAATAAGAAAGATTGTTCATGGTAAGTAAATCCCCTCTGACTTCAGCATTAATAAGAGGAAAGGAATAGAGTCCCTGTGGGAAAAGAAAAAAAAAAAAGTCCATTGGCCAAACTCTTGCTTTCCTGGCCTGAAGAAAAGACAGAATATCTTAAGTGTTCCATATTTATCTTTACCTTAGATCAGATAGCACACCTGACATGTTGGCACAATATAGAACTGACACACCTGGATGTGCAATGAAAACAGAGATGTTGATGGGAGAAATATGTTCCCGTTGCCTCATGGAAGAGTCTGCCCACAGAGCCAGGCAGAATTAACTAGACTACTGGAAACAGTAATGAGAGAGTCAGGAGAGTGATGAATCAGAACTTCAGCCAAGAGGGTAATGATGGGCAATTCATTTTTAATGAGTATTTATTGAGCATCTATTACTGATTGAGGTGTACATTTTGCTTTGTGTTGTTGATATAAAGCTAGTGAAAGTATTTAATAACTAATGTTCAGAGATGTTATTTGTCCAAATTAACGTAAGTCTTAACCAGTAGGACTGAATCTGAAGCCAGGTTGGTCTAAAATTCCAAGTCTTTTCTCTTAATCTCTGGGATATATGGCTTTGTGTCACAAAAACAAAAAACAAAAACAGTCATCTGGGGCTTTGAGGAGCTTGTAGTCTGGAGAGTAAAGTGCCTAATCTGTTGTTAATTCAAGATGTCTTCACTCTTGCCTAGTATACTTGTGACAATGACACTCTAGTAAGACAGCTGGCTAAAAGGGCAAAAGTAGACAGTTTATGACATGAAATGGAGAGAGCATTTGGTGGTAAATAGTCTTAAAACTGAGGTTCCAACAGGCCTGCTTCTTAGTCTTGATATATGCCTGTATCAAGTTCACTTCTTCTTCCCTTGCCTGGTCTCTTCATTTGTAAAATGGGGGCCATTCTGTATTCCTGAGAACTGATGCACCCAGTGGAAATGCAACTTTTGAGGCTTTGTTCTGTATCTCTAGAATCTAACCAGCTCTCTCCATGTCTGAATAATTTCCTGCAGGTGTTCTCACTGACAGCCAGAAGAGGCTGGTATTCTAGGGATTTCCTTCTAAGGTGATACACTCAGAGCAGTTAAGCCTTCTCTTTGGGTTAGGACTTAAGCTGGGGAAGAACTAGAATCCCCCACCCTGCCTCTGGCTTCCTGTCCAGTGCCCCACAGCCCAGCCATCTGCCTGCCTGCAATGGGGGAGCAGAAGAGCTCTGCAGGATTTCCAGAATGTTTGACTTTGATTTGTGAGTGCTCACGTGGCAGGTCCTCTTCCACCCACCACCCCATCCAGCAGGCGTTGCGTAACAGCCTCCCTGACCCCCTCATCCAGCCACAATCACACATCTATTTGTCCACAAGATAGATGATGAATGAACTTGTAAGCTCTCATTCCACCTTATATTGTAGCAACTTATAGGGGTCGTTCCCCCTCATTATCCTATTAATTTTCACTGCAGTTGCTACTGTAATGCCCATTTGGAAATGAGAGCTCTCTGAGGCTCAGAGTAGAAAAACTTGCCCAAGGTTACCCAGCTAAAAAAAATTTTTTTTAAATGCAGAGCTAGAAATGGAACCAAGGTCTGCCAAATTCCAGAGTGGGTGCACTGATCAAGGAGACCCATGACCACCAGGCCAGGGTATTCCTGCACTTGATTTGTGACAGAGAGTCTTCTAACGTCAAGATTCGAAGGCTACCCTGAAACTTGCCTTGGAAAAGTTGCCTAACCTTATCCTGCTCTAGAGCCAGTTAAGAGAAGACAATTACCCCTTCTTTTCTCTTTGTGCCTCTGCCCCTCATTTTTTCTGAGAGGTTTAAGGTCCAGGGGGTGTAATTAGCAGGCCAGCCTGTCTTGGAAAAGTCAGCTTACTTGACTTCAGTATTTGGTGTCAAGTGAAGGTTTAGCTGAAAGACTGGCTGGTCAATGCCCCTCCGGGGAGAAGAGAAGGAGTGGTGAACTAGCCTGGACCCACAGGCAGATGCTAGGAGGGAAGAAAAGTCCTTAGAAATTCAAACTGAAAAAATGACTAGGGAAAGTGCAATGGCCAACCAAAGTAGTAAATGCTTCAGTAGATCTTGATGACAGCAACTTGAAAAATCTAGCATGTTCAGTTACATTTCATAAAATCCTTTAGTAGTGGGATGAATAAACATTTCTGGCCTGAAAATGTAACTGGTAAATATGCAGACATTAATGTACTGGTAAATGGTAACATACCGTCACTTGCTCATGAAAAGGCTGTGTCAGGTTGTGGAATAAGCACTTGACTGACATCAAAATACATTCATGTGCACCTCAGGATCATCACCATCAGCTGTGTGACCTTGGGCAAGCCTTGTCCTCTCTTGGGCACCTATGAAACAGTATTATAACTCCCCACACCAATGCACCAGCCTGTCTTAAACAAGGGGTCATATAAATGCCTGACCTCTATGGGATACACAGCAATGTCTTCACAAGAAGAGGCGTATCTGAAAAAGCTTATTCAACATTATGTTTTTACAATTAGAACATGATTACATCTATTGTGGGTTTTTTTTTTAATACTTAGAAATGAAGTTTCAAGAAGTCTTTCTGTCTAAGCAGTTGGTAATTTCCATATGAACCAAGAAATTTCTCCACTGGGTCCATGTATCCTCTTAATGGAGTATATAAAAATCTCCACGGGATGGGCTGCAGCACATGTATTTTACATTCTGAAGAGGCAAAGGCCATTCTTCATGGGTTGTTAGGATCAGGTGCAAGAGTGGATGTGAAAACGATCTAGAAATCTAGAATGTTGCATATGTATAGAAAGTAATGCTACCATCTTCCACCACTATTCACTTAAATGCATGTCTAAGACTGGGGAGGCTCTTTTATCCCATTGGAGAGATTATCCAAGGTGGCCAGAAATGTGGCCAGTGTCTACAGAATAGAGCACGTTAACTGACACGTACGGTGGATGGAAACCTCTTACTATTGATTTGTGAACATCATTCTCCAGCCAACTGAACAAACAGGTGATAGAGAAGAGCATGAGTGATCTGACTTGTTTCAGAACATGTGTTTGGAAGGTAAGTAATGTGAATATAAGCAGCCTTTACTTCTTGGTCTGAAGTTAGCCCTACCGATAAAGCACTCATTCCCAATATTAAATAAGTATCGAAAAATGTCAGCCAGTCATGGGTTGTTCATGTCCTAATCTATGGTCACAGTTTTTATCCCCACCTTCTTCTGTCCCTCCTCTTGCACTCCCTGTCTCAATAATGGTTCTGTTGTCTACAGAGTTATTCAGGGAGCTACAAAGAGTCTTTTGACTTCTCTTCTCTGTATCCACGTCTTTGACCTGTCACCAAGTTTTTAATCTGTCGCCCTCCCTGTAGCCGCAGCTGACAGAACTGACAGAAGCTCCTAACTGGCCTTGGTCTCTATGCTGTTCATGACAACAAATCTATTTCCATTTCTGCTGTCAGAATCATCATCTTGAAACAGGGCTTTTGCTATGCCACCCCTTGTTACATTCATGGTGAAATCCAGGCTTCACTTGGTGTAATATTCAAGGCTTATCAGACTCTGACCCTGTCCCATCACATCTGTCCTTCCACATGCCTCCTGAACCCTACCACAAACTCACATCCATGTCCTAAACTAGAGCCAGACCTTCTTTCTTTACTCTCCTCCTCTGCACCTCAGATCAAGCTACTCAGTTTGCCAGCAATGCCATTCTGTGCTCTTTTTCACCCTCCCCTCTCTTAAGACTTTTTTTTTTAACTTAAGTATACTTGGTATACAATACTATATTAGTTTCAGATGTACAATAATGATTCAACACTCACAGACTTTCCAATTTGGTCACCACTCTAAGTCTCGTAATCATCCGTCACCACGCAATCTATCATTTAATTAACTCTCAGGGCCAAGTTTAGATCTAATCCTCATCTAAGCTTTCCTACTACCACAGCTCCACAAGAGTTAGCATCCCTTTGTTTTATCCCTTATTATTCTACCCTTCATCAATTATTATGATTTGCATACATGATTGTCTCCCCCTTAGACTGACAGCTGCTTTGGGGAAAAGGACCTTATCATGCTCCCTGTGGATCTTCTTCCTCTTGCCCCTTCCCACTTCGCCCCTCCCCAGCCCAGGAATCTTAGTGCATTGCATGTCACACAACAGACATCCTAGCACAGTTTGCTGAACAGAATCCATTCGTTGGCACTCTGTTTCTTTGGCAATGACTGTTGGAATCCTGATCAAAAATTTCAGCTAAAATGATGTTGAAGAAAAACCTTAACTTTTGAGCTCAGAGTCCTTTTAGAAACATTTTGCTTCATTTTATTATTCCACCCAACCCTGCTAGCCTCTTCACTTACTTGAGGCTGCAGAGGAAAGGGAGCAGGCTTATTTTTCTGACTCTTTGACATTTCCAGTCAATTCTCTCTCTTTGCTACTGGCAGTGCCTTCATTGAGTCAGGTCACCTTGGTGGTTGAAGTGCCAGGGTCTTGAGATCAGATTATCTGAATGTTAATACTAGTGGTGCTAATAGACCTTGGATGAGTTGATTACTCTCTCTAGGCCTCAGTTTCCTCAACCATAAAATGAAAATATCAATGCTACCCATTTCGGAGAGAGGCTGCATAGGCCTGATTGGTAGGCAAGACACCCTGGCAAAATAATAGCAATGGGGTATCTTGGGAACCAGAGAATCTGCAAACCTTCTGATGAGATCTGCTGTCCCCTTTCCACCCCATACAGCGTGTTTAAGTAGATTATAAACAGGATGAAGGAAAAGATCATGTGTGCTCTGCTCTGCATGTCTGGCTGCTGCTACCTCAGAGGAATATAAGAAGCATAGCAGAGCAGCCCCCAGCTCTGGGATTCTGCAGCAACCAGAAGGCCCGCCCCTGCACATCAAGGCCCTATGGAAAGCTAGCGATCTCTCCCCCGCAGACCTGCCTGGTGAAGGCTCCACAGAGCCCCGGCAGGCAGAAGACAGCTATCCCTCTCCCTGCCACCTCCATGGTCTCCCAGTCACGCTATTATGTGTCTCTGCTCTCTGTTTCTCATCACCTGGGTTCCTCTCTGCGCTCCTGCGAGGCTTTGCCTGTGATGCCTTTAGTGTGAAAGGTGATTCACAGAAATAAATTGCATTGTGTTTTAGGCCTGTGGCAGTCTACCTTCGTAATCATGTCTATAAGGGACTTCATAATAGCTTGAGGGTCTTGGTGTCAGAGCCAGGGATTCTGGTCATTTCAAAATAGATAAATGCTGCCACCAAATGCACATTCAGCGGGTACAGCTGGGGTTACGGGTGAGGACAGAGGCACCAGTGATAGGAGCCAGCCATACCTCCAGCCTTTTTTTGTGCAGGTTGATAGACATCAAAGGATGAGGTTGTTTTGTTGTTGTTTTATTTTGTTTTCTTAATACACCCTGGGCAACTGAGGCCTCTTTAACCCAGCCTCGGCTAACATCCCGGGTTCTCGCCCGCCCTGTGTTTTGATGAGAGAGAAAGTTCAAAATGTTGCCTAGAAGAGAGAAGAGACAGTGACAGGCAAGGAGCCACCGGGCCAGGCTCTGGGAGGTCTGAGGCAATGACCTGCTTTCGTCGTCACCCACTGGGTTGAGGGATGGCAAGGACAGGACCGCGGATGTCAGGAGGAACTCAGCAACGCTGCCTGAGTGTTAACAGGAAGGAGAGGAGAGGAGAGGGAGTTGTTCTTCCTTGGGCACAGTATCCAGCAGAGGGCCCGTTCTCACGACATTTTTAAACCGTCTTATTGATATACAATTTACATAGCATAAAGTTCACTCATTTAATGTGTATATCCCATGACATTTGAAGGTGATAAATTGTGACTATGACAAAAAAGATGTAGAGGAAGCAACATAAAGCAAAGACACGGGATGCGCAGAGAAGTTGTCAAAGGGGTGTGCTTTTCTTTTTTCGTGTGCGGCTGTTCCCCCTGCAACTAACAGCTCAGTCCTCACCCCACCTTCCACCTCCTTCGGGTCTGGACTTGATGCAGAATCGCTGCACAATGAACACTGCCTGTGCCCCTTAATACTCCCTTGTTTCTGGCCAGCTATCTACCCCTGAGGTCACCGCTTCCTAAGCTTCAGTCCTTCTTCTGTCTTCATATCTTTGTCATACCTGTGCATTTACTTTCTTCTTTAAATATAACTACATCTTAATCTAATTATTTTATTTTAAAATGAAACGTAAGTACTGCAAATAGAAAAACCAGCATCACCTACCCTTAATAGATGGGAGCTACAAAAATAAAAACAAAACAGTATCACATTTTAACCATATAGTACTGCCTACGGAGAGTTCTGAGCCTGACTTTTACTCTCTTTTCGTTTGTTTTAAAATAAAAAGTGGTATAGTCTGAAGATTAATAATTGCTAGAGAAGTCTTCAAGATAAGATACCAAAAAAAGACTTAAAGCTTAAAAGGAAATTAAAACCAGGCATACCAAGGCATTGCAAGTCAGCTCTTGAATGCCATCCCCACCTTGGGAAATCCCACGTTCCGCACCTGGGTTCTACTGCTGCCTGTAAAACTAAATAGCTGTATGACCATTTCACCTTCCTGGGCCTCACTTTGCACATCTGAGAAACAAGTTTGATAAGCTGAGGCAGAAAATTTTTTTAACCCTGATTTTCTCAAATGTTGTCCATGGACCACCTGCACCTGAATTATCTGTGTATATACTTGTCAAAAAAATACTGAACCAGAATCTCTGGGCATTTGCACTTTTATTACCACTCATGCAGTTGATAATGTAGTATACTGAGGTTCAAGACCATTACCTGAAAGCCTGTGTGGACCACTGAAGAGTAGAAGTGAACTAAGAATAGGAATCAAGAGGTCTGGATTCTTGGCCCAGCCTAGAGTGTAAGCTCAGGCTCCTAACTCCCCTTTCATTTCCCCATGTGAACAATGAGGTCAGAAAGGGAAGGTTCCAAGTCCCTTCAGCTCTGCAAATGTGATGTTAGATTGCTTTGTTCAATGCTTGCTCAGAAAATTGATGCTGAGAGGTTGAAGGTGGAAATGGCACAATGACAGCTGTGGTTTGCAGGACGCACATTTCCCCAGTGGAAAGCCAGCCCCGTACACGGGGAGGAGCCAGCACTGCCTCCGTCCACCTCGCTCTAATAGCACACCAGCCTGTCCAGGCAAATGTCTGCAAAAACACGTAGTGAGACCTCCTGCTAAGCTGGATCAGTCCC
The DNA here is from genome assembly GCF_987537825.1 of Furipterus horrens. NCBI lineage: Eukaryota > Metazoa > Chordata > Mammalia > Chiroptera > Furipteridae > Furipterus > Furipterus horrens. The sequence continues at coordinate 85,030,979 of NW_028327180.1, forward strand.
TGCTAGAGGGGCAAGAAGAAGAATGAGTTCTGTGAATGCTCAGTGGGCAGAAAGGAAACTACAGCCAGATGCAACCAGCTTGGATTAACTCTTTACATCTTTGTGATAACCCAGATTGGGATCTGAATCTGTGATGCCATATTCATTTTTTTTAACACTGTTGTTCTTCTGGTGAAATACTTATGTCTGTCATCTAGACACTAAAAACCAAACATTTCAACTTTATCTTTATGCTCCTCAGATCATTACTGGCCTTGACCATTACTGACCTCTCTGCCTTGACTCTGTGATTGATCAGTTGGTTCACTGATCAACTGATTAACGGTAGTTCATCCACCAATTATTTTTTACATATTCACTCCATGTCAAGCTCTGTATTAGCTACTAAGAATACTAATCAGCGAACGAACATAAACTTGATCCTTGGTTCCTCCTTCTCTTCAGCACAGCCTATTCTGTTCTGGGCCACCTTCCTGCCAGTTTTCAAGTCGTGGACCTGAACCCATTCTATCCCAGGATTCCCTTGCGGTGTCTGTGCCAATGTCCTTGGTGTTCAGGCAGAGGCATTATCCAACCTTTGACCACCTAGAAGAGTATCTAAAAAGTAAACTTATTATTTCTAATCCAAGAGCTAGAACCTCTGAAAGTCAAATTTTTTGTTTTCCCTGCACTTTTTATACATTCTGAGAGATCTACAAATGCTCTTTTTTCCTGTGCTTTCCTGAACAACTGTGGAATCAACATGGACTACAATTCTTATTGTTGAAGGATTGCCTGGGATCAGGAATTGTCATGTGGTGACAGACTTCCTTCAGATGCATTATAGACGGTATCCCACTGAGAATGGCTTGAGGGCAGCTGACAGCATTTGGCAAAGCATTCTTCATTAACTGTAGACTGAAACCACCACTCTGCCAAGAGTAGAGTCTTTAGGAATAAGTGAGACTGGAGGAAACAATTCATGTTGCAGATAGAGGTTTACAGACAACATGTGGTAGAGTGAATAAACTTCGGTCATAGAGCCAGTCATTGTCATTTGCTAATCATGAGGCCTCAGCTACTTCCATTTCATTTGCTAAGGGTCACCTCATCACATTTCGTCTACAAAGCCTTCCCTGACCATTCCCTCTTTTCCCGGTCAGGTCAGGAGGCCATCCTGTGTGCGTACATAGCACCTTTCTGGGTTTTGTTTTGTTTTTTTCAGTCATCACACTATAACATAATAGTTATATAAATGTCTCCCTTTCTCACTAAACTATGTGAGCACAGTATAGTGATTAAGATCAAGGACATTATAATCAAGCAGACATGGTTGCAATTCACAGTTCTGCTGTCTTCTATGTAAAATTATACTGCACAGGGTTTCTGAAAGGATTAAGAATATATATATAAGAATAAGAATTATAAATATAAGTATATATAATGTATATTATATATAGCACAGAGTATAGTTCATAGCTAATAAATCTGTTGCCTTTTATTTGAGTCTTTAGTTTATAGGCATAGTGCCTTACACAGTGCCTGGCACACACTGGCAGAGGCGATAATGGTAGTCATGGTGATGTCATGGTGATGGATGGTGGTGGCAGTGGGAGTGGTGATGATAATGTGATGATGTGGTAGTGGTAATAGTGACGATGATGCTAGTGATGAATGGCACAGTGGTGGTGATGGTTGCAATGGTGTGATGGTGAGGGTAGTCACACTGTAATGGTGGAAGTGGTAGTGTTATAATGGTAATGATGGTGATGTGGTGATAGTGGTGCTTGTGCTGGCGGTAATGGTGTATTGGTGATGATGATGGTGGAGTAATACTAATAAGTAAGCATAGTGAAATCAGTAGCTAGGGCTTACTGAGAGCTTACTGTATTCCAGGCATTGTACTAGTACTTGCATATATATAATTTCATCCTCTTGACATCTTCCCGATACTACAGTAACCCCCATCATTCACATGAATGAACTGAGGTTTCAGAAGTTGGGTAATTTTCCTGCGATCCCACATTTGTGAAATTAAGACAAAGTCAGGCTGTGTGACATTACCACAAACATATAAAGCACTCAACTGTTGGTTATTTGAATGAGAAAGGAAAAAAGGGAAGAAGAAAAGGAGAAATTGACCTTTTTCTCTGGTCTTAAGATTCCTTTTCTGAAAATGGATACTAATCCTAGCTTTTATGAAAATCATATGAGATTAAGGAAATCAAGACCACATCAGCAGCAAGAGCTTCCTAGTTACTCATTCACTCATTCATTCGCCAAATATTTGACTCTAGGCACTGAGAATACAGTGAGCAAAATAGACTCAAGTACCTGCCTTGACAACAATACTGTATTGTAAACTTCAAAGTTGCTAAGAGACTAGATTCTTAATTATTCCCACCACAAAAAAAGAAATGATAATTATGTAACCTAACAGAGGTGTTAGCTAACACTACAGTGGTAATCATATTGCAATATGTACAATAAATGTATCAAATCAACACACTGTACCCCTAAAACTTACACAATGTTGTATGTCAACTATGTCAATAAAAATTAATTAACACAAGTGCCTGCCCTCTGGAACTGTTAGTCTAGTGAATAGTGCTATAGGGGGAAATGAAGCATGGAGGGAGCTAGAGTGTGTGACCGAGGGCATCATCCTGTTAAATAGGTCAGAGAGGGTAACACTGGAGCGGGGCCTGAAGGAGGTGAGCCAGGGAGGTGTGCAGTGTCTGGGAAAGAGTGTTCTATGTCCCACAAGACAGCTGAGAAGTAAAATGAGGAATATTCAGAAACAATTAGGTCACTGTGATGTGAATGCTGGAAATGAGCTCATGCAGGACCCCAAGGTCTGCTCCCAGTGGAAGAATGGAGAGCCAAGTTCAGTATCTTCCCTGGTATCCTCCCTTAGCACTGTTTCTGAAGCCTCAGTCAAGTCATGATGCCCTGGAGGAGAGAGACCGTCATCCAGAAGCATGGTTCCCCTGACAACAGGCAGTGGGCTGGAGGGCAGTAGCTTCTGCTCGCCAGTCATCCATCCCTGGGCAAGATGACACTAGAGAAGTCATCTGTGCTCCTGGCCTTCTCACTCCTCCCAGCTGGGAAAGACAAAGGCAAAGTCAGGGTTTCTTGCCACATTAAAAGGAAAAGAATTAGTTGAGCCCTGCTCCACAGGGGTGTATAATGAGATCAGCCCTGTTTATTAAAATCTATAAAGATCTAAGATGAAACTAGTGGTGCATTATTCAGATTTATGGACGATACCATACTACGTCCAATTGCAAACACAGGAGAGGATGATGAAAGAAATTATCAACCAGACTGTAGTGCTTAGAGAAATAGGTAAACAGTCAGGGGAGAAGATTTAATTTAGATAAACCTAAGGCAGGAGATCTGGGAGGTTCCGAGGCCAGGGGAAAGCAGACAGGGGAAAATAGCTAAGGGTTCTGGGAATGTGGCCAGTATGTTGGTAAAGGCAAAGGAAATGAGAAATATATTACTGAAAAATGTGACTTCTCCTTAAAATCCAAAGAGCAAAGGGATAGTAAGTGGAAGAGAGCACCAGACTAGGAGCCTAAAGGCCAGAGTTCAAGTCACTAGGAGCTGATTCTGTGACTGGGGGAAGCCTTTTGATATTTCCGACCTTTAGCTTCCTCTTCTGTGATGATCTATAATGTAGCTGTCAGCACAAAATCCTTGGTTCTTACGCTTAAAGAGGGTGTCATGACTTCTTAGAAGACCCTGAATCTAACCCACTCTATCTCAGCAGACCCTGATCGAGAAATCAAAGATACAGAAAGCCTATGGAAGGCATTCATCCGGGTGATGGATCAAAGGTTCAGGCATCCTCAGACACGTTGAAAGACATTTAAAGCGTGCAAAATTGAGGAAGCATAATAGTTACAATAGTTCAGTTTCACTAGGTTTCTCCGGAGAGTGCAGAGAAAATGAAAAGGAAGGTTTAAATTGGTTGAGGGGTGTTTATAATGATGGCTGCATTAAGTAAGACAAATTACAGGCTGGGTGTTTTCAGGACTGGGGTGAAGTTCGGGTGACTTCAGGATGGTGTGGCAGTCTAGGAGGCAGGAATGCTTGGATCCTGCTGCAGACCACAGCCACCTATCCATTTCAGGGGAAACTTGCATAGGAAGGTATGTCATAGACAGAACATCAGGCTCATCCTGCTTGCTTAGGTCCTGGGTCAGTTTGTCACTAGAGCAGCATGGGAGCTAACTACATGCTAAGCTTGGGATACAGGGGTCAGCAAATTTTTTCTATAACAGGCAAGATGGCTCTGAGGGCCATATGGTATCTGTTGCAACTACCATAGACAATCCATAAATGTATGGGCACAGCTGTATTCCAAGCAAATGTTATTTACAAAGACAGGCAGCCAGATTTGGTCTGCACACCACAGTCTGCCAGCCCCTGTTTAATGCATGATGATCCCACCTACCAGCAAATGTGTCCTCATCAGTATCCAGCAATCTGTCCAGTTGTATGGATAACTCCTTCCTACCAGAGAAAAGAGTGAAGGTAGAATGGAATCACTTACTGAGACATGTGTCACTGGAAATGCATTTCAACGTGACACAAATCTCAGGCATTTAACCTGGTCATTGGTGTGTGAGAATGAATTTGTTGGAGAATGTCAGATGCTTCTCTGACTGATGCGTATTAAGAGAGGTTCCCCGTGATGGGGGAAGTTTTGGCTTTGTCCAGTGAGGAAGAGTTGAAGAAATAGACATTACAGTCTAGAGGAAAGATAATTGAGAGACCATAAGGGAAGAGAGAGAAAAAAGTCAAATGGGTGGAAGTCACAGGAGCTCTATTACAGCCAAATTATGCATCTAGTGCTTTCCATCTTATAAAATATTTTAGGAAGGCTTCAACTTATATATCAGAAGGTGTCAGGGCCTTTCTCATAGGTTCTCCATAGCTGGAGGGATTCAATACTAATTATTTAAATGCTCATTTATGCTTATGGTAATGTGATGGTGAGGCACTAAGCCAAGGGCTCACATGATCGCCTCCCTGAATCTGCACTGCAGCCTTGGGAAGCAGGTATGAGAAGCATTTTACAGATGAAGACACTGAAAGTCAGGCTTGATAACTGACCCAGGGAAATGTAACTGCCAAAGCTGGGTTCTGAACTCAGATCTGACCCCACAGATGACACTCTGAGTCACCATGCTGTGTCATTTCTTCCTTAAGGGTTATGTTCAAGTGATGAGTCAGCTTGGTCCAGTGACCTACAAGCATCCTTTAAACCATGTTTTTATTGTGGTTGCAGAGCAAGGAAATAAATTATCAAAATTCATCAACAGAGGTAGAGAATGGAATGTAATCTCCATGAAGTCAATGTCCTCCTCTGTGTTCACCATGTTATCCCGAGCATTTGGTTGTCTGATAAATGTTTGGATCAATGAATCAATGCATGAACAGTCCTGGTATTATCTACTCTTTTTAATATTAAAAAAAAACTCCTTGCCCTGGCTGCTGTGGCTCAGTGGATTGAGCGTTGGCCTGCGAGCCAAGTGTTGCTGGTTCAATTCCCAGTCAGGGCACATGACTAGGTTGCACGTCAGGTCCCCAGTTGGGGGTGTGCGAGAGGCAACCACACGGTGATGTTTCTCTCCCTCTCTTTCCGTTTCCCCTCTCTCTAAAAAATAAAATAAACAAACAAATAAATAAATTATTAAAAAAAAAAACAACTCCTAACCACCCTGCCCAAGTCTCCCTGAGTTTATGATCATACCTCATACCTCTCTCTCTTCTTACCACAGGGTCTAGTACCCTGGGCACAGTAGACACCTAATGAATATTAGCTAATAATGAACCATGACAGCTGATTCTGATGATACAAAGCACTATATAGCCACAGCAATCAACCACCTTTTAGCCCTCCCAGCTCTCATGACAGATGCTAGTGCTTTCCTCTGTGGAAGCTGTAGCTCAATCCTTTTCTCTCCCGTTTATGGACGCAGATTGGAAAGTAAATCAGAGAGGGATAAGCTAAAAGTATATGCTCTGATTTATAAATGATACCTTGGCTGAAAGTCTGGTGGCTATAGCACTAATGATGAGTTACTTGTAACAATTTAGAGCTATTGATGAAAATCTGGCAGGACTCCTATGTAGCTCCAAGTGGCAGAGCTCAGACCTTTGGCAGAATTGAGGGTAATAGCTGAAAAGATGTTATCACAGAACCATTCAAGAATGAACAGGCTGCAAGTAAAGAAATGAGCCCCTGGACCCCCAAGATGCTGAAACAGAGGTGGCTAAGGGAGAAATAAGAGAGGATGGCTATGCTGAGTAGAGATCAGGCACAAGGATCACTAACGCCTCTCAAAATATAAACTTCTTGAATTTTAGATGCCCACCTATTCCTCAATATACTGTGATATTGTCCTTTGGTTAAAAAAAATTTTTTGTTGTTTTTGTTGTTGTTTCCTTTTCTTTTTTAACTTTGTCAAAATATACTTTATGTCCTTGAATGTTTACTGCTCCTTGGGCAGACTGGGGCTGGTTAGTAACCACGACACGATCCCAGTCCATGGCACACATATTCATTCTTCCCCTGCACTTAGAGGATAATGATCTTCGATGAACAAAGTTCAAAGTTCATTATATATCACACCACATCAGCCCCTGTGTCCAGGAGAGAGAGCCACTATGACAGTCAACCCATAAGAATTAGCTCAGCACTTCCTTGTGAGTCCTGGATTGTAATGGAGTGGCCTTAGGTGGAGCCCAGGATGTTTCTTTTTTTTTTTTAATCTTCTTGATTCTGAATTCCCAAAATGAGACCTCATTATTTAATCTTCACAGCAGCCTGCAAGGTGAATTGCATTATCCACGTTTTACTTAGAAGTAAACTGAGATCCAGAGATCCCGAGTCTCTGTGATTAAAGTCACAGCAGTAGCTAGGAGCAGATATGGGACTAAAATCCACAGTAGTTTTCTCTGAGTACAGAAATCTCTTTACCTGGCAACTTCTTATAAGACATGCTAACTTTAGGACTGATAGTTTGACTGACTATTCATTGGTTATGTGTACAGTTTGTGTTGTAATTGTGAAAAATTATGTGAGTGATACGTGTTTACCGTGGGAAACTATAAAATATAGTCCAAACAGGGGGGAAGGAGGAGGCTGAAGCACTACCACCGCACAACTGAGACGGCACTAGTAATATGTTGGTGCTTATCTTTTTAGACTTACAGGGATGGGTAAAAGGAGGTTTACCGTTGTGAGTACACGAAACACAGAGGTCATTCTCGTATTATTATTTATTAAGTACTGTATTATTTTCCATATGAACAACTGTAAACCTACTTTTGCCCATCCTTATAATATTGGGTTTTATGATTTTATAAGACTGAGATCATAGTATGTAAAGTATTTTACTCTTCAATATTCACTTACTATATTACAAATATCTTTCATCCCAAAGATATTCACACCTGTACTGTGTAGAACTCCCTGATATAACATATTATGTGTTCAACAGAATCTTATTGTCAGATGTTTAAGATAGTTGTGTGTTTTTAAAACAACATACTTGAGTAAACATCCTACAACTTACCAAAGCTCAAAAGTGGGATGTTTAGGTAGCAAACCGCTCCAAAGGAATTAGTTAGCATTCAGTTAACCATGAAAAGAATCTCGTATCCCTCGGCCGGCTGGATGACTGAGGCAGTACACATTTATGACCCCTGTTCCTATCACTGTTCAGTGACAGGTGTGACCAGCACTGTGATGGATGGGATCAGACTCACTGAGTTTATTTTCAGGTTTGAAATTGTGCTCCATGAAATACTGGAACATTATTACTTGTGAGTCCTTGAGACTTCCCTGCCACCTCCAAGAGCAGAAGTGAGGTCTCTGAGGTTAGCAATCACCACTGAATTTTCATCAGGAAAAGGAAAGGGAGTCATCAATTCAAACTCTGCAAACCTAAAGCCTGCCCAGAAATAGCAACAGAACCAGACTGGAGCCTAGAAGAAAAGTCCCGCCGATTTGAAAAAGAGCAAGGGTGGAAAATGTGTTTGTTGCAGGCTTGGAACCTGAAAGGAAGCGTTCTACAGACCTCAGGGCAACAGCATCGAAAACGTGGGCCAAACTGGCCAGATAAAAGACTCTGATATCTTTGGGAAATAAAAGGAGTCCAGCTCCCTCTTTAAAAAAAATTTACTAGGCCACCCCCTCGTAGAATGAAGGCACTTCTCTAAGTGATTCAGAAATTCCAAATATATTTTTCCTTCCATTCCTGTGATGCTCAGGGGAGATGCCAGGGTGGCTGGTTAAGTGACCTGAGGTCTGCATTCTAGACCCAACTTCAGTCCCTCCCTGTGTGACTAAGGAAATTCTGTTCTCCATCTAGGCTCTGGTTTTCCAGCCATTAAATAAGAAGTAGAGAGGAATTATAGTCCACTCATCAAGCATTCCAGTTCAACCACTTACTAGCTGTATGAAATTGGATAATTTCTTGAACCTCTTTTGAGTCTCAACTTTCTATTCTTTAAAATGAAGATAAAAATATGTACCTTACAAGATTATTCTCAGTATTAAAACAAAATGAGGTATCTAGAAAGTTTGCCCTAGGACCCAGGACACAGTTGATGCTCAGTAATTGGAGGAGTTAGCATCTGTTTTATTTTCTTTGTTCCTTTCCAACTCCAAAGTATTATTCTATGACAAGTTTATGGGTATATAGAGATGGTAAGATCTGTTTATGGCTCCCAAAGAGTTAACATTCCACTGTGGGGAACAGACTTGTAAACAAAACTGTACTGGAAGGTCAAGAAGAAAGCTGTATAATTGAAGCAGAGCTGAGGCATCCTTGCCAGTAGTGAGTGGGGGGAGTTTTGCAATGGAGGTAGCCATTGGGGTGTTCTTTAAAAGGTGAAAAAGAATTTTTCTTCTAATAGGCTGATATAGTTGTTAAGGTAGAAAAAAAAGTGTGTGTGTGTGTGTGTGTGTATATATACACACACACACACACATACTGAACCTAAATCAACTGATCCCAAATCAACTCCTGATAGAAATTTTTTATTTTCCCTTCCAGATCAAAGCAGTAAAAGCTTGGTGTCTTTGTTTTGCCATGAGCAGTCTGACCTTGACATACGCCACCACCTGTTCCTCGGCACTAAAACAAGGGTTGTAAATTCTACCTGTCCGCCTCTATAGGTTGTTGTGAAAATTAACTGAGGTAACAGACAGTCTGCCTCAGGATCATCTGGAAGGCTCGTGAAGCCTGTGAAAGCACAGATTGCTGGACCTTACGCCACAGGTTCTGGTTCAAGAATTTATATCCCTAGCAAGCTCCTAAGTAATGCTGGTGTGGCTGGTCTGAAGACTACAGTTTGAAAACCACTGCTTTAGGGCCCCATAGTTCTTCTAAGCCATTATTCACCACTGGCTCCTGTGTAATATAAGTGTTTGGTACATTTTATTCTGTTTCTAGCTCTTTAATGGATTCTATGGAGGATATGCACAAGTTGAAGACAATATTTGTCTAGCTGTTCTTATACTATATTAGCCTGCTCAGTCACATGTAGTTAATAAATGTGCTGATGTGATTTGTCCTCATATAGCTTCTAGTCTCTCTAGAGAGACATAACAAATTTAATAGAATGAGTTAGAAGGAAATAATTCACTGGAATAAGATCAAGTCTTTTTCTAGTTTTTTTCCCCCTTAGTAATCAAGCCTATGATTCCTAAAGGAGCTTTTCTTTTCTTTTCTCTTAACCTGTGATACAAACCGCATCCATAATGTGGCCGCTCTCTCTCTATCTTCTCTTGTGACCGTGACTCACAGTAGTCTTTAAAGTCCCTAGGTTGGATGGGATTTCAATTAGTGCAAGTGAACAGATATCTGTGTAAATAGAGCCAGATGTCTCCTGCAACATCTGAAATGAACTGTTTCAGCCAACAGAACTGTAGATCACCTTCAGAATGTTCCCTCTCCCAGGAGTGGAGTCTTTGCATTATTCATATCCCCGCTGCTACAGTACAGTACGGTCTCGTCTCCTGAAGATGACAGCCAGTCACCATGCTTTCACAGCCCGGCCCCTTCCTGCACCTCGCCCCCCTTCCTGGCCTCTACACTCTCATGCTTCACAGTAGCCTTTGCACACGATGTTCTTTCATCTTCTTTGGGGAGCTCTGTTTTCCAGGGCTTAGCTCCAGTCGGCCAAGAGTACTGCATTTCCTTGTTCTTAAAGTGTTTGCTTCCTCTTTGAAAGAGGAAGAGCAGCAGTCAACCTAATTCCTTCAGGAACAGGGTAAAGAGAACCCCCAGCCTAACCAAAGCAGTCACGTGCTCTTTCAGCACGCATCACCCTGTGGAACTGTCTGCCTTTGTTTCGCGGGGCAGGGATTATACTCTTTCTATACATAGATCTCTTCTCTCTCTGTCAGAGGCCCCAAATGGGGGCTCCATGCATCCTATTCATCCTGTGGAGCATAATCTTTCAAAAGGGAAAGAAACTTGAATTTGTGAAACAGAATTAAAAAAATAAAAATAAGGACTTCTAACTTCTTAAACCAAAAATGTCGGCATGTCTGGCAGCACGGAACACACGCTGTTGAAGGTGACACTGAAGGCCTGGGTGCGGGCTCCTCCCTGGCACAGGTTCACGCTCTCCAGGGTGCCAGCGTCCACACCAGCGTGTGTCACTCATTTACATTGCTGGCTGTGTTCCTGTTTGAATTACTGGCTATTGTTGCTCTTCTTGACAGGTTCATGGACACAGTGTGTGAGCTGGCACGGTCCTTAGAGCAGGGGTTTTCAAATATTACTACACACAGAATTACCTAGTAGCTTTACAAATTGCTATACCCAGACTATACCCAATGCCAATTAAGTAAGGGTCTTCGAGGTAGGGACCCGCCATCAGTACTTCCTCTTAATTCCCTAGATGATCCCAATATATAGACACATTTGAGAACTAGTAAGATAGAGGAGTCCTTCTCAAACTTTCTTGTGCATATGAATCACCTGGGGATCTTGTTATAAATTCGGATTCTAATTCAGCAGGTCTGCGCAGAGCCTGAGATCCAGCATCCTTACTGACCAAGACTGCTGGTCCCAAGACCACGTTTTGCAAAGCAAAATCTTACAGATCCACTAGTCTGGTCTTACTCATTGGTTTAAAGAGGTGCCAAAATAATGCTTTCCTTAAAACAGTTAAGTATCTAAGCTTAGAAAGAATTTACTCCTTTTTAAAGAATTTATTTGTAAAACTACATTGGACCACTTTCTTACACCATATATAAAAATAAACTCAAAATGAATTGAAGACTTAAATGTAAGACTTGAAACTATAAAACTCCAAGAAGAAAACATAGGCAGTACTCTTTGACATCAGTTTTAGCAATATCTCTTTGGACAGGAATCCTCAGGCAAGGGCAACAAAAGAAAAAAAATAAACAAATGAGAGTACAGCAAACTAAAATGTTTTTGCACAATGAAGAAAACCATCTATGAAATGAAGGACAACCTACTGAATGAGAGAAGACAGTTGCAAATAAAACATCTGATAAGGGGTTAATATCCAAAATATATAAAGAAAGTCATATAACTTAACATGAAAAAAACAAACAATCCAATTAAAAATTAAAATAAACAGAGGGCATGAATAGTTATTTCTCCAAAAAGAACATACAGATGACAGATAGACATATAAAAAGATGTTCAATATTACCAATCATCAGGGAAATGCAGATCTAAACCACAGAGGATATCACCTCACACCTGTCAGAATAGCTATCATCAAAAAAATAAGAAATAACAAGGGCTGGAGAGAATGTGGAGAAAAGGGAACCTTCCATATACTGTTGGTGAGATTGTAAATTAGTACAGCCAACATAAAAAATAGTATGGATATTTCTCAAAAAAATAAAAATAGAACTGCCATACAACCCAGCAACTCCACTTCTGGATACTTATACAAAGAAAACAAATATATTAATTCAGAAAGATATATGTACCCCTATGCCCACTGCAGCATTACTTACAGTAGTCAAGATATAGAAACATGGAAACAACCGAGTGTCCATGTACATGGATTAATGGATAAAGAAGATGTGGGATATATATATAATGGAATATTACTCAGCAATAAAAAAGAATGAAATCTTGCCAATTGCAACAACATGGATGGACTTAGAGGGTGTTATGCTAAATGAAATAAGTCAGACAGTCTGAGAAAGACAAATACTATATGATTTCACTTATATGTGCAATGTAAAAACAAAATAAATGAAAAAAACAAAACAGAAACATACCCATAGATCTACAGAACAAGCTGACAGTTACTAAAAGGGAGGGGTGGAGGATGGGTAAAAAAAAGCATTTACTTTTGAAAACATAAATAATAGTGGTATCAAGGATATTTCTACAACAAAGTAGATGTTTTACCTCAATTACCTACATGCATTGTGCCTTCTTTAATAGAAGAGACATAGTAGGTCTTCAGCCAACAGAACATTATTTCACCCTATGGATTCCTGTCTTTGTAGTAGTGGGTGGGGCAGAGTCCAGAAAAAAGATCTTTACCCATCCCTCTGGGTTATTCCTCAAGATCACATAACTATGAAATAGAAGAGCCAACATACTGAGAAAAATAGTTTCATCTGTCTTTGTAAGTGGTCGAAAACCCTTGAGAGGTTTTTAGTGTGATTGAATTTTAAGCCATGTGGCAGCCTTTCTTTCAGGTGAGAATGAAGCAATTAGCCAGGTCTAATTGCCTGGTTGTATGAATGAATCAAATAGGCAATACTCTCAACAGTTTAATGTGAGGTCCGAAACTGGGACATTTCCTGGAGCTGAACGCTGTGTTGCAGACGAGCCATTTCTCCGAGTTGAAAATGCCACCATGGTGGGTTCATTCTTCCAGATCCAAGTTTCTCTGAGTCCTATGAAGGGGCGCCTGTATCAGAATCCCTTGAGGCTCTAGTCAGTATGCACTTCCAGGTCCCTCTCCCAGAGATTCTGAATTGGTCGGCCTAGAGTGGGAGCCAGGGATGGGCATTTTTAAGAAAACTCATCCAAGTAATTCTGATGAAGGTGGAGGGCCGGATGTAGAGAAATATGGTAGGTAGGTAAATGTCCTTCCTTCCCTGTCTGCTAGGATAGTAATATTTTCTTCTAACCAAGAGCTGCAGCCTACAACCCAGTGGAAACGAGCACCGTGTCAGGCTTACAGTGATCTCATAAGGAGGCTCTTCATTTTTTAAATTATGATTGAGACCATGCAGGATCCCTTGGGCTACCAGGGCATGTACTTGGACCCCCAGTGTCCATGGTCTGACTGTTTTCTCAGAGCAGAGCAGCCTGGGGGTTGTCCAAATGTGCTTATTACAGGAGGGCGTGAGATGGGGTAAAATTCTTTGTCTTTACATTTTGGGATCTCACTATAGCAGAATTTTGCAATTTTTAAAAAAACATCATTAATAATTACCCCTTTAGATTATCATAAAAGCCTCACACCCTGTTGTCCCCCACTAGATTCAGGTACACCTTTGGAGGATATCCTTCACTGAGTATTACTAAATAGAGAGAAAACCTCACATTTTCACGTATTCTTCCTAAAGAGAAAAACTTGAGGCACATTATCTTAGCAATTTGTACTTTAAAAATCAATAGGTTTATATAAATGATTAATAAGTTATAATGTTTTAATATTGAATATATTTTTGCCACTATTCCTGCTGCATTGGAGGTATTCTGTGATACATTTTTATACATTCCCTCCCCCAGACCCCAAGCATGTGTGTGCCCTCTCCCTTGCGTCCCTCTACTGAGACTCACTGTTGCAATGTGAGGGTCAGGGAGGCCCCTAAAGGCAGCTGGGCACAAGCCTGTCACCACAGGGAGCCCAGAGCAGGAAGCTATTGATTGGTCTTTGGGTGCAGAGATCTAGCTGGAAGGCTTCCGTGCAGCTGAGCCGGCCCGTCCAGCTGGGGTTTCAGCCAGCCTGGCAGACGGCTAACAGGGACTCAGGTGTGCATTCAGCAGCTCGCTAGCTCTTCCCCTGCTGCTCTTCTGTGATTTGATCCAAAGAGAAGGGGCTGAAACTGCCCTGTCTGACAGCTAAGTTAAAACCCGGCCTTTCCGATCAGGAAGAATCTTGCATGTGATACTGAAAGGGGATGTAGAAACTGGACTGATGACATTGGTGATGATGGCATTTAGAGCAGGAGCCACTGCCATTCATTATGATAATGTGTCAGGCACATGCATTGTTCTGTTTAACCCTTATACTGACCTTGATTTTCTCATTTTACATGAGGAAACTGAGGCTTAAACCTATGAAGTGACTTGGACATGGTGACACAAGCCAAATGAGGCCAGGGCTTGAACCCAGGTCTATCTGACCCTCAAGCTGCTGTCCCTCATCACATCATTATTATGCAACCCCTTCTTAAAGCTACATTTTGGAAGGCTTTGAATTATTTCACTAGACCCTGCTTCTGGAGATGTTCTGGAACTCTGCACAAGATGGGAGCTGAAGTTGGTTCTTTTAGGAATTCAACTGTTTCCCATCTAGCTGTGGTCAAGAAAGGAGGGGTTCGCGTATCAGTCAGTGCCTCAAAAGGTTACTCTTCCCTGAAGCTCACTTGACTCATATATGGGTCTCTTCACTCCCAGGCCAATGTTCTAGCAAGATCTAGGAACTAATATACCCTGGATCCCTTCTAGTCTTTGAGGAATAAACTATACTGTCAAAGGCCTCCGTTGAAATCCCAGCTTTTCAAGACAGTAAGTCTCATTTTTCTTATCAGGAGGGATACTGAGCTAGATGTTGAACCTAGAATAGGGTTTAGAATACAGGAAGCACGCAATGAGTATTGGTTTCCAAAACGAACATTAGTAGTAAAGAATGTGATCTTGGAAATAGCACTGTATTTTCTTGGTGTTCAATTTTTCTATATTTGAAATAAGTAGGAGTGGTCTAGATGTTGACCTTTCCACTTCAAAATCTGTTTGGCTCTAGGTTCTTTAGCTGAGGTCTCAAGACCAGTCCATGTATTCTCCACAGCCTCATGCAGAATATTTCTAAAATTAGACTCAGTATAATTTACATGTAGTAAAGGTCACCCCTATTAGGTGTACAGTTCTATATACTTTGACAAATGCATGAATATATACTCATGTAACTACCACTATAATTAAGATACAGAATACTTTAGTTACTCCAAAAATTTCCTTATGCACATTTAGAGGTTGTTTCCTTCTCCAATTCCAGGCCCTGTAACCACTGGTATGTTTTTCCTTCCTACAATTTTGCCTTATAATTGTCATATAAGTGGATTCACAATGGAATAGCCTTTACAATCTGACTTCTTTCACTTAGCATGATGCTTCTGAAATTCATTCGTATTGTTGTATATATTAGTAATTTGTCCCTTTTTATTGCTGAGCAAATATCCCATTGCAACAATATACCATGATTTATTTACCCATTTGCCTATTCCAGCTGATGAACAGTTAGATTGTATTCAGCTTGGAGCTTTATGAATGAAGCTGTTATAAAATTGTGTATAGATTTTTCACGGGTATTTCTTGATTTTTCTTGGATAAATACTGTGGAGAGTGGGCCCATCAAGAATCTGTGTGTATATGCGTATGTTTGTATACACACATACACATATACAAACACATATACATACACATCCCTCAGGGAGATGGTTCAGGGCTTACAAAATGCTGAGACCCACTAGTCTTGCTGCTTCATTTGATTTGTGTTGAGTTCCTTCAGCTCTGTGGCCTAACTTCTCGAGTGAGGTATTAATTAACAAATAGAGAGGCAGCCTGGCTTAGTAGAATAGGCATTGATTTAGAGTTGAAGTCTGCCCCACCATAGACTAGCCTTTCACTCTTTGCATTGCCAGTCCTCTTGTCCATTGCAGGACCTTGGCAACCCTGTCCATTGATAATGGGTTTAACAGCCAAGCTCCAGTTCTTCCTCCCACATTTTCCCAGGCAGCAGAATGCAAGCTTCCTCCTTGGCCTCTCAGCTCTTCGGAGTTCTGGCTCAGACCCTGAGCTCAGACCCTCCCCACACCCATCATTCAGGCTTTTCCTGCTTCCTACAGAGGCACAAGTACAGCATCTAAAGCTTTCTAGACAGTTGCTCTCATTTTTCTTCATTAATGTCCGGGAGAAGGCATGCCAGGAAGTATGTTAATCAAGATGTGCCACACTAGAACAGGGGGACCAGATTTCCAGTCCTGGCTTTGCTACCAAAACCTCGCTTGACATAAGCAAATCACTTCAACATCTCCTGCTTAAAATCTTAAGTGGCTTTCCGAAGTCCTTAGGATAAATGCTCAAAGCTTTCACAAGCCCTGTAAGGCTTTCAGTGAAAAGCCTGGTCTCTGCCTGCCTCCACAGCCCTCACTGCCCTTTTCCATTCACCCTCCCTTAAAGGGTGCTTTATAAAGTATACACAATTTAATGACTTGGAACCCTGCTTACTTTTTCTTTTTCTTTTTCTTCTTAAAAAAAAAGAGCTTTATACAGGAGTGTAAGCTTTGTGCCCTCTGAGGGCTGACTGTCAAGCCCCATGTGCTGGTTCGCATGTGAGATAATGGAGCTTAGCCTTCAGAGATATGAACGGTACCAATTGTTTTGTTCTCCGAGAGTTTGGAGGCAGCTGTTGTTTTTTTATTTTCACTTACAAAGCTTTCTTTTCCTTACAACAAGGAGGGTGAAGGATGGAAGGTAGAAGGACGAAGTCAGGTTAGTCTATGCCTCAGAGGCCTTGAACAGTTTAGGAAAAAAATGAAATAACACAAAATTACACCTTCACACTGCTCTCTGCTACTTCCACCTCCCACTGCCAGGCTACACTTTCCATCAGATATGTATAATGTTGGTTTTGGAGAAGATCAAAAAATTCCCTTTTCTCTGGGATGTGTAGTCAGTCCATGTTAAAGAGGAGCATGGCATCAGAGAAGTTCATTGTCACCCCCCAACTGACATTCCTGTGCTCCTGCGCTTTCCCCTCCCTTCTGGAGAAACAAAAAGCCTGGGTTGGAAAAAAGATTCTTTCACCTCAATTTCATCTTTTTCCATTAATGTCTTGGTTATCAAGGTCTAAAAAACCAAAAAAACTAAATAACAAAAAGCAGATATACCATAAATACCATTATTGATGAAACCAAATGCTAATTAATAAGACTACGTTTGCACAGTGCTTTTACAGATAGAAACTTATGCTGGCTGGGTTCTGATCAATTACACTGAGGAGCTATTTTGTGTGTGTTGTATAAATCATGACTGCTTGTTGAAGAGTGCACCAAGATCAAGGTGTGACCTCTGCACAGTTCAGGGTCCTCATCCTGGCCAAGTCTGGAGTCTCCACCTTGCCAGGGCTTCCACTATAATTAAGTTCAAGATGCCTGCACCATGGAAACTGCCCCTTTGACGGACTGCCCTATAAACTTATTGCAGTGGTATCTGTTTGCCAGGATAAATATCTAGTCACGTGGACTGGACCCTGGAGTCTTCAGAGAATACACCATCCCCAGGAGGGAAGTCTTCATGGAGAGCCCAATTCTGAATTGTTGTTTTTTGTTTTTGTTTTTGTTTTTGTTTTATCACAGTACAGTGATTAAGAACATGGGATTTGAAATCAGACAGGTTTTGTATATTGGTTACATGTTGCTGCAGAACAAATTACCCCAAAACCTAGCAGCTTGTGACAATAATAATAATTTACTATCTCTTATGGTCCGGTGGGTCAGGGATTCAGAGAGAGCACAGTGGAGATGCTTGTCTCTGCTCCAAGGTGTCTGACATCTCAGCTGGAAGATTTAGCAGCAAGGCTGAAATCATCTGGAAGTTCATGTGGACTTTGCTGGAGCTGTCAGCTGGAACACCTACCAATGGCCTGTCCCATGGCCCGGGCTTCCTCACAACATGGCGGCTTAGCATGGCAGAGACCATGACGTTATGATGCCTCATGGAAAGTTATGTCAACAACGGAAAATCCATGATCAGGATGAAAAAGAGAGAGAGAGAGCAAGCAATGGGAGTAAAGGAGACTCAAAGCTGCCCATGTTTGTCTAACACTACTTCAAAAAACCAACTGATAAAAAATTAAAACCTCCCCTCCTGTGCATTGTGTGGAAATAAATGCATCAGGAAGTTGTAGTTTAATAATGATTTACCCAATTCACAGCCCCTTCCTTATTCCAGGTTCACCATTGGTCCCAAACTAACATCACCTGAGCAACCCTTTTGCCCGAGAATTTTTACAAGTATATTCTCATTTAATTCTCATAACAACCCAATGACTCCAAACCTATAATTTCTGTTCCTTTTTTTATTTTTTGGATCAGAACTTTGAGAATATGGAAACCTCCAGTCTCACTACAATGGTGGGACAGGCATAGGATAGACATTCCTATTCCAAAAGAGGGAAATTGGAAAAGGAAAGGAGGGACAGGTGCCAGGTAAGTACAAAACCTAATGGGACAACCAACATTAAATCTTAAGGCTCCAGAATAATCCTTTTTGTGTCAATGATCTACCTTCCAGGCCCATTGGGGTGACAATGTTACTCCAGGGCTCTGGGGGACAGCCCTGCAGCAGTTCTCTGCTGGGGTTCCAGCTCTCCTGACTGGGGTTTCATGTCCAAAGCCCTCCCAAGTTAGGCTCCTGAGCCTCTGCCTCTGCCGGAGAGCCCCATCCTTTGAATGCCATAGCTCCCTGCAGAGATCCCAACCCTGATGCACTGGGGAGTGGGGTGGGGAGTAGAGGTGGAGACCCTCCTGGCCCACTCAACTAGACAGGAGGTCCCACTCTTTGAAACCATGCTCTCCACCCCACTGCCCCAACCACAGCCCTTGCCACCACTGCATGCCTTTGCATGCTGAGCCTGCGATGGGAGCGGCAGCCCTGGGGATTTCTGAATCCCCTCACGTACCCTTCTTCCACTGTCCTGGAGGATATTTCCTGGCTTCTGTTGAAACGGTTGGTTCATATCAATCTTCTTAACAGACTGGCCTTTGGCCACACCCTCGGTTTGTTTTCTCGGCAAAATGGGTAGGCTAGGAATTTTCCAAACCTTTAAGTTCTAGTTTGTTTTCGGGTTGTTGTTTTTTTTTGTTGTTGTTGTTGTTGTTGTATTGGTTTGGTTTTTTACTTAACAATTTCCTCATAAGTCACTTTCTCCTGTCACATTTTACTATAAGCAATCAAGAGAAGCCAAGCCTCACCTTCGATACTTTGCTTAGAAATTGCTTCAGCTAAATATACAATTCATTGCTGGCAAGTTCTGCCTTTCACAAAACACTAGAACACAAACAGAATTTAGCCAAATTCTTTGCCAACTGATAACAAGTTTCACCTCTCCTCCAGTTTCCAATAGCAGGTCCCTCGTGTCCTCATTTCTGTCAGAGACCACCTCGGAATGTACTTCACTGTCCGTATTACTACCAACAACCTGTTTAGGGTGAGGTAGTCTTTCTCTAAGAAGACTGAGGCTTTCTCTACAGCTCTCATCTTCTCTTTCTGATTTCTCACCAGAATCAGCTCTACAAGGTCCCTTCACAGCAGAATAGGCTTTTCCTAGCATATACCTCAACTTTCCAGCCTCTAGTCACTACCCAGTTCCAAAGTCACGTTTTCAGATATCTGTTACAGCAACACCCCCACTGCCCAGTTCCAATTTCTGTCTTAGTCCATTAGGGTTGCTAGAGCAAAACTATCATAGACCAAGTGGCTTAAAAAACAAACACTTATTTCTCAAAGTTCTGGAGGCTATGAAGTCCAAGATCAAGGCACTGGCAGACTGGTTGTCTGTGAGGGTAAGCTTCCCGGTTCATAGGTGACTGTGTTCTTACTGTGTCCTCACATGGCAGAAAGGGAAAGGGAACTAGCTCTCCAGGGTATCTTTTATGGGGGCACTAAACTCACTTACGAAGTCTTCATTTTCATGACCTAATCATTTCCCCAAACCACCACCTCCAAATATCAGCACATTGGAAATGGGTTTCAAGATAGGATCTTTTGGAGAACAAAAATATTCAGTATTTAGCAGGCACTCTCAAATATAAGAACTAAGCAGTGGATCTAGGTTCTTGTCCCACCTTTTCATGCTCAACGACCTACAAACAGATAGGGATAGAGCTAAAACTAACACCCAGGTCTCCTGGCTTCTAGCCTAGCAGTCCTTCCATTAAACAAGGGAGACAAAGCAGTCCTCATTAACTGACTTGAAGATTGCTGTTGACCATTAATATAACTGACCTTTCCCCATTCCACCTTATTTAAGAAGTCCTAATTTAGTTGCTGACATATGGACTGAAAATCAAACAAAAACCCAACCCTCTTGCTAATTAAAGCAGGTTCACAGACAGTGTCAACATCACCCAAGACCCCGCAGAACCTCGGGACCCACCTCAAACTCGCTGAATTGAAATCTGTATTTTTAACAAGGCGCCCAGGTAATCTGTATACATGCAAAAGCTTGAGAAGTAGCGGTCTAGTTCATCCAATTATCATCAGAAGCAATTGAGTGATTCTGATGGTTTTTGATGGTATTTTACTGAGTCAAAAAACTATTGATACCATTGTCATTAAGGCCTTATTATAACACCACACCGATTCCTTTCTTTCCTTGGCTTCCAATGAATCTTCAGTCACAAAATCCTACGGAGTTTTCCTTAATTACAAGACACATCCTTTTCTTTCCATTCTTACAGCCGTCTCCTTTGTCTTGGCCCTCACCACCCTGTAGCTGTATTACAGCTTATCTCCCCACCAGCTTCATGCTCTTCCATTTGCCCAAAGCTCTCTGACTCTCAAAACTTTCCTGGATTTTTCTTGCCTTCAAAGTAAAATTTATTTTCCAATTCTGGATTTGCAGGCCTTTACATTCAAGCCCAAAACCCTTTGCCTGGAAAATCTGTTGCACATATGTTTTAATGTCCGTGTCTTTGTTCAGACTCGGTGATTCCCTTTCCCACAGTTTCGACTGCCTTCAAGGCTCTATTGAGATCCCACTTCCATCATGAATGTCAGATCTACCCAGGTCACTGTTGCCTCCTCTTGTTCTGAGGTCCTGTGGCACTTGTTGCCTACACTAGTGTTAACTGCATTCTAATTTCAGGTAAAAGCATGCATCTCACAACTAGATGGCAAGTTCATGGAGGACAGGCACCACGTCTTTATCCTTCTCTCATCCTCAGCATCTGGTAAGGCACTAAGCACATAGTAGGTAATCATAAAAAAAACTGCTTCTAAATTTAATAAAGTTACGGGGTAATGCCCAGATTTGCAAGCTTATCACTCCCACTCGTTTATTTCTTCTCAGGGTCTATGCTACAGTTCAGCAATTATATAAACAGCACTGTTCATAAAACCAACCATGGATAGGGAGCCTCGGACCAGCCTGGAGGTAGGCACAGGAGGTAGTCCAGAATTGCAGGCCATATAAAAACTGTGAATCTTTATTTCAAGCGCTGGGTGTCAGAACCACAGGTATCACTTCCCACGTCCCTGCTGTGGCACTCAAGGCCAGCTGCTTCTGAGAAGCTGTGTCTGGCACTGAGCCCCATTGGACCGCTCCAGCTGAGCATGGGGCAGCCAGGATACACAATGCTGATAACATTGAGCCTAATTCTGTATTTTGTTACATTTTGTGTTTGCTTAGTACTTTCTTCTTTGTTGGCAATAGTGTCCCCTGTCACTTGGTTCACTATGTTATCAGCTTTTTGTATATGGTTTATTTTCCTCTTCATGACCGTAAAGATTCTTGTGAGTGGACATTAGTACTAACAATACTAACCACCTTTTCTGTGTACAGGTGGGCCCCCCAAAAATCCAGAATTATCTTCTGGAGGGTGGGCCCCTTATACTACAGGCTTCCCTCGCTAGGTGAGAATTCTAGGAACCTATCTGTATTAGTGTGCCAGCTGGCACTGTTGTGAGAGGCTGCACTCAGCCTGAGTGATTTTTTTTTTTTAAGACTCTTCAACACATTTGCCCCTTTCCTGATGGGTGATGTACAAGCGCATCTGCCCACACCACACTGAGTGTTCAGGAGTTTTTGACCAAAAATGGCATGACCCCTATGCCCCACCCTCCCTAGTCACCTGATCTCGCCCCAAGTAACTTTTTTGTTTGTTTCTCCAAATGAAAAAAGTCTTCAAAGGGAAACAATTTTCCCATGTGGAAGATGTGAAACAAACAAACAAACAAAATGGCAGAAGCGCTAAAAGGCATCAAAATCGATTAGTTCAAAAACTGTTTTGAGCAGTGGAAAAAAACGTCTCAATAGGAGTATTGCATCAAATGGGGAGTACTTTAAAGGTGACTGAAGTTAAAACATGTAGAATAAATACACAACTTCTAATAAATTAATTCTGGTTTATTTGGGCCCCCCTTGCATATATTAGCTCCTCTGAACTCCATAAACAAAAAAAAAAAAAGAGAAAAAGTGCAATCAACCCTTTTTTACAAGAGAGAAAACAGAGGCCAGAAAAGTGATCTAACCAGCTCAAAATCACAAATGATGAATTTGTCCCAGAGCTGGGACTAGAGTTTGGGTTTTATGCACCTAGGCCTAATACTCAGTTAATAGGCTCGGTGCAGCCTTTCTGGTTATTAAAAGTAGACAAAGTTGGGATTTGAACTCAAATGAT
Source organism: Furipterus horrens (assembly GCF_987537825.1). Lineage (NCBI taxonomy): Eukaryota > Metazoa > Chordata > Mammalia > Chiroptera > Furipteridae > Furipterus > Furipterus horrens. Next base: position 85,053,630 of record NW_028327180.1, read on the forward strand.
CCTTTTCTGGACTTTACACTCTTACCCAACTACCAGCCTATCAGACAATTCACATTGATTCATGCAAAGAAATATATTTGCCATTTCTGTTCTCAGCCAGATTTGCCAAAATTGGGAGCAGTATCCTTTGTCTTTGTAATTCATTGCTTCCTACACCTACTTGCTTTCTTTCCAAAGTTCTCCCTCTAGTAATGGTTATTCAATTTTGATTTTGTCTGGGAGAAAAATAAGAAATCTATTTAGATGTTAATTGGCTCTAACATCTCAGTGAGTCAACAGGCTCATGTAGTTACTATAAGAAGCTTCTAGAACATGGATCATTCAGTTATCAAAGAGTCTTGCTGACCTATCAGCTTCTAAATGGTTGATGCATTTAAAATCACAAAGCAGTTTTAGCACGAAGGACATCTGTGCTAAGGACAGTGTCTCAAAGGCTAAGCTTTTGGGGAAGTGATTATTTCCTTGTGCGTCATGCTGGGGATGCAGGACAAATTAAATTATTTTGTACACATCGAAGCAGGGAAATGAAACATCAATGAGTATTCTAGGAAGTTAATGGCATGATGGTACAGCTAAATTTCTGGTATCAGACAACTTAGGTACAAATCACTGCTCTATAATTTGATAGCTTTGTTACCTTTCACAACTTAACTTTTCTGAGCTTTTATTTCCTCATCTGTACAATGAAGGTCACAATGGTGCCTACTTCACAAGGCTGAATGATAACTCAAGGAGAAGACGAGTATAAAATACTTGGCCCAATACCTGGCACCTAAGTAAATACATCATAAAAACTAAGTATGATGATGATGATGATGATGTAGTTATTAATAACTACTACAGTCAAATAAAATGAGAAATCCTCCTTATCCTTCATAAATATTTATGGAGTGTCCTTGTCTCAGGTCTGATTGAGTAATTCCTTCTGATTTGCTAATATCAAGAGTCCATTTGTGCTTAATTGAGATGAGAAAAGAAATGAAGGATGGAGTGGTAGACCAGCCTTTAACACTGGATGGTTTATCAGGGTTTCTCAGCCTCGACATTTTGGACTGGTTAAGTCTTTGCTATGGGGGGCTGTCCTGACCACTGAAGGGTGTTCAGCAGCATCCCTGCCTCTGCTCACTATAAGATGCTGGTAGCAAGCTCCTGCGCCCATATGTGACAATCATAAAATGTCTTCAGTTGAGAACCACTGATTGACATACTGTTTACACAGTGCATTCTTCCGTAATGGGGACGTGTAGTTGTAGGGTGGCCAGTGACAGATCAAGACAGAGGTGGGATACTTTTTTTTTTTTTTTTTTTGTAAAGGGCCAGATAGAATTTTAGGTTCGTCTCTGTCACAACTGCTGTAGCTTGGAAGTAGCCATAGACAACACATCAACAAATACCTTCCAACAAAACATCATTTATAGACACTTAAAATTTGAATTTCATATAATTTCCATGTGTCACTACATAATTCTCTTTTTATTTTTTTTTTCAACCATTTTAAAGGATTAAAACATTCTGAAAGCATGGGCCATACAAAACCAGGTGGTGGGCTAGATTTGTTCAATGGGCCATTTTTGCTGACCTCTGGGCTAAGGAGTATATGAAGCCCTGAGATAAACATGGTACTTAATTCTCCTGAGAATATCAAATTATCTTAAAATTTTGGAAGAAAAAAATGTTTAATTAAAATAAACATTGTTATATTTGAAGTATAACCCAAACCCATGTGAATTTTTAAGACAAAACATATTTCAAAGTAAAGTCTTGCTTCCTGTGGGTTGCTTGGAGCTATTGCAGATCCCTGGAGACCACTCCTGTTATAATTCTCCTTGAATTTTGGGCTACTTCAATAGAAAAACTTGAAAATCTGACATTGTAGGCAAGAAACTAGCTCATATAAGAGTCTTCTGGACTTCCAATAACCGGTTGTCCTTGAATGGGGCCCAATAAGTCCCTTAAAATATTCTAGAGGCCTTAATGGTTCTCTGATGTATTTCATTCAGAGAATAATAGGGTAATATGTAATTGTTTAATCCAAGCTAGTTTCTATAAATCCTTGTGGAAATTTCTAAGTGTCTTCTTCATACATTTGGAGTCTAGAGTCTACTCATTTTTCTTGCCAACTAAGGAGCATGTGTAATACTCAGCATGGCAAGTACCCAAGAGATTAACAGATGACCCAGGCTGCACCTTCAGAAAGCTTAAAATTTTCTGGTGATGCTAGATCTTATTCACATAAAATGACCCCCAGAGAATATACCATCAAGAGAGTGGTGGAAAGAGGACTGAATTGGCAAGCAGAAGGCTTCTTTTCTAGCAACTCCTATAATTTTTATCCCAAAAGGACAAGTTCCTTCACCCTTTAGGTAAGTTTTCTCGTCTTCCCAGAGTTCTTTTTTTGAGAAGCACTCTGGGAAGAGTGTACCACAAATGACTGAAGCTGTCTGCCACAGATGGGACATCGGGGATGGGCTGGCACAAATGCCAGGGTGGTGCCATGCATAGTATCAATCATCTCTACAGTCCCTCCTGACTATGTCTATGTCTATGTAGCCATATGTCTATGGCTACATTACTCTGCTGCACAGCTTTGTGATGCTGATTAAATCACAAAAGGAGGGATCATCGATGTGGGGTGCAAAGGTTAGGGGATCATTGCATGGTGGAGGTGAGAGGGTGGTCAGGGCTTTGAAGATGTTTATTCTTCACAGCTGGGGTCCAACAGAGCACATTTTGTGCTGATTTGGGTTTTGGTTGGCTCTAAGCTGAGCACCTTCTATTGCAGTGTTGGCATAGCAAGAGGGAGGCATGTGGGAGATATTGTGTCCCCGCCATCCTCTGGAGCCCTCATGAAAGGGAATGTCCTCTTAATGAGCCCATCCCAGAGAGCCTGGCCTTTCAGATAAACAAATGAACATCAGCAAGAGACATGCATAAGAAAATTATAGAGAAAATAAGGCCACTTTGAGTGACAGCCCAAATAAAAGAGGCCTAAGAGGTCTGAAGTTAACAGCTGATGAGCATATCCTCATTGGAGATTTCTTGGCCAGGACATCTATTGTTGAGAATGCCAGGAATGGGTGTCTTATTTATACAGGAAGAGGCCTTTCTGGCCTTGTCCCAGGACTGACTTTTCTTCTTCTTTTTTTTTTTAATGTTTTTTTTTAATTTATTGATTCTAGAGAGAGGGGGGAAAGGAGAGAGAGACAGAGAAACAACAATAGAAACATCAATTTGTTGTTCTACTTGGTTATAAAATCACTGGTTGACTCGTATTTGTGCTCTGACTGGGAACTGAACCCGCAACCTGGGGGTGGGGGGTGGGGGGCACATATAAGGATAACACTCTAACCAACTGAGCTACTCAGCTAGGGCCCAGGACTGACTTTTATTTTACTTTTTATGTTGGAGTGAGGGCTTACCTAGAGGATATTTGCAAGGAGAGAAGAAATCTGATTTCAACTCAAAGTAATTTACTTGTGTTCTCAATATTGTATAAATCAGTTTTCTCATTTGGAAAATGGGGATAAAAATACAACTCTCCTCCAACATGGTTGGGAGAATCAAGTAGGAAAGCACTTAGTACAATGCCCAGCATTTAGTCAGCATCTGATATATGTTGGCCATAATCATTATTTGTTTTAATAATACCATCACCATCTTCTTCTTTGTACATGTTTGAAGCACACAGAAAAGCATCTGGAAACAGGATATAGTTCCAACTCTGCCATGAGCTTCCTGTGAGATTTTAGGCAAATCATCTCTCATGACAACTCAGAGTATTGGACTATACTCTTTCTTTTTTTAGTAAACTCACTCTGAAGGCCTTTTAAGTGCCAGGCACTGTTTCAGCCACCAGTCTGGGCACTCAGGGACTCCAGTTGTAATAGGGGAGGCAGATGGATAATGCATGTGACAGTATAACGTGAGAATCACTATTACTGTGATGTTGAGTGTCCCCATCTGACCTTCCTGTCTGTAACAGAAACATCCAAGGGACAAGCTGGGTGATTAGTGAAATAAAAGGTTACCTAACTGGCACGGGGCCCAAAACCCAGGTCCTCTCCTTCGAGGACAAGAGTTCTCACCAAATACCAAGCTGCATTAAAATAAAAACATTCAAAACAAGTGATGTGGCCCTGGCCAGGTGGCTCAGTTGGTTGGAGCGTCGCCCCGTACACCAGAATGTTGTGGGTTTGATCTCCAGCCAGTACGTGTATGGGAGGCAACCCATCAATGTTTCTCTCTCTCCCTTCCAATCTCTCTAAAATCAATAAACATATCCTGAGGTGAGAATTTTTTTTGAAGTGATGTGCAGAGAAGTGACATGGTGATTAAAACACTGGGTTTGGGAGCAGGAGCCTTCCATTTGAGTTTCAGAGTGGTTATTTTGGTAGCTTGATGACTTTGGGAAAGTTGCTTAATCTCTCTGAGCTTCATCTATCAGCAAGAAGGTCATTACTGTCACACCTGCTTCACATCATTGTGTGGAGAGAGGGAGGCTATTCTGCAGCCTTGGTAAACTGTGACACATAAATTCTAGCCTGTGGTTGTTTCAGTTGTTATGTATCTTCAATAATAATAAAATAAATACCCTGCCATATTATGAAGAAAAAAAAGTTCAGTGGCCAGTAATTGAAATTGTGTGTCCAAGGAAGTAGTTAAGGATTTTTTCTTTCAATAACCAATATCTCTTTCCAGGAGAATAGGCTAAGTGGAAGTCTCTTTTTAATTGTAATACAAGGCAATCTTAATTTCTACATCTTAGGTGTGTGTCAAAACAGAAGGGAGGGAAGGAAGGAGAGAGATGATCTATTTCTCCTTATAGTTAACCAGAGAAATAATTCAAGGTAAGAGTCTGGTGACCTGATCTCTGATTAATTGAAGTTTCAGGATGCTGTTAAGATAGGAAACCCTGAAGTATGTGATTAATTATCTAATGGTGGGAAGAAAAGGTAAAAAATTATATGAAACAAAAGCCTTTGTTGAAAGCAAAGCAAAGGAAGTGTGATGTAGGAGAAATATAAATAAAGATAGGAGTGAGAGAAGACTGGGGTTCCAATTCTTCTAGCTAGGTGACCTTAAACAAATCTCTTCCTCTACTTGGCCTTGGATTTCCTATTGGTGCAGCATGGGGCTTGGTCTAGACAACCCCTAGGGTTCCTTCAGGCTTGCCAGACTCTGATATTTCTACCTGTAAAACACTGAAACACTAATGAACAGAGAGAGCGAGAGCGAGAGCGAGAGAGGGAGAGAGAGAGTGCACTTGTGCATGCCTGACTCATAAAAACCACTGATTCAAATTAAACGAAGATTTAGTTGATTTAATGCTGGCAATCTCAGGCTCCTAAATCACTAGGAGATTCTCTTTAATCCTGGGATGGTCACTTGGTCACTTTTCTCAGCTCAGTAGTGCTACACATAGAGCTCCCTTAGAAGTCAAGATGACCGAGAGAGGAAGGGAGAACTGTTTAAAAAGAAGAACATACCTGAATTACCTGGAGATCTGTACCCGACCCCTGACCCCAAGTACAGGCAAAAGGACCATAAAAGCTTCAGCCAGGCCTTAAATATTGGTTGCATACCTGCTTAACTCCTTATGGCCTGATTTTCCATCCTTAACAGAAGTCAAACCCAATGCTCTTATGTAAGTAAATGAATAACAACTTGCACACAGTCTGTTTAGTAATGCTGTATACCAATTTTAGGACCCACAAAGGGTAGGGAACTTAAGAGACCCACAATCTAGCACTTCAGACTATAGAAATTCACCCCTTGAGAGTCTGGAAAATTCTAAAAGTTGAGACCTAAAGAAGATCAAGGACTATCCCAGAGTTACCCATGAGTCTTAGCAGACCTGGGACTAGAAGTCAGAACTAGAAGTAAAACTAGAACTCAGAACTAGAATGAAGATCTTAGAACTAGAACTAAAACTAGAACTAGAACTAGAACTCAGAATTAGAACTAGAACTAGAACTCCCATATAGTAGCATGAAACTTCCTGTGGCCCTTCCCATGACTTGGATCCAATGACTCCCTGATCATCCCCAAGAGAGGTGTAGGGGCACTTTGTTTTCTGGTTCTTTTCAGTATAATGTCAGAAATGAATTTAGGATTCTCCTTAGGCATGAGGGCCACCAGCCAGCTTACACTGACAATTAGACAAAGGAGTGTTGAATTTGAAAGCTTTGGGGAACCTTGTGCACAGCATTTGGGAGAGAATTATGTCTATCCAGAGACCCAGCCCACTGTGCCCAATACAAATCAAAGCAACATAGTGATTCAAATACAAGGATTTGTGCTGTAATGAGAACTGGACTAGGAGTCTGAAGATCTAGTTCTAATCCTACTTGCACTACTTGCTGGTCACCTATCTTTGATGCTCCATTTAAATTCTGGGAGCCTCAGTATTCCCATCTTTAAGATGGGGATGGGGATGACAATAACGTTAACTTGAACTAAACGAGAAAAAAACAATCAAAAAGGAAAACCAAGAGGCATGGAGTTAAGTATGACATTGTAGGATTTTGCAGCAAGAGACTTTAGAGAGAAGAAGAAATGCAACTACCCTGGGAAGATTAGGAAATGCTTCCTAGGAGAGATTAGGAAGCAGCTGAGCCTTAAACAATTGGTTGGATTTGTATAAAGAGAAAGGAGATGAGAAAGGGTGACAGGTAGTGAGAAAGTAGGGACAATTTCCTGACAAACGTCCAGAGAGAGTTTCTGATTGTTCTAATGCTTTGGGCTCTTTACTTGTTTTAAATAACGTCCCAATTATTGACCTCTCCATTCAATAGCATTTTCTATTTTAATTTCCTGAATTGCTTCCCTGGGGAGGAGTGGGAACTATTTATTGAAATAAGTCATATCATGGAAACTTCTTTTATTAAATTTTTTTGTTAAAATGTATTAATTATTTAAAAAATAAAGACTCTTTTGAGCTTTACTTATAATCCTCCAAGTGAGCAGGCTTAGCCTTTAATTATATCATGTCCCCTTCCTCCCTGGCTAACCTGTACTACTAGTAATCATAATCCCTTCTATGTGCTTTGGACTTTGCAGTTGTAAAGGGCTTCATTGATGCTGTCACCTTCAGCCCTCACAGCACGCCCATGCTGTAATTTAGGCCATCTGAACTTTAGAGAGGTCACTAATAGTTGGCCAGGTTGTCTGATGCAGAGTAAGCTTTCAGTAAAGACTGAATGAATAAATGGATGGAAGAAAGACAGGGATCTAGTGAGTTGGTAGCTGTTCTGAGTAGATGCCCCATTTTATTATTTTTCCTCAGTGATAATCTCAGATTCAGCAGAGATCCCAAGGCACAGAAAACAGGCATGTCCTGCAGTCATTTACCTCTGCGCTATTCCAGCGCCTGTCTAACAGGGATGGGCACTAAACCTGTCTACTCTAATTCTGTGATATGGGAAATCTAATAAATCTCCCCTGAAGCAATCCTTAACCACCAAGGCTGTTTGTACAATAGACTGTCCCCTTTCATACTCGGTGTGAATGTGTTTGCAGGTTCTCCCTCATTTGAGAATAACAGAATCCTTGCCCATTGCCATACCAAGCCATGCAGTTGAGTTTATCAATGCTTGCATTGTAGGGAGACCACATAGAATAAAGGAAAGGACCAGAAACTAGAAGTCAGAAGACCTGGTTTTGAGACCTGGGTCTAAAGTTTATAAACTTCACTCATTCATTCACTATAACCTGAGTCCCTGCTTTGTTGCAGACTTCGCCAGTCTTCAGGAATACAGTGGTAGATAAAAGGGATATCTGACTTCACAGACCTTAGGTCCAATGTACAAAAAACACACACACAAACAAACAAATGACTAAATACATGCAATAACTGTAAGACACAAATGCTCTGAAGAAAAAGCAGTCTGCTACGAGAAGATAACATAAAGGCACTGATGAAATAGTGTGGTCAGGAAGACCCTCTCTGAAATGTTTATATATTAAGTCCAGTCTTAATGGTCGAGAAGGTACCAGCTCTACAAAACAAACAAACAAATAAACAAAGCTGGGTTAGAATATTCTAGTCAGAGGGAACAATTTGTGCAATGGTCACGAGATAGGAAAAAGCTTGGCGGTGGGGTCTTAGGAACTGAGAGGGAACCAGGTAGCTAGAGTATTTTCAGCAAGGGGGAGAGCGACAGACAACTGGAATGGGGAGAGAGAGAAGCAACCAGGTCAGGCAGAGCTTAGACAAGCCATGGAGAAAGTTCGCAATTTTTAAAATTTCATGAGAAACCACTGGAAGGTTATAAGTAGAAGTAGCACGTGATCTAGTCTCTGTGTTAAGAATCTGACTTTGGTGCAGTCACTCAATTTCTCTGCGTCTCCCTTTCCTCTCCTGAAAATGGGGATTAATGTCCTAATTCCATATTCTTTCAAGAGGTTATCTGAGTGCCAAGTAATGTTTATCATAATACACTGCTCCAAGTAGCGCCTGATAAATCTTTCACTGAATTGAATTATTCAATAATAACATGAACATGCTTTAGAAGCTACCAAGTAACACACACATGTAAGATATTATCAATAATCATCATTTCCCCAATGTCCTCCCTCCTTTACAGGAATAGATAAGATAATCAGCCACCAAATGCTTTGAAAATCCCACCTCAATAAAAATTAATTTTTATTTTTGTTCATTTGTTTATTAGTTTGGGTTTGGTGTCTTTCTTCCACGGCACCAACTAACTCCCTATATTTGGTCCAGGAACCAACTAGACTCAGGTTGGTTCCAGTTAACACTAAGAAAAATATCCAGAGAGAATATGATGGGCAGGACCGAGAGTCAAGTGAGCAAGTCTTTGCCTAGACCTGGGCACTTCCTCACCTCTCTTCGTGCAGTAGCTGGAAGCTTATCCTCATTAGTCATAGGCCCTCCATTACCCATGAAGGAGTTGTGAAGCATAATACTTATGATGATGATAATAAAGATAACAAACGATTAGTAATGCATGTAAATACACACACGTGTGTATATATAGCCCTTTGCTACTTTTCTCAAAGTATTTTTCCATCTATTGTTTTAATTTAGCTCACACTCATGCACAGATGTAGAGTGGGAGTATTTTAATTGGGGAAACGGTCATGAAGCGCTTCAGCGGTTTGCCTCAAGGTCATACTGTGAGCGACAGAGGAGGTGAAACCACGTTCCCAAATCTCATGCCAGCATACTGTGTCAAGGCCCCTCAGCTGCCCTGGGGGCCTCGGGAAAGACAACTGGGATCCGAAATACAGATTAAGTAAATAGAAGTTGGAACATTCTGAGAATGTAAAAAACATTTGACCCATATAGTCTGGCCTTCCTCCCCTGATTTACACACAGAGAAACTGAGAGCCAAGAGCAAGAGCCCACATGGGCAAGTGCCCTTTGCACCGCCTGCTCAAGCACCTGCTGATGTTCCTGCCTTTCTGCCTTCCAACCCCCCACACAGCTGGGGGCTGCAGTGGAAGGGAAAGATCAAAAGATATCAAGGCAGTCCTTGGTTAAATACACTGCCAGAGGGAGAATACTACTAGGTACAGAGCTCTTCAGTTAATTGAGATTTTCTCTTTGGGATGCAAAAGAAGTCTCTGTGACCTTGGGCCTACCAGGAATTTGCCCTGGGCCTCTCATGCCCTTCCTTCAGGAATTTGGACAAGGCGAATTTTGGAGTACCTTCTTTAATTCTACCATGAGTGGGCTGGATGGGATACATGTGGCCATTTTGATTATACTGTTGAATTATTCGTAATTTTTAAAAGGCTCTTATATTGTGACCCATGGAATATTTTGTTTTCTTATTTCCAGATATGGACACCCTATATAAAAAAAAATTAAAAAAAGATAAACCCTCTAAGATTTCCCTGATGATAAATCCTTCTATACTCCCGCCTTCACCTCCAATAACTAAAAAAGTTAAAAGCACTTTCTTTCATCTGCCCTGAAACATTATCTCCAATGTTAAAACGGTTAATAGGCACCTAGGCAGATATATACTGAGGGCCCATCTTGCTGTAGGTGTTATGAAACCAGACATGAAAAGCACATGTAAAAGAGTAGGCACAGGGCCCAGTACATAGTAAGTCTGCATTAAATGCTAGTGCTTACTGCTATCCTCCTCCTCCTCCTCCTCCTCCTCCTCCTCCTCCTACTCCTCCTCTTCCTCCTCATACTCATACTCAGAAGTGGTAATTTAGTAGTAAAAGAGATGGTTTTATTTCACCTACCCCTGGCAACAGCTGAATGAAGTAGAAACTATAGTAAGCCCTCACCTGAGGTCATCAATAGGTTCTTAGAACTGTGGCAAAACAACATAACACCACCAATCTTGCCACATTCTGATTGATATAAACAAGAATTAAGTTCCTACGGCATTTCATCAGTTATAACAAGTTGACTTTGAATGAAACACTGTTATTCAAGGACCTGCTATATTAGTTTCCACACTAAGCAAACAAGTTAACTGCAACAGAGGGAGCCTAAGCCCACACAGCCAGCCCTCCGACCCAGATGAACTGATCCATAAAGCCCATCTTTAGACTGCTACACTAGTTTTATTGGTGTTCCATACAACTTGGCAGCTATATACATTATCTTGTCCAAAATGAGCCTCAAAAATGGTCTAGCTCAGAGGCAACTAAGTTCAGTAGGATGTGCATGACTACTGGAGTGGGAATCTGATGCCCAGGTGTGAGCCTTTTGACCTTGCTCAAGTGCCGGAAATGACTAAAAATATCCATCCAGCCCACTTCTTAGAACAGACATGAGGTTCCAATAGGCTAATGGATGAGAATACTTTGTATTTTTTAATCTTCCACTTAGATGCATGATGCTCATCTCATTAATATTACACTCTGGTGCCAATTTCAAGGCAGGAGGGGTCAGGGGCAAAGAAGCTAGTTCAGGCTATGACATCTCATTAGAAGCTGAAATTTGGATTCTGAGAGAGGAGAAAAGAGGGGGTGAGAAATGCTCTCTGTAGCCTAGGTTCCCGCTGTTCTCTGTATTCAGAGCAGCTTCCCGGCTGCTTGGCAGTGCTGCTTGGTAGGATGCCTCTGACTTTGATGCTGCACGTGCCAACATTCTAATAGGGCTGCAGCCAGGATCTAGCGTGAGTTCGGAGAGACATCTTATGACAGGTTTGCCTAAAGATGTTTCAACAGATAACCCTTTAGAAATAACAGAAGTGGTTTATGCATTTCACGGGGAAGCTGGGGGCTTAGGCAGCAGCTCAGTTCGAAGTCTGCCGTGCAGACAGCTTTCCACTCTCTTTTTCTTCCTGCTGCACATCTGTGAGGCATCATCGTGTGTCCCTGCAGAACAGTATTGTGTTTAGTTACTTTAATGTTCTGTCCATGTTGACGGCCACGGTGGAAAGACATGAAGCTATTTCCTTCCAGAAAATCCACATTGGAAAACTTTAGAACATCACTCCTCCTCTTAACATATAAATCACATCACTTCATTCTGCCATTTAAAAATCCTCCCATGGCTTCCCATCAGACCCTTCCATGACCTGGATGGTGGGCCTGCTCTGACCTTTGCTGACCTCTCTGACCTAACCTTCGACACAGTTCCGCCTGCCCACTGTGCTCCAGCCACACTGGCATTCTCTCTGTGCCTCGAGCATGCCAAGCTATCTCCTGCTTTAGGCACTAGGCACCTAAAGCTGTTCCTGCCTGTACCACTCTTCCCCCAAATTTCTCATGGTTCGTTCCTTTGCATCATTGGCTCTCAGCCTGGCTCACAATCCTCCTCAACCAGTACTTCCCTGATCTTCCTGTCGTGATTTTACCGCTCTCTCACTATCTGTCCCCACCACAACGCATGTTGTATTGTCTTCCTGGCACATACTCACGTACCTACTTAGGGTCTCACAAGAACATTAGTGCCATGAGAGCAGAGATCCCTTTTCTCCTTGTCTCTCAAACCCCCAGCACGTAAGAACAATGGTACCTGAAAACCAAGGAGACGCCCAATGAGCCTTTGCTGGGTGGCTGAATAAAGCCCCTCCTTTTACAGATGGAAAAGGTTGGACCAGAGAAAAGTAGCTGATGCTGTCCTCCTGTTTTCTCTCTGAAGGTTTTAGGTTAGCACCTTTGGGCCATTGTGGGGCTTTGTCAAGTGGTAACATTCAGGGGTTCTTGCTGGGATGCTGATGAATCCCTGGGTGTCTGCAGCTCCGTGAACATGTAGGCATATCTCTGGTGAGAACCTCAAAGGGTGCTTGACACATTGGTAGTTCTCATCAACTTTTTCTTTTAAGTAGTTCATGCATGGTGACTCCATTGTCCTGCCACAAAGTATAGAAAAGGCTCCCCTTCTTATCACCGAAGTACCTCTTTCCTAAACTCATTGTTTCCATGATGACTCCCTAGTGCCAGAAGCTGGAGTCATATTTCCACATGAATCAAAGAATTCCAGAGTTAGGAAGACACTTAATTTAGTGTTTACAAACCATGATGTTTGCACTAGATTTCTCTAGGGAGCTTTTTATAACCATGGGTTTCCAGGTCTTCACCCTGAGTTTTTTTATTTGGTAAGTTTAATAAATGAGGTGTACTAGTTTCCTAGGGCTGCTGGAACTAAGTACAATAAACAGCATGGCCTAAAACAACAAAAACTTATTGTCTCTCCATTCTGGAGGCTACGAGTCTGAAGTCAAAGTGTCAGTAGCCCATGCTGAAACCTGTAAATGGGCAAGAATCTTTCCCTGCCCCTTCCCTAGCTTCTGGTCGTCGCTATTAATCCTTGCCTTCCATTAGTTTACAGCTGCTGCCCTTCATCCTCTGTCTCCTTCGTCACATGGTGTTTCCCTTTGTGTGTCTGTGTGTCTTCTCTTAAGTACACCGGTCACAATGGGCTGAGGGCCCACACTGCTCCAGTATGACATCATCCTCACTAAATACAACTGCAATAACCGTATTTCCAAACAAGCTCACACATGAGGTACTGGGGAACATACGTTTGGGGGGACACAATTCAACACGTGACAAAGAATATTAAAAATATGTATTCTTTCAAAGGTCCACCAGTGATTCTCATTGAGAAACACTGCTCTTATTGATCCTCTCACTGAACAGATGGGAAAAGTGAGTGCCAGAGAAAAGACGAGTTCAGGGTCACACAGAGACTCAGTGATAGTTTCTGACTAGGAAGCCAGGTATCATGAGTCCTCCAACATTGTTCCAAATATGCCAAACTGCCTTTTGTTTTTCAGACCTGATAATGTTTTCACTGGTCTACAAAGACCAGCATTTAACTGGGCATTTCCAGTTGCCCATGTCTGCCACTTACTTCTCCAATGGTATCTCATGGGACATCAGGGGGTCTTGTGGTCCTGTCAGGATAAGGTTTTAGAGCAAGGTGGTCTATTGCAGTAGCCATGGACACACATTCCATCTCCTCCCAGTTGCGCCCATGTTGGCCCCAATTCCTGTGGTCACTGGCTGGTATTTGGATGAGATGTGAGAAGACGTCCCTCCTCATCTATTGCTTACTCAGAACACTGCCAGATGGGGTGCATTAGAATGGTCCTCTCGCTTGGGTTATTATGTGGGCAGGTTCCTGAGAAAAGAACATCTGGAAAGACATCCTAAGTTCTTCACACAGCATTTGTGATCTTACTCAGTGGAAATATTTGTTGTCATGCCCAATATGTGTCCCCTCCCACTGTATTTTTATGCTGGAAGTCTGTATGATCTGTGGGTCCCCATCTCAACCACTTTCCTCACAGCAGATGCATTTAAAGTCATGGATCCTAGAGTAAGCAAATCTAAAGTGTTTAATCTATTATTAATCAGCCAGTTGCCAAAATGATAGAGCTCTAGGGGGGCCTGAGGAAGACATCAATATTTATGGCCTCGTTAGTGAGTGCGTATTTTTTCCTCTCTCCTTTCTCCCTCCTTCTCCTTTCCTAACATGAGGACAGAAATGAAGCCTGTTGTGCTTTGTGCCATTGTACAGGGCAGGAATGTCATGTTCTGGGCCAAGATGACTCCCGAGTGCTATTGCTCATTTGTTTGAGAATATTGACTGTTAGGGCTGTCATACGTCTGCCAGGTGGTGTTAGCAAAACCACGCAGCAGTCCGTGCTAACATAGCAGAGAGTTCTGGGAACAGCATGGACTTGGGAGACCATCTTTTACAAATTATTCATTTTCTGAGGCAACGGAGGCTCAGAGAGGGAAAGGGACTTCTTTGTGACCATACATTTATTTATGACTCAACAAACTTTAACTGGATACCTCTAATGTGTCAGACAATGTAGAAGCTGCCAGGGACACCAAGATCAGTATTAACAGAAAAAGGTACCATTTATTGAGCATTTCCCAGTGTTAGGTACATGTTAAGTCCTTTAAATAGTCCCTCCTGCTGAACATCATCCAACAGACTTCTGATTATACTTAGAATAAATGCTGGCATGTTGCCTACAAGGCTCTGTGTGACCTTGCTCTGACCTACCTTTCTGAACTCACTTCATTTCATTCTTCCCCTTATTCCTTAGGCTCCACCCTCAGTGGCTTTTATTATTATTGTTCCTGGAAAATACATCAAGTTTATTGCCTTTCTAGGCCTTTTGAATCAACTGCCCACTCTCCCTAGATTACTCTCTTTCATTACCACTGGATACTCATATTTTAGACTTCAGTACAAACTTCAGTTTTTTAGAGATTCCTTGACAATGAGTTATACCACCCCCACTTAGTCACTATCTTTTAATCAACATGTGTTAGTGCCTTCCTACCCAGTGATGTGTGATATAAATGCTTACCACCTGGATATAGTGGGGCAGAGGTGAGGGATTACTGATTGGTAGCATTTGCCAATTTCCAAAGTGTAAATATATCTACTATGGCTGAGTCAGTGATTCAAGTTGCCAGTGTGATGTCACTGAAGACAAAGCTAGGAACAGACACACACACAGTCCATTCTTGTGAGCCAATATATGCCAGCTCTGGCACACTTTTTACTATCTGAAATTGTAGTGTTTATTTGTTTACTTATAATGCTTTTACCATCCTATGCAACGTAAGTTCCCAAAGAGGAGGAACCTTTTGCATTTTGTTTATGATGGTTTTTCCCACAGCTAGAACAGGGCCAGGAATATAATAATAAATAACTGATGAATGAATTATGAATGAATGAATGAATGAGAATCTTCATAGTGACTCTGTTAGTAGTTAAGTGGCCACTATATTATCCTCATTTGTCAAATAAGGAAACTAAAATACAGAGAGAGATTAAGTAACTTGCCCAAGCTTAGAGTCAGTCCATGGGAGAACCAAGGTTTGAACCCAGGCAATTTGTCTCCAGAGGCCCTGCTCTAAACTCCTAGCTACGGATCTGATGAAGCCCCTACTCTGAAAGAGCTCATAGTGTAGAGAAGAAAAGGACACTTGAATAAAAGGAATACCATGGCCTTGACAGAGGTGTACATAGTGCACACTGAAGGACTGGGTGAGTGAGGGCAGATCTAATGCTTCCCAGCGAGAGTGGCTGTGCCATGGTGGTCAGGCAAGGCCATGTGACAAAGGTGATATTGGATGGAGGCCTTGGAGGATTTCATCAGAGTGCTTTCTCCAACACGTTGAGTGACTTTCCACTTGGGGCAATTGACATTATGAAATCTCCTTGGACCAGGAAGAGGAATCACACCTCAGTCAAACATAAAGAAAACTACAAAGCATTATTGCAATGGCTTGAGGGTAGACTGCCTATTTCAACTCATGGAAATCTGATAACCCACTTGAGGCACACTTCCGCCAGGGACTTAACTCCACCTCACTGCTGCCCTCCTGACATGCTCCTGAATAAGGGTTTGTTTGGCTACAGGCTGAACCATTCTGTTTCTGATTCTTTGTCGCTTATACCAAAATTTCAGGTGGCTACTGACCTGAGAAGGTAGTAACTGCAATGTGTGCTACTGCATGTCATTTGATTTTTCTAGTAACCAGGCTTGAGAAACCATAGAGCCATCATTGACAACTGCCTAAAACTTGGCATTCCCCTGCCTGGGCTTTACCCCCTCCAACTCCAAATCAGTCATTGGATCCTTCAGTCAACTCTTGCATCATACATTTCTTTCATTCCTGCTACCATCCTGGTCCAGGGTGTCCATTCCTTCACCCACTCATTCACTCACTCACAACAAATGTCAAGTGCCTATGCCTGACAGGCTGATCTAGGAGGTTCTGGGAATACAACAATGAGCAAAAGCAGACATGACTTCTGCCCACAAGGAGCATATATTCTAGTGGAGGCAATCAGCTGTGAACCAAAAATCACTTGAACAAATGGACCATTGCTCCTGTAACAGATGTTACAAAGAAGAGGGGATACAACGCTGTGAGGGCCTCGGCAGGGTGTCTGACCTAAGCAGGAACACCAGGAAAGACTCCTCAAGTAAAGTAAAGCAGGAGGAGTGAAGGTACCAAAAATAGGAAAAATCATTTCTTCCAGTTGGAACAACACGTACAAATATTCTTTGGTGGAAGGGAGCATCACTCCTTCGAGCACAGTGAAAGTAGACTGGTTGGGGTGGGGACAGAGAAGAGAGAGAAGGTATGAGACAAAGCTGGAGAAATAAGAGGAAGCTGTGTTGAAACACTAGGAATTGATGTTAACTAACCCTCCATGTCTAGATACCCGAAGGAATCAATTTTATACTCCCTCTGTCTTCCCTTCTGGCTCATCCTATGCACCTGCTGCCAAATTCCTCTTTCTAAAGCACCACTGTTTTTATCCTGTGACTTTCCTATTCTAAAAATCACCAGTTGTTTTTCCCTTCCTACATTGTAAAGCCTGAACCCACCACTGTCAAGGATTTCTGTGTCCCAGCACTAATTAATCCTTTAGCTGTCATCTTCTACTGCTGAGAAATCACATAACAGAAGGTCTGAGAGCAGAGCCCTTGGAGTCAAATAGCCAATGTGAATTTTGTTTCTTCCACTTTCTACCTTTGTGACCCAGGACAGATTAACTAATCTTGCTAAACCAGCAGTTTTGTGGCTTTGAAATTGGGACCAAGAGTTAAGAATTAAGTCAGATGAGTATATAAAGCCTTGGGCATAATCTATGGCATACAGAAAGTTCTAACTTAATACTAACCGATTAAACTAGATGGTCCAGTCACTGCCTCCCATTCTTATACAATGTCTCCCAGCCAGTTTATGTGCTATTTCTCTGGCCTACAACAGCTTCTTTCACATCTATCCAAAATGTTTAACCCTCAGACCAATATCTAAGTCCTTAATCTCCATCATCCCTTTACCAACTTTCCCCTGACCACCAACTTTCTATGCTGGATTCTTTATCAAAAGTCCTAAAACAGATTTTCAGATATTTTTGTGTGTGTGTTAACTTATTTTTTTCAATTATCTTTCAGTTTTTGTGTTTCTGTTTTCCTTTTAATTCTCTTTAATTATTAGCTCGTCACGGTCAGGTACCATACCTTGCATGGGCTGTCCTAGCCTCATAACACCTAGTACAATGCATGGAACGTTGCTCTTGATGCACCTTCCTTAGGTGAAAAAATAAACAAATAAAGAAGTGAAAGAAAAAAGTGCCAATTTTTATAGTGCTCCAAGTAAAGAAAGAGAAGCTAATCAAAGTGTCTTAGAAATAAAATCCTGTCCCTGTCGTTGAGCTTGTTCATTTATTTATAAGCTAAGGAACATGTTGCCTAACGTCTATTTAGTCTCATGAGTATGTTAATATCATTAATATGAGGTGTACGAAGTACTTTGTACTGCCAGGAGGAAAGATGGTATAGAAATTGAAAGCATTACATATAATTCCTCCAGGAAAAAAAAAAAAGGAAAAACATCTATTTTGTGAGATGCATCAATTTCAAATCACTCAAGTGGAGGTGCCCAAAGGAGTTTATACAACCCTTCAAATGTGAATTAATTTGTACTTTTCAAAGCCTCTGAGAGGTACCTTTCATTTTAATTAAAGATATTTTGAAGAATTTTCACTTTAAAAACGAGACAAAATAGTTCCCATATTTGCTTTGCCAAATCTACAGCATCGCGCATAAACATAATTATAAAGGAGCATAATTATAATTATTAGCAGCTTCTCAGGCTGAAGCTGTTTGTTAATTTAGTTTGGTATTTTAATTTTGATTATCATAATAAATAAGCATGTCTTGGAACGAGCATTTCATAACTGAGTCCTGCCACAGGTTCCAGACCCTTGCTGATGTCTGCATTTACTATGATGTTAACACAGAAATGAGGCACAGTAAGATAATGCTGGGCAAAGGCTATCATGGTGATGCATGTGCCACGTGGGACGGAGGGCAAGCACTGGCAAGGAAACCAACTCTTCACACAGGACACGGTAGTTCAGGCTTGCTGAGCTCAGAGAAGCTGTGAGAGAACAGATCCATATTGGTGTCACAGCTCGTATTATGGAGTCAGCACATGCCATTGTCAGTCACATTAAATTAATGCTGGTGATTCAAAAGGTACTGGTTATATAATTGTGTTTTGTGTCTCATTTGTAAATGTTCTTGAGTTTTATAGTTTGAAAAGAGTGATAAGCAGAGTTGATCCCTGCTTTAATGTTTGTACATTTTTAAGTATCCTTATAATAAAAATAAGTTGTCAACATTGTGGGTCCAGAAGAACAGTTTCCTTAAACGGGGCCCATAAATTACATGAGTTTGAGAAAACTGCATTAGTAGGTGATAGTAAAAGTCTCCAAGAAAATGTTGCATTATGGCCAAGCTTTACCATAAGTCTACAAAACATAAAGGAAGGAATCAAAATTGTGGAGAATTGCAAATATGGAAACCACAACTTTCTAGGTCAAAGTAAAATTGTGAGGTTTTAAAGAGGTTTTCAAGGTTGGATGGAATGGAAAAGTTGAGATAGATAAAGACCTACAAAGTCCTGAGAGTGTCACTGATGAACTGTTGAAATAACCAACCTCAACATGGTACTGAGATATGAGTGTATGTGTGTCTGTGTGTTTATATTTTCATGTATCTATGTATCCTTTTTTCAGTGCTTTAAAGATCCTATTCCTACTGGACTACTTTCCTAATTTTCCAATGAAAAGCTCTGTAGAAATAGTAATTTTATAAAGAAATTTACTATAATCCATATTTTCTAGAAAACGTCTTTTTTTTTTTTTTTTGGTCAAACAAGAAAAAGCATTCTTTTATTTTTTTGTATTTTCTTTTTTTAATTATGTTTTATTGATTATGCTATCACAGTTGTCCTCATTTTCCCCCTTTGCCCCACTCTCTCAGGCAATCCCCTCACCATTGTTCATGTCCACGGGTCATGTGTATAAGTTCTTTGGCCCTTCAATTTCTTACACTGTACTTTACATCCCGTCCCTGGCTGGTTTAGCTCAGTGGATTGAGCGTCGGCCTGCGAGCTAAGTGTCGCTGGTTCGATCTTCCAGTCAGGGTACATCAGAGAAGGAAAACTCTGACTCCAAAAAACCTCCGCTGCCTTGCGGCATACCTCTTCAGGGGAAAGGCTAAGGGAGTAAACCCCGACAGAAAATCCGGAGCCGGAGTCCCTAAGGCAGTTTGACGTTGTAGTCAACACCGGCAACTCCTGCGGCGCACCTGAACCCAAGCTGTATCGACTCCGTCTTTCCCTTGGACCCTTCAGCTGCGAAGAGAGGGGGGGTCTGCTGCATGGGCAACAGCAGACCCTCCATATCACCCTGCCCAGGCTCTGTAGCTTCAGCGTCATCGCAAGATGTCGATTCAACACGGGAGGAGACAGATACCATGTCACCCCCGAGTCGGACTGCACAGCCATCCTCGGCGGTGCAGATAGACTCTTGAGAAGCTACACCATCGTCTCTCGAGACGGACGGCTGCCGACGACGACTTTACATCCCATGGCTATTCTGTACCTACCTGTTTGTACTTCTTAATTCCCTCACCTCTTTACCCACTCCTCCCCCACCCCCCTCCCATCTGACAACCAACAAAATGCTCTCGGTACCCATGATTCTGTCTATTCATCTTGTTTGCTTAGTTTTTTTTTTAGATTCAATTATTGATAGATATGTATTTTTTGCCATTTTATTGTTCATAGTTTTGACCTTCTTTTCTTAAATAATTCCCTTCAATGTTTCATATAATAGTTTGGTGATGCTGAACTCCTTTAGTTTTTTTCTTGTCTGAGAAGCACTTTATCTGCCCTACCATTCTAAATGATAGCTGTGCTGGGTAGGGCAATCTTGGCTGTCAGTCCCTGCTTTTCATCACCTTGAATACTTCTTGCCAGTCCCTTCTTGCCTGCAAAGTTTCTTTTGAGAAACCAGCTGACAATCTCATGGGAACTCCCCTTCAGGTAACTAATTTCTTTTCTCTTGCTGCTTTTAAGATTCTTCCTTTATCTTTAACAATTGGTATTTTAATTATATGTCTTGGAGTGGGCTTCTTTGCATCTATCTTGTTTGAAACTTCCTGTGCTTCCTGGACTTGTATGTGTATTTTATTCACCAAATTAGAGAAGTTTTCTTTCATTATTTTTCAAGTAGATTTCCAATTTCTTGCTCTTTCTTTTCTTCTTCTGGTACCCCTATGATGCGAATGTTGGACCTCTTGAAATTGTCCCAGAGGCTGCTTATACTATAGGTCCTCATTTTCTTAGATTCTTTTTTCTTCTTGGTATTCTGATTGGTTGTTTTTTGCTTCCTTACACTCCAAATCATTGATTTGATTCTCAGCTTCATCCACTCTACTTCCCTGTAAATTATTTTCTGTTTCAATTAGTGTACCCTTCATTTCTGACTGGGTATTTTTTATGCTGTTGAGGTCCTCACTAAGTTCCTTGATCATCCTCATAACCAGCGTTTTGAACTCTGCAGCTGACAGATTGCTTGTCTCCACTTTGTTTAGCTCTTTTTCTGGAGTTCTGATTTCTTCTTTCATTTGGGCCATGTTTCTTTGTCTCCTCCTTTTGGCAGCCTCCCTGTGTTTGTTTCTAAGTATTAGGTAGAGCAGCTTTGACTCTGTGTCTTGGTAGCATGGCCTAATGTAGGGTCCAGGGCAGAGCTTCCCCTATCACCCAAGCTGGGTACTCAAGGTGCGCCCTTTGTGTGGGCTTAGTACACCCTCCCTTGCAGTTGAGCCTTGGTTGCTGTTGGCAGATAAATGGGAGGGGTTTACCCAGGCCAGTCAGCTGCAAGGATTGGCTGTGACCACTTACTACCAACCTCCACCCTCCATGGAGGATCAGCTCTGCAGGGGAAAGTTGGTGGTGCTCCAATATGGTCTGTAGCTGTCCACTGTGTGTGCTGGCCGTGGGGTTTCCCAGATTGTGCAGGCCAAGGTCAACCCCCACCTGTTTTCCCTGGGGCCACCTGCCTGAGCTATAAAGCAATCTGAGATGGCTGCTACTTGTGCTGGGCTTGGAGATTCCCAGGTGAAGCCAAGTAGTGAATCTAGTCTGGCTGCAGCTAGTGCCAGGCCTGGGACTCACTGAGGCCAGCTGTTGCTTGTTTGATAGGATTTAGGAAGTTGTGAAGCATGAGCTAAAACCAGCCATTCATGTGGAGAAGCAGCTTGGGTAGGTCTGTAAATTGGGTGGGGTGGACTCTGTGGAGATCGCCAAGGTGGGCCAAACAGTGTTAGCCAGGTTGATGGAGTCCCAGATATGGCACCAGCTTGCCAGCTCTGTTGGGGGAGGGTTTCAAAAAGGGACAATAGCCTTGGTTAGCCTCGATGCCAGACACCCCAGTTTCCCCCAGTATGCCACTGGTGCCCTTTAAGCTGCTACCCTGGTGCTGGAGCTCAGAGGGAGTAAGTCTGAGTAGGTGAGTCCGTGTGCGGGTTCTTTAAGAGGAACTGCTTGGGGCTCCAGCAGTTTCTTCCACTGACTCAATCCCTGCTGGTTTTTGAACCCAGAAGTTGTGGGAACTTATCTTCCTGGCACTGGAACCCAGGGCTGGGGGGCCCTGGTGTAGGGCTGGAACTCCTCACTCCCGAGATATCCCTCCCAAATTTTTATCCACCACACATGGATGTGGGGCCAGCCTGTTCCACATCTGTGCCCCTCCTACCAGTCTGAATGGATGTGATTTCTTTAATTCCATAGTTGTCAGGCTTCCATTCAATTCGATTTCTGAGGGTTCTGGCTGATGGTTGTTCTATATTTTAGTTGTAATTTTGATGTGATTGTGCAAAGAGGTGAGCCATGTCTGACTATGCCGCCATCTTGACTGGCAGTCGAATGAGCATTCTTGGCATATTGGGACAATGTTCTAACCAACTGAGCTGCCCAGTCAGGGCTTTGAAAGAGCATTCTTATTTCACCTCTTGAGAACTGTTATCTATATCAAGTCACTGTATAAGCAGTGAATCTGTATTTGCAAGTTTCCAACTTTTTTATCAGCTTCTTGTCTATAAATGCTTTTTCCCATTTAGGGTATATACAGTACTTGTTAGAAAAACACCATTTTTTGGTGTTTTTTTTTGTTTTTTTTTTTCTTTTCTTCACCTTTTCAAAGTTGAGAAGAATATTTGTGAAAGTGTGAAAGGTCTAAGCTTTATAACTTTGAATGGAGTATTATTGTGTTAATTGCAAGCACTGTCACGTGGGTTGCTATTTTATGGTTGTTGTACTGGATGTCAAAAGATTTAGTTATAGCCTGACCCAGTCCTAGTTATTCAGGAGCCGCTGAAGAGATACACAATTTGAAATTGTTTTTCAGAATAAACCTGAAGATAGCAAACTGGTATGTAGAGAAGTCAGCTAGATCTTTCTTGTCTACACAGGATCCTACCCATAATTTTCCCCCAATAGGGTTTAAGTCGAATTTTATATCAGGAACTTTTTTCCTCACTTTTTTATTGCCTTTTCTTTGAGCACCATAATAATGAATTTAACTTGTAGATCACTTTTAACTTTTCAATACCACTCCAAGGATATTCATCAAGGAAATGGCCGATGTTTGCTGAGCACAAATTCATCACTCAACACTGTGGCAGGTGCTCAAGGCATCCCACTGAGTATCAGGCAACAGTCCTGACCAACACCCACCATCCCCATTAGGTTAGGTCCTCATTTACAGGTATGCCAATTTCCCTGCACAACTCTTAAGTCACGCATATGCAATAATTACTTATCCATGTATGCCTTTCCCACTCAACTGTGAGCTCTAGGAAAACAGAAATGATATCTCTTTTGTTCACTGCTGAATTCTTAGAGTTCAGTTCAGTGTCTAGCACAAAAAAGGGTATTCAATGGAAATACACTGGAATGAATGAAGAAAGGAAGGAATAATGATCTAGGAGGGAATCAGATGCATTTGAGAAACATACTATTATTTGAGGAAGCAAGGAAGGCATTTAAAGAGACCAAGACTGCATAAAGACAGGAGCCTGCAACAAGAATCCCATAGAGGGCAGAAAATAGGCCAGATTATTAAGTACAAACTAAGAAAGTAGAACAATCTTTTGTGATTGCAACATGAAAGCCAAGGTTTAAGCAAGGATGCATCTACAAGACAGAGAGTATTAGGAAAGCTTGCTTTATCTTCACCAGACAGAAAAGGAAGTGGCTATCTCCATTACTGAGAGGCAAAGGAAAGCAAATGACCAGTTTAAAAAGGGGAAAACCTCCAAGGCTTTATTTCTCTGTCCCACCTTAGTTTTTCCTATCAGAATAAAGGCAGTTACATTGTCAAAGCATGTGACACCCAGAAGGGGTTGGGAGGGGTCTGGCAGTGAGACATAAAGAGCTGATGAAACTGGGTTTTACAAATTGGCTCCTTTATAGCAAGAGGGTGCCCTCCATGAATTGTTCAAATTATGGCCTGTTTTTTTGTTTGTTTGTGTGTTTTGTTCTGTTTTGTTTTCAGAACTCATAGAAGGTGGTAAGGGTCAAAGAGTGTCCCCAGAACTAGCAGATGACTCTAGATTCCACTGAATCCCTGCTCATGGGCCTGACAGCGCAGAAAATTTTGCTACTTCCCCTTTCTCCATCTAGAGTGAGCTCTGGTTTGTGAGTCAGGGGATCCCAGTGAGGCTTGGCTGTGCCACTGTTTCTTTGTGATTCTGTATCACTCTACCTCTTGCACCCTCAGTTTCCTCTTCTGGAAAATGAGGAAAGATGATTATTCACTCTTCCAATCATTATTCAGTAGGGTGAGAACATTCTTTTTTTTCCCTTTTTTATTAAATTTACGTATTGGGTGATATTGGTTAATAAAACTACATAGGTTTCAGGTGTACAATTCTTTAACACATCATTTGTATATTTTATTGTGTTCACTACCCCAAGTCAAGGGGTAGAAGAGAGTACGGGGGTGGGGGGATAGAGAGTGAAAATATTTTTTAATTCTTTCCCCCTAAATAATGCATGTATACTATTTATAAAACCAAATGGCATTCCAAGTAATACAACAAAATTCAGCATTCCCCACCCTTATCCCTTTCTATCCTAATTCCACTCTCAGGGGGAATCATTCAAAACTCTTTCAGTTATTTCTTCTCCTATTTTACCTTCATATCTCTTAACACTGCCTTTTCCTGATTTTCCAATTTAGGTGTTATTTGTGGGATCCCAACTATGGCAGATGAGGATTGAGCTTACACTCATTCATCCCTGCTTACCTTCTTTTTATATTCCCAGAGTCATATTTTTGTTAAATCAATATTCAGTGTTATGACTAGGTAGATACTTTCACAAATGAGCCAAACTATGCTCTGAAATTTTTTGTTTTCCTGCTTTGTTTATGCTGTTTTATTTGTTTGCTTTGTTAATTTTGTCCTATGTATTTTGTCACTGATACAGATCCAAACTTTCTGAGCAAACCGTAGAACACCTCTCAGGTACAATCACGCACACGAAGAGGTCTCTTGGTGGCACTGTTTTCCCCTAGAGACCTCCCTCATGGAGCCCCCTTGTGTTCTGCTGCAGCCTGGCCCGGTGCTGCTGGGACTTGGCCTGGTGCTGTCTTCCTGAGACGGACCTCAGCATCCTCCCTAGTGTTGGCTCTCCTGTTCTCTGTACCTCACTCTTCCTCATTATTCGGGTTTACTCTCTTTTTGTTCACTTCCTAAGAAGGAGTCTGTGGGAGATAAGATTTTTAGATCTTGCATATCTGAAATGGTTTTTACTCTACCTCAGACTTCATTGATTGGGGATGAAATGGAAGCTTGGAAATAATTTTTATTTGAAGTATTGCAGATATTATTCCATTTCTGTTGTGTCTGATGAAAGTCCAATGCCATTCTGAGTCTTCTTTGTATGTGATTTGCTTCATTTCTCTCCCTCCAGAATTTATCATTTTCTCTTTGTCCCTCAAGCTCAACTAGTTTAAGATGATGGGCTATGGTGTGGAGCTTTTCTGCACTCATGGGTCATTCATGAGGTTAGGCACTCTGTGAACTTGTGCTATTTCAAAACTCAGATCCTTCAGTTTTAGGAGATTTTCAATATATAATTTATTTGATAATATCCTTCCCCTCCATGTTCTCTTTCACTTTCATTTCCTAGTAGTTTATTAGACTTTAAGCTATTTTTGAAGTTATACCCTCAACTTTATATTTCAGTATTTTTATTAACTGATATATTTATCTTTTGTATTAACTTCGAATTGTTCTTTACTTTTTATTATCGCATCCTAGTCATACTTTTACTTCTCAAATAAGAGTGTTTAGTTTTTTTTTATATATGTTTTTTTGGCCCCTGAATTGTACATGTGACTTATTTTTGTGTGTTTATTAATTTTAATTTCTACATACACCCACGGCCATATTTAAAGGCCCCTGAGTATCTGTTCTAATAAATGCGAAAGCCAACATGACAATTCTGCAAGCAAGGAGAAAGCTGGCCAGTCAGTGGGCCTCACCCTCCTCATCAGCTACACTGCAGACCCCAATCCAGAGACCCTTCACTTCACCTTCACCTTCAGCCTCCAGTCTTCTGTCTGGCTGCCAAGGAAGGGGTCACAGGGCTGCATGGACTGCAAGAGGGGTCCTGGGGCTTTCTGCCAGTTTTCACCCCAATCCCATACCTCAGTCATCAGAGTATCCAACTCTTCAAATTTCTACACCTTTCTAGTGATCTGTGGTCTGACTGGCTTTCTTCTTATTGACTCTGCTCACTTCCTCTGCAGATCGTTAAATCTGGACTTTCTTCAACTTGCTATTTTCCAAATCTTTTACTTCCTTTGCTGTCATTTTTGTAGGTTTGGGGGAGACAGCCAAAATAAGCATGTATATTCACTATAATGAGCAGACAGTCTTGAAACCTCATTTTTGAAATAAACTTGTTATTGTAGGTTTAGGTTTATAGAAAGGTCTTGAGGATATTCAGAGTCCCTGTATATCTCACGCCAAGTTTTTATCCCCTATAATTAAAATCTTACATTAGTATGGTGTATTTGTCAAAATTAATGAACCAATAATGATATTATTATTAACTAAGACTAAATATTTGTTTAGCTATCTCTCTGGAAAGAAGTAACTATGCTTAGCCTACATTTAAATAGCGGCGAGTAAGGCTCCCTCTCTTTAAAGGCCAAATAGCTACATAGATTATCTGAAATTCTGCCTGAGAGATTTGTCTGTTATTCCCCATTTATTTATCTATTTAATCATTTACCTATATAAATATAGATTTATGGACTTTTTTTATACTTCAGGTTATAATCCAATGCTACTTCATTGCTTTTGTTGCTCAAATTGAGAAGTGTTTTTTAATTATAAGTTTTTTTAAAAGTAAGATACGATTTAGATAATATGATTATATCCTATGTCTTATTCTTCTTGAGTTCCCTGCTACCTAACAAAGTGTATCACACAAAGTGCTAGGAAAATAGGATTTGAACACTCAATACTTGTGTGCCTAAATTACTGGTTAATTTTAAATAAGTATTAAATCATTTCCAAACGTCCAACGTCATGTTCCATGAGCGCTCATAAATGCCCAAGGCCACCTCAGGGACCTGTAATCTTATCAGGAAAGTAAACATATACAGGACAATAAGAAAACAGGTCAACGCTTTACAAATACCAGGCTGTGTCATTTTCTCAGTTTGAGAGTGAGATCAAGTGGCCTGAATGACCAATTTAAATATATCCATTGTGGCACCCAGAAAAAACTGGGAATAATTTAGACAAGAGGAAAGGGCAGAGGGAGAGTCTTTTAAGTACACAGAGTATAACAGGTTTGTATCTACTTATTCTATTTGAATATATCTAAAAAATGTCAAATGAAAAACATTTTAAAATTCATTTTCTTTTTAGAAGTATATCCCATGGCTTACCTTCTTTCTTTCCCAGGAAAATGGATTCTGCAATCCTGCTCTTTGCCATTTTCACAGGCTGATTAATGAGGAAAAAAAACACATGTGGCTTTTAAACCTGGTCCTACCTGGGAAAGCCAATGTGGGTGCTATTTAGCTCTCACTCAGCCAGTAGACCAGGTGAGAAGTGAAGACAGGTCTCTCCTCCCCTGACAAAGGGAGCCCTCTGACCACCCCCACCCCACCCCACCCCACCCAGTCTCTTGGCCTCCCAGGCATTCTACACACTGGGCTGTCTGCTAGGAAGGGAGCAGAGAGAGCAAGCAAACACCAGCAGGAATGCTTCTTTAAGGTCCTTTGAAGGGTTTGCTCTGCGGGAGAGCGATGGTTTTGAAAATTCAGCTCCTTAAGCCCTGTTTTGAAGGAAAGCATTGGTCAGTAGAAATCTGGTCCTTAGAACTCCTTTGTATGTATGTTTCAGCACTTGGTACGTTCAGGGACTACCTAAATATGAACTGGTTATTGAGGCTTTTAAGAATGGCATCTCCAGAGGTCTGTGGCAGGGATCCTGCACCTGTTTTGCTATTTTTGAGTCTGTTTTCTCTCTAGGATTATTGCCTATGTTTGGGGGGCAGGCAGGGGGAGCTTGGTCACCAAGTTTTTCAAAAACTCAGACTCTATAGTCAGAATGCCAGGGTTTGTATTCTTGTTCTTCCATTTAAATAGCTTAAGACAAGCTACTTAAATTCTCTGAGGCTCACTTTCCTCAACTTAAAAATAATAATATATGAGTTCTTGCTGCAGAAGGTCACTGTGAATATTCGGTAAGATCATACATGGTGCCTAGCACATAAAAGTGTTCTGAAAATGTTAACACTATTATTACCTATTATCAAGCAAATTTTGCTATTTCTAAGTGCTATGGGAAATATTAAGATGGATGTAAGATCACTCTTGCCCTCAGATACAGTCTAGAAGAAGCTCTTGAGACTGGCATATAAATAACCAATCACAGATTTTACATATATGAAACAAAATACATCAAGTCTTGTTAAAGAGGTAAAGTCAAACTAATTGGAGGAGGGGGAATTCAGGACAAGATGCCACGGCCTGTTGGGGCTGATTCCTTTCATTTGATTTGGATGGTTGCAGAGAAAAGGTATCTGAGGCTTAAATTATGGGTTGAATTTAGTACAGTTAAGAAGAAAGGAAAAAAGAAATTTAAGAGCAGGGAACTAAAAATACGTTTTGAGAATACCAAACAGTCTATTTGTAGAAACATAGGGGCAAATTTTAAAAATATGACAGATGAAACTGGAAAAGCAGTTTATGCTTATAATATGGAGAGACTTGACTGCCAATCTACAGAGCCGCGTGAAGAGCTGAGATTCTAGGGAAGTCTCAAGGAGAACTGAGTCTGATAATCTACTGTATTTATCAGCCTACCTTCACTGCATTTGAAACTGCATTTCTTCTCAGGAATTATTTTCTTCTTCTCTTCCTTCAGTAAATATTTATTGCACTCCTGAGTTTATGATATGGTCCAAAGTTGACTATCTGTCCTATGATACTTGACCAGAATTAAATGAAGGTCAAACCATGATGACTAGCATTAAATAGCATATATGTAATCAAGGTTCAATTGAGTGGGGTTATTGATTTATATAATTTTCTTCCTTTTTGTCTGACTTGAAGTTTATTGCTAATCCTAGCTTAATACTTTTTATCACTTCAAGTAGATTATTTTGTCCAGAAAAAAATTTACTCAATATCTACTAGACTAGGCATTTTAGAAAGCATGAAAGAAATGTAAATTGCAATACCTATCCTAAAAGACCATAATTTTACAGATGGATAATGGATAATACTCATGAAATGAAGTAGAGCAAGCCTGCCAGTGAGTTTACCACCAATTCAGCAAACTAAAGTGACTGGATCTATAATATAAGGATAGATTCTGGGTGCTCAGAAAGGGTCAAGATCATAGCTAATTAAAGGTCCAGAGAAAGTGGGACTTGGAAGTAAGTGAAAAAAAAAAGTGGGGGGGATGCTATGCCTGAGAACTAGCATGGGCAAAGATTCTGAGCCACATGCAGTCACAGGGAAAAATGAGAAAGGCTACTAGCTTGCCTAAAAGGGTCTGCACAGAGAGAATGCAAGCAGAGGTACTGAGCACCTTGAATGCCAAGTAGGGCTGGTCGCAGGTGGTCAACAGGGAGAGCCATCTCCTCTTGTTTGGTAACGGATGATGGAGATTGTAGGGACAGGTTTTCAAACAGAAGGAAAAGACAGATGCTCTCTAGCCCAAAATTTCTTTAGAAAAGAAATGTCATGTGTCCCCCAGGTTTTTCACCAGGGAAGGTCAAAGCAGCAAGAAGCCTGCATTTATAGAAAATGTAGTCACAAATCTCTGACTGAAATTTGAACACCCTGAGAGAACCAAAAAAAAAAGAGGTACCTGTCTGTTACTGGTGGGAAACCAGGAAAGGTAGCAGATAGATGTCTACCACCTTGGACCCCTGTTGCTGAAATTTTATTTCACAGTTTCCCTATGTCTGGCAGCCTAGGAGTTTGGGTTTAGGCGAGCTTTACACTGAGACTGTCAAACCAACAGACCTGGAACTTGAAGCTTCACACCCTGGTATCCCACCTGGAACATTCTCATCTTGGCCTTCCAGGACTTCTTCATCTCGTGAGGAAGGCAGAAATCAGATGCTTGAGGATGAAGCTGATTCCCCTTGAGGTAGTGAGTTCTCCATTACTGGAAGTTTTCATGCAGAAAGCCACGTGGCAGGGATATTATCCAGAGAATTTTTTTATCAGCCAGGTGGTCAGAATGACACCTGATAACAGCTAACACTGAGCAGGTCTTGGGTGACAGGTTCTATATTTAACACTTCACATACTTTCCCCTCTACATCTCCAGGAGGTAAGGGAAGCATTATCCCCATTTTACAAACCACAAACCTGAAGCCCAAAGATCCTATAACCAGTAAGTGATAGAATCAAGATTTGAGCCAAGCCTGTTCACACTTATTTTTTTAACTTTTTATTTTCAGTAGAGTGCACTGGAGCCCACACGCTTCACAATGATACCACGCTGAAGATGACTTTTATATATCTAGCCGTGCTATTTCAAAATCCCACTGTGAAAGATGAAGCATCTTTGGTTCTTGACCTTTCGCTGGGACATGAAGGGCTTGGGATTAAGCTTCACTGTCCTATGCATTTCCTATAATCAGGGTTCATGTCTAAGGCAACAGTGAACCCCCAAGTAACCACCACCCACATCAAGAAATAAAAGGTTGGCAGCCCCTCCCCCAGGAGCTTCCCCTTCCCCTTTCTCAGCACTACACACTGTCCCACCAAAGGGAATCTGACTGCTAGAATAGTATCTTTGTTTTCCTTCATGGATTGACTACCTAAGCATGCATTCCTAAATATTAGAGCTTTATTTTTCCTACTTTTTGAAATTTAGTTAAAGGGAGTCATCTGGTATGATTTTGTGTTACCTGTTTTCCTTTGCCCAAATCATCCATGTTATTGTATATTGGTTAAGTTACTCATTTTCATTTCTGCACAGGATTCAATTGTATGAGTATGTCACAATTCATCCATCTACTGTTGATGGACATTTGGTCTGTTTACACTATTGAATAATGAGTCCACAAATATTCTTGTATACGTCTCTTGGTGCACACGTGCATGTATTTCCGTTAGGTGTAAACCCAGGAGTGGTATGAGAATGTTCAGTTTTAATAGATACTGCCAAATAGTTTCCAAAGTGGCTGCACCAATTTATACTCCCACCATCAGTATGTGACAATTCTCTTTGCTCCGAGTTTTCTCAAACACTTGGGATTATCAGTTATTTTAATTTTAGTCCTTCTGGTGGGGGTGTAGTGATAACTCACTGTGGTTTTAATTTGTATTTATCCTGATTTTTCATGAGGCTTAGTTTCATTTTACATGCTTACTGAAATGTTGATATGCTTTTTAAAGTAATAACATTTCATGCTTTTTCCTTATTTTCCTACTTGGTTTGTCCTTTTCTTATTGTTTATATGTGTTCTAGATGTGAGTCCTTGGTCAAATGTGTACGTTTCAAATTTCTCCTTCCTTTCCGTAGCTTGCGTTTTCATTCTCTTAATGGTATCTCTTGATGTACAATACAAAAATTGTTCATTTTAATACAGTCTAATTCATCAGGTATTTTTCCTTTATGAACAGTTTCATATCCTGTTTAAGAAGACCCTTCCTACCCTGAGGTATTAAGATATTCTTCTATATTACCTTCTTGGGCCCTTATGTTTTCCCATTGAGATTAGCAATCCATCTGGAATTGATTGTTGTGTATTCTGTAATTTAGGGATCTTGCATTAGTTTTTCCACGCAGATATTCAATTGATGGCTTCATTTACTGAAAATAAAATCATCCTTTCCCCACCGGACGGCAATTGCATCTTTATCATAAGTCAAACAACTAACTATAAGTATATGAGTATATGGTCATGTTTCCAGTCTTTTCTTTTCTATTCCACTGATCTGTTTGTGTCTCTTAGGTTTTAGATTTAACCTAAAAGTGCATATCTTGGACAGCAAGTCTTCTCACCTATTCTTCAAAATTGTCTTCAATCTGTTGTTAGACCTTTAAACTTCCACATAAGTTTTGGAATCAACATGTCAAATTATGAAAAAAAAAAAACCTAAAGGGAATTTAATTGAGATAGCATTTAACTTACATATCAGTTTGAGAGAACTGAAATCTTTAAATAGCGAGTCCTTCAATCCAGAAACAGAATATACTGTATTGCTTCACTTGCTCGGGTCTTCTTGTCTTTCTTTCAGCAATGCTTTGTAATTTGTTGTATGTTTCAGAGACCTTGCACATCTTTTGTTAAGACATTTTTCTAGGTATTTAATGATTTTTTACGTTATTATAAACAGTATCTTAAAATACTGTTATCATTGAATTGGTTTTGCTTGTATATTGAAATGGAAATTATTTCATTTATATTGATTTTATATCCAGTGACCAATAATTTTGCTATTTTAGTAATTCAAATATTTTTCTGTAGTGTGTTCAGATTTTCTATGAATACAATCATGTCACCTATGAATAACGACAACATTATTTTTTCCTTTGCCAACTTGGTCATATTATTCCCAGTATTCTGTTTACTAACACTTTAAGATATTTTTCATCCTGATTGTGAACTTAAGTCCCTGTAATTTTATTTCTTTTAATGTCCTTGTTGATTTGGTATCAGGGTTATGCTGACCTCACAAGAAAAGTAAGGGGATACTCCTCCATTCTATTCTCTGGAGAAGTTTGTGTAAGGTGGGTGTTTTTATTCTTAAACAGTTTTATAAAACTCAAAAAAGAGATCATCTGGGCCAGGAGTTTTCTTTGGGTAAAGCTTTAATTGCCTTTAATAGTTACAGCATTAGTTTTGTCATTCATGTTGTGGCAGTTTTGTCCATTCATATTATATTAAGAATTTGTCCATTTCATCTATTACTTAAAATATCTTGTCGTAAATGTGTGCATTATATCCTCTGGTTATCTTCTCTTTGTGTGTAGCGTTTGTAGCAACACCATTTCTTATGTTACTGGCACTGGTGGTTTCCGTGCTTATCTTCCACTTTTTCTAAGATTCTTCGTTGATCGTTTCTACTGTACATTTCTTACTTCAATGATTTTTACACTTTCTTTCCTTTTTTCCTTATGTTTAGTTTGCAGGGTTTTTTCAAACTTTTGAAATGGATGCTTTGCTCACTGTTTTATTTTTACATTTTTTCATCCAATTTCTAATATATGCATTTTTAAGGCTACACATATCCCTCTAAACATAGTATTAAATGCATTATTTGACTTTTTTCAGATTTACAAACTTTTTACTTTTTCCACTTTTTACTTCCCTATTAATTTATAAATTAGACAACCTTAACTTCTTCCAGTGGTTTCACCAGAGATTACAACATCCATTCTTATGAAGTGTTAATTATAGGCTAGCACTTATACCTTCTCCCCAGACGATGCAAAGACCTTAGAACATTTTAGGTTTTTTTCCTTCCAACATACATGCCATTATTGTTGTATAATTTTTGTATTTTTAAAGTCAACAATATAATATCATTATTGTTGCTGTTGTTTTACTCAATCCATATTTATATCTACCTATATGTTTATAATTTTATTCTTTTTTATTTCACTCTGCATCTCTAAGTTTCCATCTGGAATAATTTTTCTTCTACATAAATAATATTCTTTAGTATTTCATAAGTGTGAGTCTGTTGAGGACAAATACATTTTGTTTTATTTGTATGGAAATATCTTTATTTCACATTTTCTCTTGAAAAAAGTTTTGTTGGAAATAGAGTCTATATTTTTAATTATTTTTGTTCATCACTTTAAAGACATAATTCAGTTGTTTCTTGTGAAGAATCAGCTGTCAGTCCTACTGTTGATCTTTGCAGTAATCTGACTCCCACCCTTCCTTTATTCTGGATAACTTTAAGAGTTTCTCTTTGCCTTTGGTTTTCAACAATCTCACTATGTCTGTTTACATGTGATTTCTTTTATTTAACATGCTTTGCTTATATCAGGCCTCTTGAATTTGTGTCTTCATGCCTTTTATCCGATTTGGAAAACTCCTGGCCAAATGATGACATCATTTCTGTATCCTTCTCTTACTTTTTTTCTTATGACATTTATTTATACATATGTTAGGGTTTTCCACTGTATCTATTATATCTCCCATATTCTTTTCTGTATTTTCCATCTTTCTCTCTTTCTGTGCTTTAATCCTGTTTTCATTTGATTTATCTTGAAGTTCATTAATTCTCTTTTAATCTGTATCCAGATTAAAAAAATTTTTTATATGCCTCAAATATTATTTTATTTTTAGAAATACAATTTTCATGTCACTTACCAAGAAAACATCTTACTAATTGAAATGCACTTTTTTTTTTTTTTTTTTGGTTTTTCAATTACAGTTGTCCCCTTTTCCCCCAATTTCTCTCCCCCACCCAACCCACCCCCTCTCCCGCAATCATATCCCTCCCCATTGTCCATGTCCATGAGTCATTTATACAGGTTCTTTGACTAAACCCTTCCCTTACTTATCCCCCTTCTCTCCCTCTCCCCTCCCCCCTATTGACTGCTATTCTCCTCTTTGTTCTATTTCGTTCCTTTGTTTGTGTTGTTCTTTAGTTTCCTGTATTAGGTGATATCATATGGTATTTTTCTTTCTTTGCCTGGTTTATTTCACTAGGCATAATTCTCTCTAGTTCCATCCATGTTGTTGCAAATGGCAGGAGTTCCTTCTTTCTTTCTGCTACATAGTATTCCATTGTGTAAATGTACCACAGTTTTTTGATCCACTCATCTACAGATGGGCACTTAGGTTGTTTCCAGCACTTAGCTATTGTAAACAGTGCTGCAATGAACATAGGGGTGCATAAGTTCTTTTGAATTGGTGATGCAGACTGGTGCAGCCACTATGGAGAACAGTATGGAATTGCCTCAAAAGATTAAAAATGGAACTGCCTTTTGAACCAGTGACTCCACTACTAGGATTATACCCGAAGAATCTTGAAACACCAATTCAGATTAAAATTCTTGATGTTAGTCTTTGTACCTTTCAAGTTTGAAATTTTCTCTTGATTATTTTAAATGGTTTTTCAATAGTTGAAATTGCCAATTTTGCATTTTACTTCTCAGAAGGTGGTAGGCATAGTTGATTATAAAATATGTCAGATTATTCTAATAGCTTGAGTTTCTATGGGTTTGTTCCTATTTTTTCTTCCTTTCTGTTCATTTTTATTCATACTATTTTATCTTCTGATATAAGTGGTTATTTTTTTATTACATGCTGGCCATTGTATTTGCAGATTTTTTTTTTTTTTTGTAGAAATAATTTGAGGCCTAGGATATTATCTTTTTTTTTTCCCTAGTGAATACATATTTGCCTTGTACTAGCAATCTTTTATCACTCTGATCCAGTCTCAGAGACTGATATGACTTAAAGCTAAATTGTCATCCCCACCCATTCCCAGTTCATCCTTACTCCTATTGGACAGCTCTTCTTGGATTAAACCAAAGTGATCATTTAACACCCTCCTTTCACTGCCACCATTGTTTGGTTCTGAACTCTAATCCCCAAATTCTTATTCTTGCTTCTTCTTAGTTTAGCTGCTTGCTCTTGAACTGGTAAATGTCTCCAGTGCAAAAGTAGCTCTAAATAGAAGGCTCACCTCCCTGGGTTTCCTCCAGCCCTAGATTCTGGCTCTGTGATCCTTTACTCTCTCGTTAGCTCTTGTTCATCTTTAAGCAGATGTCCAGCTTTCCTAGTTGTTCTCACTGGGAGCATTGGTTCAAATTATAGAGTTTCTCATTAACACAAGTAGAAGTCCTATGCCTTCTGAAAAATTGACAGATGTATCCGTAAGAGCCTGGGGGTGGGCAGTGGTCCCACCCTTTAATTGGGTCACTTCTCCAGCTGGGTCACTTCTCATTTACATTATTCCAGCCACTGTCAGCATTTGGGATTGAGACTCTTGCCTTAAATCCTTTCCAAAATAAAATAGAAGATAAATATTCCAATAAGGTACTATTTGACCTTCCTGGGTTTGTGTCTTCTAAATCTGGTGTTATAGACTTGGGAAATGAAGGTTAGTTTTCTTTGTGTGGTCTGGTTTTTTTAAATCATTTTTCTGGGGAAGAGCTCCTAAAGGTTTATAGGGTTGTTATTGTCCATGTGCATGGGAGACCTGGAATGTCTATTGGGCCCAGAGCTGCCCTATAAGGATGGACTGCCAGACTGTCCTACATGGCAGGATGTCTGCACTGAGAGCTGGTTCCTAGCCTCAGTCATGAGGTGAGACCAGGGCAGTGCTGAGTGGAGGTCTGAGGGCAAGATGACTTAGGAACAGCTGGTGTGTACTTCCCATGGGGTGAGACATACACTTGCAGGGTAGCTGCAGTGTAAGGAGCATCGGTGCCCTCCAGGGTTCCAAGTAAGGTAAACACAAAGGCACAAAAAATGAGGTGGAAAATTCAACTCTCCCTGTCAGTGATCGGGAAATCTATAGCCTTGACTTCCTGGATTGGAGGAAAGCCTACAAGGACTTCCAAATTCCCTGTGGAAGACAGAAAAAAAGAAGGAACAACTGTCTTTTGCTCAGTCTAATTCATAAAAAATGTCTGACTAGAGCTACTCAATGCAAAATAATCTCTACCTCCAGGGAGAAGGTGCTTTTCCTGAGTGTAGCTCTCCAGAGCCAGGCTGCCTGGATTCCAATCCTGATTCTCTTATATATTAGCATCGTGACCCTGGGAAAGTATTTAATTTTTCTGTGTTCCAATTTCCCCACCTGTAAAATGGAAATAACAGTGACACTCACCTTAAAGGGTTGCTGTGAGGATTTTAAAAAGCAGTGCATATTAAGTACCTCGAACAGTGACTGGCATATAGAGGAACTCAAATAAAAACTGCCATCCATAACTAAATTTGTTTTACTAATATAACTATTCACAATATTTAGCATGTTTATCATGTACCTCTCAGTCCTGCGTCTCTTATCTCTGTTCTACACTCTTTCACTTAAAGCTCTAAACAGGCTGTCTTCAAAAGACTATTTCTTTCTTAGTTGGATGTGGGAATTATATTGGGAATTTCCAAATCTTGCTGCTCATTTCAAAAAGCTTTTTGAAAACACAAATTTCTAGGATCCACCCACAGAGATTTTCACTTAAATATGGAGCAGAGCCTGGGAAGCTGAATTTTTTTAAATGTTGCTAGTGATTATGATATGCAACCAATTTGAGACCACTGGACTGCAGCATACCAACTGTTACACAGTCATGCATTTTGCAGACTGATCGTTAAACCACCCATATCTGTTAGCTACAGTAGGAACAGTTGCACCATAGAGACTGAGGCACTATTTTTCTCCTGGAGAGCTGGTTGACTATCACACCACAGGCACCATTTGCTCAGCTCCTGGCATTGGAGTGTCTCTGTCTGACCCGGACTGTTCGGACTCGAAATCTCCACTGTTCTCTGAGATTTGATTGATTGCGGTTTGGGTCTCCCAAACAATGGGCTGCGGTGGAATGGGCTTTCAGCTGGATATCTCTGCAGCCATAATAAACGCATTTCTTCTGTGTAAAGCAGAGTTGAAAAACTGCCTGCTCAGTGGTGACTTCAGCTTACAGATGTGTGATAGCTGGTTCTCACAGAGATTTCAAAGTTTCAGGCTTTGCATATGAAAATCCAGCTTTTCAGCTTCTCTTGTAGAAAGCATGGGAAGATCTGGACCTGTTTTTCACTTGACAAACTTTGGCTAAAGTGGAATGAACGTGGGCAGAGGAAAGGGTTCTCTCACCTGCCCATCGCTCCTTTATGCTTCCTGCTGGGTCCTGGAGCTTCCTGCTCAGGAAAACTATGTGCTTTTCCAGAAAAGGCACCAGACCTGGATTTAGGAGATGTGACCTTGTTGTTCTGATTCTGCTTTTAACTCATTGTGTGAGCTTGGCCCAGTCGCTCTCCCTATCTGAGCCTTAGCTTCTTATCTGCAAACCGGGGGAAATGCTGGCCTTGCCTGCCTCTCAATCAGGTTAGAATGATTTGAAATGGGACGGTGTAATCCCTTGGTTGGCAGCTGCAGAAAAGTAAGAAGTGACTGCTGAATGTTGGTTTCTATTTTCTGTTATTTATACCTATGTGGCACTGAATGATTCCAAAACAAGTTCTGATAAGAGAAAATTTCTAGATGCATTGGAGTTTTGAGAACTAAAGGGGAGAGAGCATCTCGTGGAGAAAAAAAGCACACAAAACAGAAGTACAAAACTTGCTACATCTGCAGTCTTCCTGAGGGAGGGTGGGGAACGTGAGAATCTGAAGATGATCTTATTAACCATTCCTATTTTATAAATAAGAAAATATGGGCCCAGAGGGAACATGGGCTTGGTAATCAGATCTGTTTCTCAGTCCCAGAAACATGTGCCTTTGAGTATGCTCTTTAACCTCCCTGAGCCTCTGTTTCCTCGAGTGTAAAATGGGAACATTAGAATCTACCTTATAATGCTTCATGAAGATTCAATTAGTTAACAGGCTGTAAGTACCTAAAACATACTGTAAATGTCCACTAAACAGAAGCTGCTATTAGTAACTCAAATCCGGCATATGCTTATTGAACCGCTGGCAAACCGGGAAGAAGTTAAGAGAATGAGACATCTTGCTAATGGATATTTCCTTCCCAGAAAAGAACTTTTCATACACCATAAGTGGCTCCTTTTACTTCCCATTGCACTGAGGTACCTCAAATCAGTGTTTTTTCCAGCATTTGCTACAAGATTCCTAGGATAGCCCACTATACAGGCCCATATCAACAACAAGTTCTGAGAGCCAGAGATGGCATTAGCATTCCAAAGTGTCTGCAGAGTTGGACCAGTGTGTGTTTCCCCTTCATAAATCCTTACATTTCAGCTCTCCTCAGCTGGAAAGGAGGAATTAGCCCAAAGAACACTTATTTATTTTTGATTTTCGCTGCCTCGCATGCCTCTTTGCACCTCCGCATCTGAATATCTCAGCAAGAAGTGCTCAGCTTCCTCTGGGTTCCTGAAGGCTGGAACAAATTAGCATTCCTGAAGTCAGTTCTTCTTTTTTGGACTGCGCTCCTTTTTCCTCTCCCAATAAAAATTTCTGTTCCAGAGGGGACTTTCTCAGCCACTCCTTTCCTAATGCAATTCTGTTTGATTGCCACCCAGCAGCTGCCGAAAGGAGCTGCTGAACCATGCCTCAGCAAGCATTTCAATTCCTGAGCACCAGCTTTCTGGCAGGAGCTTATTCCAGACGCGTCTTCGTAGCCAGGAATCATGCATTTAACCAAAGTGACTGACATATCATTTTTTTTTCCCTTCTGCAATGTTTCCAGCCCATTAGTCTTATTTGTCTTCCTTGCAAAGGCTTCCCCCGGTTTGGATTCCTGCCAAA
The DNA here is from genome assembly GCF_987537825.1 of Furipterus horrens. NCBI lineage: Eukaryota > Metazoa > Chordata > Mammalia > Chiroptera > Furipteridae > Furipterus > Furipterus horrens. Next base: position 85,092,867 of record NW_028327180.1, read on the forward strand.
TCAGTGAGCGTACAAATACAGGCATAAGTCAAACACACCTACACGCATGTAGATGTAATAGGTACCAGTCTGTATCTGTGTTGAATATTCAACATTTCCTTTCCAGACTTCATGTCTCCACAGAAGTTTTAGTCATCAGTTTCTTTCCCTTTTTCTTACCTCCCTGTCTCCCTCATTCCCCTCTCCTCTGCCACTTACTTATTTTCATTCTACTTTTCCTAGAAACAGCCACTTTTTTGGGTTAACCATCATCGACTCTCATATTCTTCAGTGTTAAAGGGGCTTGAGAGAATATTTTATTATTATTTTTTTTTTTAGATTTTATTTACTTTTAGAGAGGGAGAAAGAGAGAGAAAGGAAGGGAGAGAAACACTGATGTGAGAGATAAATATCAATCGGTTTGCCTCTCATATGTACCCCAACCGAGAAGTGAACCTGCTGTCCAGACATGTGCCCTGACTGGGAATCGAACCGGCAGCCTTCTGCTTTATGGAACGACGCCCAGCCAATTGAGTCACACTGGTCAGGGCTGAGAGGATATTTTATGCACTCCTCTCCATCACTTTTGGGAAATCCATATACCAGAAGGAAACCACATGCCATCAGTGGCTTTCCTTTGCCCTTAGGATAATTTTCAAGATACACAATCTCCACCCAGCACTTCACAGTTTGGACCCTGCCCACCACATCAACTGCCTGTCCACCTCAGTCATCACCAGGTACCCACACAGGCCCTTCAGTCCCTACCTCAGGGCCCTGACACATGCTCTCCTGTCTTCCTGGGCAGGCCTTCACACACAGGCACATAGGCCTCCTTCACCCACCCCCCGACTTGTTTACTCTTTAGGTCTCTCTCAGACAGCACTCTTTAAACCACCACCCTCGCTGTCCACTTCCTTCACGTCACTCAGCACAATGTGCAGTTATGTAGTTATGGGTGGTTAGTTGTTTAATGTTTCTTTGCCTATGAGAAAGCTAGATCTCTAAGGACCATAACCTTTCCTCTTTCTCCCGCTATTCATTCAGTGCCATATACAGTGACTGCAGTTTGATAATAACAAATATTAACAATAAAGTAATAGTGTCTGACAGTTTTTGAAAATGGACTAGTTCCAGGCACACTGTTCAAGGATTTTTTTACATGCATTAACTCATTAAATATTTACAAGTGTCCTGTAAGGTGGGTATGATTATTATCTCCATTTTGCAGGTAAGGAAGCTGGTGGTCAAGTCTCTCATCCACAATTGTACAGACAGAAAGCAGCAGAGCTAGTTTCTCACCCACGCACTGACTCTCAAGCCTGAACCTTCACCGAGGCCATGCTGTGCCTCTGTTTAGCATTTCATTAATAGTTATTGAAATGATAAATGAAAAAGATATCCACACTGATTAGTAGCAAAACCAAGGTTAAAACCTAAATCCACTCCTCTTTCTATACAAACAGAACGCCTCTCAGGTACAAGCAGAATGTAGTAGAAAGACAGATGCCGATCAACAAACTCTCCTGTTGCTGATAAGCACTATGGCAGGGACCCTGTGATGTACATTGTGGAGTGAAGTGGAAATCATTGCTTTAGATTCAGGCAGGGCCCAGCAGCAGATGGAAAAACACTGAACTGGGTGAAGAGGTCTTACGATAAGGAATCGGGTTCTCCAGAAACATCAAGTGGATTTACAGTTATTATCACTAACAATTTAGGTAATTCTTATGCTTTGGGTGATATTTTTCAAACCTGATTCTAGAGTGTCAGTAGCCATCAATTTTATAAAACTGCTGGTCAGAATTCTAGGACAGGAGCTCCAGGAGTATGCCTGGTTCACTGTTGTAGTCACAGCATGCGAAACAGGGCCAAGCTCATAGTAAGTGCTCAATAAATGTGTGTTCAATGACTTCATGGAAAATGTACATCAGCAATCCATCAGTAGGTACATACTGAATATCTGTTATTATGTCTGGGTAGTTCAAGACACAAAGAGAACACAAGAAAAATGAGTCAGATTCCTTTCATGGAGAAGCCAGAATCTAGGTGGATCTAGTAACACCTACTACTATCAGTAAAAGCCACCGTTATTGGGGATTGGCTTTGTATAGGTCCTGTGCTATGTCTCTTAATTCATTATTAGGTCATTTTTATACTTGCAACAACCTTAAAATGATGGCATTACTGCTAATATTCATTTCCAGATGTAGAAACTGAGGTTTACAGATGGTAAAATAAAATTTTTTTAAGTCATAAGGCCAGGAAGTGGTGGAGCCAGGATTTGAATTCAGCACTGTTTGACTCTGGAACCAGCTATGCCAAATGTATTCACTCCATTATGCTGAGGTCACCATCTATGGGTGAGAGGAATGTTGGGGCTATAAGAGTTTGCAGTATTAAAGGGTAGGGGCAAGGACAGAAGGAGCAATGCAAGTAAAGCTACTCAACCTTTCCAGGTGAGCATATGCCTACCAGGGTCTGAAATATTCCCATTCTTCACCTGCCACAACCGTATTTGGTGTTTAGGTCCTAGAATCAGCGACACTTCCTCCTGAAAGTTTTGTATGACCAGGTTAGCTATGCCCTCCTTTATGCTCCCTTTGGAGCCTTTTCTGACTCCTAATCATAATCCTTCTTGCCCCGCATTCTAATTGCCTGTGTTCCTCCAGGATATTTTATCCTAGCACAGTACCCGGCATATAGTATGCCATTTAATAAATATTTATAGAATGAATGACTTTTAGATAGAAATCTTCACCAGATGAATTAAACTAATACACAACAGGATTCAAAAGGAGAGCATCTGTGGGCATTAATGGAAGCTTCAGGGTAAAGGACCTCTGAAAAATTGAGTTGGGGAGGATGAACACAGTGCCACATGGCTCGGACATAGTAGTCACTATGGATGAGTGGCACACCATGCACAGTTCCAGAACCACCAACGAAGCAGAGGTCTGTGCACATAACTGCAGGCGGCAGGGAATTCTCGCTCAGGGACCTGCTGTCATTGGCGCTCTGTGTTGCCCCTCCCCCGCGCCCCCCCCACCCTGATGCTCGCGGGATTCTCAGCCCAAGATTATGGTCTGCCACCATGGTAAAGCTGAGCCCAGAGCTACAAATACAGCTAATCTTATCAAAACGTGCAGAAGTCAAGTAATCTGAAGAAAATTCACCACCACAAAACTTCCTGACCAAAATACATGGTATTCATATCAAGAATAAAAGTGTTTGGAGAAAACCTTTTTATTCTGCTAAATTATGATAGAGGCAGAACAATAGCCATGGAAGGCAACCTTTTACTCAGAATAACCTGAAGTGGATTTTCATGGCCATTCGAATGGACCGATTGGTTCTAATACCATGAAATGAAAAGCCAAAAAGCCAGGTCTTAAAATCCATGATTGCATGACTGATTAGCAAAGTAAAGAAAAGAACTTTAGAGGAATGTTTCCAGTTATTTCAAATTACTCATCAGCTTACTACTGGCCCTGAAGATACTGTAATGGTTACAAAAGATGTCATTAAAAAATCCAAAGATGATGGTGTTAAGTCCTTGGAACTTGACAAGGAAGCTTCTGAACAAGGAGCAGACCCAAAAGAAAAAATGCTACAGGAATGACCCAAAGGACATATGTATAATCTGTACCTGAGGGTATGAAGCAGTCCAAAAAAGGAAACTTCGACATTGTTATTATGTATGTGACAGCAACAGACAGAAGAGATGGCTCTTCCATAGCCAAGAAGACTGTTAAATTTACTGAAGGGTTCTTCCTTTCTACTGAGGATGTGGTCTTTAGCCTTGACCTCAGTGGAGACCCTACCACAGGCCGTGCAAAAGACTTCTTGGAACCTCTTTTAGGAGCTAAAATGCAGGTCTGAAGTTGGCTCTGAATTTTTAAGAGATTACAAACAAAATTTTTTTTTTAAATTTAAAAAACACAAGGACTCCTACACCTGCTTTCTGAAAGAATCAGACATGGGACATTTCTCAACTCCTCTAGTGGGAGGACATGGTCAGGCAATACCAGATACCACTCAACAAGGCTTAGGGCTTCGGGTTTTCCAGACAACCCTCTGTTCCTACTTCCCTCAGCTTGTAGGTGGCAACCCATATGTAAAGTAGTACTGTTCTAAAGATATAAATATTATTTTTAAAATTTTAAATAAAAATTAAAAATAAAGTTTAGTTGGGGGCCATATACTCATTAAGATTCCTGTCTCTGGATTTTGGGACTGACTGTGAGAACCTAAACAAGTTATTTGTTCTCTCTGAGTCTCAACTTTCTCACCTATACCTTGAAATGATAAAATCTGTATTGTTGGGAAGTCAAAATGAGGTAGTACATGACAAAGTCAGCAGCACACTCTGTTCTTTATAATATACGCAAGTACTTTTCGTCGCCATTGCTGCTGTTGCTGTTTGTCTAGTATTACTATTGGGGACAGTTGGAAGAATAAGGCATTTCAGGCAGAAGAACACTTCTGAGTAAAAGCACAGATATATGAAAAAATGTCCTGCTCTTGGGCATAAAGACGATTCATGGCATTGACCAGAAAGCCTGTGGATATTTAATGCTGAGAGATACCTCTGAGCCAAGGAATCAAATACTCAAAAACTTAGAGGTGTGGTGAAATTGTGCTCCATTCCCGTTTTTAAAAGCTAAACATCAAAATGACTAGTCCAGTGTGCGTCTGAGTCCAGGATGTGCAACTTTTCTGCTAAACATACAGGTGAGGCTCTGCAGGGGCTGCCATTTTGTTCTCAGGAAGTAGGTGAATCAGCCTTTGGTCCCCTGGGAACGTGGGCTGCTGACACTCACTCTTTCTAGGGAAGAGTAGCGTGTCATTAGCCAACTTTTTTATTTGGAAGTATGACACCAGTGTTGCCTCTGTTTCTAGCATCTAGTCTTTTCCTAAGGTTTACTGAGCAGAAGCATGAAAGGTGTGATTTTGTTGCTGCGACCGGGATCAGGGAGAGTGGGTGTGTAGGTCCCTTAATTGGTCTCCTTGCCTTTGAGTGAGCCACTTGCTTTCAGTCCATAACACCTTACAAAAGTAGCCAAATAAAGTATACTTAGGGGTAGGCCATCTCTACTCCTGTAAAGGAGGAAAGAGGAAGGACATCTCTAAAATCAGAGAAGGAAAACTCTGACTCCAAAAAACCTCCGCTGCCTCGCGGCATACCTCTTCAGGGGAAGGGCTAAGGGAGTAAACCCCGACAGAAAATCCGGAGCCAGAGTCCCTAAGGCGGTTTGACATTGTAGTCAACACCGGCAACTCCTGCGGCGCACCTGAAGCCAAGCTGTATTGACTTCGTCTTTCCCTTGGACCCTTCAGCTGCGAAGAGAGGGGGGGTCTGCTGCATGGGCAACAGCAGACCCTCCATATCACCCTGCCCAGGCTCTGTAGCTTCAGTTTCACTGGAGAGGACACTCCAGCGTCATCGCAAGATGTCGACTCAACACGGGAGGAGACAGATACCGGTTATAAGCTCATCCGATTGGCGAAGGAAACGAGCGTCAGGGGTCTCCTCTGACGGTGGGAGAGGTCATCGCACCTCACTGGACAGCTACCGCCCACCTCAAGCTGGGCAGCCCCAGCCAATTAGGTGCCGTCTCGCCATGGCTCGCCTGCCCCACTGGGTGCGTGGGGATCAGAGAGGCGCCTCTCGAAAAGTGGGCCACAAAACACTCGCACCAGTAAATTCCAAGCAAACAACAAGAAAGAAGCCTCCAGCTCTTCGTCTCGCTAGCTGGAACATCAGGACCATGTGCCCCGGATTTACTGCAGACCTTCCGTGGATCAATGGTGCCAGGAAAACCGCTGTCATCGATAGGGAACTGGCACGACTAAACATCGACATTGCGGCTCTACAGGAGACCCGGTTGGCCGACAACGGAACTATCAGAGAAACCAACTATACCTTCTACTGGCAAGGGAAGTCTCCGGACCAACCAAGACAGCACGGTGTTGGGTTTGCTGTGAAGAACACGCTTGTTAACTCCATAGAGCCACCCACAGGAGGCACAGAGAGATTACTTACCCTCCGATTGTCAACAACTTTCGGCCCAGTCAGCATTCTTAGCGCGTACGCCCCAACCCTCTGCGCCACCATCGAAGAGAAAGAACAGTTCTACCATGCACTGGACGAAGCGTTATCCAAGATCCCCAGAAGTAATGCTCTCTATCTCCTTGGAGACTTCAACGCAAGAGTAGGAGCCGACCACATGGCCTGGCCCACCTGCCTCGGAAACTTTGGGAGAGGAAAGATCAATGAGAATGGTCAGCGACTGCTTGAGCTTTCGTGTCACCACGGCCTGTGCGTGACAAACACATTCTTCAAGTGCAAAGAGATCCACCAGGTGTCATGGAGGCACCCCCGCTCCCGCCATTGGCACCAGCTTGACCTCGTCATCACCAGAAGAACGGATATTGGCAGCACCCTCCTCACCCGCAGCTACCACAGTGCAGACTGCGACACGGACCATGCCCTCGTGGTAAGCAAGGTGCGCATAATGCCGAAGAGGTTGCACCACTCCAAGATGAAGGGTTGCCCACGCATCAACACCAGTTGTGCCAGCAACCCAGTTAAGACCCAGCAATTCATCAACAAGATGGAAGATGCACTCGGCGAGGGAGTGGCGGCAGATGACATTATCGAATCCAATTGGCCACGTCTCCGCGACGCCATATACAACTCCGCCATTATTGCTTACGGGAAGAAAGAGCGGAAGAACGCTGACTGGTACGAGGCTCACTGGGAAGAAATGGAACCCGTGATTGAGGCTAAGAGGAAGGCCCTACTGGCTTACAAGGCCACGCCCACTCCCAGTACACTTCAAGCTCTACGGGCTGCCAGGAACAAAGTCCAGAAGACCGCCCGCCACTGTGCCAACACCTATTGGCTAAACCTGTGCAGAAGCATTCAGGAAGCCGCCGATATAGGCAACGCACGAGGAATGTATGAGGGTATCAAGAAGGCAACAGGCCCAATCCCCTCCAAGATCGCCCCCCTTAAGTCCAAGACAGGTGAGGTCATCACTGACCAGGAACAGCAAATGCGGCGGTGGACTGAGCACTACCTCGAGCTGTACGCAACGAAGAACACCGTAACAGACACTGCTCTTAACGCCATCCCAGAACTACCAGTCATGGAGGAGCTAGACACCCCACCTACTGCGGCAGAGCTCGGCAAAGCCATCGACCGCCTTGCTTGCGGGAAAGCACCAGGAAGCGACGGAATCCCTCCAGAAATCCTAAAGAGCGGGAAACCAGTCCTGCTACAGCCGCTCCACCATCTACTCTGTCGCTGCTGGAAGGAGGGTTACATCCCTCAGGATATGAGAGATGCCAACATTATCACCATGTACAAGAACAAAGGAGACCGCAGCGACTGCAACAACTACCGGGGCATCTCTCTCCTCAGTGTCGTCGGCAAAGTTTTCGCCCGGGTCGCTCTTGCCCGCCTGCAGACCCTTGCTTCCCGCGTCTACCCAGAGTCCCAGTGTGGCTTCAGAGCTGGCCGATCAACAGTGGACATGATCTTCTCCCTACGCCAGCTGCAGGAGAAGTGTCACGAGCAGCATAAACCACTCTACCTCGCCTTTATCGACCTCACGAAGGCGTTTGATCTGGTCAGTCGAAGCGGTCTCTTCAGCTTGCTACGGAAGATTGTCTGTCCACCACATCTGCTTGCTGTGGTCATGTCCTTTCACGACAACATGCACAGCACGGTGTCCTACAACGGCGCAACCTCTGAGGCCTTCCCAGTCAGCAGCGGAGTAAAGCAGGGCTGCGTCCTCGCGCCTACGCTGTTCGGAATCTTCTTCTCCATGCTCCTCCAATACACCTTTAAGGACTGCAGCGAGGGTGTCTTCATTCACACCAGATCCGATGGCAAGCTCTACAACCTGGCCCGTCTACGAGCCAAGACCAAAGTCAAAGAGGTGCTCATCCGTGAGATGCTCTTCGCCGATGACGCAGCTTTGACATCACACTCCGAAGAGGGACTCCAGCAGCTAGTCACTTGCCTTTCCCACGCATGCAAGGAGTTCGGACTAGCCATCAGCCTGACGAAGACGAACGTTATGGCTCAAGGCACGGGGACTCCCCCATGCATCACCATCGACGGGTACACCCTGGAGGTTGTCAACGACTTCACTTACCTCGGGTCCACCATCTCGAGTTCTCTGTCAGTCGACCTGGAGGTCAACCGGAGAATCGCCAGGGCAGCCACAGTTATGGCCAGACTGAACCGGCGAGCGTGGAACAATTCCAGCCTCACTGAGAAAACCAGACTGCGCATCTACCAAGCCTGCGTACTCAGCACTCTCCTCTATGGCAGCGGGACGTGGACTACCTACGCAAGGCACGAAAGGAAACTCAACAGCTTCCACATGAGGTGCCTGCGACGCGTCCTGCATGTCGCCTGGCAGGATAAGGTCCCCAACACCGAGGTGCTGAAGCGAGCCAATATGAGCAGTTTGCATGCAGTTCTTAGCGAGAGATGCCTCAGGTGGCTCGGCCATGTCAAAAGAATGGATGCAGGCCGTATCCCCAAAGACCTCCTCTACGGCGAGCTAGCAGAAGGCCAGAGGATGACAGGGCCCCAAAACTGCGGTTCAAAGACATCTGCAAAAAGGACATGACACAATGCTCCATCAATCTCAACACATGGGAAGTTCAAGCAGACGACCGCCTAGCCTGGAGGCTCGCGGTCAGGCAAGGTACGTCACGTGCAGAGGCTGCGCGCAACGAGGAGGCGGCCCAGAAAAGATCGAGGCGGAAGCAGCGTCAACAGCAGCAACAACGGCCATCTGCCTTCACCTGTAACAAGTGCGGCAGGGATTGTCACTCCCGAGTCGGACTGCACAGCCATTCTCGGCGGTGCAGATAGACACTCAGGAAGCTACGCCATCGTCTCTCGAGACGGATGGCTGCCGACGACGAGGGGTAGGCCATTCCTCTCATCTCATACCAACAGTGGGTCTCCATGGCCAACTGAAACTGCATATCCTTCTCTTTACGTCTGTTATTTGAGGTGACCTTCCTTTCTATCTTTTTCCCTTTAAGCCCTGCCGATTCACCCTGATGCTGCCCCCTAAACAGCTGGCAGCACTACCCACCTACCCCTCCCGCCCGTCACACGCACACTATGTTTTGGGCTTCTGATTTTCATCAAACTGTCTCTTAAACTTAGAATGGCCATGTTCTATTATATAATTATCAAAAAAGTCTAGATTTGTGTTGGCTGGATGAAGCAACAACTTGGAAGTAACATAGGATTATTTGCTTTCTGGTGTATTTGTTTTCTTCCCAAAGATAACCATTTGGTTTGAAATTTGGCTTGATTTTGTCACTTTAGAAAGGGTGAAAGTGGATGGACTAGAAATCTCTGTGGGGTTAGGATAAAGGGGTTGGTAGGTAGACTCTAGGGTTTAAACTTCCTAATTAAGACTATTACACCCCATGGGATAGTTTGCATTTTATCTTATGTACATTCGCATTTCACCAGCTTTCAGACTGTAAACAAGCTTAAAATTTTGGAGAACGTCAAGTATATAAATGCAGAATAAAATGTTTTCTAAGACAGATGAAAGAATTACATCACTCTTGCACCCTGTGAGTATGTTGACTATAAAGCTGTATAAATGTGACCTAAGTAATTTAGCAGGCTTTGCCATTAAATTTGGTCATTGGTCAATAACAACAGATGCCAGATAGGAAAAACAGCAGGTGAGAGTAGATTGGAGGAGTGCACAATGGTTGCTGACAGAGAGAGGCATGACAGCTGACAAGAAAGGAAGGCTCAGGAGAGACTATAGACTATAGACTCACCAAGTATGAAGATGTCTGAGAACCAAAACAACCGAACAAAAAAATAAAACACCCTATCTCAGGAGTCCTTAAAGGAGTCATCCTCTACACTAATGCTCATAATTATTCATCAGCAACCAGAGAGCATATGCCTTCTACGCATCAGGTTCCATTCCAAGAAATTAAGGAGAATAGAGACAAGTATAAAATACAGTGCCTAGATCCACAAGTATTTACCATCTGTGACACTACCACACTGGCCATGGTGAAGTTGTATGCATTATGCTCTTTTTGCAAAAGCAGGGCCATGTATAGAATTAGGCAATTTTTCTCTTCAAAGTACTTAAAATTATTTAGTCACAAGAGAAATCTGTTTCCAAAGGAAATGCTATTTCCTGACAATGCTAATAATGGCAGCATTTCAGAATAATGGCCTCATAAAGTTCACTCAGCTGTCTCTCTGTGCTGACTTAGATAACATACAGCCATGACCTCACTTAGGCCACAAGCAGATGGTAATAGCTTGATAAAACTATACTCAGAAATGTAGTTTGGTTTAAACTGTTTTCCCTCCTTACTAATAACCTCTTTAAGAAAAGGAAATGTCTCATTCAAGGTGTTTACCTTTCCCAGATTCTTCAGGAATAGGACTATTGGAACTATGGGTCATTAGACAAAATGAGAGTTGAATCCAGAAATAGATAAATCAGGAACCTGCTAACTCAACTTGTATCCAAGTCATTTGAACATTTTGGTTATTTTATTTCGCCAAGCCAGTCATGTTGAATCAAGGAATCTGAAGATCTTACTCACTTTCAAAAGGCTGATTTAGGGCACTGTTCCTGCGAGCAAGACCTCCGGTATAAAGGTGTTTCAAGGAGTCCCAAAAGATGGCCATTGTGTCTGCTGAGAGAGAGGAAGGGTAATCAGGTAGTGACGTGGCCCATGGTACTGGGGACAAAGATAGATTGCTGCTCATCTAACATGGAAAGTGTAGGTGAGGGTGAGTGAGCATCATCGGAGCCTCATCAAGGCAACAGCCAGGACCAGAGCAGCCACTTATTGAAAATGGAAAAAGGCATGTGTATCTTTATCTCACTATTCACAAAATTTCTTTTAGGGGAAAAAAATGAGAGTAGGAAGAAATTAAGAGTGGGAAAATGCTTCTATCATTGTTTGGTCTTTCTGGGTCTTCATACCTGAGGCAGGACAGGACAAACATGGCGAGAACATTGAATTAGGAGCCAGGAAATGAAGTTCAAGGGCAGGCTCTGCAGCTGACTGTTTGAACTCACTGTTGACCTGGAGGACATGCCCCTGTTCCAGAGCATCAATGTCTTGCCTATCATATAACAGAATTAGATGAAGCCTCTGTGTTTTTTTCCATTTCTTGCATTCTAGAGTTCCAATGATAAACTAAAACAAGGATCATGTTTTTTAATGTTTAAAACACAATAAAATGTATGCAGTGAAATGACCTATAAATTCTGCTTAACTTTAAATGTGAATTAGATGCAAATACATAACAAAATATTCAGGTGAAAATCATTACCCTGTGTAGATTAGGAAGTATAATGTGGTTCCTTTGTAGTGTGAAGAACGAATCTTGCACAAGCTAAAATAAGCATTGAAAAATGTAGGGAGAACTAGATACTACTGTGGTCTAAGCTTTCTTCCCTTTAGTGAAACTCTTTCTTTTCTATTTTTGTAGCCATGCTTAGAGAGGGGACAAACATCCCTGAGATTCTACATGGGACAATGGCATAAGCACTTAAAGCAACATCAGATCACCTGAGCACAGTTTAAACAATGGCATTGTTATGACGTCTATAATGACATAGATATATACATTCTAGAGTACTTGTATGTATGTGGCTACTGGTTACCCTGAGATAGTAACTACCTGTCCTGAGAGAAACAAAAATGTATTCACTTGTTACACATGAATTGAGCTAGGAAAAATAGCCCGGGAGAACTTGTACTTATTGGGTACTACAACTTGTGTTAGCGCTTGACATAATTTTCTTTCATTTAGACTAAAAGAACCCTATCAGAATACAGTTTTTAAACATCATTTGATTTTCTGATTCCTATCTATAAAGCAGTGAAAGTGAATCTTGGAAGGGTTAAGTAAGGTCTTACAGCCAGTAAGTGGGATAAGTTAAGAGTGAAAGGTTTCCTGACTCCAAGTCCTAGTTCCCACTCTTAATTTTGCTCTTATTTGGCTGTGGTATCTGAATTAAATTGCTCAGGTTCTTGAATTTCAATTCATTCATCTGTTAAAAATCACAAAAACCAGCCAAATAACCCAAAAAGTGAATATACTGCTGCTGCTCTGGCTCCATGATTTGTGGTTGGTCTTCACAGGGCCACTGTTAATTCATTCGGAATGGTGCCTTCCATAGTCACAAAGCACAATGGCCTTGGACTCTAGGAGGTCCGTGTACACCTTAAAACTTTACGTAAGTTGTATTATGTATTTATACATCTATATTGTTTAAGAGTCCAAAGCTTTCCTGAGGCCCTCGATGGAATCTGTATTCCCGAACGTCTAAGAACCTTCCAATTAGTGGGACTCTTTATGATGTCTTCCAGCTCAAAGCATCTGCAACAATTTGAAATAAATTAAGGTTTAGTACATGAAGAGAGCTCAAAGGTAGAACTGGCACTTGCATCAGAAACTATGTGGTGTCGTGGAAAGAGACCTGGCAATGAATTGAGGATTCTGGGTCCTGGTTTACTCTGCCATGTCATTCAAAGAGAGATGCTAATTCTTGCCTGCCTTCCCTAAAGCAGTTTTTATAAGAATCAAATGTGATAACATAGATGAAAGCACTCGGGAAAAATATGAAGTATCCTGCAAAAGTATGGTATGAACTGTGAGATATTAAAGTATCAAGAAATTTCACTAGTTGTCAACTGAGAAAGAAGGAAAAATTGCAAGGTCCATCAGCAAAATTTAGAAACCTTGCTTTTTCATCCTTCAGCAAGGTCCTGCAGCAGATACTTAAACATGTCAATTTTCTTGACTTTAATGAGAATTAGTTGCAAGTACAGTTTGCAGGATTCACATGGAGATCATCACCAGCCTGGGAGGTGATAAACGGGACTCATGGTACCTTCCCTAGGCAAGAGGGTCCTTTCTTATCTCCTTTATTCTGTTAGAGGTTCTCAAAGAATGGTCCAAGACCAGCAGCATGAAACCCGTTAGAAATGTAAATTACCAAGCCCCACCCCATTGAATCAGAAATTCTGGGGGTGGGCCCAGCAGTCTGCATTTAACAGCACTCCCAGGCTAATACTTTGGCCATGGGTACTCAAAAGAGAATTCTGGGGCTTCATTAACCTGGAAGAGTACCTAGTATGTATGGGTCCCTGCAAGGCTGCTGTCAGCAAAGGTTGCGCTAATGGTCACCAGTGTTAGCAAACATGGTAGGTGTGACCAAGAACATGCTTAAATAGGCCTCTTATGTATATGACCCCCTATTAGGTTTTATGAGAAAGGACGATACAGCTCTATTTCAAGGAATGCAACTCTTAAAATTTAGAAAATAACAGATAGCTTTGGCATCCTTGGCAGCTGGAGAATAATAGCAATCCAAAATTAAACCATACATATGTAAAAGTTAGCTCCATAGTAAGGTTTCTTCTCTGAAACTCAAAATGATGGAACATAACAATAAATATGAAAATAACCATGTTTATTGAGCACTTATCATATGCTTAGCACTGTTTTAAGAGATTTTTATGTGTTGGTGGTGCTATTTATTTTAGCTGTATTTCAGAGCCCAGCAAAGAGCCCATGCCCTTTGCTGCCCACAGGAGCTCACACACCAACCAGAGAAAATTAAAAGAAATGAGCCCATTAATTCTCCAGTGAGAAGGAGTGTGAAGAGCAAGTTCGGGGTGTTTGTAGAGGCCTAGGTGAGGTACCAATCTTCAGTCTTATGTAAATAGATGTTTCTGAAAGGAGGAAATGCCTAAATTTAGACTTCTGAAGGATGAGAGGACTGGTCATTTTTGAGTGGGGAAATCTGAGATTTAGGGCACTTGGACAACTGTACTCCAGGTCACATATCAAGTAAGTGGTAGTGTTGGGATTTGAATTTAGGTCGGGCCAATTCCAAAACCCTTGCTTTTAACCGTTATGGTGAGGCCAGAAAATTGGTGTTATCAAGTCTGTCAATCCTGATAAATTGGTAGTGGCTTCCAGGAATGCTGATGAGGAGGACTCTAGGACTTGACTGGGCTCAATTGGAAAGAATGCCATGATCAATTAGTTAAGTCTGCCTGGGGTGCAAGAAGGGAGTATATGTGTCACGCATTTGCTGACCTTGCAAAACATAGCACAAAAGGGAGAGACCTGCAGGGCTGTTCCTTACTCAGGTTGTCCCTGACTTCAAGGAAAGTATAGCTCAACAGAATCAGCAGACACTTATTATATGTTACTAGGTGGTAGTAAGTGACAGCTCGGGATGCTGTGAGCTGATGGGGCATTCAGTGAGAAAGGGAATAAAGTTTTCTTTAAAAAGTGAAGACACTGATTAAGTGTTAAAATGAAAAAACAAACAGCAAAAAAGCACAATCAATCTTATAAACCCATTAAACTTCAAAATGTATAGGCCAATTCAGTTTTCACTTTTGCTTCTGTTACTTCCATCAATATGGAAGGCGTGGATAGGACAGAAAAATGGCACTGTTTGCTAGGAATGGGATCCATATGTGTCATGACAGCTCCATCATGCCCAGGGGGAACTTGAATTTAGAAATGCCACCCAAAAAGTATGCACTCAGTATAGCTAATAGCTCATCTGTGGAGTAGTTTGGAAACTGATGTAAATCAGAGGGATTGAGAAGGTGGATCTCAAACAAAGACATAATAAGTTAGTGCCAAATTTGATTTACTTGTGGTTTATGGTGTCTGTAAGATGGGTGTGTGAGCTCTTTGAAAGCTTATCAAGTATTGTTTCCACAGTATATTAAACTAATGTGTGAATCGAAACAATAATAATAAAATAACAACAGCAGCAACAACCACCACCAAACTGGTCCTAACAATCAGAAGGCCACAAATGGGTACCTCAAGTCAGTCAATAGTTGGAAATTACTTTGAAATAAATTTCCTTTGCAAAAAGCTTTTTTTTTTCTCCCTGTCTCACCTTCACTTTTAACTGTTATAAGTACTTTTTATCTTTGACATTAACATTTTTTAAAAAATGACTCAGGCATTGGAAACACAGATCAAAAGAAGAAGATGACCACCCCCAGAGTCCCCAGGGCAGAGCGGCCTGCCATCTGGGCACCTTTCCTCAAGAAGGCTGTTTTATGGATGATCATCTCTCATTAAGCATGGCTTGGCAAGCAATGTGCCCCGTTTTCAGAGGCTCTCTTTGTGGTTAAGGGCAGCCTTGGAGCCATCGTCTGAACAAGCAGTCCCCCACCCAGGAAAGCCCCACCCACAGCCCTGAGAAAGCAGCTTCTCCCGTCACCCCCAAGGCATTTACATTGGAGATGATGGATGGGGAAGCTATCACCTTAAGATTTACCTTATCTTACTTTGGAAGACAGCTTTTGGCAGTACCAGGAATCAAAGCCTTTCTCTGGTCAAGTCATGCTGACCGGCATAGAATTCTCTCTGATTTATTTTACATTTTAAACATTATCTGAGCCCTCAACACGAGGAAGAAACATGACAGTAGCTGGTGGAAAAGAGGCTCTGGAGGCACAGGCTAACCAGGACCTGACCTTTCCTCATCCCCACCTGACCAGACAATCACAGGGAGAACAAGAAGTGGTGACTCTGTATAGGGGCTCAGTATCTCGGTATCTTCTGTACAAATACCGATATGAAGGAAGTGTTCTGGAGCCCAAGATTTGAGGACTCCAGTTTAGAGTAAGTGTTAAAAGGAAAACAGGAAAGAAAACCACTCAAAGGTTTGCATTTAATACATCCAGGACCCAAAAGCTTCTCCTGTGCAGAGCTCCTGGTCCATTCATGCAGCACAGAAATACCAAGTCAGTTCAGAAAAAACTGCCTGTTGGCTGTGTAATTTATTCATGTCCTTCATCCCTGGTAGGCGGCTGGATATATGTTCCTAATACAGCTCTATTCTTTGAGCAATATTGTTGCTGAAGCTTAGCTGTGTGCTGTCATTGGTCCCATTCTTGTCTCTTTACTTCAGGGACACGGGCTGTTTTCTCCTTCATTCCGTGGAGAGAGAAAGTGCCCAGTATTTGGGTGGAGCCCAGGGTTGCTGATAGTGTTGAGATCTGGTTTCCATTCCTGCTTCTGCTACCATGTGGCATGACTTTAGACAAGTATCTGTCCCTCCCTCAGCAGCCCAATTATCCAGCATCAGGGCAGAATGGCTGATCTCTAAGGAGGCTTCCACGAGGATTTAGTGGGAACTAGAGTCCTGGGTTCACTTGAATTCAGTGTAACCAGCACTTGCTGGCTGCCTTCCTCTTTGGCATCAAGCTCAATACTGGGCACTGCTGGGGATGAGCTTATACCAGAGCTCTCTCGGAGGCCACAGCACTCCCAGGCAAGGGGGGAGGGGGGCAAGAAAAACAAGTTTACAGATACCTCCAGCGCACAGCAGAGCATACTGTGTGCTGTGAGCAAAGTACAAATGATTACAGGGTCCAAAAGAGGCAGAAATTGTATCTATTTATGAAAAGTCAGAATAACAATTTACGGCATTTCAGATGAGCCTTGGCAGAAAGAGAATTCAGACAGCAGCGTTGTTTCTATAGCAACATTTACTGAGCCTGTCTTTTGTTGCCAGCCATTGTTCTGAGCACTTCACACATAATAGCTCATCTTTTGAGATTAAGACTATGATTATTCCCTATTCTGCATCTGAAGAAACTGAGGCACAGACTCAGCAACAGGTTCAGGCTCATACCACAAGCAGGTGACAAGTGCCAGGATGCAAACCCAGGCAGCCTGGTGCCCAGGCCCAGAATCAGTCTGGAGGTTCTACTGACTCTCACATATGGAAAGTCTCTGAATCTGGAGACTGGAGGAAAAGACCTTACTACACAGATGAGTTTTGTGGCCCTGGGCAAGACCTTCCACGTCTCTGATCTTCCAGTTTCTTCTTTGAAATAGCAGTAACAAGTACTTGCCTCAGTGGGTTGTTATGATTCAGCAAAATGGCAGGTATAAAAATATTTTTAAATGATACAAAGTCCTACATAATTTTAAATAATAGAGGAAAGCAGAAGGAACAGCATGGACAAAAGTAGGGAGGCGGTACAGTGCAAGGCATAGTAGGCACATAATTAGGGCAGAATGACTGTCTACTTTGCTCCATGAGTACATGCTCCTTGGTGGGTTGGATTAGAGTCTCTTCCCAACCATTGCACCTTGGGTGGTGGTTTCCACCCAAGGTCTTGTTTCATTTCTTCTCTACTGGCTCTGCTAGGTCTTGACTCTGCTCTCTCAGTATGGAGAATAATACATCTAGCCTCTTTTCCTTATGCTTTGTACTGCTGAAACTCACCCCAGAATGCCAGTGCAATTCTCACCGGCATTTGAGTTCAAGGGCAGCATTTGAAGAAAAGGACTAGACCCTTAAACCTCATTACTAATATAGAAACTGACACATTAGTTTTAGCAGAATTAGTTCACATAGGAGTAATGCTAAGGGACAGTTAGAATGGAGTGGAAACTTGTCGGCATACAGAGATAGACTCATCTCAGCACTGTCTGTGTACCAAGATGTGTTACGGTTGTCTTCTCAATACTAGGCAAAGCAGCATCTTCAGATGATGCCCAGGTTACCATAGGGACTGGTGGGAAAGCCGAAATGCTACACAAAGGTTACATCCAAGAAAAGGACAGTAGCTCAAGGGATACTCAGGAGGAGACACACTGGACTGGAGTCAGAAAACCTGAGTTAGAGCCCGAGCTTGGCTGATTTTTAAAGGGTTGACCCTTGAAATGTTATTTCCCCTCTCTGAGATTGTTTTCTGTAAAATGGCACAATTGATAAAGATGCTCTCTAAAGCCTAAAAACATGCAAGTTATTTTTAAGCAGAAACTCAACGACAGCTATTCTTAGGCTCCCAGCTAGAAGCTACATGTGAATTTGCATTTCCTACTGACTGCAGAGGTGAAATTTTCAGCTGCATGTTGCTCTTATGTTTCTTAGTAGCTAGATGATGTGTTTACAAAACACAACCACAACCACAACCACAACCCAACAACGCAGTAACAGCAAGTGTTACAGCAAGCAACAGACCCAATAGTAGCTAGGAAGTATGCTAAGAACACACTTTAAATGCATTTAATTCTCAGAGCAGCTCCTCAGGGTGGGTTCTTTATGGTTTCTCTGTAATACATCGGAGGAAGGAAAGGTTTTAGAGTGACTAATTAACTTACCCCAGGGACAAAGTGCGGAATTTAGCCCCATTTGTCCACCACCAAATCCTGTGCTCCAAACCACTCAGCCATCCAGCAAGGAGTGAACACAGGCACATGAAACTAAGTGTCCCAGGAGGCCCTTGAAGCCTCCCTCCCTTGAAAAATGGCCTCTAAAGACTTTTTAAATTGGAATCAAAGCCTCCCTGCCTCCAGGAAAAGGGAAGTCATTAACTCCAGAGTAAGACAAGCAATCCTTTTCCTAAAGTGATGACACACCGCGGACAGACCTCCATTGGAGGAGAGAGGACCACAAGGACAATAGTGACATGAGAAAAGGTCAGCTGTCCCACCTCTTCAGTTACCAGGGAAATTCCACAGAGGAGTCCCTGACCCCTGCCTGACATTGTTCAATGACCCTGACCATGAAAGGGTTCAAGGAAAAGTACATCAGAGGAGTGTCGCAGTCCATAGATTAGACAGAAGGGAGAACCCAGCTGTGTGTGCGCCAGCTTTAGTTAGGAAGCATCTGTTCCCAAAGCACTAGTAAAATTCAGGTACACAGATTCCTAAGACAGCGCCTGTCCTTAAGGGTAGGGCTCACTGTATAAGATGGGAAATGAGTCTAGGCATGGCCAGCATTCATGAAGGATGCTAAGTGCCATAATGAAAGTCTAAACAACTTGCTTTGGGTGTAGAGTGGAGGGAGGCTCGGCTCAATTAACTCCAACACAAGGCAGGTAGTGCTAAGTGTGCTAATGGGAGTCAAAGCTAAGAGCTCTGGGAGCCCAGAGAGGTTTGGATTGATTCTAACTAAGGCTCTCACAGAAGCGGTGGCATCTGAGTGGGATCTTGAAGGATCGGACCAAGTGGAGAAGGGCTGTGATGAAATTCTCCTATCGTAGGAGAATTAGCGTTAAGAGGAAGCCAGTTTGCCTGTTTGCTTTGCTGAGGGCTACAAGGACGAAGTTGAGGTTCAGACTGACCTGGTTTTGACTCCCAGAGCTGCCGTGTCTGTGTGACCTTGAACCTTGATATCTTTGTCTGTAAATGGAGACTCTAGTACCTTCTCCATGGGATTGCTGTGGGAAATAAAGAAATTAATGCCTGTGTTTAGCAATGCCAGTGTTTAGTAAATGCTCAGTAAGTGATAGCTTTTACTATCTGTACTATCACTACAGTTGTGAACATTATGAGCTCCTCTGGGTAACATCTGAGGCTAACCAGCCTCTGTAGGATATCAGACAACTTAAAAAATTAAGTGCAGCTACATATTCATTCACATTTGTCCCCACCGCCTCTGTATTTCCTCTCCCCAGACCCTTGTGCAACCAGCGCCTTTGCCCGCTCTTGAGCCTCAGTTTTGCGTTTTGGGTTTTGTATTCTTTTGATACTCTTGTTCGTACAATAGGCCAGATTATTATTTTGTGTTCTACTCTCTTATTGGCGCAGCAAGGGCCTACACTGGAGGGTGGGCCCTTCCAGGTCTTGTCAGGTCCAGCAGCAAATGCACAAGAGCCATCAGTCTGCTCCACAGCCCCGCTTTGCTCTGTCTCCTATTCATCACTCCGCTGCTGAAAATCATTAGAGAATGTTGGAGCTGCAGGGAACTGCAGTCGAATCTCTTGTTTCACCAGTGAAAACGGTGAGGCCCAGGCAGGAAGAACTCTCTCAGGTGCCAGCAGGGAGGCAGGCAGGTGGGCCTGTGCTCTGGGTCCCAAGGGCCGGTGAAACACAGGCCAGCGCGTCCTGGATGGCTTCCCATGACCTTTCTGCCTTTGCTCTGAGACTTCGGTTCTTTTGAGATCCAAGATGCACTTCCTCCCCTCTCTGCTTCCACCCCGCCCCCCAGCCCTGCCCTGCCCACTTCCCTCCGTGCTTTGGGTACAGCTGGAAGCATCAGCCCTCCTGGAGGCCCACACTGTACATGCAGTTCCCAATTCCACAAGGCATCCCCAGGACGCTTGCACAGCACCGTGCACTGATGTGGGGCCTTCGCAGCTTGGAGCCCCATTGACAGCCAGTGAGGTGAGAAGTTTGAAAACACTTCAGAATGCCTCAGTCAGCGGCCAGGAGAGGCAGGTGGGAAATGTCTGTGATGACCGACATTGTAGAAAGCTGATAAAAATGAGGAGACTGAGGCTTTTCCTTTCCTGTTCCCTGGAGACCCAGCACATAAATGTTTCTAGTCTGATTTAGGGTAGGGACTGGGTTAAGGAGGATTCTGAAGCTGTACGTGGGCTCCATGGGAAAGAATACAAGGATATGGATGAGGGTGAGACCTTGCATGGCTAAAGGCAGAACAGAGTGTAATACACTGTATTAGGCATTTCTGCCTTGGACTTTCGAAAATGCGCTTGTCCTTTAAGACCCTTATCTTGGAAGTCTGCCCTGATCTCCCTCTCGAGGTACCAGATATGCTGTACGTTCACTGTAGGGTCTATTTCATTTTCTCTTGTATAGTTTTTATTAGTGGTTTGTGAGTCTCTCTCCCTCATCGCATTAGAAAGTCCCTCTTAAAACCAGGGGCGTTGGTTCTTATTGCCCCATACTGTATCACACACGTTCGATATGCTGCATCAATATGTTAATTATTCAGTGAATGTCATGGTGTTAGATACATTTAAGATAATTTAGCATAGTGGTAAGAACTCACATTGTGGACCAGATAGACATAGATTGTAATTTTTAGCCTGCCATGATCAGTTCTGTGACTTCTGTGTATCTGTGCCTCCATTCTTCTTTTAGAAAATTATAACAATAACAATAACATTACTAGTGTGTGCCCTCTAGGGCTGTTACAGAGATTTAAAAAGTAATGAATGTAAAATGTGTAGTCTAGTTCCTACCAACAAAGGGCTGAATATCTACAAGAAGCTATTAGTAATATTAGAAATCACCATCATTATCATCATCATCTTCATTATTTGTTACCACTGTTATTATGCTAGTAACCAGGATCCCCAAATCCTCAATCAGGACCTCTTTTTCCTTATATATGAGAGGGAAATATACAAAGGAATACATTGAAGAAAAACAGCCTAATGTTTATTACTATGTGGCTGTTGCACCAAACCACACTGCGGGCTCCCACGAGCTGGAAGACCCATGAAAGTTTCTTGCCCTGAGGTTTTCACCTGCCCCTTGCTCTCTGGATCTCAGCACTATGGGGCCCAGAAAGACCAATGGGGTCGAGGGAAAGTTTTGCCCAATTTCTCCAATAAGGCAGGTTTCTACTTCAGATCTTCTGAGTTGAGACTCCTCCTACTCATGCTCAAAGCAGCCATAGGCCTGCACAGCACCCCAAAAACAATCTAGCGGAGATTCCACAGCTCTAGCACCATGGCCTAGAACTGGCCCTGCCATCTCCTTACCTGTTTTGGAGGAGGCACTTGGGGTGGGCTCATCCTAAACCAACAAGTGGCCCCAGGAGGGACGTTAGGTAGTGATATGGCCATGGTAGTGGTTGGGCTGTGTGTGGGGATGAGGGAGGACAATAAAGTAATAGCCTAGTGTGTGTAGAACCTATGGAAGAAGTTAGCACTTGAAATATAGAAACACAGTTAGTAGCAACAGAATTTGGACCTGGAAATGACCATGCCCACGTCGTCCATGCCTCTCCTCTTACAGGTGAGGAAACAAAAGTCTTCACTTAAGGAGGAAAATGGTTCACTCATTGTACCTCTCAGGGCCAAGAACTGTGCTACGTGCTGGGTAAGCACACTAAGAGGAGGAGAAAGAGACTCAGCCCTCACAAACTTACAGCCTAACAAAGAGACAGATAATCGACAAGCCAACAATCACTTAGAGGCAATGAAATCCCTCTTAACCAACTTCTAGCCAATCATGTCTTTCTCTATTCTCTCTGTAAACACCCCAATTAATGCCCCTGGCGAGCCCAAAGTTTCTGGTCAGTAGTCTCTTTTCTGATCAGCCCATGTATTTCTGCTCACATCAACTTTGTTGGAGGCATAGATACTAGGAGTCAATTGCTTGTTTCCAAGCATATTTATACATCTGTGTTTTTATTATATTTGAGAAACGCAACCAAAAATTATATAAAGTGGTGAAATATGAGTTCAAAAAATTGTTTTATTTCTTTAGAAACTAAGTTAATTACCTTTGAATGTTTTAAAGATGCATTACTTAAAATATTATAATGTTAGGTTTAGGCAAGACAACACTAAAAGACTGGGGGGAAATCTGTACTTATTTTAGAAATGACTTCAAGTTCTCACTACATTAAAAGAAGGAAAAGTGCATGTGCACTTAAGGTGCTTTAAACTACAAGAAAATACTTGCTATGAGTCATTTGTGTGTGTGTGTGTGTGTGTGTGTGACTCTCCGTTTAACCATCTTTTTCAAATAATCTAATTGCAGTCCCTGCTGTATCAGATAAGAGGGCTTCTACTGTAATTGCAACTTGAATAAAGGGCCGTGAAGGAAGCAAACTGAATACTGAGACAGAAAAGAGTGGATGACCTAATTCGGGTGGTCCTCAAATGTTGGGAGGAAGCCAACCAAGCAAAAGCGGGAGAGGCATTCTAGGTGGAGGGACTGCAGGGGGAGAGGCCTTGGGATGTTAGAGGAGCGGAAGCAGTGGAGGAGGAAAAGGGAAATGATGGATGAAGTTGCTCGGGTCAGCAGGGCTCAGACTATGCAGACCCTTAGAGGTCATACAAAGCAGACTAGACTTTGTTCAAAGCGTGATGAGAAAGCTCTGAGGGGCTTGGGGGAACAGTGCTATGACAGGATCCAATTTCCATTTGCAACAGAACATGTGGAGGATTTATGAGTGTGGGAAAAGGGCAAAGGTGGAGCCAGGGATAAAGGAAAGTGACAAAGGGCAATAAGCATGCATTATGAGTATGGCGAACCCTAGGCCAGGGTGGTAGTGGGGATGCAAAGTGGGAGTAGTAGATACATTCGTGACATCTTTAGGACTCAGATTCATGTTTTCTTTAGTCAGTCAGCATGACCAAACCTTCTAATTTTGGAAAGCATGTGTGATCTGATGGGGGAAAACCCTACCAGAAGTCAAGCAACTTGGTTTCCTTCTTCTAGTTTGGTATTTATTAGCTGTGCTACTCTTAACCCTTGGAAGCTCATCTGGATGAAGGGAGTAATAATATCCTATCCAGTCCACCTCATATTTGGGTTATGCAATTTGAATAAAATGATGGCTTACATGTATATTACACATTATAGAGAAGTTAGGACTTAGGTAATCTCATAGCAGGTCGTCGTCGGCAGCCGTCCGTCTCGAGAGACGATGGTGTAGCTTCTGAAGAGTCTATCTGCACCGCTGAGAATGGCTGTGCAGTCCGACTCGGGAGTGACACGGTATCTGTCTCCTCCCGTGTTGAATCGACATCTTGCATTGACGCTGGAGTGTCCTCTCCAGTGAAGCTGAAGCTACAGAGCCTGGGCAGGGTGATATGGAGGGTCTGCTGTTGCCCATGCAGCAGACCCCCCCTCTCTTCGCAGCTGAAGGGTCCAAGGGAAAGACGGAGTCAATACAGCTTGGCTTCAGGTGCGCCGCAGGAGTTGCCGGTGTTGACTACAACGTCAAACTGCCTTAGGGACTCCGGCTCCGGATTTTCTGTCGGGGTTTACTCCCTTAGCCTTTCCCCTGAAGAGGTATGCCGCAAGGCAGCGGAGGTTTTTTGGAGTCAGAGTTTTCCTTCTCTGATGTGCCCTGACTGGAAGATCGAGCCATACCAGCCAGGGACATCTCATAGCAGGAAAGGCAGGTATTATTGCCCTTACTTCACAGGTGAGCAAACCAAAATCTACTCAACCATTATTGAGCATCTACTATATCAAGATCAGGATTAAGCTGTGAGACTTTAAAAACAAAGTAAACTCAGCCCTGCTCTAAAGAAACGCATAGTCTGATGAAGAAGACATGAAAATGTTAAGTTATAGAATATCGAGAAAAATGTAAGAGAGAAAGTATGTTAGAAACTCAGAAGAAGTAATTTTTTCCTGGAAGGGTTAGAAGGCTGCCACTCAAGTTAACATCTGATTGGGGTCTTGAAGGATGTGTAAAAGTTTTCCAGAGGTAGAGGGACATTTCTGAGGAATATGTACATGAGCATGGAACTCTGGAAAGAAAGAGTTTGCTGCACACGGCAGTGTGGTTGGGACCTCTGTCAGGAAATGGGGTTGGAGAGGGGACTCGGGATCAGGGAGAGTCTCCTCCACTTAGAGCTCCGTGGGTGCATTATGCCAAAGCAGGAAAACTGGTACATTGTCTTCATGCTCATCTTTCCTCAAATGCTCTCACCAGTTCCACATTATATTTGTGCCTGTGCCTTCTACTCCCTCCTTCCTCATTGAATTCCCCAGAAATAGTTTAAATCTCAGCCTGCCCCTGCCCAACCTCCACCCCCTTCCACTCCTAGAACTCTTAATTGCAGCCAGGGCATACAGAGGGAACACCCCAGGATAGTGAGAAATGCTTTTGTTCTCAGAATTTCATCTGGATCTCACAGAGCCTGTACCGTTTCTTAGCAGGAGCTATTTCATTCAATGTTTTGAGAAATCTTGAAAAGGAAATAAAATTTTGGTACAAAGAGAACTAAATACATTTTGGCACAAGGAAACAAAAAACCAGGGGTGGCAGGGAGCATCTCTGCGGAGAAGGCAGTTGGGCTTTCGCTAAAGACTCTCTGTTGGTGGGAACAGCCTAGGAGACCAGAGTGGCAGTTTCTGGGCTGAACAGCACGCTCTCATGCCTTCACTCTCCCGTCTGTAAAATGATAAGTAAGAAAATGTGTGCTTTCAGAGGCGGAAGAGAGTTAGAGCGAATTGAATCCCACTTCTTTTGCAAGTGAGGAAATGAACTTCAAAGGAGGGAAATAACTTGTCTAAGGTCCTATAGAGAACCAGCAGCTTATTTGGTTATTCATTCACTTATTCATTCATTCATTCCCTTCAGCAAGTGTGTTTTGGTGCCTCTGGTGTGTCAGGCACTGTGCTAGATGCTAGGACTATGTTGGAATATAAAATAGTCATGAGCCCTGCCTTATTGGGGAAAATTAATTTAAACAAATAATTTTTTTAAAAAACAGGATAATTAAAGACAGAGATAAGATATGATGAAAGTAAGCTAGGTACTAAAAAAGATATTAAAGAGGCAGGATGTATATTTGACAGAAAGCCTTTCTGAAGAGAGAAAATACTAAAGCTGAGACCTGAAGAATGAGGTTCAACCATTTAAAGAGGGTTGGAAGAGCCTTCTAGGGTAGATTAGCCTGTGCAAACACCCCAAGGCAAGAAAGTTTGGACTGTCCTGACAGGTGAAAATAAGGACCAGTGTGAAGCCAAAGCGGGAGGGGGCGTGGCTTGGGAGCAGATGCAAGAGAGATAGGCAAGGGCGGACCTCAGCCTTACACTGCAAAGTGCCCTCACTGGTAGTCTGGTGCATGCTCTTCACATCTCTGTTGGAAAAGCAAGGCAAGTACATGTTCAAAGCAAGACTGTTGGTTGTGCATTTGTTTTAAAAGCCATATTCTCAGCATGCTTCACTGAGACCATAGAGTAGAAAATCTAAAAATAAAAATAAAAAATAATAAAAAAAAAACAATGACCCAGCTTTTCTTCTGTATCCACCTCTGCATTTGGTTGGTATTCAGTCTAGAAAAATCACCAAGGGCAAAGTTTAGGAGTGAATTCAGACAGCAGAGGAGGTAGAATTTGGTTTCTGGCTGTGTAATTTGGTTTTGAGATCTGCAACTTCTTGATTTCCATACCCTTATTTTATCCTTCATTTTTGTCCTCTCGCCTTTTCAGTGGACACACCCTAGCTGGAAAATTAATTCTACTTATTTATGGCACCCTCAGGCTGTCATCTGTGGATCTTCGTAAAACTTTGCATTGATTGACAAGTGCCAATCAAGGGGACGGGTCTATGAGGCACTGTAGACTTGCTGCTTGGCTTTGGAAATATTCATTTATGTCTGATTTTCATAGAAAAGAACAGAAAATAAGAAACAAAAGTGTTTTTTTTTCTCCCACCCACATAGGGAACAGAATTAAGATAGCCAATTAAGACGGGCTTCATTTCATGAATGATTTACCTGGTACTTATTGCAGTGGTGGTTCATTCATGAACAGCAGAAGTAGCTTTATGATGGGTGGAGAGGGGCCATGGGCTGGTGGGTGGGCCAGAAACAGAGGAAGCTATGGTCTGATCTCTCCCACCGCCCTCTTGCTTTTGGCTAGTGTCTTTGTGTTTCTGCATTCTGCTGTGGCTGGGTAGTGTGCTAGTTCCCAAAGGCTGCACAGAAGACAGAGCTAAGTAAATGTACTGTAGTCCGTGCCTGAGCTTTCTAGTGAACCACACCTCCTACACCCAAATGAGACTGAGTGAGCACTCACCCAACCCTGGACTGTAGCCTTACCCTCGCCCCTGGAGCCCAGCCTTACCCTGGACCCTGGATCCCAACCTAAAGATGGCCTGACCTCAGGCTCAAATCCAAGTCCTAATCTTGTCCAGAGTTCCTCACCCCTGCCCCAGACTGATCGCCTGACCCAGCACTCCTGACTAAGGCCCCACGTGTGGCTCAGCCCTGGCCTTAAAGGGTACAACTACAATGTTGAGTCCTCTGATACGCATCTACTTTTTAAATAACCTCTGAAAGTACCTGCCCTCTCAGAGTGGAAGTCTCCTTTGCTATCATAGCAGAGACGCCTTTAGCTCTAAAGCAGTGTTACAGTCTCCTCTAGGATGAAGCTGGCCAGTGCATAGGAGAGGAAGCACCTCACCTCCTTGCCATATTGACTTTAGTTGGAGTCTGTCTGTGAACTCCAAGGTCCCACTGGCGCTTGTACAGAAGCCAGCAAGCAGCAGCCTTCAGTTTAATTGAGACATCATCAATTGGCTTTGACTCTCAGGGTTCCTTCCCTTTGCCCACCCCACAGTGTGAATAACCAATAACCAGAGTCACCGCAGAAAACCACAGGATGTGCAAAAGGAAGACAGGGGCTCACGCTTGTGTCCAGCATTCCCCAGCTGCATGATCCTTGGTTCCTCATTGACACATGGTCTCAAGGGTCATCATTCCTGCCCTATTTACTTTACTGGGTATTCACAAGAGAAAATGGATGTGAGGGATTTGAAAAGCATATAATACACTGTGAGTTACTATTACCTTTCTCAAAGCATCAGCATTTGATCCTACTTGCTATCCAACAGCAGAAGAGCGCAGAGTAGGAGTTGCAAACTACAGCCCACAGGCCAATCCCACCCCAATGCCTGTTTCCATAAATAAGGTTTTATACTATAATTCAAGTTTCACACTCATTTGTTTACATATTATCTTTGGCTGCTGTTGTGCTACAAAAGCAACACTGACTAGTTGTGACAGAGACCATATGGCCCACAAAGCCCAAGATATTTACTATTTGGCCTTTTGCAGGAAAAGTTAGCAGACACCTGGCATAGAGACACCTTCTCAGACACCTGGCAATGGCTCTGAAGTTAGAATGCCTGTGTTTTGGCTCTGAATCTTTTACTTAATGGCTATGTGACCTTGGTCATGTTAATTAGCCCCAGTTCTCTCTATATAAAATGGGGATAACAACTGTATCCATACTCCATACTATTAAATTAGTAGTACTTAGCATAGGACCTGGCACCTTAAGCACTCAGTGTTGACTGGCATTATTATCCATGGAATGAACGTTCTGGTTTGGGCTGATAGGTTTTCAGGGGACAGGGTCTAACAGTCCAAGGCACAGGCCATGGAGTAAGATAGGTCTGGATTCTTCTCCCAGCTCTGCCACTTACACATGAATGATTTGTGGAGGTTTAATTAATCTTCCTGAACTACAGCTTCCTCTTGCATGAAATAGAAAGAAATTTTGGTGGTTGTAAGAAGTAAATGACAAAATACATGTGAAGTGCCTAGACACAGAGCTGGCACATAGTAAACATTCAAATGGTGACATAACTATAATAATAAATTATAAGAATAATATTTTCCCAAATAGTGTCAACCACCCCAAAAGGATAGGTAGTAGGAAGTCTCCAACATGTTGACATCATGTGAGGTTGGAGGCTCGTGATAGCCTGGACACCAGGTTTTGCTATATTCCAAGTACCTATAAATTTAATAGACTTTAAAGTGGAGTTAGTCAGACAGCTATTAGAATTCTTTTTTCTAGGCCAATAGACCCTCAAGACCAGGTACTGTTTTAGCACTAACAATCTATGATCCTATGATTGTTCTTGGGTTAAGTGACAGGTCAAGGAGGAGAGCACACACATACATACATGTGTGTCATTAAAGGAGATATTTCCAAAAAATTCTCTTCCCATAACACCACATGGTTACATAGTGATAAGCAGTTTGCTACGCAGGGTGAAAATGCCCTTCTTTTAATCCATTCACCATCCTAAAGGTTGAGCTATATAATGGGATTTACACCTTTTGGCCTAGGGAGCACTGGCTAAGGAGACTGGGCGTTGTGGGTGGGATGCTGTAAATCTGGCTGGGTTTCAAACGTCAGCCTAAGAGCACGGCTCTCATGCTCTATTGGTCTAAGATAACAGGGAATGACAAAGTTCCATGAGCTGAAGCACAGTAACAGGGTGGAGGTATTGTATATCCCCCGAACTCATGGATACTACATGATCAGCCTAATTTAAAAGACTGTAAAACAAGTAACATCACCAAGCTTTTATGTTCATTCCCTACCCAGCTCTGTGTAGGATTCTGCACCTTGTACCTCCCAAGAAGAGATGATAGAATGAGAGGGCCTCTAACTTCAAGGAAGTATACACACCACAATTACAGGTGAAAAGATATAAATACACAAAAAGTCACTGGATATAAATTAAAAAATAATGAGTCCATTCAATTCAAGAAAAGCACTGGGGACTTCCGGCCAAGATGGAGGCCTAGACTGACACACTCCATCTCCCTCCACAACTAAGAAGGACTACATCTACCGCAAAACCAGAAATAACCAGAAGTTCCAGAAAATAAAGCTACATGGAAGTCCAATGTATGAAGTTATAAAGAAGTGGTGCTCATTCAAAAGGGTAGGAGGGGCAAAGCTGGGACAGAGAGGTCAAGCTGTGCTGGCGGCAGCAGCTGTGGTGACATGGCAGGATGGACATCTGTGTTTAAAAAGAGGCAAGAAATACCTGGGGAGCACCCCCTGGCTGCAGATGAGACCTGTCAGCTCGCAATTCCAACACCGGGGAAGGCAGACCCCCATTGCCTCAGACTGTGAAGGCCAGAGGGGGTGGGGATGGAGGAAGAAGCTCCCGGTCTCTTAGTGGAGAGTGAACGGCAAGAATCCATCTTGGATCCCTGCCCCTCCCACCAAATGCCACAGCGTGGTGAGAAGGGTTGCCCGGTAGTGACAAGTGCATGGGGCTCCACCCCCTATAGCATAGGAGGTGTGACAGCCCCACCCAGGAAGCAAAGGTAAACACAAAACTCTCAGGATGGCAGGGATCATGATAGAGATCCCAGTCTCACAGCTGACCAGACAGAAAATACCTGATCTAACGGCTCAGCAGACAGGAAATCTTTCTGAAGCACAATTCAGAGCTTTGGTTATAAGAATGCTTACAGACCTAACAGCAGATCTTAAATAAGACAGGGAAGGAATGAAGGCTAGTCCTGCAAAAATGAATGAAAACACACACAAAACAAGTGGTGAGGGAAAGAAAACCAGGGATCAAATCAACAAATCGGAACACAGGGAAGGAACAGCCAACCAGTGTAGAAAGAGGAAATGAAAAGTGAGGAAAATGAGGAGAGGCTCAGAAACCTATGGGACAGCTATAAGCGGGCCAACATCTGAATCATAGGGCTGCCAGAAGGTGAAGAAGAAGAACTAGAAATTGAAAAATTATGTGAAAAAATAATGAAGCAGAAGTTCCCTAACTTGAAGAAGGAAATAGATTTATAGGTCCAGGAAGCACAGAGAGTTCCAACAAAACTGGACCCAGGGAGAACCACACCAAGACACATTATAATCAAAATGTCAAAAATTAAGGATAAAGAGAGAATCTTAAAAGCAACAAGAGAGAAGAAGAAAATTACGTACAAAGGGGTCCCAATAAGACTGTCAGCTGATTTCTCAAAAGAAACTCTGCAGACAAGAAGGGACTGGCAAGAAATATTCAAAGGAATGAAAAGCAAAAACCTTCAACCATGATTACTCTATCCAGTGAAGAAGCTGTCATTCAGAATAGAAGGGCAGAGAAAGTGCTTCCAGGACAAAGTAAAACTGAAGGAGTTCATCAGATCCAAACCACTGTTATATGAAATGTTAAAGGGACTTGTTTAGGAGAAAGAGGATCAAAACTATGAACATTAAAATGAAAACTGTATCACAACAACCAATAACAGAAGCTAGGGAATTGAAACAAAGGCAAACTAGGCAACGAGAGTGGGAAAAAAATTATAGGTAAGGGGAACATTTTGGGGGGAAGTCAGCTGGGAGGGAGAAGTGGGGAAAGGGAAGGAAATGGTACAGGAATTAATCATAGTAGGAGGGAATGGAATAGACAGGAAGATGTTGAGAAAAACTATATACACAACCAATGGGCATTGACTAAGGGTGGGGGACAACTGGAGGGAGGGGGTGTCACTAGGTAGAGGGAAACAAAGGGAAAAGAAATGGGGACAACTGTAACAACATAATCAATAAAGCATATTTTTTTTAAAAAAGCATTGGAAGCAAGATGACATCAAGAATAGTATCAATTGATTAATATTAGCTAAATGATTTACCTGTACCAAAGATATTGTGTAGTCATTATAAGATGCCCTCTATGGATTGCAAAAAATAACAGAAGCTTTTTGAGGGCAGAGGTATCATCTGTCTTATCCACCACTCTGTGCCACAGTGTCTAACCCATAGCAGACATGCAACAATGACTGAATTATACATAGCTCCCAACTTAAAGTGTTTAGATGTAAGTGACATTTCTGAAGCTTCCAACACAGTTTTGGACTTTGATCTATATTATAAAATACTAGCAAAAAGAAATGTGGTAGACATCTGTTAGTTTGATATGCTCAGTATCCTCCCTCCCTATTCACAGCACCTTTATTTATTTATTTATTTTATTTATTTATTATTTTATTTTATTTTTATTTATTTATTTCATTTGGCTTCCATCTTAGTAAGACAGTTATCTAATCTTAGGAAGATAGTTAGCTACTTGCTCTACCTTCATTTGACTAAGGGGTGAGCCATGTCCTGAGCAAGGCCAGTCTTGAGCTACATGGAGCAGTTATTACAAATTGGCTGGCGCAACAGTGACACTCTGAAGAGACTGGCCATGACATCCTGACATCCAGAACTACTGTAATCCCTATCTTATCTACGGTCCATTTTTTTAAAGCTGGGCATCCCTCATATCTTTCTAAAAAACTTCTTTTTGTCTTAAGCTAGCCTCTTTGATTTCTGTTCTTGAAGCCAAAGAATGCTAGCTAAAAATTGACTGGCACAAATTTCCATGGGCATCTAAGAGAAGAACAGAGACTGTTAGACTACAGCTGGTGAGGGGAGGGGTAAGAGCTTCATGGGGGAGGTGACGTTTGAACTGAACCATTAAAGGGTGAAAAGGATTTGAAGAAGAAAAGGCAGGAGATGTGTGCAGGCTGAAGCAAGAGCTGAGTGAAAGCCCAGAGCCTGGAGCAAGCTGGGAATGTCTGATGAACAACAGCATCTACCCAGAGCCCAGTGAATTCACTCACTGTCTCACACTGGCAGTCCCATTGCACACACGTCAGAAAATGTTTCCTTCCCCGTTTACCAACTTAGTGAGTCAGCACGCCCTTCCCTTCACTCTTGTCTGCTCTCCATGGACTTGGATCACCAGTTATTAGAGCCAGAAGGTCCAGTGAGGTCAGTTTGTACTGACCTTCTTAGACCAAGATGGTGGTGTAGAGCCCCAAGGATCCCCAAGGTACACACAGGCTGGTATACACTCAGAGCGTTATACGCTCTTTATTGCTTTTCTTCTTTTTTTCTATACTATGTCCACACTCGCCTCCCTTCCGTTTTTCAAGCTCATCAATCTTTGTTCTGCACCTGGTTAAGAGTCTTTGTACTTTGTTTCTTCTGCCTGAAACTCTCCCTGGCCCTTTGCCTGACCAGCTGCTTCTTATGGTTCATTTCTCAGCTCAAGTGTTAGTGCCACAGAGAGGGTCTCCCTGACCATCTTGTCTAAAGCAGCCCTGCCCATCTCTCTCACATCGTTCCGTTATTTTCTCTGTAACACAGTATCCAAAATGGTTTTTAGTTTGTCTATTATCCCTCTCCTTTCTCTAGAACCTAAGCTCCAAGATAGCAGGGACTTGTATTGTTATCCAGTGTTATAGCACCTGGTACCACCTGCTGCCCCACACGTACTACGTGCTCAGTTAACACGTGTTAGATGGACGGATGAGTAGATAGATAGAAGATGGAGAGAAGAAAATGAAAATTCCCATCTGTAGGACTACACATCCCCGGGAGTATAAACATTTTATTAAAGGTAGTTCACATACACAAAAAAGTAAAGTTTGAAAAAATTAATTTAGTATAAACTACAATGTCCAATGGGGAAAATGCAGCCCAGAAGGCTCCAGATTAGCTTCTTTGAACTCAACCATGCCAGGCACTGGAAGAATTCTGCAGTAGAACTTACAATCTACAGGTCTGTTGGCCCTTTTCCTGCCCCTGGTTTCACATTTTAGCCGACAAGATGAGTCTAATTCCAGGACCCGTGAGCCAGCCTCCTCCGAATTCGCAGCCTCATATACAGTTCCGCACCTTGTCGGCTTTCAGTGCCTGATAATCACGTTTCATGATCAGCACACAAATCTAGGCAGGAGAGGATGGCTCCTCTTCTGCACCTCCCTTTGCTGCCACGTCCCAACTGGGCTCCAGGCCCGGGTGAAGAAAGGCCCAGGAAAGCCAAGATGGGTCCAGAGACAACGTGAAATGCAACACTGACACATGACCCACCGGTTTAACTTCCCCTGTGCTGGCAAGGTCCCCACCCACATCCCCTCCTCCAGCCACAGTGGCCTTTCAGGGGTTTCCCTGAGGCTCCTTCCCCTCTCTCACCTCACTGCCTTTGTCCTTCTACCTGGATATGGACACAAGGTGCTTAGCATCGCATCTGGCCTGTGGTAAGAGCTCAGTAAAGACTAGCTGTAATCACAGTAATGATCACTTAGTCTGTGGTTAACCCCCTTATAGCTCCCTCAACACGCCCTTTCTTTCCCTCGATGTAAACTTGACTGGACTTGTGTCAGCTCTGTGAAGGTAGGAAATATGTCTATCACATGTCAGCACCCTATCCCAATTTTGTGGTAATGTTAGTTTCTGCTGCTCAAGTAATATTTTTTGAATTTCACAAATTACTGATAAGATTTTATCTCGTAAATGGCAGAAAAGCCCTGGGCATGTCTCAGAATTCTAAATAATCGTGATGTTGTTTAGAGGGGAAGGGGACAATTTACATCTATTATGATAATTCATTGCATGTCAGTATTAATCTTGGATGCAAGAGAGTATCACGGGATGGAGGGGCACGTTTATTGTCCTTTGAGTGACAGCAATAAAGCCATTTGAGGTTACAAGTTTAGAGTTAAATCAAGGAGGTCATTCTCACCAGTAAGGATAAAAGTATTAAAGGAAGGGTATAAGGGTCTGAAAGTCCGCCTGATCACCCCCACACTTTTCCTCTCCCTCCCCAAAAGGAAGCTGTCCTACCACCTCATTACCCGCTGCTTACAAGGAGGCTGCCACATTTCCAGGGACTGAGCTGGGAGCCAAGGAGAAATGTCTGTGTGAGAGGCCTTAAATGAAGTGATAATAAAAAGGGAGTTGCTAACACCAGGAGCTCCCTCCCCGGGAGAGAGCTGTCAGGGCAAGTGCCCAGGGCTGGGAAATTTATTGATACTAAGTGGATGCTGCCTTAACGAGGAGCGATTATCAAAGAGGCCGCGCGAACCCGGGATGAGCTTGGGCAGCCCACACTGCGCAGTGTGTGGGTTTCCTGCCCTCACCAGTCCCTGCCCTCCTGCCTCCCCGACAGGGAATTCCTGACCTCGTTTTTGACTTGCTCTGATTTCTGGACACATTATGCTACAGAACCTCTTGGAGGCAGGGACTTCGGCATCTGACACTCTGGCAGGTTTCCCTGAATGTGCTGTGTCTTTTCTCTCTCTGCCAGGCTTTGCTGCCGCTGTTTCTTCCACCTGAAATATCCTTTACGTGGGAGGACTGCCCCATACCCCTTCTCCTGGCTGATTGCTGCTTATCTTTCAGTGTCAAAGCTGGGATACCCTCTTGGAAGCCTTCTTTGAGATTCCCAAAGGTTGAGGTTAGGGGCCCCTGCCTGAGTCCTGAGCTCATGCCTACCACAGCATTTACACTGAAGTTGTCTATCCCACTGTCAAGGTGACAGTCCTGGAGATCATGGCTTGCCTAGTTTGCCATTGCAACTTTAATGCCTATAGAGGGGTAGATATTGATTGTCACGGGGCAGATGGATGGGTAGGCAGACAGATGAATGGACCAACAGAATAACAGAGGTGGTATATATGCTCTTCATGATTCCCAGGGGATGCATCGAGCACACCACTCAGTTTTGTTCTGTTCTAATGCCCATAGGCCCCAGTGCAATAATGCTTCTTTGGCATTAGGGGAAGGCAGTGTGCTATCAATACATAAGGGGACTTTCTAGAAACCAAAGCTGACCCATGGGCTAAGACTATTTCCTTCCAGCCCTGTGGAGGGAAGGAGGAGCAGCATTTCATGGAGGTGAAGAGCTCAGGCCCTGTGGTCAGACTGCTGGAGTTCAGATCTTGGCTTTGCCTTGCTCTGGTCCTGGGCCTCCCTTTCCCAATTTGTAACCTACCTCATAGGATGAAGGGAGTTAATGCAAGGAAATGTTCTTGGCACACTGTCCGGCACTTTGTAAGTGCTTAAATGTCAGCTCCTAATTATTACTCTGAGAGGCATTACATGCAGCACTGTGGTCTCAAATGGAAGGAACCACACACAGGCCAGCTCTGCTCTGACTCAACATCAGTGGGATGTGTCCAGAGCACAGTGAGTTCCGATGCCTTTGCACGGCCCCACGTCTTCTCTCCTGCTGGTTTTATCTAACAATACAGCCTCTACCTCTAGCCCCCTTTCTGATTTGCCACTTCTCATCTACTCTTTACTAGGTAACAAAATCACACAACAGGTTAAAAATAGTATCTTAAAGGCACTTACATTTAGTGCTAGGACTTTGTTACAGTCAGATCCAAGAACTCACAGTCTTTATCTGGTTTCTGGGTTTGAAAATGCACACTGGAGGTTGCTCAAAGTTTAACCAGCAAACAACTAAAGTGCTGTCAGTCAGTAAACATTTTTCAATTTTTAAGACTAGAATCTAGAAGGTTGGAGCCGGAAGAGACGTTATGCAGTCCAAACCATCTTTTTACAGATGGGAAACGGAGGCCCAGGGAGTGTGGAATTTGATCAAGGTCACAGAAGTATTGTGTGGTCCTCCAGGCCTGTGGCATCTTGTTTAGTACTTTTCCTATAAGATCATGCCATCTTTTCAGATTGACTGTTTATTGTGACAGATTCAAAGAAATGCCTTACAACTATCAAGTAATTATGTTTTTCAACATGTAATCAATGACTGTGTTCTCCCATAGGCCTTAGACCTACAGAGTCAGTATCTCTCTCTGTCTGTCTCTCTGTCTCTGTCTCTGTCTCTGTCTCTCTGTCTCTTTGTCTTTCTGTCTCTCTCTCTCTCTCTCTGTTGCTGCTTAGGCTTAGCTGAAATGAGGAGCCAGATTGAAGGTCAGATGCTCAGCAACTCTGGGATCCAAAGTCCACTCAAGAAAACCCAGGCCTGGCTACCTCCCAGCCATGCTCTTTTAGAAAGCAAAGGATAAATGTTACCTATTTAGCCTTAAAGCAGGTTAGAGAACTCCATTTAAGGGAATAGAAATTTCTAAAACAGGAAAAATAGGGAGATAATTGGAGGGGAGAAAATCCTGGCCTCTTATGTTCCAAAGACTTGATCACATCCACTTGCTCCCATGTCTTCCACCCTGTCTCTTCCTTTCCTCCTCTACCTCCAAAGTTCTAGCAAGAAGCACCAAACATGAGGACCCCAGAGACCCAACTAAAGGTGTGGAACCAAGTAGATGACCTGAGGGACTAGATCAGGAACATAAGATTTATATCCCACAGGATAATATTTCACTGCTGCAAGGGGAGAAGAGATCCTAAAAATACCTTACAGAGTATAATATTTTAGAGGGTTTATGTGCTTCCTATATTCATTCACCCAGTAAGATGGATTGTGCTTTTTGAAAAATCTATATTTAACATGGGCAGAATAATATACAATGTATGCTTCCCAGTAGAGAAATCCATATTTATGGAAATCTTGATTCTGGCAATTATAATAGACATTTAATGACAGTGCCTATTGTCTGCCGCAAGCGGATAGCATGTCCTCATTAGGGTGAAAGAGAAATAGTGTGAGTGGTGAAGGATGAATAGCTCCTGTAGAGGAGAAAGAAGTCCAGAGTGACCCAGCAGTCACCTCTGTCAGGGCCAGCTCCTCCTCATCCCCTCCTGTGAGCACTGTGACCCACTCCTCAAGCATCTATCATCCATCCATTCCACAAATACTATTAAGCACCTACCATGCCCCAGGCACTATCCTGACTTTGGGGCACAAATGAGACTGGCTTCAGGAAATTAACACTGACCCAAGCAGCCATAGGTATATACAAGTAAAGAAAATGATTTCAAATAATAATTAAAATACAAGCAATAAGACAAGGTGATGTGATACTTATGGGGGGAGGGGTGTAGAGTCACCATTTAGGAGAGATGGTAAAGGAAAGCCTGTTCCAGGAGGTGAGATTTGTGAACCTTCAACTTGTACCATCTATTAAAAAGAAGTTTAACAACAGAATGATGGTTATCCCAGGGGAAAGAGGATGGGGGGAGGGCAAAGTGGGTGAAGGGGTCAAATATATGGTACTGGAAGGAAACTAGACACCAGGTGGCGAGCATGCAATATAGTACACAGATGTCAAATCACTGTATTTTTCGCACTATAAGATGCACCTGACCATAAGACACACCTACGTTTAGAGGAGGAAAACAAGAAAAAAAAATTCTGAACCAAATGGTGTACTAAAATATTTAATAAAATATAATAGAATAATATTTCAACCATGTAAAGTGAACAGCAGTCAATAGCGGTTTTAAGAACCATCACCACTGTCGTTAACAAATGAGACTTTAACATTCAAGTACTCTTCTAGTTTTCTGGGAACCCCAAGAACTCATCATCGCTAGTGTCAGAATTTTTGGGTGTCTTTAATAACAGACATTGAGGGAGTTAAGAGGTATCACTAGTTGTAACAGTCACTGACAGTGTCACTATCCTAGCTAAAGGTTCTGGTGGACTACCCCAGTGCCTGTTATGGCTAGTGATACCCCTTAGTCCCCCCAGTGCCTGTGTTACTACTGGCGTAGTGACCCCAGCATAACTCCCTTTATATACTACAAACTTCAGCATTTATGGCTGCTCACCCAGTTACTGCTGGCCTCCTCACACAGTAATCTGGTGTGCACTGGAAACAGTATGGAGCTGTAGCATCTAACAGAGCCAGTAGCCAACTGAGAACATGTTACTTCAGCTCCACCCACCTGCCTCTCATGATTGGCAGAGCTTAAGACACAGTGACTGGTGATTGGAGGCAGTTCTACTGACACAGACCCCACCCAGTGTCAAAGACAATTGGCAACTGGCACTGTGCCTCATACCCGTTATTAGCCTCAGCTGATTCGATAGGTCAGCAGTTGTAGCTGGGAGTGTCAGGAGGCTCTCTGCACTCTCCCAGGTCCTGGGTGATGGGCAGAGGTGGACAGCAACTGACCAGACACCCTGAGATTCAGCAGTAAAGTGGGACATTTAAGTGTCCCCAGGGGGTTTGCAGGGGCCCACCGCTTCCTCTTCTAACAGCTGTCACCACCTCTGCCAGGTCAGGTAATACACATCACGGTCTGTGACGCAATATTCGCTCTATAAGATGCACAGACATTTGCTCCCACTTCTGGGGGAAAAAAAGGTGTATCTTATGGAGCGAAAAATATGGTATAATGCTATACATGTGAAGAGTATATAATGTTATTAATCAATGTTATCCCAATAAATTTAATTTCAAAAAAAGAAAGAAAAAATCAGAACAATCATATATCTGGTTAAATAATGAGTTTGTAATATTAGTTTCCTGGGAAAGGCCTAACTGAATATAGACATCGCAGAATCAGCTCTTCAACTTTAACAACAACCCAAGGCTGAGTTAATCAGTCTCAGGATTGAGTGACATTTGTCTATCAGTCAACCTGGCCTTCCCTGTTTTCTCATGCCTCACAGCTCTCAACTCCAACTTCAGCCTCACATTCTTTAAATGTGTATCATTTGCTTCACACTTGGAGTTTTCCTTATTTTCTAATGAGATTATTATAAACAAATTGTTTATTTTAATAAATTCAACTTCTATTTGTAAAAAAAGAAAAAGAAAGTTTAGTATCCAACTGACCTGGAATGTGGCTTTAGACCTCTTTTTCTGCATTATATTCTAACTAGCAGTGTAGCCAACACAAACCAGAACTGGTAACTACACTGGGATCTTACAAAATGTCTCCTGTGGGGATGTTCACACAGCCAAGCTATTACTATGGCTGATACACTAGGGGGCCTAAAAAATCAGCTAGCAGGATGTACAAACACAAAATGAACATCGGCAGAAAAATGTACACCAAAAGCTAAGGGTAGGCTGGGAAAATCAACACTTATTTTCTTAAGCATGAATCAGCAGCAAGCTAGCAGACCTCCTTCTTCCTGTAGCATCAATATCTCTCCACAGCTCACATATATCCTAGCTGTACTACCTTGGACATGTTCATTAAGTTTCTGGTCCCTGCTTTTCCTCTTTAAAAGATGACCCAGTCATACTTTTCCTACCTCAACAAGGTTGAAAACAATTTGTATACATTTATACTTAATAACCATGACAATATCTGGCATGGAATTGACACCTAATAAACACTGAATTAGATAGGCAGGTGTTTGAGCTGGACAGAAGAATGGGTGAGCGGGATGCATAGATGGGTAGAATGGATGCACAAATGGATAGACTGGTAGGTTGAAAGGATGAATGGAATGATTGGTTGGTTGGATGGGTGGATGGCTAGATGATGGATGGGTAGATGATGGGTTGGGTAAATGCACTAGTGGATGCATTCATTTTGGAGCCACCTGACAGCTTGTCCGCAACATCTTCTCTTCATTAATTCTCCTCTTCTCTTCCAGTCTGTTCCCAGTTCTCCAAAGGAGTCTATGCCATCTTTGGCTTTTACGAACGGAGGACCGTCAACATGCTGACCTCCTTCTGCGGGGCCCTCCATGTCTGCTTCATTACACCGAGCTTTCCCGTTGACACATCCAACCAGTTTGTCCTTCAACTGCGCCCTGAGCTGCAGGACGCCCTCATCAGTATTATCGACCATTACAAGTGGCAGAAATTTGTCTACATTTATGATGCTGACCGGGGTAAGCCAAGGACTAGGAGAGGGAGACTTGAAAGCTGGAGAGAAAACTACCAGCAGGAATTAAAAAACGATGCTTTCTTGCCTTCTTGAGAAGCATCAGGAAATAAACCAGAAATGCTTTATTTCTATGGACTGGTTTTTCAGTGGCTAATCTCTAACTCATGGGAACACATCCTTTGAGAGAGTAATCCTCTTAAAGCACCATGTGTCTACAGCTCACCAACTTTCCATGGTTCCTGAGTCCAGACCTAAGAGTTCAAGGACCTCAGCTGAGTGGCTTATGGACCACAGCAAGGCTGTTAGGGGCGTAAACACTGGAGTCTAGCAGACCTGGACTGAATTCTATGTTCTCTTCTCTCCAGCTGTTTGACTTCAGGCAAGCACTCTTTGCCTCAGTTTAACATTCATGTAATAAGGATAAAATTCTCTGTGCCCTCATTTTCTCATCTCTACAATGAAGATAAAGCTAATCTCTACTTCATAAAGTTGTTGTGGGGACTGAATAATGACTGCAAAGTGCTTGTCAGTGTCTAGAACAAAATAAATACTCCAAGTCCTCTAGATAAATTAGCCATTATGATCACCATCACCATCATCATAATCCACTCTCCCAAGCCTTTATAATTCTGCCTCCACCTAAATTTTGAATTCTACATCACATTCTCCTAGAAATTCCTAACCAATTTTCTTCTCTGCTTCTTTACTCATGCTGTTCCTGTTTTCTGGAATGTGCTTCCCTACTCAAATCTACATACGCAAACCCCTTCTCTCTTTTAGAGCCTGCTCAAACACCACTTTCTCTAGTTCCGGATCCTTAAATAGGAATTCTGCTCTTCTTTTCTAACTCTTGTGGTGATGTGTATTGTACTGTCCTACCTTCCCCTTGTATACTCAACTTAGTTATTGGTATAAATAAATGGGTCAGGCAAAATCTGGAAATTGAGCAGCGCATTTTGTTCCCAAGCAAAGGGAGGTTTTGTAGGTTGCCTGTGGGGAGGGAGGCTTAGAAGACATTTGAATGGGAATGTGGCTTGTGAAATGGTTTTTTAAGAAGAGTTAGACAAGCATTATTCAGATGAGAAGGAGCCAACGGGAGAGACCAGAAGCACTTTATTCTATTTTTCTTTCCTCTCCTTAGTTTGATGATTTTCCTTCTCAGACAGCAGCCATTGTGAATATCACCAGCTCAAGGGCTTTGCGACATAATGAAACTTGAATCCTGAAAGTGGCAAAGCCAGGA
This sequence comes from Furipterus horrens, assembly GCF_987537825.1. Classification (NCBI taxonomy): domain Eukaryota; kingdom Metazoa; phylum Chordata; class Mammalia; order Chiroptera; family Furipteridae; genus Furipterus; species Furipterus horrens. Next base: position 85,133,888 of record NW_028327180.1, read on the forward strand.
AAATGCAACTTCAATTACCAAGCTGTGTGACCTTGGTCAAATGACTAAATCTCTCTGAGCCTCAATTTCCAAATTTGTGAAACAGGGATAATAATGGTAACTACCTCATAGGATTAAGTGAATTGGAAGCAGGAAAGCTAGCAAAACAGTGCCAGACACATACTGAATTTTTACTGCCATACTGAAACAAACGTGGACTAAAAAAAGAAACAAAGAAACAATCTAAAAATAATGCTTAAGACCAGATACCATATTGGTCACTATGGAAGGAATTAGCAGTATCACCAGGAGACAGAAATAATATATATGCAAAAGATTGATTAATAATGCAAGAGAAATCACTGTTCGACACTGGCAGAAAAATGACCTCCACCTCCCTCCCAAAGATGCCATGTCCTAACTCCTGGAACCTGTCAATATGTTTTATTAAGTGGCAAAAGGGATTAAGATCACACATGAAATTAAGTTTGCTAATCAACTGACCTTAAAATAAAAAGATTATCCTGGATTTTTTGTCTGGGCCCAATTTAAGCACAAGGGTCCTTAAATGTGGAAGTTGGAGGCATATGAGTCAGAGTCACAGTGTGATGTGAAAAACACTTGACCAGTCATTGTGGTTTTGAAGACAGAAGAGGCCATAAGCCAAGAAATGCAGGCATCCTCTAGATTCTAGAGAGTCAAGAAACTTTCTCCCCTAGAATCTCTAGAAAGCAAGACAGCCCCATTGACACTTTGATTTTAGTCCAGGAAGACACATTTCAAATATCAGACCTCCAGCAGTAAAAGATGATAAATGTGTGTTTATCATCTTATACTGTGTTTATGTTGTTTTCAGCCACTAAATTTGTAGTAATTTGTTACAGTGGCAGTAGAAAACTAATAAACCATCTCAAAGATGAAACAAAGCAATACTGAGTAATGGGCTCCTCTATCATTTAGTTACAAATTAGTATAGAGTAGTTGATTTCAGTACATTGAATACCAACTATGTGAGAGGCAAAGTATTAGGTACTGAGATATACTGAACATTCATGAATGTGATTGACAGTTATTAGACGCTGTTTAGATATTAGTCTGGCACATTTAATAAGCAGTTACTAAATGCCTGTGTATCCTGATTGCCACTTCTCCGTCCTATTCACCCGACCTCCAGGTTTGTCCGTCCTGCAGAAAGTCCTAGACACAGCTGCCGAGAAGAACTGGCAGGTGACAGCAGTCAATATTTTAACAACCACAGAAGAGGGATACAGGATGCTCTTCCAGGACCTGGAGAAGAAAAAGGAGCGGCTGGTGGTGGTGGACTGTGAATCCGAACGCCTCAATGCTATCTTAGGCCAGGTAATGAGCACTGCAAAGGCTCAGGGTGGGTGTGGGAAATGGTTCCAGAGGCACCTGGGTGCCCTGCTGCCTAGGGTGTTACAAAGAGACTTCTTGACTAGATGAAGCCAGATGCCTTCCTTCTCACATCCTGTAATTGGCCAACTTTAATTCTGAAATTTTATGAAATAGTACAAACAACGGGAGCCTTGACAGAGGGCTTCAAATGGTGCTCAGATCGGTTGACTAAAAACTTACTTCCAGTGTTCCCCTTTATGGTTATAAAGCAAATTGCACTGCAGTGTAGAGTTTGTGAAGGGCTATCACATTAGGGACACAGCCTGTAGAGCCAGCTTCCTGGGTTCTGTCACTCACGGATCCAGTATTTGGCATCCCATTCATTTGGCCCACTGACCTGTTTTAAGAGTCTAAGGAGGCAGTAGGCACTTCCCTTTCCACTGTTTCCTTTAATACTCTGCTGTGTCTGAGAAGTCCATCGACTGCACATTCTGTGAAGGGGCACTATAACCTCAACGGTTTCCAGCCAGAGTTCTCTCTAAGCCATGGTTCCTCCGGTTCTCACAACTCAAGCCTGTGCTCATCACAGAAGTAGCAGGCCTTTGTGTAGACCACTGTCTTTTTAAATTATGTGTGTGCATTCAGATGAGCTAGCAAGGAAGTAGATTTTGCCAACATTTTTGAACAGTGCTATGTAATCAAAAATGGTAGGTTTAGGGACTTGACAATATGACAAAACTTGTTAATGGCACTCAGGACCCCTGCTGCCTCCACAGGGAATCTCAACCCCAGCTTAGCAGTCACTCAGAGGTCTCAGCAACAGTACAGGAGAGACGTGGAAAGTCAGCGAGTCTTGAAGGCATTAACCCTGTGTTCCACTTTACAAAGTGTGGGTCTTACCTCCCCTCTGGGTAAGAGATACCAGCAAAAACTTATTTCCATTGAGACGGGAGTTCTCTGCGCTGGAGTCAGGGGATTTAATTCTAGTTAAACAAGACTATCTAGGCTAAGAGCAGAGACCCAGGAGACAGAGTGGCTGAGACTAACACCGGCTCTAGTATTTAGTAGCTCAGTGACACTGGGTCAAGTTTTTAATCTTTCTACATCTCAGGCTCCTGATCTGTAAAATGGTCATACTAATAATAGTTTCCTTATGGGGACTCCTGTGAGTAGTAAAAGACTCTATACATGTAAAGCACTCAGAATAGAGCCTGCCCCACAGAAAGTGATATATGTAAGCATTGCCTATTTTTGCTGTTTATATTGCCAACTAGTACTGTCTTCTTGTATCACTCCCTCTTTGGGCATAAGTGGCCTCATCTATAAAATAAGAATGAAGGTCCCTGTTCCACAAAGCTGATAAAAAATTAGATGAGATAAAGGTGGGAAATGTGCTGAATGGTAATTAGGGATTCTTAGTAGACTGATGACTTTTCCTCTATCATTCCACAGCAGAAATAACAGTCAGTGCTACTATTTTCTGAGTGCTTGCCATATACCAGACACTATGCCAAGCCCTTTCCATGTGATATCCCACTTCATCCTCATACCAATTCTGTAAAAGAGCATCTATCAATCCCGCTGTTTTATGATATAAATGAAGGAACAGGGGACTATCCTTGCCCAAGAAGTCACAGCTCACATAGAAGAAAAGCAGAAAGTCAGACACAGCATGGATTGCCTACGGAGCCCAATCTCTTAAAAATGCCACATTTCAGCTTTGCTACCTCCTTTGCCAAAGGACAAGCTTATATTTTGTAAGGACATAACTTGTTTGTATATTATAGCATATTCACTTTGTAAATTGTCAAATTCATCTATTCTGGAAATTAAGACCAAGAGCTGAAAGGACCTGTAGATCCCTTGATTTACCACCTGCACTCCACATTTTATGGGTGGGATGACTCAAGAGTCAAATTGGGCAAATGATTTGCCATCGTTCAGATAACTAGTTAGTGACAATGATGAGTCTAGAATTTACACCTCCTGACCTGCAGTCTGGTGTCTTGGGATCATCCTAAACTATAAAAACACTCAGTAATCGGGATCTTTTCAGTCTGATATAACTGTTCTGCCTAAGAAGGGACATAGTGATTCCATATTCCAAGCAGAAAGCCAATTGTCTGTTTCTGTCTCCAGCCCCCATGTAGAATATTAGTCAACGGGGGTAGAGATCTTTGTCTTGTTTTCTTCCCTGCTGCATCCTCAGTGCCTTCAACAGTGCTTAGCACTAGTAGGCATTTCAAAATATTTTTTGAGTGAATGTAAAGAATACAGAATGAATGAAGGCTCTAAGAAAGATCCCAAATATGAGATGGGTCTGGATATCTACAAGTAGCCATTGTCAGGGGTTTATTCTGTAAATAGTGTAAAGACAGTGAAAGTTTATGATCAGGGAGAAGGGTTATTAGTATAATGCTTTATCAATATATAAGACATCAAAATATATACAGTAATGTAGTCATTAACTTCAGAATGAGTTAGAGATGAGAGAGACCAGGACCAGGCTGTCTATCACTCCACCCTGTATCATTGTCTTCATAGTGCTTCTCAGCTACTAAAATCTTGTTCATTTATCTGTTTATATATTTACCTTCTGGCTCCCTACTAAAATGTCAACTCAGCTCAGTGAGGGCATGGGGACCTTGCCTCATGTGGTCATAGCCTAGTGCTTGGCATATAGTCCATGTTCAATAAATATTTGCTAACTGGATTAATTAATCATAGAAAGTTTTACGGAGTTAGGTTGGATGAGAACTCAGCCATAAAGGTTATGAATAATCAGAGAGAAGGGAAACAGCATTCCAGACACAAAAACTGTGAATTAAAATCATCCAGAGGAAATGAACTTTGAAGGAATGGGGTCAGTGAAACAATGTTCCCAAGTGAAATTGTACGTTACCTTTATAACAACTTTCTTAGTTTGTAACCCTATGTGCATATTTCTCTCTATATCTGTTTAGGATGGACCTCCTCCCAGTAAACTGACATCCAGGAGGGCAAGCATCATGCTTGTTTCACTGCCCACAGTATCCCCAGCACAGTGCTTGGTATATAGTGAGCACTTAGTAACTGTTTGTGAAAGGCACGTAGGCGAGGAGGGAAGGGAGACAAGTAAGTGGGTGGGAAGGTTGGTATTAGATTGAACCATAAGAAATTGCTAATTTTCATTGGTCAGAAGTCATCAATTATCAGCTAGTTTCCTATGTTTCAACCTGTAATTTTATCTTGCAGAGATTAGTTATTCACTGCTTGACTGCAGTGGGTTTCGAAATATCTTTTATTTGCTGTTTTGTGTTTATTAGAATCTGAATAGGTTTTTGATAAAGGTATCTCATTGTTGAAAGAGCAGCAAACCATTTGACAAGAAAATGAAAAAGTAATGAAGAATTATTAATAAAACTATCATCCCAATAGTATCTGAGCTTCGTGGTCTGAAATTTCAAAATCTAACCATTGTTTCAGGGTACTCATTGTGTGCGCTTGCATTTAATTATTCCCTACATAAAAAATATGTGAGCCGCTGTGCACATGCATCCAATTAAGGAGATGTCAGAATGTGGATTTTCATAACCTTGACAATTTATTCAGTTAAGAGAAGAAGCCCAAAATATTTCTCACAGGTTTTATGTCTCCTTGCAACAGTGCAGGGGAAAAGGCACTGAGCAGGGTGTACTAATCCCAATTTAATGATTAAAAAAATGATAATAAAGACACAGATGAAGTTAACTTGCAGGCAGAGTCAGGACTGAACCAAAGCCTGCCGTCTTACCTGTTCCTTGAGAGGTATGTCTGGCTACCCAAGCAAATCTCTGGGTAGTTCTTTCCATAAATATTTTTCCTGCCCTCAATGATTAGGCATAGTCTGCCCATTCAAGATGGAGGAGTGTTTGAGGACCCTGGTTCTTCATAACTAACCATATCAGATATCATATGGAAAGGCTCACCAGATTCAGGTCTTTGTCCTGATACTGCCACCAGACTGCTGTGGGATCTGGACAAAGCACTTTCCCTTTCTGGTCCTGGACTTCCCATCTGTACAGTGAGTCGTTGGCCCAGACGATTCTGACATTCCCTTTCAGCTTCTGGGTTGAGTGGCCCATTAATGTCTGAGTACCCAGCTGGTTTAGAGGAAAAAGCACAAAATTTGGGGGAAGAAAGAACTGCATCTCAATATGGTTCATGCAAGAAGTTAAAGGTCAAGAACTGGGGTGGAATCATCGATTTACCCATCTGATTCAAGCAGCAGACCTTGTCATGACAGTGACAGGGAATTCAACACAGCCTAAGAGTCCCACCAGGGAAGAATCTCCATGCAGGGGAAAGAAGCGCCCTTGGGGTTATGATAACGCCACTCTACCCCTGGAATCAGACAAAACTGATTTCAAATGCTGCATCTGCCACTTACAGCTGGGTAACCAGAGGGGGCTTACTTAACCTCTCCATGGTCAATTCCCTATCTGTAAAATGAGGGCCTCCAATGCCACTATCATGGGATGGTTGGAATATCGCAGCTGGATTACTTAGGATAGGGCCACGTCGTAAGAGGGCCACGTCGTAAGTACTCAATTAATGTTAGTTCCTGTTATTATTACTGCTGTTCTGGCTTTAATTGCTAATGTGATTAATGAATCCCCTCCCTTGCAATTTTCTTTTTTAGATTATAAAGTTGGAGAAGAACGGCATTGGGTACCACTACATCCTTGCAAATCTGGTGAGTACAGCACAGTGCAGGCGCTCAGCTTGTGGTCTTTCCATGTTTGGGGCTCCAGCTTTCTACCAGGGTCCCTAGCTGGTGGGAACAGCATGGGTGAAAAGGGCATTTGGAGCTGCAAGACAATGTCTGGTCAGTGCCAAGTTTAACATCTCCCCTCCACATCCCTGACTGTCAAACCACAGCACACTGTTAGCAAACCTCTAAACTCGAAAACGGGCTTCATCAGTAGTCACAATTCTAGTTTTAATCGATTCTGTCCCTTGGCAATAAGGACAAAATCACCAGAAATGATAATTTTATAGTTTATAAATATAAACACTTAAACCATAATTATACTAGCATTGACAAATCTTTACCCAGAAACAGTTTTTCAGCATGAACAATATTATTTCAATTTAGTTTTTATTTACTTTTCTACATGGCATAGATGTCTTTCTTAAAATATTTGTTTTCATTTTAATGTCTTGTAGGCCTTTTCATGGGGTGCAATTACTTTTTATGACATGCAGACTCAATTTATCAAATTTTTTGTACATATTAAATTTTACCTAGTAACATGTGTCCTTTTGAGTTTTCTTTTGCAGACATTATTTCTGGCAACTTTATTTCTCCTGGGTCATGCTTTGCCTGTCTACCTTTTTTATCATGAAGTGTAATTCTTCCAGCTGTTTTTTTCCAAAGTTAAATGTGATTTTTTTTTGCCTTTAGCCCTTTTTTAAAGAGCTTTATTGAGATGTAATTTATATATCATGCAGTTTGTTCATTTAAAATACACAATTTAATGTTTTTTTAATACATTCACAGACTGTGAAACCATCAACAGAATCTGATTTTAACACTTTTTCATCACCCCCAAAAGAACTTAGTACCCAGTAGCTGTCACTCCCACTCCCTGCCAAACTCTCCCTGCCCTAAGCAACCACTAATCTGCCTTCTATCGCTACCATTTGCATGTAAATGGAACCACACAATATGTGCTATTTCTGACTGGCTTCAGTCACTCAGCATAATGCTTTAAGGTTCATCTATATGGCAGCATATATCAGTACTTTGTTTTATTGCCAAATAATATTTCATTAAATGGCTATATCATGTTTTGTCTATTCATCAGTTTATGGACTTTTTTTACTATTATGAATAATGCAGTTATGAATATTTGTGTACAAGCTTTTCTATACACCTAGACGCAGAAATGCTGGGTTATATGGTAACTCTATGTTTAACATTTTGAGGAACTCCAAAACTGTTTTCCGAAGTGGCTGTATCTCCCATCAAATTGATAGCAAGTTTTTATATTGATTAAAGTATTTTAATCAATAATAAATTTTGCCATGTGACAATTAGAACAATTGTCAAGTTTTCCATAATGGTAGCTTTTCTACAAATTTTGCTTCTTATCCTGGCTTGTCTTTGTAATTTTCTGTGTTTCCATTGAGGTGTGATTTTTAGCTTTTAATTTTTAACAAATTCTATCACATTCAGTTTTAGCCATGTTATTTTGTGTTGAATATTCCTCTGAGTAATATTAATTATTAATTAAATAAAAGAATTGATATTTTTTACTTACGTTTGGAATAAAAGTCATTAGTAGAACAAAGGAACAGGATCTGTGTATATATTTTATGGAAAAGGTCAAAATGCAGAATCTAAAAATGGGACCAAACACCTGCCTGAACCTTACCATCCTCTCCCTCTTTCTGGCCTGATCTCCATCCTTATATTCCTGCCTAACTCTTCTTTCCCCGTCCATTGATCCTTGCCTCAACTGTCCCAATTATTTCAGGCTCAGGACTGGAAATCAGAAAAGCATACTGAGATACATTAATCTAGAGCCTACTGTTAATGGCTAAACATGTTATTTTTCTCAAGGGTGTTTGCATTTTAAATGGAATGTGGCTGTCCAGAGTCCATCCCTAAAAAACAAAAACAAAAAATGTGCAAGGATGATATTTTTTACTTTATAACGAAGAAAATCCTGGATAGTCCTGGAATCCCAGATTCTTGGTGCTAGAAGGGGCTTTGGAAGTCCACTGAAGTCTCAGCTGCTTGTAGGAAAACAGCATCAACAAGGTGATGTGACTTGGCCTGGAGCACACAGCAAGTCTGCGGCAGAGCTAGGCCCAGCAGCACAGTGAGTGGGCAGCACCCCACTGCTCTGGGGGTGTCTGAATGCAGACCATGCAGGAAACCTGCTACCTGGGAAGCTTGAGGGTGGGGGCATACGTAGTCACCTGTCCGTGGTAAGACAACTGAGACCTCAGGGGTCTCAGAGCCGCTGAAAGAGTCCAGGTAATTACATCACCAGCCTCCATCTGTTGCCAGGTGACCCCTTGGTCACAGCATCACCAAGTCAGCGCCTTGGGTTTCTGTCTTCTTCTGATCTGCATTCTTCTTTTCTGACCTAATGAGCTCTCCAATTCCTACAACTGCCAACTAATAGGATGCAAATTGCATATACCATCCAAATACAAGAGTCTTGCATGTTCCAAAAGATTAGTTGATAATTAGGCTTCAAATTACTAATTAATTCAGTTTGAAACCTAGTTGAGTATTTGGTGTATGCTTTTCTTCCCCCTTCAGAGGAATAATGCAATTCATAAGATGATAATTTTTAGAAATTCCGCCACATAATTAGCCTGCGGCTGCATGGAACTGACCCCCTCCGTCAGAGTGTTTCTGATTAGGCTGTAATTATAGAGTTAGAAACCAAGGAAGCTTTTGAAAGGCTTAACAAAAGGAAGGAGCTTCACTTTTTATTTTGCAGTTCTTTCTGAACCTGTTGGAATGCACTAGCTTTAAAGGAGTCAGTCACTTTGGAGGGATGCGAATACCCAGCTCTGCAGGTCTGCTCGGAGACGGGCTGGGGAGAACTCTATGGACAGGGAGTCAAAAACAAACACAAAACCCTGCTTTGGTTCAGACACCACCCTTAGCTGTCTGTGTGGTCTTGGACAACTCTGCAGTCCTTCCTTTCCTCATCTGTCAATGGGGGATAACAGTCCCTGCACTACATGCTCCTAGTACCAGACCCAAATATGTTGTCAAATGCCACCATGTTTGAAAAGTTGGAAGTGATCTGCATATGTGGGGAATTCTTACTTCATACAATAAAGCTCCCCAACTTTACATCACATAGTGTGTGTTTATATTTATGTTTATATGTGTATTCATATTTTTGTATGATAGGATAGACCTATGTTTATATTTTCATAGCCTGGGTATGTCTATAAAGTGAACTCGAACCATACAGAAATTGGCGAGCAATACCATTATTTCTTAAAGAAGTCTCTGGGCCCTGGAGCTTGCTGGAGGACCCAGTTAACCAGTCTGGCTCTCCATCCTCCTCCAAACCCCAGCACTGACTCCGTGCTCACTCCCTGCTCAGAGGCTGTGGCCAAACCAGACATCTACCAGCTGGAGACTTCCAAAATTACAGCTCTATCATTGTGGTGCATCAGCAGCAAATCTTAGACCAAACCAGTGTTTCTCAAAACAGAGGCCCTGCGGGTCCCAACACTGCATCTGCAGAGCGAGTTTGGGAAACACTGAGCCAGCTAACAGTTAAATGTTTTGGTGTCACTAGGACTGCAAACATGAGTACTCAAATCCTGGGAGAAATGACCAGATTATTAATATTGAAATAAAGAAGTACATTTAATATTTCTTACAGAGAACTAGCAGACCTCTGAGAATTTATAAAGGGTCCATCAGACCCGTCTGAGAAACACTGAAGGTGCTGGTTATCTCTCAGTGGGAACCATTTGGTGCTTCCTTGGTGGGGGGCAGGGGTGTTAATAACAATAATAACGGCAACCTCTTCATTTTTATAGCATTTTACACCACTGGGTTTTGAATGTCACAATACACATACTGCTGTGAAGCAAGCGAGACAGAATACACTATCCTCATTTCAAACATGGGAGAACTGAGGCGCAGAGATGCTATGTGACTAAGCTGCAGAGGAGGAAGGCAGACACCCAGTCAATGGAGTCTGGCTCTTGGGAATCTGACAAAAACCAAGTGATGTGGGTGTAAGAACAAGACAACCAGGCTAACCTGACGCTAAGCCACTTGAATCCCTAACAACAACAACAATAATGACAACAACGACAATAACTGCTACAAGTCAGTGAACGACTGCTACATCCCAGACACTGAGATAAATACTTAAGCATTACCTGTTAAACCTTCACAGTAGTCCTTTGAGGTTGAAAATATCATCCCCACTTTTCAGATGAAGAAATGAAATTCAGAGAGATTAATGAGTTTTCCAAATTTATAACGTTTATAAAGTGACAGAGCTGGGCTTCTCCTCCTAGCCCATCGAACCCCAAGGTCCAAGTTTTTACTACTGTGCCAAGTGACTTCTGAGCATGGGGAGTTGGCAGAAGGTACAGGGGAGGGGGACTGAGTTTAAATCTTGCCTCCAGTTGCAGCAATACACTGAAACTCCTGTGGATAACTTTCCCATTATACACCGATAGTACTTTATCATCATTATAATTTCTCGTGTAGAAGGCAGCTGATAGAGAGGCAGTGAAGTCAGGTCACCCATGGTCTTCCTGGGGTATTCAGGGACCAGGGTGCTTAGCCATGTCCATTGTGTGGTTGCAGATTAGCTCCTGTGAAGTGTTAAGAGTTGGAGGCTTTGGTCTATGTGGCATCTCATCCAAGCCTCAGCTCCATGCTGCTGCCCTTCTGCTGCATCAGTCCTAAGAAGAAACTGTTCTCTAGTCTCCTTGCTCCCTTCTGGTAAGAAATCTGTCTATGCCTTCTGCAAGGCTGAGCTTGCCCACTCTTCTCTGCACCTCTCTTCCCACAATCTCAGTACCATACAGTCACCATTAGTTTCTGCAGCCTCTGGTTATGTGGTACAGTAGTTGGGAAAAGGTCAAACAGGCCTGAATTTAAATTCTGGCTTTATGCTTATTAGCTGTGTGACATTAGTCAAGTTACTTACCCTCTCTGAGCTTTCACTGCCTCATCTGTTAAAAAAAAAAAAAAGGAATAATGAGATATTACCTGCCTCCTCCTGGGGCATCATGAGAATTAAGCAAGATGAAACATTATAAAGTACTTGTAGTAATATTTGGCAAAACAAGCACTCAAATATTCATAATTACTAATATAATAATCATGGCCATCACCATCATAATCATCATTAGGGGGAAGAAGATGTCAATATCTGGGGACAAGAAGATGTCAATATTTGAGGTCCCTTAGCTCCCTTCCAGACTAAATTTCATCCACAACTGATTCACAATTATATAATGTCTTCCTCCCTGTTTTTCTGTAAGCACCTGGAGGAAGGAATGTGTCTGCCTTGTTCACTGATGAATTTCTACTGGGCAGATGGATCCAGAAGTGATGACAGGGTGACACAGGCCAGGCCCAGCTGGAGGAAGAGGGTGGAAACGGTCAAGACCCTTTGAAAAGAGAAAGGGCTGTCTCAGGGAATGAGTTCCCCGTCTCTGGTGTCACGCAAGCAGGAACCAGATAGACAGGAAGGCGATTAGAAGTCCTCTAGATCCGTCTCTACCTGCTCATTCGCGTATTTGTAACTACATTCATATTCCTGCTATCTGTTTTTCTTTTTAGTATAGACACAAATATATTACCTTTAGTTCATATGGAATAGGGGTACAAACACTGTTTATTTCCTGAGAAGTCATTTTACTTATTCATTCATTCATTCATTCATTCATTCAGTAGCTTTTTAAAGAACATCTGCTACATGCGACTCACTTTGCCAGGCATGCGGCCAGTGGTTCTGTGACGAGTGGACCCTTGCTGTGGTTTCAAGAATCCAAGGGTTCCTAGGAGCTCACCTTACCCAGCCCCTTATATTACAGTAAGGACACTCAAGGCCCAGAGGAGGGAAGCGACCTGCTTGAGGTCTCTCAGAAGTTAAATGCTCACTTCCTAGGTGTTGTAAGCATCCTATGAGGCAAGGCCAAGTCTAGGCTGCTCTTTGCATTCATACCACATATTCTAGAATAATCTACTCTAGGGACCCCTGATAGTTTCTGTGCCCCTCAAAGTAAGGGGAGGTTATATTCCCATTTTATGAGAAAAAGGAGGCTCAAGTTGTTGTAGGAACTTTTCCAAAGTTGCATGGCTGAAGATCTCAAATTCTAAAAGACTAGGCTCATTTTCCACTGGGCCACACTGCCCAAGTTGGGGAAACCTTTGCAACTCTTAGGCCTGATATTATAATTGAGCAAAGCTGAGAAATAAACACTTCTCCTTCTGAAACTACCCAGGTTTGAATTCGGACCTACAAGCTGTGTGAACCTGGGCAAGTCACTTTACCTCTCTATACCTCAGTTTCCTCATGTATAGGTGGGAATATAAATACATAGCTCATAAGATAAAGATAAAGAGTTAATTTATGTCAAGTTTTAAAACAGTGAGTTTAGCAGAAGCCTGGGGTCTCATCCTAACTCTGCCACTGATTCATTAACATTTGCAAAAAAAAAAAAAATTCCATTTTTTGAGGGTCTCAGTTTGCTCAAGATTTGATACCATGTATTCACAAGGAATTAATTATCAAAAGGACCTTTCTAGATGTGAAATGTATGGCTCTAGTTTTTCCACCTCTCTCTGTGGTCTGAAGGTATCACAACAAAAGTCTCAAACCACATTGGCTCCCTTCATCACAAGGCGAGAGGCTGCTCCATTAATGTCAAGCATACAACGTTTGTTCTTTGCTCTTGCAAACTGTGCACACCTTGGCTGATTTGGCTATTCCATGCTGGGTCAGGGGACCATTTCGGATATGCAGGACAGTGGGTGCAGCTGCTCTCCCAGAGCATGGAACCCCCTTGCCACCACCAGCTTAGGAGCAGGAGGCACAGACCCTCAGAGCCAATTCTGGCAAATGGTCAGGGTAATGTGTTACTATAAGAGTTCAGTCCTCACTTCCTTACTTGTCCCTCTTTTGGAGACAGAAATACAGATAATGTAACAGGAGAAACATAGAGCCCATGAGACATGGGATTCTAGTTGAGTACTTCCTATGTGCCAGGCACTGTTCTAAGTTTGACATATATTAATGTAGTTAATCCACACAATAACCCAATTAAATGAATAATATGTTATAGTGAAGGATACTGAGGCACAGAGAGGTTCAGCAGCCCACTTGCTGTCACACAGCTATGAAGTGGAAGAACTGAGGTCTGAATCCAGGCTGATGTGTACAGGCATTCCCTCACTCATTGCCCCTGTCACCCAGACTCAACCTCAGAGCATGCATATTTTGTGCTTAGAGGAGTCTTCCATGAGCTCTTCATCCAGCCAAAGCCTCCTCTTCTCTCAGGCTTCGTTGCTTCTACTGGGAAACTGTCTCTAAGCTACAGGGTCATGGCCTGGTCTACTTCTTTTGCTCTGTTGTTACTTGGGTAATATATTGGCCTTTGTCACTAAACCTTAAGTAACTTGAGAACAAAAGCCATACCTGTCTTTTTCTCTGCTGCATCCCTTTGCCTGGTATGTTCTTGGCAATATTGAGCACTCACGGATGAATGAGTGAATAATTAAATGAATTAATGATTAATAAGATTATTCCTTTCCTCATTGCCAATAGGTTTCGAATTTACCATGTTTGAACTTTTATTTTTCATCAAGCACTCAGGTGCTACTGTATATCAGGCCCTATAAATGCTTAAGATGGCATTTCACCAAAGAAAAAGTGGCTTATACACTCTTTGCCTGACCATCTCTGGATAGGAAGGTTTTGATCACGAAAAAGGAAGTTAGTTTTGGTCTGAAGTCTGCCAGGAGCTTCAGCAAGAAGGGCCCACTCCAGACTAGGCTGAAACTTGCATTGACCTTTGGCTCTTGCTCTGCAGTGGCCCTGGCCAGGTGTCACCCTGCCTGCAGCCAGTTAGTTGAGAGTTCAGATGAAAGGAAGCTCTAGAAGACCAACTGATTCACCATGTAGCTCACTTCTGCACCTGTGCATCGACAGACCGCTCAGTTTGGGGGCCCCTGATACCTTGCCATGAAGTGCAAGCATCTTATCCTAAATCCCTCAGCTGAGAGAAACTGGTTTGTGAGACCTGGATGTGGACACCTGTACATGTGTGCATGGTAGGGGGGTGATGTCTGTGTGTTTACAGATATCCAAGTGTACAGGTACCTGCTTCCCTGGTTTCAAATGTACTTGGATAAGTTAACACTTGTGCTTTTTCCCAAGACAGATGGTGTTTTTAGCTGATGTAAGCACAGCTACAATGTCTTATTGACTTGTTAGGAACCAGACTGGCCTGTGTGTTACCAGGGATTATAAAGGGTGAGAACACATTAAAGGTTCAGTTGATTAAAGTGAATAAATAGGAAAATGTGAAGACTGTGATGCAGAGACATGGTTAATTAAGGACACAACTAAGTCCTCAGTCCAGGAATATTCCATAAATTCACATATGTCTATATGCATGTGCACACACCTGTGTGATGGCAGAACTGCAGGTCAAAGCTCGAAGAGAGAAATGAACTGATTCAGAAGTTTCCAGACTTTTTAGTTTAAAGCTCCATTTTCAGAGAGAATCTTGGGGAGAACCCCAGTATGCAAAACAGATAAAAGGCAGAGCTGCTTCAGAAGAAGAGAGAATGGTGGGGATCTCAGACCCTGTCCTTTGGCCTTCCCCCAACCCAGCATGGTAAGCCCTAAAATGCTTGCAGCCACAGAAGAGTTTAAAAGATCACCGAGCCAGCCTAGGCCCTTATTTTGCAGATCCACACACTAATGCAAGGAGTGGGTGAGACCACTGCCTAAGGGCAAATAGCTCATGAGGTTCAAAGACAGGACTGAACTTCCACGGTTGCCCTTACAACTCTTTTCCTGACACATCTTATTTATGACCTAGTTCAGAATATACTACACAAAGAAAGTCAATGAAAAGACCTCTTTTGTCCACAAGACAAAAGCAGAGACTGAGAGGTGACAGGATGGAAGCTGAAAAGAAAATCATGAAAGGGTGTGCAAAGACATTTATTTGTTGCCCATTCCTTCAGTCCTCAGCATGAATGAAACAGTCAGTCTGCTCCAGGCACCGTGTTGTGGACACTGTGAGGACCAAGGTCCCTGCCCTCTAGGAGACCCCAGTCTCCTAAGGCTGAAAAGAAGGACCAGTGCAGTCTGAGAGAGAAAGCTAGAGACCTCCAAGAGATGGAAATAAAGAGCATACATTAAAGAAGCTGAGGACAAACATCCTGGTCTCCCGGAAACCTGCCAATTCCCTCTTGGTCTGAAGCTGCAGGCCAGCCATTCCAAGTGCTTCATTGCAGAACTAAAGCTAAGCAAATCACATTGACTGTACCACTGGTCATGAGGCAGAGCGTACAGGGTTTAGAAAACAAGCACAGGCTCTTGCTACTGGCTGAGACAAAGATCTCTGCCCCTCACTAGCTATGCTATATTGGGCAGGAGCCTCCCCATTTATTTGAGCCTCAATTTTCTAATTTTCAAAATGAGAATGATAATAGTACCCATTTAACCAGATTGCTATGAGGACTAAATGAAATAATACAAATAAAAGTATTTAGCGCAGTGCCCCCTACAGGGTAGAGGCTTGATACATGTAAAGCATTATGGTTGTTGGTTTTACTATTATTTCACCCACAATCTGCCTCCCATGACCTCTCCCCCTTCATTGGTTCTGAAGTGCCACCCAGAACCTCAGAGAACGAATCTTCCACCTCTTCCCCACGACAGTCCTTCTGGGATTCAAATACATCCTTTGCTTGATCTTAGTCTTCCATTATTTTTTAGGTTGATCAGCCCCATTTCCTTTGAGTATTTCTAATATAACAAGACTTTTCTAACTGTACTTCCTTACGACTACCCTCTCTATGGAGCTGTCATCTGAGAATTGATCCGGCAATTTGGGGAAACTCAGCAGGTACAACCTGTGCCATTTAGAGTACAAAGGGCAAGTTCTTTGATTTGTTCTTATCTTACCTCTTCTAGAGCTCAAGGGAATGAGATGGAGGAGTGCTCTTTCCCATGTCCCAGGGCTTATTTCATAAACCTTCTTCTTGGCCCCTTTCCCTTAGCGATGCTGGATGCTCCTTCTTCCTTCTGACGGGTGTAGTGTCCAAACAGGCAGGATGATGAGAGCTGAACAGCTGAGCTGTGACCCCTTGAAGGCACTGCGGAGAAAAAGGATAGCTGGCTTTGAAGATAAAGCTTTTCATCCTTCGAAAGCCTTCCTATATGCCTGCCTCCTGTTCTCTAGGGCGCCTTGCCTGACCCAGTACCTGGTTTTCAAACAGTTCTAACACCTGACCTCATTTGACCCACTGATAATGATGATGGTGAATTTGATGATAATAATTGCTAACATTCATTAAGCACTTACTATATGCTAGATGCAGTTCTTCAGCGCTTAAATGTATTAACTCTTACACCAATCCTATCCTGTAGGCGCTATTGTATCTGCAGAGAACTGAGCCTCAGAAAGGTTAAATAACCAGTAAGCCCACATCAGTTCTTTTGCTTTCAGGTGCACATGATAATTAATAGTCATAATGATAGCCCAGAGCCTGGTCATCACCCTTAAAACATTTTCAAAATCTTCACAGCAAGATGAAAGCATGTCTAATGTAGTTATAGCATTAAATATCTCTTTAGGATATCATAATTATTTGAAATGCCTTTTCATTCTAATCCTTTGAAATTATAATTGAAAAACGATAGATGAAATAACTGTATTAACTAGTTTACTTAATTGAACACTTTTACTCTGAGTCATTTTATTCAAATGGCTGGTCAGCACTGAATTGCCTCCCACAGTAAGTATATGGCGGCAGACAGATTCCAATCCCACCTAATCTTCTAACCAGTCATACAACCTTAGGCCACAAGTCTCCTCTCCGGACCTCAGTTTCCCTAACTGTACAATGAGAAGGGTTTTTTAAATCATTTTTAATGTTATTCTGTTACATTTCTCCCAATTTTTCCCCCTTTACCCTCCTCTGCCCATCCCACACCTGCTCCCACGGTCAATTCCGACCCCGTTGTCCATGTCCAGGGGTCATTCACACATGTTCTTTGACTAGTCCCTTCCCCTTCTTTCCACCACCCCTCCCCTCCCGCACCCCCTCTGATCACTGTCTTTCTGTTCCATGTTTCCATGCCTGTGGTTCTATTTTGTTTGTTAGTTTATTTTGTTCATTAGATTCCTCTTATAGGTGAGATCATATGGTATTTGTCTTTCACCAACTGGCTTATTTCACTTAGCATAATATTCTCCAGTTCCATCCATGCTGTCACAAAAGGTAGGAGTTCCTTCTCTTTTCCAGCTACGTAGTATTCCATTGTGTAAATGTACCACAGTTTTTTGATCCACTCATCCACTGATGGGCACTTGGGCTGTTTCCAACACTTGGCTATTGTAGGTTCTTTTGAATTGGTGATTCAAGATTCTTAGGGTATATTCCCAGAAGTGGGGTCACTGGGTCACAAGGCAGATCCATTTTTAGTTTTCTGAACAAATTCCATACTGCTTTCCACAGTGGCTGCATCACACTGCATTCCCACCGATAGTGCACTAGGGTTCCCTTTTCTTTGCATTCTTGCCAACACTAGTTGTTTGTTGATTTATTGATGATGGCCACTTTGACAGATGTGAGGTGATATTTCATTGCAGTTTTAATTTGTATCTCGCTGATGGCTAGTGATGTTGAGCAGCTTTTCATGCCATCTGTATGTCCTCCTTGGAGAAGTGTCTGTTCAGGTCCTTTGCCTGCTTTTTAATTGGATTGTTTGTCTTCCTCTACAATGAGAAGTTTGATTTGATCTCCAACCTCTTTGCTTCAGGCATCAGTAAACTATAGCCCATGGGTCAAAGCCAACAGCCACCTGATTTTTTTGGCTCATGAGTTAAGAATGGTTTTTACATGTTAAAATTATTGGGGAAAAATGAAAAGAAGAATGATATTTCTTGAAATGTGAAAATTATATAAAGATTACATTAAAAATTATGAGCCATGCTCATTCATTTACTATTGGCTATGGCTGCTTTCATGCTATAATGGAAGAATTAAATAGTTACAACAGAAATCATATGGCCCACAAAGCTTAAAACATTCACAATCTGGCCCTTTACAGGAAAAATTTGCTGACCCTGGTACCAATATGGGGTAAGTGGGCACGAACAGACTGCATATATATCGGAGGCTTGGGAAATATCTAACCAACTTTACGAGGTTGGTGTCAAGAAGAGAAACCTGGTGTTTCCTCCCACAACTGTTCCTTTAAGATAGAAAGCTGTGCTGGAAGGCCCCTCTTTGGCAGAGTAATACATTTGTTTTGGGCTACTAACTGTGTCAGCCACACTGCCTAAGGTTCTTTGTCAGGGGCGCTCTGGAACCACCATCCCAAAGCTAAGTTCATATGTCCCTGCACTAGCAAAGCAATGCAGCACGCTTCGAAGAGGACACGTTTTAGGGTTGGAATACTGGTTGAATCCTTGCTTGCTGTGTGATCTCAGAGGACTTTCCAGAGGTCTCTGAACCATAGCTTCTCAACATAAAATTGGGATGAATACTCACCCATTTATGCCCACTGTGCATGTTCATCTCCCAGGGTTATTTGGGGGGCTAAATAGAATTATGTATATAAAGCATATAACAGAATACTTGTCTCAGGATATGAGCTTTAAAAATGTTTAAAATAAATATAGAGGTGACTCTTGACTAATTTTTTTTCATTTTTAAATGATAGTAACTTCATAATTTTCAAAAGGTTGTTTAGATAAAGTTATATAACACATAAGAAGTGGCATTTTGCCATTATTGTCATTTTTGTTATTCTTATGAGCAATCTTTCTGGAGCTGTGTTTCAGTAGAGCATTTAACAGCACCCGTGTTAATTCCAGGCCAACAGATAACAAATTAAGCAGGGCTCCCTTACCAGACCATAACAAAGATTCAATGAATACAAGACTTCTCTTCCCTCTTCTGCCACTGCCACCTTCTTCCACTTTCCAAGGACTAACAGATGATTCTTAACTAGCAAGGCACATCAAAATTATCTGGGAATCTACTTTTTTTTTTAACAATACTAAAAAGAAAGTATACTCACTCAATGTATATAACAGAAGGGTATAAAATAAGCAAATGCCTGACCTCTCTTATCTCCCACTAGTTAGAAATAACTATTTTAAACCTTCCCTGTGTTTCATGATTGTGGTAATTTCCTCCATATATCTACATAATATGTCCATGTCTCTGTTTCTTGCTTTATCAACTTTAATCCCATCAGTGACTCCACATTAGAAAGCTGATGAGTCGTTTCATACTACTCTCTACATCCTGTCCTCAGTGTTTATTAGTTATGTTATTACTTGAAGTTCTTCTAATGACTGTCTTTATCACTTTAACACATTGAACCTTGGCTTTTGATCCACTAGTATCAGAGCTCTGCACAAATACAGATATCCAATCTCCTCTCCAGGCTCCGGCATCACAATCCTTAGGGATGACTATTGTGAAAAAGCTCCCTTAAGTATTCCGATGGGTCCCTCAGGTTAAGGATCTCTGTCCCCAGAGCCTGCGGTACACCAGCCAGTTTATTTGCACTTGAATGAAAATGACAGGCAGAGCATTCTTTTCATGTCACCCACTCATCAGTCACACATGGGACAGTGTGAAATGCCACGAAGATGCTAAAAAAGCAGACAGGAGCATACTGACTGAACAGCTCCTCACAAAGCCCCATTTTAGATGAGAAACAGAGTTACTCTGTGAACAGCAGCATCTGGTGCAGTGCTGGAGGGACTGTGGAAGGAGAATGGGTTTAGGAGACCTGAGTTCTCGTACTGAATAACTTGAAAAGGAGCATCTTGTGGATTAACTTTATTTTTATTTAATAGTCACAGTGTACAGAGCAAAAGACTCAATATTTGGGGGAATGTTATAAAAATAGGCAAAATGGTTCAAAGAGAGTAATGACCATCAAACTTTACAGTTTGAATCTTTAATAGAATATAATTAGCAATGTTACATCCTTATAAAATATTATATAATAGCATAGATGAAGTAAATAAAAAATGTACTAATTACCAAATATTATGCCACCAGGTTTTTTTAAAATAAAAATGGCAATAAAAAATTAGAGTGACTTAATTAAACCTTTTTTTAATGAACGTGGTCAGGGGAATAGAATGAGTTGAATTCTCCAGTTCACTGGTGGACAAATAGTTAACACTTTTATTTCCCCTTCATAGTCAAGAATACTTTTCTGTATTGGAAAAGTACATGTTCTTACATTACAGAGAAATCAAATTTAGTAACTATAAGAGATTCATTTCTTTGTAATTAAGGACACTGTAGAGTTTCAAGATTACCATTCCAGAATAAAATCTTCCATAGAAGGGATGACATAAGCTATTAGGTGAGTGTGCATTGACCCCATGTAATTCCCTAATTTTGTTTCTTCCACCTAAAATCACTGGTGTGAGCATGCTCTATCTTTCTTTGTCCAATCCTTCTCAAGGGAGCAACGGATTTCAGTTAGAGGGTCCTATCAGTTGGATGAGATGTAACTGAGGTTGGACTCCAGCAACCTTGTAGTCAGACATTCTGGTGATGGAGTCAGGTGGCATTTATGTTTGAATAAACTCTGCCATTTCCTTTGGCCTCCATTATGTTCAAGACAGGGCAGTCAGAACGAAATGCCCGGGAGCTTGTTACAGATTTTCAAATGACAGAATTTGACTGCGGGAGATCATTTCCATTGCATTCTCTCAATAGTTATTTTATGAACAAAATGTTCTTTTTAAAGTCTAAAAATTATGTGAAACCTCTCAGCTGTGCATTAGCTTTTAACCAGTGGTGGGATAGCTAGGCTCATAGGTAGTATAATGCCTTTAAATGTATTTTGGGTACAAGAAACCAATTCTGATTTCACCTGTTGTAACAGCTTGCTAGCACTGTTGTGCAAATCAGGAGGCCTCTGTGAAAGTCTGTAAACTGTGGCTACAGGAAGTTCTTCTCAAAAGGGGTTTCCAACCTGAGCTTCTCATTCCAACTGATGAAAACTATCCCCTGGCCTTTGCTGCCTGCTGATCGTATTTCCCATGGCTAGTCAGTATTGTTCTTGCTTGAGGACAGTCACTGGCTTATATTCATTCACTCAGCAAGTATCTAATAAGCATCTACTCTGTACCAGGCATTGTTCTAGGTGCTGGATTCTGGGACATTAGTGAACCAAACAGAAAAGGTCCCTGCCTTCATAGAGCTGACATTCCAATGGGAGGAGAAAAGATAAGGGAACAAATGAGTGAAGGAAATAACCTCAAAGGATCATAAGTGCTCTGGAGAAACTCTCCAGGAGCTACCCGAGTGGACTGAGTGTTGGTTGTGCCTTGACTGAGTTCTCCCAAAAGCAAGTCTTAAGACAAGAATTCAAGTACAAGTAGTTCCTTTCAGTGCCAATCCTGGAAACAATGACAGGAATTAGGGAAGTGAAGCAGGGAAGAGATGACCATTCAAGGCTCATAATCAAGGCACTTACCCCTATGGGGTACAGGAGCTCAATTCATTAGGGAACTTTAGACATGGTGTAGAACACAGCTTAGGTATATTCCACCCAGGGGAGAGGATTCTGAAGTATTTATCTGCAAACTCTCTCTGGGCATATTACCTCCCTGACACATCTAGTTTACTTTACCCATGGGTGAAGTAATAGGTACATGTAGTCAGTCCATTAAGTGGAATATCAGTGTGTGAAGGACAGTGGAAATGAGCAGGGCACCAGCAGCATCTACCACAGGACGAGAATTGAATTTTTGCATGAGGGGTCAGGGGAGACCTCTCTGAAGAGACTGCACTGAGATCCAGAGATGCAAATGGGTCCATCCAAGAAACGCACACTTCAGGACTCGCTAGGCGAGGGCCCTGAGCGGGACTGAACTTGCTTTGTTTGGAAAATACAAATACTAAAGAGTCACAGAAATTTAAAGGCACTGGGTCATGAAGTTGTTTATGGAGAGATCTTTTAAATAATGAAACTGGGTAAAATCAGGGAGAAATTAAAGAGACTTGGACAGGCAGGGCTGGGACTGGCACCCAGGGCTCTTGGCTGCCAGTCCAGGGCTCTCCCCACCCTCCATCCATCAAACTGCTTCCCCGTTCATTCTCCCACTTCATTCATCAGGATTTGGCAGTTTTCCCAAGCCTGGGAGCCCAAAGGGCACTGACGTTATGATCCCAGCTCAAATTCCTGCAGTGGGCCACCAGTAATACCCAAGAAGAAACCCATGCTATCAAGAGTCTCCACGTGAGCCAGCCTCGGCTGCCACCCTGACTGCATTTCACGCCCTCCCTCGCTCTCACTCACAGGGCCACAGCCATGCCGACCTCCTTACTGTTTCTGGGACATGCCAAATGTCCTCCCACCTCTGAGTCTCTGCTCAGAATGTCCTTCCCCACGTGTCCCCATATCTCACTCACAAGGTTTCTCTTCAATCGTGTCCCTGTGCCAACACCACCTCTTCAGGGAGGCTCATCCTGGCCAAAGCATGACATCACCCTCCTCTCCCCATCCTCTTGGCCAGCTGTATCTTCTGCCATAGGACTCACTGCTACTGCACAGCATACTCTACTAGACAATACTGTTTATACCATGCTACATATTTACTTGTTTATCTCCTGTCTTTCCCATCAGAATGTAAGCTTCACAAGAGAAGGAATTTGTTTTATTCACTATTGGAATAGTATTTGATAGGGTCTCAAAATGTTTGTTGAAGGATGAATGAGGGAGAGAGCAGATGTCTTCAGAAGACCTTAGTTCTGGTCCCCTCTCTGCTGCTAACTTGTTGAATGACTGTGCAAGTCAATTCTCCTACTCCATTTCACTTTCTATATTTGGCAAATAGACATAAAATGTCTACCTTGTAAAATCATAAAGTGAAATGAGGCCACAGATATGAAAGTGCTGTACATTATGGGATATATTATACAAATACAAGGTCTCTTTTTAAGTTGAAGGCTTCCTGAGTTTAAATAAATTTCACCAAATGGGGAGAAAAAGTTCATTCTCAATAAAGAATCTTTTATGGATGTTAAAAGTTGATCAGGCCCCACTGAGTAGAGATCTAGTCTCTATGGCAATACCAGCCACTACTTATTAATCACTCAGTCTTCACCATGCACTTGATATGCGTCACTGCATTGCTTTTTTCTCCCCAACCTCCTAACCTCCATTATTCTCATAGGAAACCATCAGGTAATGGTCAGGTAACATAGTATCTCTAATGGCTGTGAACCAAGAAGCCAGCACTTCAACTCAGGTACCACTAGCTCCTGAGCAAGCACTCAACCACTCTGCTAACTTCATGCACAAACTAAGCGATAACTGACTTCAGAAGGAAGGGAGGCACAACTGTCTTTTTATTAAGTCAGTTCCACCATGTGGAACAGGACAGAAAATCCTGTGATTCTGTAACATGGTTAAATGGATATATCCATGCAATGTGTTCTGACTTCTTCCCCCTCCTCCCCACACAGGGTTTCATGGACATTGACTTAAACAAATTCAAGGAAAGTGGAGCCAATGTGACAGGTTTCCAATTGGTCAACTACACAGACACCATCCCAGCCAAGATCATGCAGCAGTGGAAGAACAGCGACGCTCGGGACCACACGCGGGTGGACTGGAAGAGACCTAAGGTGAGGGTAGCAAAGGACCAGACTGGTCCCGTTGCCTGCCCCTGATTCTGCACAGAGTTAGCCATTAGAGAAAGACAAGCTTTCTAAGAGGAACAAGCTAAGGAAAATATAGCCATAAAGACTGAAGGTACAAAGATCAGACAATCCAGAATGGCAAGATTTTAACAAGATTGACATTTTGTTTTTCTCTCATATAAACAAAATTCAGAAGTCAGCAAGCCAGGACTTGGCTAATGGCTCCACAAACACTCAGGCATCTTCTATTTTCTTATTCTGCTATCCTCAGCATACGGGAGCTACCTTATAGCCCCAGTGGCTGCTAAATCTCCACCCATTACCTCAGTATTCTACCCAGCAGGAAGGAGGAAAGGAAAATAAGAAGTACAACTGTTTATTTTAAGAACCCTTTGCAGAAGTCCCACACAGACCTTCCACTCACATGCTGCTTGACACATCTTAGAAACCTAGCCCCAGCTAGTTACAGGAGAAGCTGGAAAAATGCTGTCTGTGTTCTGGGCAGGGCTACCATTTTGCACAACTCCAGGGGGATGCTGTTTGTCTTTATTTCTTTGTGGACTGAGCTTCCTTGACTCATGCGGTGAGCTGGCCTTTATTCTGGTCAGCCAAGTACTCCGCCAAAAAGCAGGAAAATTTAACTAAGCAATATTGAGTACTGCTCTGCCTGAGAGAGACAACTCCCAATTATCATTCAGACTATCTGCCACTTACTTCCCAGCAATGCAGCTCTAAATCCTGCAGCCAAAATCTATTTTGTTCACTATTTGATAATGGTTTAGAGTAAGGGTAGAATGTAATTTTCTTTCCCGTGTCAAATTCAATAGCTTAGCAGTGGCTGTGTGGAACACTGCATTGAGAAGGATCCTGAGGCCAAATTGGTTTATCTGGGCAAAGGAGTGACTCCTCTGCGACTTTCTTTCGTTACTAGGCCAATATCATTTTTGTGAATGGCAGGACATTTAACTGAGATGTGTTGCACCCCACTTGTGCTCAAAATGACTTAGCAATTCAAAATGAAGACATATTTCAATATGAGCTTAAGCAAACAAAATCACAAATGTGCTTTTTTAAAAAATATAATTTATTTGTTTGTTTATTTTTAGAGAGAGGGGGAAGGAGAAAGAAAGGGTGAGAAACATCACTGTGTGGTTGCCTCTCACGCGCCCCCAACTGGGGACCTGACGTGCAACCTAGTCATGTGCCCTGACTGGAAATCAAACCAGCGACACTCAGACAAATGTGCTTTAATGAGCAAACCACATAGCAGTTAGTAAATTAATATGTAAATACCACTCAATTATCAAAAGATTGGAGATTATAAAAATAACCAAATGTAATATATATATAAATTTGTGAAAATGTATATATATGTGAAAGAATCAAAGTTGAAAACTGGAAAAATACTTATACATTCATTCTAGAACTCTCTATTGTCAACATCAAATGTGCCAGAGAACATGGCAGGCACTGGGGACTAATTAATGAAGATGACAGACATGAGTCCAAAGCCAGGAAATATTGTCCTGGACTGTTATCCTGGTTTTGTTTTATCAACGTCTTATCCCCCTTTTAGACAAGGGAAAACATTGAGAGTTATCATGAATAAGCACAAGGGGAAAGTTTGCAGACAGAAAGTCTGTAAACCTGCCACTTGGGTGAGCCACATGTGGAAATAATTAAGCACTTGCCCTTCTTGGATTACTTTTTCTTTTACTGTCACAAGGGATGGTGGAATAAACAGCTCCTCCTAGTCCCCAACTGGTTCTTGTAACCCAGAGAAAACCATTTTTCCATGGACTATATCAGATGATACTGATGTGTTGAATTTAATCTATGCATTATTTTTTTCCCCCAATGAACGAACATTATAAAATTGCAAGATTGCACACGAAAATCTAAAATTCTGGCTTCTCTTCTTAAGTCACAACCAGCAATACACAATTCAGGAAGGCGATATTGGCTAGCAGTTCACAGCAGCCCCAGCTAAGGGGCAGGCACTCCTTGGTTCACCACTGACCCCCTCCCCCAAATCTGGGCCACTGCAGACACTCTTATCACCAGGAAGCACACACCCAGATACAGCTCCCTCCTGCCTGACTGTCAGCTCTCTCTGTCACCTAACTGTCTCCATTCCTCCCACCAGTACACTTCTGCGCTCACCTATGATGGGGTGAAGGTGATGGCTGAGGCTTTCCAGAGCCTGCGAAGGCAGAGGATTGATATATCCCGCCGGGGGAATGCTGGGGACTGCCTGGCTAACCCAGCTGTGCCCTGGGGCCAGGGGATCGACATCCAGAGAGCTCTGCAGCAGGTGAGACCGGCAATGGCTGCCCATCTTATGGGAGCCTTGTAGGGTATTTCGACATCAGTTTCAGGTGGAATGTAGCTATTGAAGAGAAAAGGTAGATCATGCCTGAAGTTTGGAACACCACTGCAGTGTGTTTGTGGTCCTTGGCATATGTGGAAGCTCATGTAGACATTAAAAACAAACAAACAAACAACAACAAAAATAAACCAATAGTACAGAATAGTCATTCCTGATAGTGTAAAAGCTGTATTTTCTGCTTAGGGAATACGCTAAAAAGAGAGTCAGCGATTCTGTATTTGGGAGGGGACTTGAAATATAAAGGGATGAAACTAAATCATTTTAGCAGTCTCCTGGAGACACGCCCCACTTGCCCTGGTTTTTGGGATTTCTTCCCTACCCTTGCTCTCTGCACACTTTTTACAACGGGGCCCTGAAAATATTTCTTAGTAACTTGTGATTCTATTTTCTTGCTCCTCAGCTTTGCAGTCATAAATTTTGTTTGCACGTAAGAACAATTAAAGAGCAGAGACAGAGAATGCTCATGCCGTTCCAATCGGTCGGCTATGCAAAGGGTTCTGAGACTGAATCCAGATTCAACGAGAAGGAGTATAAATATCCAATTAGTAATGTCTTCTGTAGAAGCAAGAACAGAAAATGATACATGTGGGTGGTGTATTTAATACTCCTGGTTTAGAAGATCTGGGGGAATTGCCCTCAGCTTTATCACTCTCAGAGCTCCTAGAAGTCTCTCTTAGCCTCTAGAAGCCTCTGGAAGCACCTCCAGCCCAGGCCATGATTCTCGAACTGCAAACAGCACCATATGATGCCTCCTGAAAGAGAGGTTGTATTTCCAAAGCAGACTGCACAAAGAGGGCAGTGCTTCCTGCAGAGGAAGGTCAGAGTACCAGGCATAGCGGCAGGTCAGCAACACCAAGATATTTTGGTGCAAATGCCCTCAGGACCCCTGTCCTCATCCAGGGGAGCTGTCTGGATAAGACCAGCCCTACCCTTAAGACTATTTCAACAGAAGGTGAATTCGGCTCCTGGGGGAGGGGAGAATTTCTGAATAAGGGAGAAATGTAGAGCAAAATGCACAACTATTCCCATTTGTTTTCCAACCACACGTGCACAGCTCTGGCAGTTTTCACAACCTGGAGAAAGAGAGGAGACGAAAAAGGAACCTCACCAGCTGTTCCTCAGTGCAGAGGGAGTGCCTTTAAGTGCAGGGGAATGTGCACTGTACCTCTCTCCTTTAGAATGAAGCTAAGCAGCAGTCGTGTGACTACCGGGGGATCATGCTAAGGGCCTGCCAGTCGCCCCTTTAGTCCTCCCCGTCTCTTCTATGCCAACTGGCCCCTAATCACTTTGGAGCAATGGCAGACCCCAGGCAGCTTCCGAATGACTGCCAAGAGGCGCAGCGCCTGCCTTGCAGCTTATTTAAAATGCCCTTCCAGACTCGACAGTCGAGACAGACTATTTGCAATGTGAGGCTGGTTTCAGAAGGTCCCAGGCACTTGCCCTCAGCTGCACAATCTTTCACCTCCTTTCCCTCTCCCATCTTAATGACACCCCTGGAAGGATCTTCTGACGCCACCATGACAGGGATGAAGCCTACGAGGCAATGTGGGTGCAGAAAGGGCTCTGAACTAGGAAGCAGGAGAGCTGGGTTCCAAGTTCAGCTGGGTCCCTGACTCCCTGGGAGACCTTGAAATCATTCAGATCTCCTACAGACCTCCCTTTTTTAGTCATGACAATGAGGAGCTGGGAGAGGCAACTTCTGTGTCTCACCTGCCTCAGAATTCTAAGCATCTGATTTTTTCCCCACATCTTTCTGGTTGCAATGTATACTCATTCCTCTGCCTCTGCCTCTGCCTCCAGTGGGACTTGCAAGGAGGCAGTTACCTCAGTCAAAAGGATAATGACCGCTTTTCTATTGTCTTGGACTCAGAGAGCAGCCTGCCTCTCCAGCAGCAAATCAGCTGCTCCCCAAGAGCATGCCCTGGCCAGGGCCAAGCACTGGGGGTAAGAGAAGGCAAGGCCTGCCCTCGAGAAACTCCCTTCAGTCTCTCCTGGGGATGGGGAGGAACCAGTCACAAAAAAAGAAAAGCAAAGCAAAACCCAACATTCTGACCCTAAGATCAACTGTTTGAAATAATTCCTTTTCAAAATCTGTGTGAAGTACCTAGAATCACAAGAATGTAGGGCTGAAAGAGGTCTTAGAGATTAATGATGCCCATTTTCCCTCACTTTGTAGCAGAGGCAGCCAACCCAGAGTGAACACTGATTCAGAGTCACACAGCAGCTTCGTGGCAAAGGCTGAACCAGACTCCCATCCAGGGCTTCTCCTCCTACTCCAGGCCTGTCTTGTGTCCTTTGCTTGTATACATTGACTTCTGAGACCTTCCACGCACAGTCATGGCCACTGTCTATTCATGTTCCTTCTAGATCCATCTCTTGAAATAGGGAGCAACTGTGTGCCCACCATGGGCTGGGTAAGTCCCGGTGACAGTCAGTCCTTAGCATCTGGGGTTGAGGGCTCAGCTCTCTGCTGCCCTGACCACTCACTGGCATTTGGGCCACACATCAGGAGGGGACCTGTGGTTCAGCTTGTGCTAGAGTTGAAATGTCTGTGACTTGGACCTGCAGACCCTGCAACGGCTCTTTGGAAGGTTAGAATAATAGAAAGCGAAGCTCTAAAAATAATAGTAATACCAGTTATGATGTGTTAAGCTCCAGACGTATTTTACATGTTTGATCTCACTGATTCCTAACTATATCACTCGGAGGTAGCTAGCCTTATTAACTGTGCTTTATAAATGAAGAAGCTGAGCTTCAGAAATACTAAAAATGTCTTCCCAATATTATATAGCTAGTTAGTGGCAACACTGGAACTACAAGCCACACTGACCTGAACACATAATTGCTCTGCTCTGAAGCCTGAAGGGCTCAGCCCAAGGTCGACACAAGAGCTGTGGCCCAGTCCCAACAAACAGCGCATGGTCTTGGGTAATATCCATACACCCCTACCCTTCACCCTGCAGCAGAGTAGAGATAAGCAGCTGCCTGTCTGCCCCCTGCCTGACATCCAGAGAGCCATTCAGAATATTAATGAGCTCATATCTGGAATCAGTCAGCCATATGTTGGCTCTGGCTGGCAAAGAAGACCCAGCTCCCCAAATCAAGCTCAACATCTGGGGGTCATAGACGCTTTGAGGAAATGACGAAAGAGCATCAGACTCTTTTTCCCATAAAAATGCACACATGTACAAACATACATATTTGCATGACCAGAAGGTGGAGGAACCATAGACACTCCTGGAAGTCCATCCCATGATATCAAGTGAAGAATACATGCCATAAATAGTGTTTTTCCCTCTTAGTCTTTGTATTCACAATCTGTTGGCCAATGATCAAGAATAAGAAGACTCTGGGACATCTCCAAAAGTGCTAACATCCGAATAATAGGGGTGCCAGAAGGAGAAGAGGAAGAGCAAGAAATTGAAAACTTATTTGAAAAATATAATAAAAGAAAACTTCCCTAATTTGGCAAAGAAAATAGACGTACAAGTCCAGGAAGCGCAGACAGTCCCAAACAAGTTGGACCCAAAGAGAAACACACCAAAACACATCATAATTAAAATGCCAAAGATTAAAGAGAAAGAGAGAATCTTAAAAGCAAAAAGAGAAAAGCAGAGACTTACCTACAAAGGGGTTCCCATAAGACTGTCAGCTGATTTCTCAAAAAAAACTTTGCAGGCAGGAAGAGACTGGCAAGAAGTAATCAGTGATGAAAAGCTAGGGCCTACAACCAAGATTACTCTATCTAGCAAAGCTATCATTTAAAAACAAAGGGCAAGTAAAGTGCTTCCCAGACAAAGTAAAACTAAAGGACTTCATCATCACCAAGTCCTTATTATGTGAAATGTCAAAGGGGTTTACTTAAGAAAAAGAAGATCAAAACTATGAACACTAAAATGACAACAAACTCACAACTATCAACAACTGAATCTAAAAAAACAAAAACAAACTAAGCACACAACTAGAAAAGGAACAGAACCATAGATACCGAGACCATACGGACGTTATCAGTGGGAAGTGCGGAAGGGGGAGACTGGGGGAAAAGGTACAGGGATTAAGGAGTATAATTGATTGGTACAAAATAGATAGGGAGGGGGGTGTTAGGAACAGTAAAGGAAATGAAGAAGTCAAACTTAAATGCATGAACCTTGGACATGAACTAAGACGGGGGATTGCTGGAGGGAAGAGGGTACTGAGCGAGGGGGAGGAGGGAGGCACAAAGGGAAAAAAATAGGGACAAATGTAATAGCATAATCAATAAAATATACTTAAAAATACATAAATAAATAAAATAAAGAATATCGAAGTAAAGGTATGTAAGCACTTTGCCAGATGAGGCCTAAGACAGCCCCTGCCTTTCACACTCAGACCCAATTTCAAAGGAAAGGTAGGCTCCTGAGAAATAGTATCTATAGAGGTATGGGTGATGAGCTAAATAGCAGCTGGGATCTTGGTGCTATGGATGGTCAGAGCAGAGTGCCATGCCTGGGAAATGTGGACACGAGCAAGGCTTCCTATAGGAAGGGGGCTGGGGCTTTTAAAAGGGTGACCATATAATTTACCATCCAGACTGGGACACCTGAGAGTGAAAGGGAGCGCTACTACCAACTTTTCCGAAATGAGAAAGGTAGACTAGAACTATCTCAAGCCAACTGAGATTAAAGGGAGGGTGTATTTAAACAAAGAGTGAATCAGGCTTTGGAGGGTCAGGGTGGGGATAGAAACGAGACCCAGCAGGAGACCAGAGTGAGGTTTCAAGCCAGGACTGTGGGCATCCATGGCTCCACCAAGCACAATCTGGGAGCTCTGGGACTAATTGCTCAACTTCTCTGGCATCAATTTCCTCATCTACTAAATGGACATAATCCTCTTAGTACTGTTGCCATCACTGGTTTGTCACAGGCTCTAAAAAAGGAGGTGGATAATGAGCTTCTTGAAACCTCAGAGCACCTGCATGAGAGAGTTAAAGCCAAGATTATTTTTCTCATTGTTCAGGTGGGAAAGGGAAAGTTCAGATGTTCCTGAGACTTGCCCTGGTTAGCAAAACCAGAACGTGGTCCACTGGGACCTAGCCCTGACTCCCCACACCCAGTGAGCATTTAGGAGAGGTCAAGAGAACAGATTCATTTGAAGGCAGCCACAAAAAGGCTATAAAAGCCCTGGTCCAGAGCTGCTCACTGCTTCCCCAGGGATGGGATGGAGGAGTCATCAGTGTTGACTCCTTAAGTAGTAGAAACAAGAACCAGCACTTTCCTGATACCAGGCAGAAAAGAAGTTATGCTTCAGCATCCCATGGGTGGCTGTATCCAATACCATTTGCAGGAAAGCCCCTGTTAATTCTCCATCTTTCACAGAAGGAGTTGGCAGGCACCAGGATGGCAATGGGAGCTCCAGGAGGTAGAATCTAAGGGAAAACGTCAGGTCTCCATAAGTCTGACCCGTCACTCCAGGGGGCAGGTGGGAGGGGCATGAGAGCCCAGAGACTCAGCCTTGATGGACAGGGCAGCAGTTCCCAGATAGGGATGTTTCTCAGAATCTTCTTCCTCTGAGTCCTGATGCTACACATAAATGGCTTGGGACTGAATCAATGTCTTCATCTTTCCTTACTCTGCTGTAATGAAAGGGTCATTCTACAATGTCTCCTTCCCTAACTAACTAGTAAGAGCCTTAAGCTGCCCCAGGCCTCTGTTGACTTACTGTGAATCCTGAACCCAAGTGCCATGAATCTCAATAATCCTATCCATAAAATGGGCAAAGTAATCTCTGCTCTTGCTACTCACTGGGTTTCTGTGGACATCAAATGAGAAGCTGTCGTAAATACACAGTGATAATGCAAGAGACCCTCAAGTCACTAGAACTTTTGCTGATAGATTGGGGGGTTTTATGGAAACTGAGAGAGACATGTAAAAGTGACCCTCATTTTTGCTGAAAGAGTCCCCTGCTCTACCTCTTACCCACTCTACATAGCACAACAGTAGTTATCACCATCATCTAAATAATATGCACTACGAATTGAACATTTACGTCCCAGACAATATGCTAAGCATTTTCATTCTTTGAGGAGTAAACCAAGAAACAGACAGGCTGTGATATGCTCATGGACACGTAATTAGGAATTAA
This sequence comes from Furipterus horrens, assembly GCF_987537825.1. Classification (NCBI taxonomy): domain Eukaryota; kingdom Metazoa; phylum Chordata; class Mammalia; order Chiroptera; family Furipteridae; genus Furipterus; species Furipterus horrens. Next base: position 85,166,140 of record NW_028327180.1, read on the forward strand.
CAGAGCGCAGCCTGGGAAAGGTCCAGCTGGAATAGCAGGTGGCAGCAGTAGGCACGCACGACACACTACTTTGCACACTTCTGTATCACCCACTCAGCCTAGCACAGTGGCCTTGTCTGAGAAACCACTTAGTATAAGCGAAGATAGCAGGATATAGCAGAAGCTCTGGATTTTAGGTCTGCCTCTGATGCAAGTCATAAATCTCGAGCAATTCACTTTACCTACAAGAGTTTTGGTTTATCCCATGTAAATGAAGATTACAATCGCTAAATGGCAGACCTCAGGGGATTCCTGTGAATAGAGGTAAAGTAACATATGTGAAAGCACTTCATAAACATGAAACACTTCGAAAGTGGTGGTGGTAATATCATTATTAGCAACATTAATAATAACAGCTGGCCTTTGTTGAATACTCACCATGGACCAAGCAACCTTAAGACATAATTAACTCTAACTGGTCCCATCAAACAAATGAGGAAACAGCCCTAGAGACATCATGTAATTTGTCATACTAATATGCCACTGATAATTGGTATGAGACGTGAGGCTGAGGCCAAAAAGTAGATGCTCATTTGGGTAACGACACTTCTCTCAGTTCAGGAAAACCAGTCTACCATCCAATCATCTGCATATCTATCAAGTCTGTTTTTCAAATGAGTCATTCAAGCTTGCACTTAGCAACCCTGAGCCTGAACAAATGGGAAAGCTAAAGGTGGGCAGGAGATGCCGAGAGTAAGAAGGTAAAGTTGCTGAAGGATTGGAATTGCTTCCTTTTTCTTATTCTTTGTAGCAGGATTTATGCTTTGTTTTCTCTCTGAAAAGCAAAGCCAGCCTAGACTTTCCCAGAGTTAGGATTTCTCCAGATTTCACCTGAGACAGTGAAGAGCTTGCTATGTAATTTGTTCAGCACTCTGAGCCTGTCATGGCCTCCCCACTGAGAAATCAAACCGAAAGGTCGGTCTCTCTCTCGCTCTCTCTCTCTCTCTCTCTCTCTCTCTCTCTCTCTCTCACACACACACACACACACACACACACACACACACCAACTCTTCTTATACCTTCTGAGGCCAGAGGAGTTGGTCACTGTCAGAAGAAGATAAACCCTGCACAGCTTTCTTTTTTAAGCTCTCTTTGAAGAGGAGGGAAATAAAGAGTGCTGAGTTATAGGGCCAGGTTTGTATTGGTTACAGCTAGAGACTCATCTCACTGGCGTTAGTTAGGTCAGGCTGATCAGAGGACACAGAGTCAGTCACCACTAGAGAATGTGGTTTCTTGTACCTGAGCCAAAGAACTCATCCTCAGTTTGAGGGTGGACTTGGGAGAGATTTACTGGTTACCTCCAGAGCAGCAGGCTCAACCCAAAAAGACTTGGATCCCCCATGTTGACCACAGGACCTTCAACCTGAGCTTGAAGATGTGAGGCAGGAAAGCATTTGTGGAGAAGAAATGCCATGCAGCATACTTTGGGGTTCCAATACAAATTCTGTTTTACCCAGCTGAGACCTGCTTAAAGCCCTGCCTGCTCTCTGCTTAACATAAAGGGTTTTCTCAGGTGCTTTTAACTTTTCGTGGCACTTTCATTTGCTGTGTCATTTAAGGTACATGGGGCAGGAGTTTTAGAAACTGGTGACCTAGAGAGGAGCATTGCCGAAGGTCACTCAGCTGTGCAGAGGAAAATGGGGTAAAGTTCAGGTCTCCCAGTTCCAGGTCTTCGGATTCCCAAGGGTTTTATTCCCTGGCCTCACAAAGGAACTAAGCAACCGTGTCCAAGCAGAGCCCACAGCACCACGAGGCTGGCTTCCGGTCCAGGCCCTCTCCTGACCTCCCAGGAACGGCAATCAGCCCCTTTCCTTAGCACACCTCCCACAGTTTCTTCCCCTGAGGTGTGTGTCTGAGGAGGGGTGGTGCTCATGCTGGGGGTGTCTGATGGGGGGGCGGTGCAGCGATGTCTTATTGTTAGTTTAAAGCAATGGGTAAAAAAAAGGTTTTCAGAATGAATCTCAGGCTAGTAGGAAAGAGAACTGTGCCCTAATAGTGACTATGGGCAAGAGAGTAGAGAGTTTTTTAGTATTGACACTACTCCAAGACCTCATCCTGTGTAACATTCTGGGGTTTTGGATTATATCTTCAACAGAAAAAAGCAACAAACATCAAGTGTGACTTGTGAGTCCATTGTCCACCACTTGGCTTTGTTTTCCAGGTGCGGTTTGAAGGCTTGACAGGAAATGTGCAGTTTAATGAGAAAGGACGCCGGACCAACTACACCCTCCACGTGATTGAAATGAAGCATGACGGCATCCGAAAGGTAAAAGTCCCTTTGCTTCTATCCCACAGGGTGGGGAGGGGGCTGAGCAGAGGCTTGGGCCAAAGCAGAGGGCCTTGTGAGCCCACCTGTCCTGGTCTGGGTCTTTGTGAAGAGACTCAGGAAATGAGAATTCAGACTCAGCTCTGCCACAAACCAGCTGGAACTCTTGGCAAGTCAGTTCCTTTCTCTGGGAATAGAGTCCCTCATCTGCAAAACAGAAATAAAAAATCTTGACCTTTGTCTTAGGGTGCTTGTGAAGATCCAAGGGATGGTCAAATACTTTGTAAATATAAAGTAATGGATGTGTATAAAATATTACTGCTGTTCCTCAGGGATTGTGAAGTAAGAACCTGACAATGATGATTATCAATGAAGTTAACCACCCTGTCCTACTCCACACGTGGTCACATTTACTCTACTATCCATACAGAAGAAGGAATGAAAAATATATGTGTGTGTATATATGTAATATATACTACATACGAATATTAAAATTTTTAGAATAACATTCAAATTCTTGAAAAAAGCATTCAGGATTTTATTAGATACTATGTGTTCTGGGCTCTGCTAATGTCTCTAACCTTGACCTTTGACACCTTCTTCCTCTCTCTACTCCAGACATTCTGACCAACTTTCACTTCCTTGAAAACACCAGGTTCTTTCTCATCTTCATACATGTACCCTGTTCCTAGGCCAGGGTTTAAATTTCTGCTTTACTCTTTACTAGGCATGTGACCTTAAACAAATTATTTAGTCTCCCTGGACCTCAGTTACAGCATCTCCAAAAGGGGGACGATATCCCTTACCTCATAGGGTTACTGTCAGAATTAAATGAAACAATGCCTGCTACCCTCATTGCCTGTAGTGAGGGGTTCTCAAAAGTGGCACCTGGAGTGTAAGTGATAATCAGCCCATGTTGTTTGTTTGTCTGTCTGTCTGTTTCAAGTCTGTCCTTTAAGCCACAGGGAAATTTTGTTGTTGTTGTTGTTAGCCTTGAGTTTGAGTGAGTCAGGCTGTGTAAGCCCATAGAATGGATAAATCAGCAACAGAAATAACACAGTAACCTTAAAATCCACAAGCAAATGGCTGTGCTTTATTTTTTCACCCCTGAGGCTGTTTTTCAACTTATTTTCCAATGACTAAATCCCTTCTTAGAATGTGAGCTTAAGAATCCTTTGTTTACAGGGATCTGAATTTCAGAAAATCAATTTCTCCACATCTGTGTCTTCAGGCCTTTTCCTCAATCAGCCTCCTAGCAAAGTAATTTCTCAGGTTCAGGGGTGACCTAGTTGTGCTGGCTTCAGTGAACCTGACGGGAGGTAATAAGGCACTGCTGCTTCTTGATTCAGGGCCCTGGGAACACTCGGCTGATCTTCAGGCCGTATCCTGCCCACTAATGTGCCAACATACCCTCTAGGTACCTGGGTCCAATTTGACATCCCACTGAAACATGTGTGCTCTAAGCATCTATCCATCATAGTTTAGGAGCTTCAAATGCCAGAATTGGCGATGGCTCTACTCAAGCTCAGGAAAATGTCCTCAGGAAATCCCCTTCAGAAATTCCATTTCACTGCGGGGTACTAATGTGGAGGGATCTCTACCCGCGCAGAATACCATGTAAATTCAGGTGAGATCACAAATTCTGAAAAATAGCTGCCAACGGAGTACAGTTCATCAAGGGACCAGCATTGTTGATTTCACCAACCTTGCCCATCACCATTGGTCCTGTAGCTATTTTTGGACCTGACTGAAGCCATCTACTTCTCATCTCAACTTGATTTGAGTCTTTCTGCCCTGCCCCAAGTCTGTTATTCCTAGCTCTGATCCTCTGTATAACTGGAAAGGAAAGAAGACTAAAGTGACACAAAGTCCCAAAGAATTCACACCTCACAATTCCATGTGTCCTTTGGAAGTTTTTCTTTAAATCACTGCTACCCAACTGTAGACATACCACATCCTGTTACAGACTCTAAGCTACAGCTTCAATCCAATCACTTTTCTCCATTATCACTGCTGACCCTACATCCCAAGCCACCTCCACACCTGCCTGCACTTATTCAAAGCCTTCTTACCAGCCACTGTCTATGTTCTTGCCCCTCTACAAGGGGATTCAATTTTTTTTTTCCACCACAAAAGTTGGGATAAAAATTTTCAAATACACATCAGGTTATATTGCTCCTCTGCTTCAAACTTTTCACTAGCTTCCTACTGCAGGTAAAATGTGATATAACTCCTTACCATGGCCTTCAGAATCCTAGATGCTGCTTCCCTGTGACATCAGCTCTTCTTCCTTTTTTTCTAGCTCATTGCTCCACAGCTATGCTGGCATCCTTCTATTTCTTTACCTGGCATTCCCTGGCACTGGATTTCTACATGCTGTGTTTCTCCTTGTCCCTCAGATCTCAGCTCAGGTGAAGTCACTTTGGAGAGACCATCTCTGACCCAGCTACCTAAAGTAGCCCCCCTCCCCCACCTACCCAGCACAGTCACACTATTTCATTTTATTTTTTCATAGTACTTATTTCTTCTGATATATTCTTTTTTATTCACTGATCTAGATTGAGGTTGGCCAACTTCAGCCTACAGGGCCAAAGTCAGCCTGTTTTTGTACAGCCCATGAGCTAATGGTTTTACATTTCTAAATGGTTGGAATAAATCAAAAGATGATTATTTCATAACATGAACACTATATAAAATTAAACTGTCAATGTCCATAAATAAAGTTGCTTTGGAACACAGCCCCACTCATTTGTTTATATACTGTCTGGCTGCTTCTGCATCACACTAGCAGGGATGAGTAGTGGTAAACAAAGAAGGTATGACCCACAAAGCCTAGAGTACTTTCTGTCCGGCTCTTTATAAAGTGTGCAGACCCCTGGTCTAGACGTATATTCTCTTTCCTTCCCTCTTCTCCACCCCTTTTATACTACAATGTCTAAAAGCAGGACTACAAGTTCTAAAAGCAGCCCTCTAAATGCAGGGACCAGAGGTGTCCTATTTATTATATCGCCAGTGTCTATAATATATCGACACACAGTAATCACATGCAAAGAAGTTGTTCATTATTAAATGAGTGGGCAGTTATTGAATGTTGCTGGGCAACCAGAGAGCATAACACTCTGGCCCACATTTCCACAAATCTGCCAGAAAACAAGGGAAAATAATGCTGGCCAATTTAATTAAAGAACACCTCAGCAGAACTCAAAGTCACACATAAACTTATTAAGTTCAAATTTTTTAAGTGTGTAGTTAAAATAACTCTAGGTGCAGTAATAGATATACTGGAACATCTCAGCAGTTGAATGCAATAAAGTTTAATTGTTCACCAGATGACCAGTTTGGGGGCTGAGAGCTCTGGTTAAGACTCAGGCTTGTGGAGGCTCCACTGTCTGCTTGGGTCTTTCTGGCTATTGACATCCAGTTAACAGATGGGGAAGAGAGAAGGTGGAAACTGTGCTGGAGCTTTGGGGAAGTCAGGCTAGGAGAGATGTGCATCACTTCTGCTGCACTTGATGGGCCAGAACCCAATCATGTGGCCCACCTCGATGCAAGGCAGGCTGGGAAATGAAATTGCTGGTTAGGTAGCCACTTTCAACAACACTTCTATGCCATGAAAGTCAAGCAAGAATCTTGGGGATCATCTAGCTGTCTTTACCTCAGTAGGCAACTTACTTTTTAAAAAAACATATTATAATATAATAGACTTATTTTTGGAGGTCAGGGGCTGTAGCTTCAATGGCAGCCTAGCGATACAAATGTGCAAATTTGATTTAATGACTGTGCAAGACAGATCAATTGAATTTAACTGTTCTGTGACTATCTCCTTTTTAGACTTCATTCACTTAAAAAAAATCTGATCTATCATCCAGACTCATTTCCTACATTCAAAGAATCTTTAGAGATAGATGGAAAATAGGAGATCAAATATTATAACTGGCCCCAGGAGAAGACCTCTCGCTGTCAGAATTACTTAAATCCTTTCCTAAACAGTGGGCCCTAATCTTTACCCAACTACTGGCTCTGATTTACTTTCAGACAGAATCAAAGTTCCTGCATATCCTCAGTAGAGAATCAAAGTGATATATAATAATTCAACCCATTTCTCTAAGAAAGGGAAATTTGCTCTCTTACCTCTGAAGTGCAACAGCCCTCCAAAAATCTTTGCCAGCTTTCTTTCAATCAAACTGTGTGACCAGACTTCCCAGCCTCTAGCTTACACAAGGTGCAAGGTGAATCTTGGCATCACCCTGCTCTTCTGACTGGTGATATTGTTTTATTTCCCCATAGAAGGATTAGGAATAAAATAAGCTTGTTTATAACATTAAACTGTTTTTCTAGCTTTTGATATCAAAGGAGCTGTATACAGGCCAAGCTATACAATAATTTTTATAGATCCCAATTTAACGCCAGTGCTATGATACTGGCCTTGAAGGACCGGTATCCCAATTTTTTGTTTAAGTTAAAACTATTTTTTTTTTATTTTTTCAATTACAGTTTATATTCAGTATTATTTCCCATTAGTTTCAGGTGTACAGTCTAGTGAGTAGACAATCATATACTTTACAAAGAGTCTCCCCTGATATTTCCAGCACCCACCTGGCACCATGCGTAGTTATCACAATATTACTGACTATATTCCCTAGGCTGTATTTTATATCCCCGGGACTATTTTGTAACTACCAATCTGTACTTCTTAATCCATTCACCTTTTTTACCCAGTCCCCCAAAACCCCTGCCCTCTGGCAACCATCAGTTTGTTCACTGCATCTGTAAGTCTGCTTTTCTTTTATTGTTAATTTATATTGCTGTTTAGATTCCACATACACATGAAATCATATGGTATTTGTCTTTCTCTGACTGATTCATTTCACTTAGCATAATCCCCTCTAGGGAAGGACCACTACCCTTAGAAATTCAAGTCTCCTCCTAAGCCATGTAAATCTGGTCTGCACAGATGTATCTTGCTTCCCACCCACCCACCCCCACCGCGATCTTTTATCAAAATAACTTGATATTTTAGAGCAGTGTTTTGTGGTTTGGGGACCTCTTATCCTAAGACATTCTGCATGTAAAGAGGATTACATTGTCAAATGTGTGTGAAAAATGCTCCACAATATACACACCTTGTGAGGATTGATCATGTTCAACAGCAAACTGTAACTGCAAGTGTCTTACAGTATAGAGCCTGTTTCCCTTCAGACATCGCCCTACTGAACATCATTTTTCAGTCTACTGATAACTTACTATGAACCACGCACTATGCTTATTGTTGTGTGTGCATCTAGTCCTCACAGCAGCCCCATGAGACAGGTATTATTGTTGTATCCATTCTACAAAGCAGCAGCTGAGGCTCACTGAGGTCAAGCAACCAGGCTGATGTCAGACAAGCAGTAATTAGGAAAGTCTGCCTTTTAAACCAGCTCTGTCTGATACCAAAGACCAATCTCTTGACCATCAAGCTTCCACTTTTGAGAATAATACCAATTAATACACTGTAGATTTTAGAAATATCAGTTGCATGTCAAAAGAGACAATTTCCTCTATACTGATGGTTGTACAGTTTGAATAGGAACAGCTAAACTTGTGACTAATTGTGAAGAGGGAAGAAGAAAAAGAAAAAGAAAGAAAAGGCAAAAGAGAAGGAAATGGAGGGAAATGACATTTATATTTGCCAGAACTTCTGCTAAATTTGTATTTTTAAAAATCTTATCTTTGAGGTCCACGACCAAGCTTCTATGCTCTGCCAATAATCTGCTATAAAATTTACATTTATCAGTTAGATGATCTGATCTCCCCAAGCCTCCATTTCTCATCTGTAAAACAGAAAATAATCCCAAACCTGTCTGTGCTATTTACATACGTGTGAGGAAGAAAAGTGTTAAATGGTGTAGAAGTTTTCTGGAATTTTTTAAAAACTTGCATCATGATATACTACAACAGTGGTTTTAAACATTTATTTTTCAGCCAGAGGGTTCCTTGTAAAAATGAACTTGTAAGGGGAATTCCAGCATGTGAAACAGACAGAAGGCAGAGCTGACTGCTGAAGCAGGGGGAGGGACCCTGGGCTTCCTCCTGGCCCCTGGACTGTCACCCTCCCCCCATGAAAGTGGAGAGGGGCTGCGCGGACGCCATAGGGTTCCACTGAGCACCAGCCTAGCAAAGGGAGGGAGGTCCTGAGCAAGTCCCCTGGTCTCTGAGCCTCTGTTTTCCTGTCTGTAAAAGGAAGGGGTTGGAAGAAGTGATTGTTCAGGCTTCTTCCAGCTCTGATACTCTGCAAATCTAAGTTTCTGGTTTTTGTGTCCCTAGAAAGAAATGTCCCTGTCCATGCTGACTAAAAGTGCCCCAGAGCATTGTGTTCATGCCTCCACCGAGGGTCCGTCTTGACCCTGTGTCCCAAGAGCTTAGCAGCCCCCCATCCGGCCCCAGCTTCAGTTATGATCAGTTTGTCTCCATGCTGGATGCCCTCATTCCCTCCGCAAACACTTCCTCTGCTGCTTCTCTGTGAACGAATGTGTGTGCTAAGGAAGGTATCCCTGAGTGACGAGACCTCCAGCCTTGTACATAAGGAGCCCCCAGCATCGTGGAGAAACGGGGAGAGATCTGAGCACAGCTGGCCCACGGGGCTAATGGAACATACAAAGGCCCTCGAGTACTGGCTGGCAGCTTACTGGCGCTGGGTAGGACCTGGCCCTGCAGGCAGCCTTCCTGGCTCAGATCCTGGCTCCACAGCTCTCCTGTGGCCTTGAGAAAGTTACTTCCCTTCTCCAAATCTCAGTTTCCTCACATTCAAAATGAGAATGATAATTACCCACGTCATAGGTTTTTGTGAGGATGAAAGGAATTCAAACATTAAAAGCACTTAGAAGAGTGACTGAAACACAATAAGCATTCGATAAACGTTAACTAATGTGATTTCCAGCTCAGGGCCAAATCCTGTCTTAGCAAGAATAGCATAGTGGTGTAAAGCTGCCTATGGAGACAGATTGCCAAGGCCAAGCTCAGCTACTTTTCAGCTGCATCACCTTGGGCATGTTAACAAACAGCCCTAAGCCGGTGAAATGGCATCAAACTATAAAACACATAGCCTCTGATACAGCAAGAATATAATCAAAGTTGGCAATTACTATTATCGTGAATAGCAGTGATATTGCAGGGAGAATTGATCATTGCCAACTGAGGGGACTGGGAATGTATCGCGGTAAAGGTGACATTGGAGTTGACCACCGACGTGTGCCTAGATTTTTGTGAACCTGACCTAAGTTCTGGCTCTTGGGAGACCTGCTCATTCCTCTGCATATGCACCTTGAGTTCTTCTTCCTTTCTGCCCATTACATCTATAGCCATCAGAATGACCATGAAACAAAGTACAACTCTCTAAAGACATACATGGAGACAGAGACAGACAGAGAGATGGGTTCTGTGTGTGTGCGTGTGTGTACTAACTATGCCATTTTGCTCTTCCCAAGCCTTCCATGACTTCTTGTTGCCTTCAGGATAGTCTACACCTAGACCCAGGTGCCCACTGCTCTCTGTGCTAACCCTACCTTCCAGCCAGGACCCACTGAACTTACTTCTCTGGGCAGACTCCTGCCGTCATATCTTGGCTCATATTCTCCCTGATCTAAAAGGGCTGGGCGCCACCTGTTCTTCCCTCACGACATTAATCCTTGCCTCCTCCTGCTGCCTTTTTCCCAGCCTAGGTTCCACACTTGGCTTCTGCTTTTCTGAGCTCCTCAGGCCCTCGCTTCCTGAACCACTCGTTTGTTACCTCTGGAGCCACATGGTAGTATGTGTCAAGTCTTCCAAAGCAGGCTACAGGAATTCTCAGAATGAGAACAATTTCTTTGACTTCTTTGTATTTCTCTCAGCCCTACCTCATGATATCACCAATGTTTTAGCTCAGAGCCTTGCACATACAGTAGGGATTCAATAAATATTTTCTCAAACACCTTGGAAAATGAGTCAGTATAAATAACCTACTGATTTTTTTAAAAAATGTTAGCCGATACTTCTAATTAGGCACTACTATATGCTCAGTCTTATAATAGTCTATGATTGGAAATAAGAGAAATAAATAAGGGATAAAATCATCATCACCTCGGAGGCTGAATCTAGATGGAAAAATATATTTAACCTACAAAGAAAGCAAAAGGAATGTAATGTTTAATCATATGATTCCAACTACAATTCAGAATGGACTCAGGTAGAGAAGGGTTAATAGGCATGGGGGAAAGAGAGGTTTGGCCTTGTGAATAACTACAGGGAATTAAATCTTCACAGCCCTGGCTTGCATTGTACAAAACAGTTACCTGCGCAAACACTTAAGCCCTCACCCCCCTGGTGTGTCCAGTATTGCATGGGGTGGTGCTGAGCTCCTTGCTTTCCTGTCTGGTGTCAGCTGGGTGGCCCAGAGGAGGACATTCCTGAGGACCCTGCCTCAATTTATATCACCACCTTCTTCTCATTAACAGATTGGCTACTGGAATGAAGATGAAAAGTTTGTCCCTGCAGCCACAGATGCTCAAGCTGGGGGGGATAATTCAAGTGTCCAGAACAGAACGTACATCGTCACTACAATCCTAGTGAGTACTCACTCCTTCATCAAGGTTATCTGGGATGCAAGCTGGACCCACACAAAGGCTTCCCAGGAGTGAAGGCTAGTCATTCTTGCCAAAACTATGCCATAGGTAGACAGAAGGGGTGAAAAAGGAGTTTCCTGGAAGTCAGGGGTTACTTTTTTTCACTCCGGCCCTACCAAGATCTCACTTTGTGCCCAGGGGTAAGTGACCAGCCTCCTTGGAGCCGTGGTTTCCCATATATAAACCATGAGAGTGAAATGAAATTGTGGTGGTTCTCAGACTCGACCCTCCCACAGCAGAGCCATTTTCAAACAAAGTCTCCTGAAGTCCAGCACCTAGAGCAGATGTAAGTGAAGATGCTATGATTTTCAATGACTGATCATGAGAAGCCTAAGGCCTATTTAGGGTCCGCATCCCCAACACAGTGCCCCCAGAAGAGCCTCCAAAAATACAAGAACTCCTGGGACATAATTTGAAAAACTGCACCACATCTCAGTGGTGAGACATTCTCTTTTTAATGGTTTGCTTCCTTAACCCAATAAGTTCTGTAATGGGGGAGTAGAAATACAAGAAGTGAATTGAGGGGCTAGAGAGACTTCCCCCAAAGTTCACCAATGTCAGTTACGTCCTCCTCTGCCACTCCCAAGTCCTCCCTACCCTTGAGTGATCCCATTACCCCCATTCTGCATCTCCCCATTTCCCCACTAGGAAGACCCTTACGTGATGCTCAAGAAGAACGCCAACCAGTTTGAGGGCAATGACCGCTATGAGGGCTACTGTGTGGAGCTGGCCGCAGAGATTGCCAAACACGTGGGCTACTCCTACCGTCTTGAGATTGTCAGCGACGGAAAATACGGAGCCCGCGACCCCGACACAAAGGCTTGGAATGGCATGGTGGGAGAGCTGGTCTATGGGGTAAGTCCCCCACAGGGTGGGAACTTCCAGAGCAGAGGCAGAAGTTTGGACAGGACCTCATTTGGTGGTTGGCTGGCCATGCCCACAGATGCCCACTGGACCCCATAATTTTGTATGTTGTGCTGTTGCAGATGAAAAGATGAGAGGTTCAAAATCCAATGTCTCAAGACAGGCTTTGGTCAGGCTCCTGGTCTGAGCCCCCTCAGTCAAACTCAGCTCAGTCTTGTGACTAAGATGAGTTATTACTTAGTCATTTATGGCTCAAAGGCATTTACAGCTCCCTCAGTATAAATTTTTTCCCTGGTATTACATGTACCCAGGTCCAAATTTCTCATCACTTGCCCCAATACATCCTTCTCTGGCACCTTCCACTTCAGCCAAAGCACCCCGAGTCGCTCTGTTCTCTAGAGGGCCCTCTTCCATTCTGAACCTCTAAAATCCTATCCCTCCTCCAGAACCTGTTATCAACTATTACTTTTTCCAAGGTGCCATTTCTTTCTCCCCATTACAGGCACAAACTCCCCTTTGCAACCGTTCTTGCCTTCCCCTGAAGAACTCAGTTTCTGCTTCTGTTACAGCTCACCCTGACTTGTGTAACAGTTATCTGTGTAACAGGAGTAGGTCTACTTCATCTTTATGTAACTCACTATATTTGAAATAATGCCATGAACAACTGCCATAAAATCTTCCATAAATTCAGGCAATTTTGAGAAGTCACTGAATGCCTGAATTATTTTAAATATTTAGGGAATCATTGAGAAATAAAAGATCTAATCCCTGTCCCCCAAGGATGTTAATATTTTATAGGGTAAAAGAGAAAACAAAAGAACATAGTTAAGATGGCACAGTATTGAAGTTCAGGCAAGGGGCTAACATGAATTTCTCTAACCCTCGAAAAGGATATGAACTTGAAAAGTGGTCATATTCAAACAGAGAGAAGGGAAGCCCACAAATTTCTGAAGAATAAACAAAAAGTGCTGATAGAAATAAGTATGAGAGAAAAGTGAGAAAACACTGGTAATTTGCATAGAAGGCTTGGGTGAGGAGTGGTCAGGGGTAAGTGTAAGAAACGACAAGGGGAGGAGTGGGGACCGATTCAGTGCACTTGGGGAGACCATAAAGGCACTTGGGTAAAATAACAGAATCCAGCCGCCACTAGCAGGAAAGGGACCACACCAGTTTCACTCACTGCACCAGAAGAATGCAGGCTGGGTCTCCCAGCTGAAGCATACATAAGTCTTAGGTTGACACTGAGTTCTGCTCAGTCTGAATAAAGTCACCATTTAGGAGCTCTGTGAATCTCATCGTCTCATATGAGGCAATAGGAGTCATGATGGTCATGAGAACACCAACAGAATTCAGAGAACATGGAGATGGGATAGAGAAAATCTTCCCCAGGAAGGTGACTTTTTAGATGACCTGGGAAGATGGATAATGAATTGAGAGGTGAGATGGGCTTCTACCCTTTCTCCTCTCTCTACTACCTCTCACTTTTAGGAAGCTCCATTGATGAAAGATAGAGACCTGGATTAATGCTACATCTCAAAGCTGGTTTCCATGGGAACCTCCACCAAGTTTGAGAGGTCATCCCCATGGCAACTGCTGTGAACTTTTCACCTTCACCAGCATTCATCTTCATCTTCACCCCACTGATCCCTTAATAAAAGGCCTGTGATGCGTCAGAACAATGATGTGATTATCCTGAGGGCAAGCCCCCACTGCAGCCAGGCAGCCAGTGATGCATCACTGGCTCATCAGCAACAAAGCAGTTACCTCTGGGTGCCTCAGCCACCAGCCTTCCCCCAACCCTCCCCTCTCCCTAGCCCACCCTCTGCCCAGTACAAGCTGTATTCTGAAGACTCTATGATGGGCCCAATTGGATACCCTCCCCTTGATTTCCTGTTCCCTGAAGAACAGAGGAATTTGGGGAAGTATCTCTCAGCCAAAAACAACCAGTGAGGTCACAAAAAGCTCACTTGGAGGCCTCCAAATATATTTTCCAATGCTTTTTAAATAGCTAACTCAGTCAGGGTCTCTCTCATCTTCCTTTTGCTCTTTTTCTTATCAACTAAAGTAGTAGCAGCATTTCAGCACAAAATATGTGTAAGGTGCCATGCTAAATACTTTACCCACATTATTTAATTTACTCATCCTAACAACCCCAGAAGGTGGATATGATTATTTTCCACATTTTATAGACAAGGACAGTGAGGCCCAAGGAGGTTATATAATTTGGCAAAGGACATATAGCTGGTGAAAGCCAAGTTGAGACATGCAGCCTGGCTTTTGTACCCCACAATGGGATATACTACCTGAGTAGGAATCACACCATCCAAGCTCTGGACTGTGGCCAATACTAACTGGTGGTAAGAAAAGCAAGGGCCTCTGCATTCTCGGATGCCACAAGTGGCAAATGAAGCTCCCACTTCTTACAAGGGTACAGCTTTGTGCCTGATTCGCAGGTGCCTTTCTTGCTTGTCCTTTGTCTTAGTGAAGCAGAAAGAGAGTGAACTTTGCAGACAGACACCGGGACTTGAGTTCCAATGTTGCCAGCTTACTGACTACTACTCCTGCAAACCACTGAACTCTTGAAAAACAGGAAAAGTGAATCCTTTGTCCCAGGGCTGGGGTAGGGAGTATTCACAGTGCCTGGCTCACTGCAGTTCTCTATCCCTGACAGTTTTGTTCACTTTCTGCTTTTACTTACTACATCAAAACTGTTTACTGTTTCCCAGAATTGTGTTTAGACACCACGTATTTTGTTTTGGGATCTCCTAGGTCAGTGGTTCTCAAAGTGTGAGGTCTGGACCAGCAGCCTCAGTATGCAAATTCTCAGGTCTCACCTCAGACCCACTGAATCCAGAAACTCTGTCACCTGACTTTAAAAAGCCCTCCAGATGATTCTGAGGCATGCTCAAGTTTCAGGGCCACTGTCCTAAGAGGTCCGTTTCAGCAAATAATTTTAAGCACCTGTGAAGTGCTCACATTTCACAGTACTCTCGCATATTAGAATTCATTTGACCCTCACAAAATAGTCTTGTCAAATCAGTAAAACAAAAATTCGGTTATGCCTCTCTTTTTTAAATGAAGACACTGATATCCAAAACAAGACCTGTCTCACTTAAGGCTACATAGTTAGCATGTCGCAGAGCAGAGCAGCCACGTGGACTTCCCCAGATCAGCTCTGCCCCTGACCAGCCCTGCAGACCTCCAGTGACAACTCAGCTTCCCAGGCCTCTCAGTCAAGGTGAAGCAAGCCAAAACACTGGTGCCGCACACACACCACCTCCCCACTCTGAACCTGAGTTCCTTATCTATAAAATGAGGTCAGTGAATTTAGCATCTCCCATTTCATGTGCATCCTACACACCCTTCTGATCCCCAGGGACCCACGGACAATGAATTTTAGTAGTAGTCTATCTACTTCTTCCTCCTGGAAATTCTCAGTACACAGGGAAGTCCTGCCCCAAAGTAACTTGTTTAAGTTTGTGTTTCCTGGTGTTTATATTCATTTTACACTTATTAGCATCCTTCCAGAAATAATGTTCCGTGAAACAAGTCTTGGAACTGCTCAGTGCACTATTCACTAAGATGATGTGATCTTGTGATTTTTCTAGTCCACAGTCCATTCTATTAACTCACATCAGGAGACATCAAACAAATCCATTCAGTTTCTGTTACCACTTGCAAAGCTGATCACCTTTCACTTCTCTTCTGGGTAACTTGTGCTCAGCCCCTCATTTCCATTACTTTCCTCTCCCATTCCTTTTCTGTCTATATTAGGTTACAAAGAAAAGAGCAGATATCTTCTCCCTTGCACCAGCCTATGTTTGTAAAAATTATCAAGATGTATGTGGTGAGTGTTAGGAAAGAAAAAACAGAATTACTGTGAAATTCACACCTAACTCCACACTGTTCTACAGAAAGTTTCTTTCAACAAGTGAGAACCTAAGTCATTCTGAAGCCAGGCTCATTATTCCACTTAAAGCATCTTCTCAATGATCCCAGCCAATGAGAGTAAGCAGCGGAAATCTCTATGTGACACCAGTGGGTGGCTAAGTGGGGTCCTTGTCTCACAGCCTCTGTCACCAGCCTCACATGTGCACAGGAGAAAGCCATACATCTCACATGGCTTTGCCTGGACATGTCTCTCCTTTCAAAGCATGGATGTTGTGGCCTCTGTCCACAAAACCTTTGGGGTTTCCAGGATCTCTTGATCTCAGGCCAACAGGACAGTAGACTTTCACTGCCTAGATGCCAGCGCTGCGGCCATTAGGGAGAGGCAGGAAAGACAGAGGAGCAAAGCCGGCAAGTCCACATGCCAAATGCCTCAGGATAAGCATTTCTTGAAACCCTCTTATGTTTATCTACATGCTGGATTTAAATTTTAAAAAGGGAATTACTTGTGTATTTCTTAGCAGTCTTCCTGGAAAAAAAATAGAAGTGATGCTACTTTTCCTTCTCTCTGCCAGGCCTTTACTCACATAATTGCCTCCTCCTCAAATGTGTTCTGTGCCAGAATCCTACTCTTGTCAAAATCCTACTCTTCCTTCAGTGCCAAATTTATATGTCACTTCTTCAGTGCCAAATTTATATGTCACCTCCTTGATAAAGCCCCTCATCTCCCAGCCAGAATTAATCCTTCCCTGGCCTCCTGTCGCATTTTGTATTTCTTGGATAGCATATATCCAGCCTCCTTTATAGAATGAAAGGTATGTGTGTGTCTACCAGTCTCTCCCACGAGCATGTAATTCCTTGAGTGTAGAGACCATAGCTTACCTACAGCTTCCAGCCTAGGGCTCACACACATTAAGTGCCCAATAAATGTCTATTGAGGTAAATTTGTCTTCACCACCTTGTTAGATGAGATTATCTTGTTGCAGGTAAAAGAAACCTAACCCAAGCTGGCTTAGGCAAAAAGAAAGACTGGTTCATGTTCTTAGGGACAAACAGAAGACTATATTGGCACATGATACTAAGGAGTCCAGCATAACCCCTGAATTTATGGTAGCCCAAATTGTTTGATCATGGGTCAGGCTTCTGCATATCTCACTTTGCATCTCTCTGCCTCTCAGAGCTAATGCCCAGTAAACCAACATGGGTCCTATGCCATCCTTAAATGAGTCACTCTAGCCAGGGGAGTTGGCCAAACCTGGTCATGTGCTTTACCATGTAGCCATGTGATCAGTTGTGTCTGAACCAGGAGGACCAAAAGTGGGGTAGTAGTTCCTCTAGCTAAGGAGGGGGGCATGGCTGCCAGGCAAGCAAAACTACAGGTACCACAAAAGCCCCCTTCTAGTAAGGTTAGGAATGTACCCCTAACAATTAGAACTATCAAACAATGGAATAATTTCTGTAAGATATTGAACTGATAATCCACTCGTCAGAAATACTTCATAGAGAATAGAAGGGGTTGGACTTCTAAGGTTTTTTTAAACTCACAACTTCTAAGACCCAAAAGAATATTCACACTGAAGAAAGAAATGAGAATGCTGCTGAACTCAAATGCATTTTCTTTTTCTTTCTTTTTTTCTTTCTTTCTTTCCTTCAGAGAGCAGATGTGGCTGTGGCCCCTTTAACTATCACCTTGGTCCGGGAAGAGGTGATAGACTTCTCCAAGCCATTTATGAGTTTGGGGATCTCCATCATGATAAAAAAGCCACAGAAGTCCAAGCCTGGAGTCTTCTCCTTCCTTGATCCTCTGGCTTATGAGATTTGGATGTGCATTGTATTTGCCTACATTGGAGTGAGTGTCGTCCTTTTCCTGGTCAGCCGCTTTAGCCCCTATGAATGGCACAGTGAAGAGTTTGAGGAGGGGCGGGACCAGACAACCAGCGACCAATCCAATGAGTTTGGGATATTCAACAGCTTGTGGTTCTCCCTGGGAGCCTTCATGCAGCAAGGATGTGATATTTCTCCCAGGTCAGTGAGCTCTTTTCAACCCCTTTGCGCAGCACTATATTTTTCTTGGTAAAAGCAAATACTGAAAAGTTAAGGGACAGAAATGATTTGCGGACTTCACTGTATTCAGTGTTTCAACTGTGCATTACAATCAACCATCTATTGCATGTGGTAGATTATCTGGACATATCCTGTGTCTGGGCTGGTTCTGTCTACTATCTGGCTGATGTGCTCTGTGAAGATTAATAGGCATAATCACAGCTCTGATGTTCTGTAGCTAAAGGGTACAGAGAAAAGATGGGGGACAGTGTAGCACAACTAACATTTATTGAACACCTGCTATATGCCAAGCAAGGTTTTGAGTCCTCCATGTGTATTCATCTCATTGAATCCTCACAGAAGCATAAGGTGGGGCTCTTGTTATATCTCCTTTTATAAATGAGGAACCATAGAAATGCTGAATATCTTGGCAAGGTTAAACAGCTAGTAGCTAGGGGAGCTGAGATTCAGACCACCGTCCTCTATTACTTCTGAATGGTGCAGGAGCAGTGAATTATGAGTGGGCTCAAGCATGCTTCTGTGTGGCCCTGAGCCAGTCACCTGACCCTCGGCTTCTTCATCTTTAAGAAAAAAGCTCTTTTTCTTGGTTCTAAGAAAGATCTTGGAAATAATTTAGTTCTGATGGTGATGACAATTTGTTTCTGGTGGCTCAAAAATGAGGGCTCCAGAGGTGCCTGTGATGTCATATTGGAAGTACTGGGGTGAGCAGTCAGTGAGGTTCCAGCCCCATGCGTGGAACCAGAGTAGCTCTGTTTATGTGTTTTATATATTGGACTTGTGAAAAATGTTTCTTTTGTAAAAGGATTCTGAAGGTAAGAAAGAAAGAAAGGAGGAAGGGTGGGAAGTGGGGGAGAGAAATGTGAAAACCATGAATGTAAACCAATGCCCATATTTATTTACCTCCTGTCTTTGTGTGTAATGTTCTTTGAAGTACTTTCTGAAATGTTCATGCCACAAATCTCCTCCAATTTAACTAATAATCACTGACTGTATTTCCTTTTACAGTGACATCATGTCAATGAACTCTTTCTCCAGTAGGCAGTCCCTTGTAGGTTACCAAGTTTCTACAGCATACAGGGAGGCATGGCTAAGAATTTGGTTACTGTGGATAGATTTGTGCACTCTCCCTTTCTGGGGACATAACCGCATATATATCAAGGCCTCAGGGACATGGACTAGAGACATCTTTATCATAGATAAGATTATTTTGCATTTGAGTGTCAATGAGGACCAATATTCCTGGTGGCAAAGGAATAAAATCTTTCTAAGGAGCTTCTGGCAGGACTCACTTTGCCTGCTGTATAGTTTAGATAGTCTCATCATTCACCATTATAATTTTGTTTTTCTTTAAATAAGAAGACAGTCGGGGGCGGGGTGCATGGGAGAGGAGGTGTGAGACTAGATACTTGGCCAATACTGGCAAACACATGGTGAAGAGTAGACAGAACCAAGCAGGAGAAGGGCTTACTTAAAATAAACCAGGCCAGTGGATAAACAGTGAGAAGAAATGGTTTGTACCAGTCAGTATAATGTAGAGCCATCAAAACATGTATGTGTCTTAAAAACCCATGGGCTTGTTTTTTGTCTCAATGATTTCCTTCCTCAGTGGGCATCGTACGTCCTAATGGCACCCCTGTGGTCTGGCCTCAGACTCCCCACCATTCCTCCAGAGGACTCAAGTTGGCAGCCAACAGCTGAGTCCCCTGCCAGGCATGTTGCTGCTTGATCTTCACAGAGTGTGGCAATGGTCACCCAAAGCTGAGGGGCAGCTGCCTCTTTACTTTAGCGAAGCCACACCTTCCTCATGTCACCGCAGCCCCCATCTTTCTTCTTTCTTTACTTTGTTCCTCAGCTGAGAGGGTATCTGAGTCTGTGACCTCCGGCTACAAGAGGACTTTCTAACTGTGTCTCTAGGACTTCTGAGGGCTCCCCTAGGGCATCTTAGGAACTGACACTGAATAGAGATGTGCCCAGCCTCCCTCATCCCAATTTTTAGTAACACAACTCCTCCACTCTATGCCTCTATTTTTTCACCGGTAAAATGGAAATAAGAGTTCCTACCTCTAGGACTGTTGGGAGGTTTAAGAGATTGATACTTACAGACTCCAAAACACAGTCTCCAGCCAGCACAAAGGAAGCACTAGAAGGAAGTGTGCTTACCCTGCTTTGAAAGCCACTGGACTTCTCCCTTCCAGTGAAGTCCAGGGTCAAAGCAGAAACAGCCAGTAGCTCCCTCCAGACCAACAATGCCTGGATTCCTGAGGCCCTACCTCACAAGAAATGGGAGGAGGGATTTGTCATTTTGGATTAAAAGGTCCAACAGACACAGGAGTAAACTTGACAGAATAAGGAGTTTTATCCACTTGAGGTGGACTCTTTCTTATCAAGTCTATCCCGGCCAATCCCAGAATTTAGGGGCCCCTAGGAACCCCCTAAGAGTCAGAATACACATCACACCATTTCTTGAAAATATATGTTAAAGAGAAAAGGCATCTTGTTAAGGCCAAACAAAAAGATAAGGATACTTGGATGGTAATGTGGACTAGAAACCAAGCAGACAACTGTAAACACCAACAGAAGCTTATGTGTTATTTCATATACATTTCCTGATGAATTTTAAAAGTTTTGTGATATGCATAACACCATTTTAGACACTATGGGTGCTTTGAGGAAAAGTATTTTTAAGGAACTTGCATACATCAAACACCCTTTCCAATGAGCTTTAATTGTTCTTGCTATTGACTGAAAGAATATACCACAAATCCTCACTAATTTAGAATTTGGGGAACTAAGTTTCATCTGACTTGTATCTGCGTTCATATACAAGTCGCTCTGCCTCTTTTTAACCTCTTTAAAATCATGTTAATGTCTATTAACCAAAGCCAACAAAATGTGGCCAGATGAGGTTGTCTGCAAAAAACAACATAACCTGACCACAGTAATATGAACAGAGAGACTTATGTTTCTCACATTATAAGAAAAGTGGTGCCAGACAGTGACTCTTGCTTGATTCAGTGACATTAGGGTCAGCTGCTCTGTGATTCTTCATGTGCACAAGATGGCAGCTCCCAGACTCTGTGTCCATATTCAAGCACCAAGAAGGGGAAGAACTGTTGCCAACCATTTCCATCTCTTCAGATCGGGAAGTAAAAGCTTAACAGAACACTCCCCGCCCTAAACATAAGTCTACTCCTACCTCATTAATCAGAACTAGGGCCCATGATCACTTCTAGCGGCAAGGGAGGCCAGGAGGCAAGGACTCAGTTGTTCTCGCCTCTAGTGTAGAAGGGTTGGGAATGGATGTAGGGAAATCAATCAGCAGCAGCATTGCCTAAAGTGTCTCAAGTCAATGTTTTCTGTACCAGCACCACAAGCAGATAAAATAATCTGTAATCAGCACATTTAATGTCGTGTACCAGTCAACCCTACTGAAATGCTTTAAAAACCCTTCCTTCTTCCCTTTAAAAGGTTTATATGAAAATTTGGCTTTGTGTAACCTATTTTAACAAAGTTAAAATTCACTTTAGCTGTGATCACAGATAAAAATGTCATCTATGAATTGACTTGTAGGCCTATTTCTTGTGCCCAAAGATCTACCTTCAATACATATTTTAGGTTTCATATTTTACAGAGAGGAACATTTTGAGAAAGGATACATGACAAAAATTATCAGTCAAAATTTATCTTCAATTTTCTCAACTTTCCTTTTTGTACCTTTTCTCCTATTTGTGGCCAATGGCCTCCATTTATTCATCAGATGTTACTAATTGGCTATGGCATGCAGGGCATGGCACTAGGTGCTGAGATATGAAGATATATTGATGATGGAGTGAGGGGGGTGGGAGTCTCTGCTTCAAGGAGCTGGCAGTGTAGTGGGATGAACAGATATTAAAGGAGTAACTGTGAATGTATAAATTGTGATGTGCTATGAATAAAATGAACCTACTATAGCAGTAGATAATAAGGGAAGCAGAATTAAAGGAGACATAGTTAGGATGTTCTGAGGTTTCTCTGAGGAACTGATAGGTAAGAAGGAGCTAGGCCTGTTAGAACTGAGAGACATAATAGCCATATGTAAAGACCCTCAGGTGGACAACAGCTTAGTGCTTTCAAGGATGGGAAGACTTACCAGTGTGCATGACTTGTAGTGAATGAGGACAACGGGCGTTTGAGATAACACTATAGAGGTAGGTAGAGGCCAGATCATGTAGGACCCCATGGCCATCGTATAGATTTAGAGTTTTACTCTAAATACAATGAAAAGACATTGAAATTGATTTACGTGCTAAAATACCACTCCGAGGAGCTAAGAGGAAAATGAATTAGAGCAGAGAATAGACAAGAGTAGAAGCAGAGGGACCAAGCGAGATACTCTCCCAGACATCCAGGGGAAATTCTAGTGATGGAGATTGTGATGGTTGTAGGGATGGGTTTGTGGCCTACTTGGAAACTAGAATTGATGGCACTTGCTGATGGACTGGATATATGAAGGTGAGGAGATGGAAGTGTCAACAGTGGATCCAAGACATAGGGAGCATTTGAAAAACATGGAACTATATAGGTCCAGAGACCCTTTGGCTCTGGTTGGGATCATTAGGATGATCTTGGTTTTCCATCTCATGTTACAGATGAGAAAACATACCCAAGAGGAGAAAAGGATTTTTTCTAAAGGTAATTGAGATAATAACTGTGGCCTCAGTGCCCAGAGCCACCTATCATGCAGTCTCAATTGAAGGCTTCCTTGCCTGCAAGTGAACTAAAAGTGAGCTCTCCAGTTCCTTATTCCCAAGCTTCTACTTCCCATTGGCTCTTCCATGGGGTCAGTACTTTTGTGGGTCCAGGTGAGAAGAATGAGAGGTATTTGAAAGGTCTAAAAGGAGCAGAGGGAAATGGGAAATTAGACTTCAGCTTTCAGAACTCTCTCTTGTTCCTGATTTTTAAATGTATCAGAATGTATAATTATCTTCACCTAGTGAAGATAATTACCCTCAGTGAGAAGTCTCAAGCGGGGGAGTGATGGCACTTGGAGATCTCCCGGAACCGTATACCACAACACCCAGCTAATGGACTTGCTGGGCGCCCTGTAACTAACTGATTCACCATGGGAACAGGGCAGCCAATGAGCAGAGCCCAAACCACAACACAATGACAGCCTGACCTTTGCATTCACACACAAATTCCATAGCAACCAGCAACCTTGCCCGCCTCCAGCTCTCCCTCCTCGCCTCCCAAAGATAGCCAAGCAGACATCTTTCTCTCCTTCAGGTGGCTTGAGTTGTACAGAAGGAAGAAGGAATGCTGAGAGTAAATATTTATGAAAGCAGCCTGAAATTATAATTCACCTTCAGAAAACATAAGCCTCATTTAAGGCATAGATTCATTGCTGCAAGGAATAGTGTCACAAGGATTTGGGGACAATGATGATGAAAGTAAACTGTGACAGATGCTTTTTAGTCTTGGGACTGGATGTGGGGGTTTCTGCTGGGACCCCTGAATCAGAATCACCTGATATGTCTGTCAAACTGCAGGCTTCTAGGCTCTGCTCCAGATCTGCAGAACTGGAAATTCTTCAGTCAAAAAGAGGAAGACACATGTTTCACAAGTCCTCTCCTTTCCCCAGAGCAGATGGGCATTAAACTTTTAAAGTCACTGAACTAGGATGTTGTCCGGGGAAGTCTGTTTTAAGGCACAGGAAGCAAGGCCCAGGGGTTAGCCAGAAATGGTGCCACCCAACAGCCGTGAACTCAAGGTCTGCCTTGCCTGCTCCCTGCTCTGTGGTGAGCGAGGCCCTGGGCACAGAGGAGGCAATAGTGGCCATTGAAGGCAGAGCCCTTGCCAACCAGTGACCCAGCCTCCTCATACCAGGAGGAGCTCACAAAGAGATCACCAGAGTCCACTCCCCTCGATCACACGTTTCTCTCCGTGTCAGCAAGCAAGGCCAATGCAGAGGGGTTGGCACAGGGGAGGGGATTCTGCCATCGTGGCGGGTGTGGTCTGTGCATGGACAGCCTGGGAGTGCCCCCCCACCAATCGCTGGGGGACTCCTACTCAACACCTCCTTACTTTCCGACTTTAACCCCCTGCCACCTGATGGTGAGACCCAGAGCCAGGCTCCAATACTGAGCAGTTTCACAGACCACTGAAAAGCATAGGAGTCCAAGATTCAGAAGCTCCAAACGCAACAGAGGAGTATTAAAATGAAAGCAGTGACAGGAGGATAAAAGCTTCACTGGACACACAAGTGAAAAGCATCATTTTCTGCATCTCAGCCAGCGGTTCTGGCCATTAGCAAGGAGGAAGCCAAATGGTTTGCTCTCTCTCTGGATTGCTCTGGACATCCGAGATTTGAAGCGTTTCATCGAAAGGGATTTTTTTCCCTCCGAAATCACAGCGGGCAGTTTCAGAAAGTGTTTTGCAGAGCTGAAAGGGCTGATTAGGACCATTTATTCACTTGTTAAATGTTTATTTACCACTTGTTAGGAGGCAGGCATGATTCAAGGTATTAAGGGAGATGTCAGTGGACAAAACAGACAGAAATCCCTGCCCTCCCAGAGCTTGGCTTCTAGTGAGACAGGGTGGGCCATAAATAACATAAAATGTAATCCCAATTTGATAGGTGAAGATTCTCGCTTACACTGAGGGAAGAAATGTAGCCAAGATCACATGGGTAATTAGTGTAAGTTCAGTAACACAAGGATGGAGGTCACCTGGCGATTGTGATGAACTGGGCCAGGCAGGTGTCAGCTAAAGAGGGCCACTCCCACTCAGTACTAGGCAGTCATTGCCATGAGAACTCTGTGCAGATGAAAGAACAGCATGCCTAGATTCAGCTTGTGGGGGCACTAGTTGGAGATCCCTGGAAGAATGGTGGGAAGCATAAAGACATTATTTATTGTATCTTCAATGCATTTAGACACACATGGAATCATACTTTCATATTTTTAAAAGGAGTCTCTTCCCCTCTCCTCCCTCCATTTTTGCTCCAAGTATAAACTTTGATTGTTATGTATTTCTTTTCTTTCACATGCCTTGGAAAATCCAGGCCATGGATGGGGGCTGCACTAGAAGGAAGAACCCCCTGTTTCTCCTTAAACCTTTTCTGGAAATACAGCATTTGATATTAAGAAGCTCAATTCTTCATCTGGAAAGAAGTACTAAATGGGGAAAAATGGAAGCATAATTAATTCAATTATGGGGAATGTATGAGCCTAATGGTTTTAAATATGAGTTAGGTACATCATCCAGCTTTGGCAAATGAATACTTGTACCCTAGCTATGTCTACGGGAGATAATGGGTGAAATTAGCCCAAGGTACCTAGCAGAAAATAAATGGTGTCAAGCACACGAACACAGAAATTACACACCTGGGTGATGGTAGTCACTGTGATTATCTGGTGGCTTAAGGAGAAAAGGCCTTAAAATAAGGAAACACAACAGCTGCTGGGAGCAGAATGGAGAGTCCTACCCAAGGGGGTAAATGGGAGCAGGTGTTGTCACAGGGTCATGCCCACACTGTTGGAGGAGGACCTTAGAAAGAAGCTCAGTCTCAAGTCAGTCTACTAATAGCCCACTGGGTGGGTCACCTCCTCTCTATCTCACTATCCCCCCTTTAAACATCAATCAAAACGACCTCTACTATGTCCCAGCCCCCATTTAAGGCTTGTCTCCTTCTGACACTCAGGTTCAGTCAAAGCGCTAGCCAAATCAAGTTGAGCTTCATTCTGTTTCCCAAGCCCGTACTGCTGTGTGCCCTGTCATTCCCTGTACTTGGACAGACCTCTCCCGTCTTTCCTGCTCAAGTCCTTCCCCATGTGCAAATGCTGCCTTCCCAACCCCAGTGGCTCCTCTGGAGCTGCTGTACCATAATGGTGACAGCCTGAACTCTGGAACAGGGCTGCCTATGATTGAATCCTAGTTCTACCACGTGCTGTGTGAATGTAGGGAAATAGCTCCCATGCGCCTCAATTTCTTCTTCTGGAAAGTGAGAATGATAATCAGAAGACCTACTTCAAAAGGACATGCTGAGTATTAAATGACAATTCATGGAAAGCTTCTCCCTTGCACAGGGCTGACACAAACAGCAAACGCTGTTGACATTGTTGCTGTAGCCAATGTCACCTGAACCAATGGGGACATCGTGTATCTTCAACCTTCCACTGTTGTTCCCATGTCTGTTTCTTATCAAGGCACAGACCGGCAAACTTATCTCTGCAACTCCTTCAAAATTTGACACAGGTTGTTGTATATTCTAATTATTCAATGCATGTTTGTTGAATTGTTTATTGAATGAATGTATGTACTTTCTAAGACCACAGAGAAAAAGCAACCTAATAGAGGGAATTTCTGGGTGTCACTAACTTATGCATGTCACATGGAGCGACTCAGTCCTGCTCTTTGAGTGGATTTGGAGAAAAATGTAGAACTGGAGAAAGGGAAGTTAAATAGACTCAGAAAACTAAGTTCCCTGTCGTTCTAATGTTGCCAGTTACCCCGCTACTCAGAAATACTCTCATCTTCTGTATTTGGGGGGTGGGGGGAATACTAGCAATGATTGCTTTCATTTGTTGCACCTACTATGTATCAAGTACCCTGGTGTTGGATCATATTACTTCTAGTCTTCATGACAACCTGTGTCCAGGTACATCAACACCATTTTATAGATGAGAAAACTCAGAGTGATTAGCTCCCATATCCATGGTTACCCAGCATGGTTGGGATTATAATCTGTGTCTGCTTGATTCTGACATCCATGATTTATCCTTGATACACTGCTGTCTTCCATGGCCAGAAGGCCCCTTAGGGCTCCCTGTGAATTGTGAGAATTCATTTAAAAACAAATTTTTCTTTCATTATTATTCCTCACAGTATCTTTGTACTTAAAACCCATCCCTGAGGAAGGAGAAGTGAGCACCCAGGAGTGTATGCTGCCCCCACCAGCTGTGAGTGTAGCGTGGCCCACAGAAGTGAGGAAGATGTTAGAAGAGAGACAAGAGCAAAGATATAGCTGATGTCACTTTGGAGAGACCAACCTGTGGTTTCATCTGGGAGGTGACTGTAGGCATATGGCAGGTTCCACAGTCAGGGCCAAAAGCTGCACAGGGGAAGTTTTTAACTATAGCACTTTGGGTATAAATGGAAGTGGGGGTGAAGAGAGGCAAAAAAGGATCACAAATGGCCTTAAAATTGTGGAGCAAGAAACAGCTGGAGAAAGGGCTGTGCAAATGCGACAAGATATACATGTAAGGATGTTCATTTCACTGTTGGTTCAAAAAGCTGGAAGTAGCTCACTGTCCATCAGTAGAAGCCCCTGGAGAGAAGTGATGGTCCGTCATCTGATGAAACATAATGCGGCTGCTACGGCAGGTTGACAGGATGCTTGTGCTGATGTGCAAAGACCTCTAAGGTTGCACAGAAGGGAAATAACGGGTTCTTGTCCCCAAGTACAGGCTCTTTTCGCTGCACCCTGCTGCCTCTCTGGAACAGAGGGAACTAGGAGGGTGTGCAACCAAGGGCTAAATTCTGTGGTGTAGGGTTGATGCCAGAAATTTTCTGAGAAAGGAAAAATGAGTGTGGGCTGCAGGGAAAAGAGACTTCTGGGAAACATTGAACTGTGCCTTGAAAGATAAGATTTTCTACAAAAGCGAAGCAAAGTGAAGAGGGAACTCTTTCATGGGGATCATCATGAGCAAAGGCACTGAAGCAGGCACATGTTTAGCCACAGGACCTGTCAATCAAAGTCACCCATCCCTAGGTACTCATGAGCCAAGGGTTCGAAGCTTATACAATGATACACTCAATACCATGACTTCTGCGGCCCTTAACCTGTTGTAAGGCCATTAGAGTGTCACACAAGAAACATACAGAAGTGAAAACGGGCTATGTTGGGTTAGGTCTGCAGTTGCCACCAGAAAGTAACTTCCAACTCCCTGTAGAGTACCTTTATCGATTGGTGTTAAGCTTGGTCAACCATGGATGGAAGCGTGTCAGCCAGGTCTAATTCCTGGAATTCAGAAGGTCCTGGCTGGATGCTCTAGGAGTCCCAGCCACTGCTGCTGCAAGGTTGTTTATCTCCTGAGCAGCAGGCAATAGGGGCTGTCAGGCAGAAAGAGGCCTTCCCCCTGTGGAGTTCTGGCTGGGTGCTCACCTGGTATTCATTTTCTCTTTCATGTCCTATTCTCTGTCGGTACCCATTCTCAGACTGGGAGAGAGGATGGAAATGAGTTTATTCTGTTTTGTTTCTGTTTACTGCAGTTTTGTATTTCTACAGATACAAGAGAGGATTATTCAGGGAAATGCTTTAACTGAGCACCACGTAGGAGCTAAACCTCATGTTAAGCACATTGCTAAGCTTTACAGCAGATGCAAAGAAGCAAGACACATGAGTTCAGACCTCTGAGTTTGCAAGTCCAAGATATACAGGAGAAGGGTAGATAATAAAGTAGAGTGTGTATCTGAATAATCCCCAAATGTATGAATTATAGTCAATAGATAAGAAAAGAAAGAAAAATCACTGAGGACCAAAATGATCTGTGCTGGCTTACTACAAAAAGAGACTTGGACTGGTCCCAGGAAATAAAGTTAAACTCATAGAAGACACTCCAGATCAGGAAGTTAGGGTGGGGTGAGGGGGTCTAAGCAGAAAAAGGGGAGGTTTCTGTGTTTTGAGACCAAATATCCCATTATTTAGATAGACCTGGGTTCGAATCTCAGTCTACCAGTTACTCGCTATAGATATGAGCTAGAAACTTAACCACCAAGCCTGTTTCCTCAACTTTAAAAAGGGGGAAAAGGGCCATTAATACCAATATTACAGGATTTTTATAAGAATACCTGAGCAAAAACAGGCTAAAGCATGTTGCCTAGTGCCTAACATATTCAGGGGTTTAAAAAAATCTTAATTTTCTTTCCTTTAATTTGTATTAATCACTTTACTTCCTTCCGCTTTGTCCCTGGCCTCCCACCAATCATTTATTCTCTGCTAAAAGCTTTCTGAGACTCACTGACGTGCACCTCCTTATCTGGCTATGCTCCTGGCCCAGCACCAGCCAGAGGGAAGTCTAGAGGCTGTTTCCAGGAGAAGGGGAAGGCTACCAGGTGCAGTGTTATAACTCCAGGACATTGGCAGCATTATTCATCCCATCCCGGGGTTATTCCTCAGCTCAGGCCTGGACAGGACCTGGATCCGAGCTCCTGCCTGCTCTCCCAGTGTAACTTGTCTCCTGGGCAGTGACCCTTCCTTGCCAAGCCACTCTCTCCACCAGTTCCCCTCCTGATCTCCTGGGCACTAGGTTTTCTTTCTTAGTGGTCAGCATTATGGTGGCTTCCTCTGCACCCAGGGTGGCAGGTATTTTGCAGGACATGTAAACATGCAGGGCTTTTCAACAGAGTAGTTAAGAAGACCTTGTTCTCCAGAATTCGACCTGGGCTTCATTCTTTCTCTTACACTAATCTACTGTGTGACTCTGGGTAACTAGCTTTGCAACACTGCACCTCTGTTACTACAGCTGCATTACAAGCCACCCCCAACCTATAGTATAAAACAGCCATTTTATTATGCTCATGGAGTCCTTGGGTCAGGAAACTGGAAAAGAGGCACAGTAGCTCGGCTTGGCCCTGCCTAAAAATGTGTGGGACCTCAGATGGAAAAACTGCAAGGTTGTGGATGACTTGACATATGGAGGGTGGAATCATCTGAAGGCTCACTCACACATGTGGCTGGCAGAGGAGGCTACTGTCCTGAACACCCACACATGCCTTCTCTATGCTCTGCTTGGGCTTCCTCATAGTATGGTGGCCAGACTCCAAGAAGAAATATTCAAAGAAGCAGGCAGAGGTGTATTATCTTTTATGGCCTACCCTCAGAAGTCACACAAGGTGACTTCTGCCACAGTTAGACCTAGCCATATCAAAAGGGAAGGAAGATCAATTCTACCATTCAGTAGGACATGTGTCAAATCATATTATAAGAACATGTGGATTGGGAGAGGTTGTTGTGGGAATCTTGGAAAATACAATGTGCTACGCTTCACATAAAAAATAAGGGTGATACTTTTTAATATCATTGCAAATATTAAATGGTATACAATATTTAAAGTACTTAGCCTGGTCCTGCTATGTAATAAATGTTCAATAAAATGTAATTTATGTTCAATAAATGTTCTCTTCCCACCCCCCCCCTACATAGATACTATATATAAGACATTTATAGTCAGTGCTTATTAATATTCCATGCAGTCAGTGGTTCTTAATATTTTGTGTCCATAATAGACACAAGTAATTATTTAAGTTAATGACTCTATAGATTAGATCCTTAATGAATCTACAGAGTAGTGCCTTAAAAGTCAGGCAGTTTCTTGTCTACCTCCTTTTATAATTTGAGAAACCAAGGTCAAGAGAGTTCACGCAGTTGTTTAAGTTAGCATTGAACATTTCATAACTCAGACTTGGATGAAGCATTTTTGCTGCAGATAACTCAAGTGACCCTTAACAAACAATGAGCAAAAATTGAGTTGCTGTGCCTTTGCACCCCCACATGAAGAAGTAAAGCTGAGGAGAACAGAATGAAAGGGGCATGGTTTGTTTTTCCTAAGCTGGGCTGTGTGGAGAGCCTGGCTGGACAAGGACAGGACTGAGAAGAGACAACTGTGGCCAAGTGACCTAGGGCAACTCTTCATCTCCCAGATTTCATAGTCTGAATGATCTGACACACTACAGTGGAATGTTTTTACTGAGCCCCTTCGGTCAGATCTCTTCTTAAGTTTGGTAAAGAATACGCAGAAAAAAGAAACATCAAGTCTTTGCTTTCATGATGTTTATAGTCTAACTGAGGATATAAAGCTAACACACAAGGAACAGTGAACTTCCCAAGCTCAGGTGTATCGTGGGCCCCATGTGCCATCCACTTGTGATCCAAAAAGAAGAGATAGGTATTGGCAGAAGGTCAGTCCTCATCTACCTATCTGGCTGAAGAGGAAAAAGGGCAGACACATTATTAAACCATCAGCAAATTGATCATGCCAGTCGCTCTTACATTTCACTGTATCTGTTGCATCAAAACTCAAAGGAGGAAGGAAATGATTCATACTTCTGCAGAGAAGATTCATTGTTTATTTTTTAAAACTTTAACCTCTTTTTTAATCATGCTGACTAAATTTGATATAACATGCTGAGCAAAGGAAGATTTTAATTGGAGACAGGCTTTCCCCATATCTTCCCCCTTTGACACACAATTGATTTTTTAAATTTTATTGAGGTATGACAAATAAATTAGTCCCCAATCATAAATATGCATATATAGCTCGATTAATTTTCATAAATTGAAAACACCTGTGTAATCAGAATTCAAATTAAGAAGTACAGCAGGTCCTCAAATAATATTTTGTTCAATACTATTTTGTTATAACATTGATGAGATGCTGTAGGAGCTTAACTCTTGTTTATATCAAGTAGCCTGTGATAAAACTGGTTTCATTATACATCATTTCACTCCAAATCACGGAGCCTATCAGTGGCACTTATGCATCTCTCCCCTCCTTGCCCTTCTCCACGTAAGAATAACCACTATTCTGACAACGGATTAATTTTACTGATTGAGCTGTTTTTGAGTTTAATAAATGGAATCATACAATATGTATTCTTTTGTGTCTGGCTCTTTCTGCTCAATGTTACATTGTGCGACTCATCCATGTTATCACATATAGTTATAGTCCATTAATTCTCATTGTTGTATAGTATTCATTTTGTGGCTATACCACAATTTATCCACAAATAAATCCAGAAGTGTGACTATCTTTGCAGGTTAACATTTGGGTTGTTCTCAGTGTAAGGCCCTTATAAATAATGCCTCTATAAATATTCTTGTAAAACTCCTTTGATGAACATATGCGAAATTTTGTTCTAAGAAAGAAATTCCTAGACCATGTTATTTATAATTTTTTGTAGATTTTTTCAAATTTTTCTGAAAATAAATTTACACTCTCATCAGCAATGTATATGAGTTATAGTTACTCCACATTTGCCTTTTTTATTTTAGCAAGTGAGTGAGTTATAATATCACATTATGGTTTTAACTTGCATTTACCTGAGGACTAGTAGGTCTTTATGTTTACTAGCCATTTGTATAGCCTCGCTGATAAAATACCATTGTGATTCTTTTGCCTATTTTTCTGTTAGACTCTCTGTCTTTTTCTAATTTTTGTGCAAGCATTATTTACATACCCTTCATATGTGTCCTTCTCAGATGTCTCTATTATCAATATCTTCTATTCTGTGGCTTGTCTTTTCATTATCTTGGAAGTATTGTGTGATGAACAGAAATACATAATTTTAATGTAGTCCACTGAGCAAGCTTTTTTTCCTTTATGACTAGCATTCTTTGTGTCTTGCTTAAAAAGACTTTGCTACCTCAAAGTAATGAAGATACTCTTCTATGATTTATTCTGAAATTTTACCTTTCACACTTAGGTTTATGTGTCACCCAGACTTGTGCAAGGCAGAGAGTCAAGATCATTGTTGTTGTTGTTGTTGCTGTACATGGACATCCCATGTGTATCCCATGTGCAACTGGCACCATTTACTGAGAAAGCCATTCTTTCTCTCCACTTCATGCCCCTTTCTTATAAATTAAGTCACCAAATGCAGATTGGTCTGTTCCAGGACTACTGATGCTCTTCTGGCGATATACTTGTCTATCCCTGCCCCATACCACTCTCCCTTAATTACTATAGCTTTATAATACGTCCTGATAACTAGTAACTAAGTGTCGGTGAAGCCTGCTCATGGGTGCCGGAATAGAAGCTGGGTGATTCTGTTGGGAATGGGGGGTGTAGAAGGTATTCTTTTTACACAGAGGCTCATACAAGATCATGTCTGCACTATTTTCTAACTATGAGAAAGAATGATTCTACAGGGGCACCAGAGATTGTTGTTTTCTCAAAGGCTAGAACAAACCAATAGCTGTGAGTCTGGTCAGTGATTTTCTGGACAGCATTTCAAAACACCTAAAATTGATGGGTGAAGCTGAGGACACTTCTGGGTAAAAAAGGGTGTCCTTTAGCATTCAAACATAGAACAATGCAAAGCTCTGGAGACTGCCAGAGAAAGGCACAGAGAAATTAATTCTCTTTCATTTAAATTAACCAAAAAAAAGAAATTGCATGTCAAATGACACAGAAGACAGGGAACAAAAAGGAATTTGTTGTGCATTCAAAACATGGTTGCTTTTATTGACTTAGTTTCAACTCAATGTGTGAAGAAAGCTGTGGATTGCACTGGCACACCACAGGAGAGACGAACAAGTAAAAAGATGTAATTTTTTAAAGGTAGCATGTAATATGCCAGTTGAATCTAACACCATTACTAAGGAATGGATTGCAGGGGCAGTTAAACTAGGAGTACTGACTGAGTTGTGAATCACCCAGCTCTCTGCACATGATTTAAAAATAAATAACTCAAAAAAGCAAACTCATCCATGACCATGAACCACAGTGCAAAAAGTGTTCTGTGCAAAATTCAGTTCTATTCAATCTTGTGAGTTTTCCACCCCGTTTATGCCCACCATGGTGAAACACTATGGCTATGAGAAGGATAAAATAAACAGTAGTTCCTTTCTTTTGCAGTAAAACAAAACCCTCGCATTCCATAAATCAAAACTATACCTGGCAAAAATTGAGCAATTCCATCATTTGCTGAAATCTCAAAAACACTCAAATTTGTTTCAGCACTTCTGCAAACCACCGAATCAATCAGTTTTAGCAACTCTATCTACTAGGCACCAACAGTGGACTCAGGACTGGGCTGAGTGGGAGGGTCTCAAGGAAAATAACATGGTCTATGCACACACACACGCAACTCACCATTATTTCTTAATTCAGTAGAAGAAGAAATGCCCTCCTTTCAGCATCACAGCAGTCTTTACATACTATCACCATTGCTTTTTCAAAGCTGTCTTTTAGGCCATCGCTTCTGAAGCTTTTTTGTGCACAGGTTTGGGGTGTGGCATAAGACTGCATTTCTAACAAACTGCAGGTGAAGTCAATGCTGTATCTTGAGTAGTGAAGCTCTAGGCTGGCTCTGAGCATTATCTTGCCTACACCTCTAACTCTAGAACCTACCACAGAGCCTTAATGAACACGTGTTAAGTGAAGAAGTAAATGAAAAAATGTCAAAATATTACTTTTGCCCTGGCCAGGTGGTTCGGTTGGTTGGAGAGTCATCCCATACACCAAAAGGTTCCAGGGCATGTACAGGAGGTAGCCAGCCAATCAATGTTTCTCAAAATGGTGTCTCTGTCTCTCTGTCTCTCTGTCTGTCTCTCTCTCTCTCTCTGTCTCTCTCTCTTTCTCTCACCCCTCCTCTCTAAAATCAATAAACATATCCTCAGGTGAGGATTAAAGTATATATATCTTGTGATTTGTATTTATCAATAATTTTTATATTGGTAGACATGAGAAAAGTTTGGCAGTATGGGCATAAATACAGAAATAAGAATAGTCATGGGCTGATGAAGAAGGTATGATAGAGAGACATAGGAGGTAAAATAGGAAAGTATTATAAATTATAAAGGGTTTTGAAATCAAGCAAATGACTGAATATTAGGCAATAAATAAAGAATAAATCAGCAAATAGGAACATAATGGGCTGGCACAGTTTTCTTTCCTTTTTTATTTTTTTTTTCTTTCCTATTTACTTATTTTAGATGCTTAATCTGGTGGCATAGCGGATTGTTGCACTAATTTAAAAAGGAGATCCTAAGGGTCCAGAGTAGCTTCTAGCAGTGAGGAAGGAGGAGTAACTGATTAACAGTGCCTACATTTCAATAGTACGATCCATTCTCTTATATCAGACTGCAACTGCGCTGACTCAGCCAAGTCATCAGAGCACTGTGACCTCGCTTTAGCAATTCAAGGGTTTAGATCTCTGACTTCAAGGTAACAAGCATATAAGACTCTGTCAGGCACGTTGTCACATGTGTCCTCCCTGATCCCAGGTTCTATTCTGCACACTTCAAATCTAGTCCTCTATAACTACCTTGATCAGACTTTATTAATTCTTCCCCAACACAGCAGGGTAAATCCTGAGCCTATGAATGTGGCCTTCAAAGTTTTGTAAAGTCTAGCTTCTACTCTCTTTGCCTTGTCTGTATCTCTCTATTTCTATTTCTATATCTGTCTCTACCTCTCCTATATTCTGGCCTCTTTTATGTTGGGTTCCATTCCAGACTCCTGGACCCTCTTTGAATTTTCACCTCCCTGTCCCTTTGCCTGGAGAGTCTATCCCATCCCATCTCAGTCTCCACAACCCAGCTCAAATATCATTTTCTCGGGGGAGTCTCTCCGGATCTCCTGTGCTCCACCTGCTAAAACAGCTCTTCCTTCAGAAATCCCATGCATTTTCACATATTTCTATTATTTCTTAGGACATATCTATGATTCTGTAATTCCTTTCCTTTTTTCCAACTAGAATGTGAGCATCCTAACAACAGAACCTAATTTTCACTCATTTCTGTACCCATTTCCATTAGAGAACCTGGTGCATAGCAGTCACTCCATAATATTCCATACGACACTCATGGAAGTCCAGCAGTGTCACTAAGGTCCTCAATAAGAAAACAAAAGCATTTGTAGGGATGCCTTATGCCATCCCATACAGAGGGTGAATAATCTAAAACAGAAGTGCCGGGGATCCCCAACAAAGTCAAGTCAATAGACAAAGTGGAAACAGTGCACGCACGCATCAGGACCACGGAGAGCTCCCAGTGAGCTGGCCTGACTTGAGGGGGCCCTGTATTCTGAACTCACCACTGTGACTATTTTACTTGTCAGATCAATGAAATTTAGTGAAGCATATTTTTGAGCCACTGACATAAAAACCATGTAAATTACTGTAGAAATCATGTATTACATTGTGTTCACTAGGCTGGTTACTGCTTCATTACCTGATAAAGAGCAGACAACAGAGGGTTTATTCATATGACACCAAGTTATTTATTTTCTGTAACTGTCCATTAAAATAAAGTGATAATAGAGATGGACCTGACTTTGTGATAAAGCCATTCCTAGAAAGCTATATAAACAAATAAGTTCAGGCTCATTAAATTCTGATCTAACTGCATCATGGGAGTATGGTATTTAAACCAATCTGCTTTTTGATAACGGTCTCTCCTTTGTGTCTGTTGTACCAATCTGGATTTTCATGGGTCACAATGCCTGTATTGAGGGATCCATCAGAATCTTAAAAGACAAATTTTTTACAGCACTTCCCTTTGCTAGACTACCTCTGTCGAGGGAAATCAAGTGAGTGAAGCAGATTTGGGTTGCTTGTAAAGACTCAAGAATATTTATTCCTCCTTAGCAAATGGAACATTAAACTAAGACCTGGTGGGCCTGTGACCACTTCAGTACCTCTCACATTACCACAGCTGCTGATCACTGGGTCCTTTAGGTCAGCCTCTCCACTGCGCCAGTTGTAATTAAATTAGATCCATCTCCCTGTAATCCCTTTGGTATTTTCTTAACAGCTGAAGAGAGAAGAAAAATAGCTGCCACACCAATTCTTTTTCCAACTATTAAAATCCCCCTTATCTTAGAGAATTTTATAAAAATTTGGCCCTGTATTTTCCTTCTAGTCCCATACTAATTTTGAAAAATATATATGCAAAGATTATCCAATAATGAATATCAGTAGCCTGCAACAATGTCCATAACAGTGCTGAAAACTAGTAGAGAGAACAACATTTACTCAGCATTCAACAGATATTGAGGGCTCACTAAGTTCTTGCAGAAGAAATTAAAAATGCAGTCACTGTTTATAAAAAGACATTAGGAAAGAGGTAAACTTGTATTTATTGATAATTTACCATGAGATATACATTATGTTAGAACTTACATGTTACCTCACTTAATGCACTTAAAATTTAGTTAAGGAAGAATGAGGAAGGATGGTGATGATAATAGTCGTAACGATAGTATTTGTTTAATGCTTACCATGTGTGTGACACTGTTGTGACTGTTTTGCATGCATTATCTATTTAAATCCTTAACCACTCTGTGTTATCTGTAACAACCCTGACCCTATGAGGTATGTATAACTATCCCTACTTTAGAAACAAACAACTGAGATTCAAAGAGTTGCTCTAGATCACTCAGCTAATAAAGTATGGAGTCCAAATTTCAATCAGGTCTGCTTAGCTCCAAAGTGTGTGTTCTTAACTCTCCACTACATTGCCCCCCTTACAAATCACTTAGAAATGCCAAGATCTGCCATATTGACATAAACCCCCCCCAGAAAGGCATCTTCTATCCCATTTAAGCTGAAGTGTTCACTATTCCCCAGTCACATCTGTGCCTCTCTTCACTCCTTATTGGTTGTAGCTTTTCAAGTTCTTGTTTTTCACAGTGGAGGTAGGCATTGAGCTTGACATTGAAAAATAAATAGGACTTCGATGGTGGGGGAAGGGAAAGTTGGTTCAAGTGAGAATGGCAAGCTCATAGTTCTAGGGAAGGAATAAATATGGAGCTTGTGACCTAAAAGTGAAGCCACTGGAAACCATTTCTAGTGTTGTGGGGTGAGGAGGGGAAGAGCCCAAACTGCTCTGGTTCCTGCCTGTTTGTCCAGCCTCGATTCAGAGCACTCCTCTGTGCCTCCCTCTCCATGCCGCTGCCACACCAGCCTCCTTCAGTTCCTGATGCACCGTGCATTGCCTTTTTAACTCGGGATTTTTGCTTTGCAGTTCTCTCTACCCACACATGTGCCTCCTCTGCCCTACTTCCCCTAATGTTTACAATAGTAATTAATTTATTATATTATTATGCACTAAATGACCATCACCCATGCTGGAATGTAAGCTCTACAACAAGCTCCTGCGAATGGCACGTCCTAGCCACCAGAAGATATCTGGCATCCAGCTCAGGGTCTGGTTCATATTACATGCTCACATAGTACATAGTACTTTTTAAATGAGGGGTTTCTCTTACCAAGGGTTTCTCTAATGACCCTAAGAGCAGATATTGTCCTGGATGTTTCACCAGAGTAACTGTGTAACTACTGAATAAAAAGATTGTTAAGACATGGTAGTATCTAGTTTCATAGTTATATCTGCTATCTCAACCAGGTTGGGTATCATATCCCCACCTGTAGTACGAGCCAAGTTCACCCCACAACTCCAGTCACTCCACTATACAGTTACTTAAATGCCCCATTCCAGGCCCTATGCTGTGCACAGAGGAAGACTACAGTGATAACGAAGGAACAGTGCCTGCCCTCAAGGAGTTCACAGTTCAGTAACCAGGTTACAATGCAGGGTGATGTGTATTATGTCAGAGGAAGGGCAGGATGTTTGGGAGCATGGTGCTGGGACCTTAGCTCAGATTAGGGGACAGGCCAAGGGAGGTTTCCTAGGAGAAGTTGCATTTAGGCTGAGGGTAGATATTAGCCAAGTAAAGAGGCAGCGGAAAGGCGTTTCAGTAAATGCCTTGTCAGCCATTGTCAGGAACTTGGATTTTTAAAAATTATTTGATTATAATAAGAAAAGTGTTCTCACTTAACATGAGATCTACACTCAACAAACTTTTAGTGCACAATACATTATTGTTAGCTATAGGTACAATGTTGTGTAGGAAATCTCTATAGAGCTTATTCATTTTATTTGACTGAAACTATGTCAGTTGATTAGTAACTTCCCATTCCCTGCTCCTACCCCCAGCCCCTGGCCACAACCATTGAGAAGTTTAGAGCAGGGGAAAGATTTTACCTGATTTACATTTGTAAAGCAATTCTCTTTAATTCAGTGGTTCTCAATCAGGGATAATTGTGCCCTCCAGCCCCCACCAAGAGACATTTGATAAGGTTTGGAGACATTTTGGACTGGCAAAACTGAGGTAGGTGGGCTACTGGAATCTAATGGGTACAGGCCAGGGATGCTACTAATCATCCTACAATGGACCTGACATCCTCTCCACACAAAAAAAATTATACAACCCAAAATATCAATAGTTTTGATATTGAGAGACCCTGCAAAACTATGGTGCAGAAAATACACCATTACAGATTTAAAGAAGGAAGACCAGCTAGGAAGGTACTGCATTAGTCTAGGCAAGAAATGGTGGACTTAGAGCATGATGATAACTTTGGAGTCAGTAAGAAGTGAACTGACCCAGAATATAATCTGAAGGTAGAACTAATGGGATTTCTGTTGAATTGGAAATGGGATGTGAGGGAGAGACCAATTAGTGTTTTAAGTCTCAGTAACTAAAAGAGTGATGATGCCATTTACTGAGGTGGGAAACATTTGCGGAGGAACAGGTGTGAAATGGAAAGAAATTAAGGGTTCAGTCTGAAACATGTTAGGTGTGAGATGATTATTAGACATCCAAGAGGAAATACAGAGCAGGCTCTTGAGTCTGGAAGTGAAGGAGATGGTCCACACTGGACTTCACCATTTTAAGAATCACGAAAATACAGTATGTAAAGCCATGGGACTGTTTGGGGTTATCTTAAGGGTGAGTCTAGATAGAGAAGAGTAAGGATCCAAGCCCTGGACCCTTGAGCATTTAGAGACCATGAAGACCCAGCAGAAGGGACTGAAAAGAAACAGCTGGTGAGGGAGGAGAAAATCAGGAGAGTCTGGTACCTGAGTGAAGGGGGTATATCAAAGAGGTCAGCATAAACATCTATGTCCACGAGATCAAGAAAGGAGAGGGTAGGAAATCGGAGAGAGGGCTGTGGCAAGAATCATGTGCTAATGAAAGCCACTGTGTTCAGCAAACTGGAACAGGCCTCCAATACACAGGGCTATATCTATCATTCTTTCTATAAAAGTCTGACCTCAAATTTTCCTGTCTTCTTATCAGAAATGAGTGTGTAGATGCTGGTAAGTTATGCCCCTCTGTGATCATTTTCCTGAGAGAAGATAGGGAGCAGGAAGCAAACTGAAACCTTTAATTAAAACTAACAAAAACTGAGTCTGGATAGGGAACCTGGGCAGAGACAAAGCCTGTTGCATACAGTCAAGATGTGATGAAACCCACTGTTTATGTTTATCAAGGAGGTAGGCTCAGCCTCTAGCCTTGTAATGCTCTCTGTGGGCTTGGGATTGGCTGAGTCTAGAACTCACTTAAATGACATTTCTCTGGATTCAGAGAAGCTTCATTTTTTTTCTGGTGGTTTAACTTTGAGAGAGAGTCTCATCCTGAGTTTTATCTTTAATGGTGCAAAGCACAATTCCCTAGAGTAAGATCTGATCACACCTTAGAGTTTTCTTAGTTATCCAGTCCCTTCATACCTCTGAAGTTCCCAAAGAAAACAAAATGGACCCTCTAATCTTACATCAATCAACCTCCATCTCTGCCTTGAACCTTTATCAGTTATTTGCATAAAAGATTCAACTAGGCTAGAACAAAGTACACACGCAGCCTCTTGACCAGGTTCTGAGCTAAGACAGGTAATCTTAGGGGTAGGCTTGAGTAAAGTACAGGGGATCACTGGGGAATGATCTTCGCCTCGGCTGACCTTTATGTAGGAGACCAAATTAAGGTAAAGGATGTATTAGGTTGGAAACTTCTGAAGTTTAGAGTACGTCAGTCTTCAACTGGGGAGGCGGGTTGGTGACAGACAGCAAACATGCAACAGATAATATTAATCACAATAATAATCACTACCACACTACCACTGTTTATCTAGTATCTGTAAGCATTATCGCATTTAATCTTCATAACAACCCTTTGAGTTAGCAATAATAACTATTTCATTTTTGTAAATTTTAAAAAATGAGTTTCAAAAAGATTACATAAGTTGTCCAACACCACACAATTAACAAGTGGCAGAGCTGGGAGGTCAAACTCCAGTTGATCAGACTGCAAAGCCCACTGAGGTCAATTACTATCTTGTCCTTCCAAAGCAATACAGTAGAAAAAACATTCAGTTTGGGATGGGAGATCTGCCTTCTAAATCCACCTCCAACATTAATTTTGAGGGTGACTTTAGGAAAAGTCATTTAATCTCTGAGCCTCAGCCTGGTTTTCCTCACCTGTAAACTAATCGGGATGACCCTGATGATCCCCAAGGTACCTTCTAGCACTTGCATCTCTGATTCTATCTTGTGATGTCAGAATTTTAAGTCTTCTCATTTGCAAGGAGTGCTTTGATTTTCAAAATACTCATCTATTATGGCCTTTGACCTTTGCAACAACCATGAGGCAGGCAACCATTATTACCTCTCTTGTGTTTTACACACAGATGGGGAAAAAGACTTGAAATGAAGTAGGTACATTATCCATGGTTACACAGCTGCTCCCCAGTCGACTGCTCTAATATACCAGGTATCTCTTCTCCTTTATCTCAGGCATTTTCATCCCTACTGGGGCCTACTGCATTCCTCATTTCCAAGAAAATTTCCATTACTATTTTAAATGTTAACTGCTAAAAATCTAAAGGAAGGGTGTACACAGGGGCCCCCATCCCCACCAGGGAACTAAACAGGCTGAGTGCAAGAAAAGCAAAGATCTGCTTGCCAGTAACAGGGGCTCTGGCTGAGTGCCCATCTAGACAGGATGCAGGAGAAAACAGTGGACATTCCTGCAAGGTTGTAGATGTCATTGTCCAGGGCTGTGCAGTAGCTAGTTCTACACCAGAAATTGTGGGAAAGATTTCCCTAGAATATTTGCTTTTCCTAGTGTTCCCCATCTCAGAAAATGCCACTATTCTCTTCTTAGATGCCTCAACCAGAAACCTGGAAGATAAGGGTAGAGAGATAGGACAGCCTAGGGCTTGAAGGGCAACTCTGGACTCTGACTGGCTGTGTGTTAGACACCTAATCATGCCAAGCTTCAGCTTCCCCATACATAAAATGGAGCTAAGCACTACTCCTCCCCATAGCAGGCAGTGAGCAACAAATATAAACATCTTAGAATGCGGACATGAAATCGTCACTCAGAAAATGGAGCCCACACCCTGGCTGAGTGAGTGGCTCAATTGGTTAAAGCTTTATCCTATGCACCAAAAGTTTGCAGGTTTAATCCCTGGTCAGGACACATAACTAGGCTGTGGTTTCGATCCCCAATTGGGTCACGTATGAGAGGCAGCTGACGTCTCTCTCTCTCTCTCTCTTTCTCTCTCTCTCTCTCCACCCCTCCCATTATCTATCTATCTTCACTCCTCTCGATCTAAAATAAATACATACATCCTCAACTGAGGATTTCCTTTTTTTAATGGAGTCCTCAAAAAATGAATGAGGCTTCTCCTTCACTGTCTATAGCTAATCAGTCTTCGAATGGACATGCTACTCGTGAATCTACTTAAGTCTGTTCGCTTTTTGTCCCCATTTGCTGCTACCACGTGGCCCAGGTATTCATCACCTCTGACCAAGGCTCCTCCAATATTGCTTTTTTGTTCCCGTGCCTCCATTCTTGTTGTCACGTCACCCCAACCCATTCCCCATTCTATCAAAAGAGTGTTTTCACAAAGCGTGCGGATGGGTTCATGGGACCCCCTGCTTTCCATCCCTCATTGCTTTTCTGCAACAAGGCTCCTTCCAGTACCCAGGATCCCGCATGGCCTGCTCCCAGCCTCATCTCCTGTCACCCTGCACCCTCCCCACCAAGGCTCCTCCTGTATTCCTCTGCTGTGTCTCCACCAGGACACCATTTATTTATCTCTTTCATTCCCACATCTTTGATTCCTGTCATTTTCTCTGCCCGTAACACCTTTCCCCTGGTGAACTCATTCTTCAGGCCTCAGCTTAGAAGGTCCTTCCTCTGGTAAGCCTAGGAAGTGTCATCAGCACAGACCCAGCACACAAAAGGTACTAGATAAATATCTGTTGAGTAAATGGCAATGAGTGACAGCATCAAAACTGACTTGAAGTTGATTCCTTAAATCCCTGCAGACGGAGGACAAACTGCGTTCCCAGGCTGGACCAGGGTTCAGCTCCAGGTTATGTCAGCACCCAGAGCCGTGAGACATAAAATATTGCAGGCCCTGCCCTGACATTCCCACTGGGTCAAGAGCACAAATGCAGTAAATAACAAGTGATCTGCTAAGGCCCTGGAGGCCAGACAGGTGCCCAAGACGTATGTCCTCCTCTCCTAATCTTTTCCCAGCTCCATCCTCCTTCCCACAGGCTTCCATTTCTCCCCTAAACCCAACCAGTGAGACACAGGACGTCCCTAATGGGAAGAAGTTTTACCACATCTCCAGAAAATTCATTTCTAGTCCACGCTGGCTTTAACAGCTTGAGTTTTTATGACTGTTAATTAGAACTGTCAATTTAGTATACAGCACTGAAAGAAGCAGAATCTTGGAAGAAAGAGAGATTAAGAAATTACTTTGGTAATTTTCAGAGTGATTTCTGAGGTATATTGATGATGATCTTATTAATCTCTTTATCAACTATATGCTGATAGCTAATGTTCTCTACAATAAACTGGCAACGCACACACAAATCACTATTAATACACTT
Source organism: Furipterus horrens (assembly GCF_987537825.1). Classification (NCBI taxonomy): domain Eukaryota; kingdom Metazoa; phylum Chordata; class Mammalia; order Chiroptera; family Furipteridae; genus Furipterus; species Furipterus horrens. The sequence continues at coordinate 85,209,353 of NW_028327180.1, forward strand.
GTTTTGGGAACACACAGGGGGATATAAGCAGAGAACAAATGTTTGGCACCTAACGTGAATTTTGTTTTCAGTTTTGTGTTCAATCCAAGGAACACTTGTTGTGTGCCTACTGCATTAGGGGTTGCGAAGAAATCAAAGTTGAAATCCTACCCCTGCCCTCCAGTTGTTTGTGATCTAGTTGTGCCCATGAGGCTGAGGGCAAGAAGGGAAGCAGATGCGGAGGACTGGAAGAACAGAGCACAGTAGCAGATGATAAATATGAGGATGGCGACTAAGGCAAGCTGTGCCTCCCCGCCTGGTGTCAGGCTCATGACAGCATTTGATCAAGTTACCACAGAGATGAAAGAAGGATGGAAAAACAGTCGGGACCTAGTTCCAACCATGTCACTTGTAACACATGTCACCAATCACCATCCTTTCTGAACCTCAACCTCTTCATCTGTAACATGGGACTGTGGTAAAAACTCCTTCCTCGGCCATTGTAAGAACTTCAGAATGCTGACCACTGGGTGGATATACCCAGTTCTCTTCCTCTTGCACCCAGGGTAGGATTGCTTGTTCCTTTCCATACTGATGCTAGATGCTGTCATTTTATTTCATCTGATTGATGAAATATAAACAGAAGTGACATGTGTCACTACTGAAAAGAAGCTTTAAGAGCCAGTATGCAGCTGGGGCTGTTCCAGATGACAGCTGCTTTGTCAATCTTGGCCTCAAAGGGAAAACGAAGAGAAAATAGCCCCTAGCCAGCCTGTACATGTGGCATAAGCAAGAAATACACCTGAAAAAATGACAAGTGTTGGCAAGATTGTGGGAAAATTGGAACCCTTGTACACTGTTTGTGGGAATGCAAAATGGTGCAGCTACTGTAGAAAATATGTAGTATGAAAGATCCTCAAAAAAATTGAAAATAAAACTATCATGTAATCTATCAATCCTACTCTTAGATACTTATTGAAAGAATGGAAATCAGAATTTCAAAGAGATGTTAGCACTCCCATGCTCATTGCAGCACTATTCACAATAGCCAACGTACAGAACAATCTAGATAGCCATCAATGCACAGTGGATACAGAAAGTATGGTATATACATATACTGGACTATTATTCAGCCTTTAGAAAGAAGGAAATTCTGCAATATGCAACCACACGAATGAACCTTGAAGATATTATACTATCAATGGGCATTCAGTTTCTGTTAAGCAAGATGAGTAAGTTCTAGAGATCAACTGTACAACACTGTGTTTATAATTAACAATACTGTATTATATACAATATGTTAGGAGCATAGGTTTCATGTTAGTGTCCTTGCCACAACAAGACAAAATTTTTAAAAAGAAAGGAAGAAATATACCTGGTTGTTTTAAGCAAAGATTTGGGGAATCTTGTTTTCACAGCATATAGAATTTAATGAAGAGGAAAAACCCTTCAAACAACCTAGGATTTGAATAAATATAATAGCTAGCAAAGGGACCAAAAAAAAAAAAAGTGCTGCACTAGAAGAGACTGCACCTGGCTGAATGGGTTGGGAAAATCTTCTTGGAAAAGACACCATCTGCAATGCCCTTTTAATATGGGAAGACTATCTAAGGACACACATGGAGAAGCAAGAAGATAAGAGGCATACACAAACAAAAGCACTCAGAATGGTCAGGGAAGATGAGTGTGGCCAGACCAGTGAATGACTAATAAAAAGAGTAGTGAGAAAAAAGTACCAGAGATTAGGCACTTACTTAACTACATGCCAGTCTCTGTCTTATATGATTTACATGTATTTATTCTTCACAGCATCTTGGCATCTCTATATCAGTTTTCTATTGCTACCATAACGAAACTCAGCAGCTTAAAACAACATATATTTATGATTTTCAAGTTCTGAGGGTCACAAATTCAGTACGAGTCTCCCTGGACTAAGAGGTAGTGTCAGGACTGTATTCCTTCCTGGGGGCTCTAGGGCAGAATCCATTTCCTTTCTCATTCAGATTGTTGGCAGGTCTGAATTCCCACGGATATAGAACTTGGGTCCTTGCTTTCTTGCTGGCTCTTCCCAGCTTTCTCATTCCTTAGCTCATGGTCCTCTTCCTCTATCTTCAAAGCTAGAAATGGAGGACCAAGTCCTTCTCATACTTTGAATCTCTCCTGGCTCTTCTTTGGTCTTCTTTCTTTGACCAACCCTCTTCCACTTTTAAGAGCCAGTGTGATTCTATTTAGTCCACCTGGATAATCACTCTGTTTCAAGGTCCCTATCTTTAATTCTATCTGAAAAGTCTGTTTTGCCATGTAATAACATTTTCAGAGGTTCTAGAGATTAAGGCATGGGTGTCTTTGGGGAGCCAATTTTATGCCTACCACACCCCACTTTGTAGGGAGGAAATTAAGGCTCGGTGTGGTTAAGTAACTTGTCCAAAGTCACCCCCTAGTTCTTGGCAGAATGCCTGCACAGCCTGACACTGAAGCCTTAACTCTTAACCACTGACTTCGTCCAGAGAACACAAACCGGAAGAACGGAGGACCAGGCAAGCACAGAACAATGGGTTGGGGATTTATTGCCTCCATCCACGAATGGCAGCCACAAGGGATGGTGTAAAGGGACACTGCATAGTGATTTCCAGTCATACTTAAGTTTTCTCTTGTGTTCACCACAGACTTACTAGTTTAAAACAACACCCATATTTTACCTTAGAGTTGTGCCTAAATTTGTGAAATCAGTCTTTTACAATATTTCTAAAGACAGTTTTATTATTTCAACTTTATGCAATAATTTTCCCTATGATAACCACTTTGCAGAGCAAAGGTTCTGAGGGAACATGACTATGTAAGAATTGCAGCTATATCTGAAATACCAGTTTCTCAAAATGGGTGCTTTTAAAGTTTTGAAATCAGTTTATTCACTCAATAGAACAAATGATTTCTCACACAATTATGTTTTTCTATTAATTAGTTTAAGAAATATTTTCCTATACAGATAGCTCAGAAAAAATCATTGCAAATTGCTTACTTATGGAGTTTCATACTGACTCAATAAATATTGAGACTATATTAGGTTCTAGGAAATTATGTAGAAACCTAAAATTCCATAATGATATAATAATTTACAGTAACAGTAACAGTGGATTTAAAAAAGCAGAACAAGGAGTGGTATTGATGGGAAAAGTAGATGAGTTCAGAGAAATGGGAAGTAAGGTAGGAAGGAAGAGACTGGCAGGCTTCTCAGAGGAAGTGGCACTGAAGCTGGATTTACAATCATTAAATTCAGGGTCTGTGCCTTGGCTTCAGACACTCTGCTTGAGTCTAGTCCCTGCCTTAATCTCTAGACTCACCCTATGCTGTCAATGACCTTGAACACAAGAAGCCCATTCCTGCTCCAGGAAGTATGCTCTCCCTGTTTCCTCTGTCTAGAACATGCTCCTGCAAATTTCTCCATGTATCTAAATCATTCTCAACCTTCAGATCTCAGCTTAAATATCACCCCTCAGAGAGACTGTCCCTCATTTTTCTGTCTACATTAGTCTCTTCCTTCCCTCTCCCTGACTCTTTGTCACTCACCAAGTTAGTGAGGAAAGAACAATACTTAATGGCTGACATGAGGAGGTAGTGTTATTATCTCCATTTTATAGGTAAGTGAGCTGAAAATCAGAGAGTCTAAGCCATTTTCCCAAGATCATACAGCCAGTAAGAGAAGAAGCTGGGATTTGAACCCAGGTTGGATGATTCCACAGTCCATAATTTTAACCATTACATTCTAGGTTTTCTAGAATAGAAAATAGTATAGGTATTCATTTAGAAAATAAAAAAATAGGAGAAAATGGAAAAGAAAGAAAGCCCATAATCCAGCCACCTAGATGACTCCTATAATATCCTAATTTACATACTTTCAGACATTTATCTCTGCCAAACTTGTTTTCAAATGGGGTCATAGAGTATAGTGGGTTTTATAGTTTGCTTTCCTTCATTTAGCATACTGAAAACTTATCACCTATCATTTCTGGATAGTAGTAGCTGCTGCTACCAGGTATCTTCTCTAGTACAGGTACTCTGCTAAGCACAGTCCAGCTCATCTTCACAACAGTAGTTAATAGGTTGTTCCTGTTATTATCCCCATTTCACAACTAGATGAAACTGAGGCTCAGAGACATGAAATAACATGTCCCAAATCACACAGTTAATCAATGTAAGAGACAGTCTCAGAAAAGCTGAGCGTCCCTTTGATGAAGTGACTGGGGGGGGGGGGGGGGGGCAATGAGACACAGAGACAGCCCCGGCCTCTGGCGCTGCCCTGTAGCTTGGTTGGATGTATGAGGGAGAGAGGGCTGAGTGTGCAGGGCACTGGGTAGAATTAAAAAATGTCTGGCAAATGGAGGATTTTTAATTGGCTATTTTAAGTAAAATAGCTTCTTTTAATATGTGCCTTGTGATGGAACTAACCAAACATTAATTAAAGCGCACATGGTTACTTCACTGCGCATTTGCTGATGGGTCAGGTCTCCTTTTTAAAAGCCCACAACATCCCATATTAAATATGCGGCCAACCCCAAGGACTTCAAATACAAGTTATGTTGAACCACAGATGATGACCCAGACCCTCACCTGGCCCATGGAGGCCGGAACCCAGGCCCTTGGAGCCCCTCTCGCTTCTCAAACTAGCTGGTGGATCTGCAAATTGCAGGAGCTCTAGGGAGGGTCCTGGATACAGGGAAACCATATGTCCTGGTATTATGGGCTAGCCAGCAGGCAGCTGGCTATAAAAAGAGAATGGCTTCGTCTAAGAATTTAAGCCCAAAAATATACGTGGAGGAAGTTCCATTTTTAACACCAGTATGGTGCCAAGTATTCCTTTGTGTCTAGGAACTGTGGGTGAGTGGTGCTTGGGACCTGAGAAGGTAAAACTTGAGAGATGAGGGTGCTGACCTGGTCCAAGCGGAACCCACTTTCAGCCCAGTGAAATCACACCACTGGAGTTAGATGGATCTGGGTTCACATTCAAGCTGCACCACTTGCTTTATAAGCTTAATTATTTCATCTCTCTGAACCTTGGTTTCCTCATTTATCAGAAGGGATATGCATACTTGGCCTGAAGAGAGTGATGGGGATTACAAAAATGGATGTCACTTACCCTCCTCAGTATCCAGCCTAAGAAGGCCCTCAAAGACAGTGGCTGCTGGGCGGTTAATACATTTTGGGCAAAAAGAAATTCTTGTTCGTTCACTTTCTTGTTCCACTTCCACATCCAGTGCACAGGCTGTTCCTGCTGCAGGAAATGCCTTTTTTTCTTTCTCAGAATGCACGAAGCCATTCCAGTTCTGCACATTCCAGTTAAATGTCTCCTCTTCCATACTGCCTTCCCAGATTTCTCCCATTTGGACATGGCTTTTCCCACCTCTGCACTTCCTCCACACTTAATCAGTGATTTCCTGTGCTGGTCACCTCAGCCCAGCTATCACTGTTACTTCTGTGTGGATCACATTCATTCTATGCAACTGATTTCCTTGAGAAGAAACTTCTTATGTATTTACCATCAAACTTGGAATATATATAGTCAGCCCTCAATAAAATTGTATAATTATTCACTTATTCAGTATATGTTCATTGAGAACCCACTATATGCCATGCACTGTGCTGGGTGCTAGGGATATAGCAGTGAATGACACAGATAACTTCCCTGCCCTCAATGAACTTACATTTAAGTGGAAGGAGACAGATAACAAATGAATAAAACAATCAATCAATAAATACATAATTATATAAAGATCATTTTAGACTTGGATAACTGCTATGAAGAAAAGGAGACAAGGTAATATGAGCAAAATATAGGTGGCAAAAAGCAACACACAGAGTAGTGTATGTGAGGAGGTAACACTGGAACACAGACCTGAAAGGTAGACGCAGACAAGCTATGGAGGATTTCAGGGAGGTGAGTTCCAGACAGAGGGAAGAACGAATGTCCTGAGGTGAGAAAGAACTGGGCATGTTCTAGGAAGCGCAAGAAGGCTAATGAGGCTGGAGCATAGGCAGAGCCAGAAATATGGGACAAGATGAGATGAGAGGTGGGTCAGATCACATTGACCTTGACAGGGCGTTTGGATTTATTATCTAAGTGTGACAGATTTTAAGTGGGCTGGAGAACAACATGACCCTATTTACAGTTTTAAAAGATCCCTCTGGCTATTGTGTGGATGTGGGTTGCACAAGGACAAAAGAAGAGGCAGAGAAATGGGATACTGATACCCAGTATCTACAGTGTTATTTGGGACCATGGAGACGATAGGGTTTGATGGACTGGATGTGAGGGTGGGGGAAAGAGAGCAGGCAGAAATGTCTCCCTGGTATTTGATTTGAACAGCAGCGTGGACAGTGGTGCCATTTCCTGAGAGCAGGAAGGTGGAGAAGAATATGTTACATTGTATTTATTTGGGCTTTTTGGTGGGAGCTCATTAAGAATTTGGTTTTGGATAGTTCAGGTCTGAAGTGTCAAGTAGGCAGTTAGATACATGTATTTACAGTTCAGGAGATTGGAGGTCTAAATGTGGGAGTTATCAGCATCTACATATAAATGTTGTGGGACTGGAGCTGATTATCTGGGCAAGACTGTAGACAGGGATGGGGAGAGAGCTGAGGCCTGAGCTCTGGGCATAAGAGTTTGAGATTAAGCAGAAAGAAGGAAACAGCAAAGCAGACTAAGAAGAATGAATCTGCAAGGCAGGATGAAATTACGGAGAGTGTTTCCAAAAGAAATTATCATCACCACAGGTGACATCTTGAGCTCTCCTTTATCTGTGATAAGTGCATGACTTACTCAGCGAATTTTTAGAATTCATGAGATAGGATTCATTATCTCCATTTTCAGGTGTGAAAACCAAGGCTTAGAAAGTGAATCAAGGAATTAGCAAATTTTTTTTAAGGAATGAATCGATCTACATCCATGCTTTTCGCAAACTGTGCCACAACTTACCTAAATGGAAAATAATAGAAAAGAAAGACCACCCCTCTTCAAAACATTGCTCTGCAAATGCTAGAACCGTACATCAGCTCAGAAATTACCGTGATTGCCTTAGACCTTGTTGCCCAGCCCCCAGCTCCCCACCCCTGGGTGTCCCCACAAGAGTCCAGGGCTCTCCCTCCACTGCAGTGCTGAAACACAGTGACCGGTAGCTGGGACAGTTAAAATGAATCACTCCAGCTCTGCCAGGAAGTGCTGAGTGATTTGCAGCTGGTGACAAATGAGACGATTTGCTACCAAGGCGCAGCATATTGGATGAAGTGGACTCATCTCTGGAATGGTTGCATTTGGTCAGAGCTATCTGCCCTGGTCTAGGAACCTTGATGCCCGATATCATGTGAGTCTCTCTCTGAACACAGCTCAGCTCAGTAATTAGTCAAGATGGACTCCTTTTCTCCCAGTAATTTAAAGGCACGCCATCTGAGCTTCTGCCTCCTGCCTCTGTTTCCAATACTTCTTTAGAACAGCCATTTGAAGCAGATGACAAAGGGAGTAAGTTGAGCTCAGTGACCTCTTGAGCTCAGCTGAATGGAGACACACAGGGGTATCCCTTCTGCCTGCTTCCTCCTGAGGATAACAGGACATACTTTTGAAAAAAAGGGATGTCCACACCCCCCGCCTTGTCAGAGAGGTCCCGGAGAGGAGGTCGATGGGATCAAAAGTTGACTGCTGTTTTAATAACTTCCCACTCCCTGCACCAGCCCCACATATCTGCTTTCCTGAAGGCCCCTTCCTGCTCTCCTACCTCCAGCCACATCATTGTTCCTCACACTGACCGCCTACCTCCATCCCGACATGCCTACTGTATACATGCTTCATATGTATTTTCTTTTTTAATTCTTAAGAATATGTTTAAAATGAGTACTATTACTCCATTTTGTAAAGAAACAGACACAAAGAGTTAGTGACTTGCCCAAAGTCATACACCCAGTAAGTAACAAGGCGGCACTCCATCTAGTTTTATCTGGCCCACACACCCAATGCCCTCTAGTTTCTCCCTGAGGATAGTCCAAAAGTAACTGTCAAGTGAATCATTGCAATATTTCATCTCAGTGTTTCTGTGGAGGTACTGGTAACTACATAATTTTTTTTTTTTTAAATGCTTGACTACTGATGCATGTTAGCTTAAATCAAAGGTCTCCGTGCTTCACAGTAGGATTGAGGGAAGGAGTCAGCAAACTATGGCCCACAGGCCAAATCCAGTCTGCTGTTTGTTTTTGTAATTAAAGTTTTATTGGAACGTGCAGGTGTTCATGTATTGCCTATGGCTGGTTTCACACCACAACAGCAGAGACAAGTAGTACAACAGAGACTGTAAGGCTCACAAAGCCTGAAAGATTTATTATTACCTGGTCTTTTGCAGAAAATGTTTGCCGACCCCTGCTCTAGGACAACAGACTCAAACTGCCAGATTAGAAATACATATTTAAAGACCTGGAGTGATTCGTAATCCACGCCCATGAAAGGAAATGCCTAACTGACAGAACCCAGAGAATAGTCCAATTAGATCCTACTATTTTCCATTACCATCAAATATGCATTTAATGATGCCTTTAAGTTATCAGCACTGTAATAAAATTACATTTAGTTAATAAATTTCCTTTTGTTAACAAAAGAAAAAAACATCATTTGCCAGAAGAGACAGCTTGAAGCCAGTACCTCAGTCCCAAGACCATGTCAGAGTCAATTCACCCCATGGGCATGCATGAACTGGCATCTGAGTATTTTCCTCTCCCACAGTCCTTGCTCCCGTGGGTCACCAAATCCTATCACTTTGATATCATCATCTCTTCGGTCACCCTGCCCTCCAAATTTCTGTGGCTTTCAACCCATCATCATCTTTGTTGTTAATAAGTACCATAAGAAATAATCATAGTAACATCTTAAATCATTACAGCAGCGTGGCTAAACTGTAACAGAATGATCATGGTGTAGTAGGAAAACAGAAGGGGCTGGCTGCTCAGTGCTCTGCTGGCAAAGGTTGGGAAGTATACAAAAAAGATGATATCCCATTCACCCTCTCCTTTCTACCTCTATCTACATACTGTATTGTGCCTTTTCCCACCCCTGCACCTGCTCTGTTAGGCGATCTTCCAGTCATACTTCACAATCTAGCACAAGTTTCTCCTTCTCTGATAACTTTTCCTGCCCTCTGCCAGAAGAGTAATTAGTAGTCCCTTCTGTGTTCCCTTAGGTGCTGCTTTCTGTTTCTTTAATATATTTTATTGATTATTCTATTACACTTATCCCAATTTTTCCCCCTTTGCCCCCCTCCACCTAGCACCCCCATTCTCTCTGCCAACCCCTACCTCCCCTTCCCGACCCCCCTCGCTTAGTTCATGTCCACAGGTCATGCATATAAGCTCTTTGGCTTCTCCATTTCCTATACTGTTCTTAACATCCCCCTGTCTATTTTGTACCAACCAGTCTGTACTACTTTTTTCTAATATATATAATTTTTAAATATATTTTATTTTATTCATTTAATTTATTCATTTATTTGTTTATTTTTGGAGAGAGGGGAAAGGAGAAAGGGAGAGAAACATCACTGTGTGATTGCCTCTCACACGCCCCCAACCAGGAACCTAACATGTAACCTAGTCATGTGCCCTGACTGGGAATTGAACCAGTGACACTTGGTTCATAGGCCGACGCTCAATCCACTGAGCCACACCAGCAGGGCAATTTGTACTTCTTAATCCCTATACTTTTTCCCCCATTCTCTCCTTCCCCCTCCCAGCTGATAACCCTCCAAATGATTTCCATATCTATGATTCTATTCCTGTTCTAGTCATTTGCTTAGTCTGTTTTTTTTTTTAATTCAGTTGATAGTTGTGAATTTGTTGCCATTTTAATGTTCATAGTTTTGATCTTCATTTTCTTATATAGTTCCCTTTAACATTTCATATAGTAATGGCTTCGTGATAATGAACTCCTTTAGCAAGAAACTGAAAATTTATTTGAAAACATAATTAAAGAAAATTTCCCTAATTTGGCGAAGGAAATAGACATACAAGTCTAGGAAGCACAGAGAGTCCCAAACAAGTTCAGCCCAAAGAGGACCACACCAAGACACACCACAATTAAAATGCCAGAGGTTCAAGATAAAGAGAGACTCTTAAAAGCAGAAAGAGAAAAGCAAAGTTACCTCAAAGGTGTTCCCATAAGGCTGTCAACTGATTTCTCAAAAGATACTTTGCAGGCAAGAAGGAACTGGCAAGAAGTATTCAAAGTGATAAAAAGCAAGGATCTACAACCAACATTACTCTATCCAGCAAAGCTATCATTTAGAATGGAAGGGCAGATAAAGTGCTTTCCAGACAAGGTAAAACCTTAGTGATGCTTTCTTGTTACATAATTAAGATACTATTATAATTACCATTAATGATATTTGTATAAGATAGTAATGAACACTTTACCAAGTGCTTGCTATGCACCAAACACTGTGCTAAGCACTCTACAAAGAAGCTGACTTTAAGATTAACAGAGATTACCTGGTGGGCCTGACCCAATGAGATGAGCCCTTTAAAAGCAGAGAGTTTTCTCCAGCTACTGGAAGTCAGAGAGATTCAAAGAACAAGAGAGATCTGCCACACTTGCTGACTTGAAAATGGAGGGGGCACGTAATGAGGAACACAGGGAGCCCCTAGAGGCTGAGAGTGGCCGCTGGCTGAGAATGGTCACTGGCTGAGAGCCAGTGAGGAAAATACAACCTCAGTCCCACAAGCACAAGGAGATTATCTCTGAAAGCAACCAGTGAGCTTGAAAGGGGACTCCAAGCCATCACCTTGATTTCACCCTGGTGAGACCCTGAGCATAGAATCTATAGACACCCTAACCCAGACATCTGACCTACAGAACTATGAGATAATAAATGAGTATTATTAGAAGCCAGTAAGTTTGTGGTGATTTGTTATGCAGGGAGAGAAAACAAATACACACAGATCTCCAATTCTGTGGTGAGACTGCTTTCTGGATCCCAAAGGTTCCACTAAGAAGTGCATGTTGACCATGATTCAACATCACAGAGGCATCATGAGTTGAGGAAGTCCATGCCCATCTATAAATGAATCAGAATTTGGTGAGGAAGGGAATGTTCTGCAGTAGATAGAGTGCTGGACAGGAAACAGGAAGTTCAGGTTCCTACTTCCAGCCCTGCCACTGCCTCACTAAGTGACCCTGGGAAAGTCACTAGACATCTCTTCATTGTTATTCTTTCATCGTCAAGATACAGATATTCAACCCTTTCCCAGCCACAGGGCTATACATTAAATTCAAGTAATGGGTTCAACAGCCATCTAAGTTGTGGCCAGTTCTGGGGAAACATAAGGGATTCTTCGATTACCTAGAGAGTTTGAGGAATAGCTATGCCAAGTTGCGAGACTCATAAAATTCAGGTGACTGACTAGGCAGACTGCCAAGGCATTCAGATCACAGCTTTCCCTTTCCTACTAAGAAAAGTACTGTTTTGCCCTGTGGCTCCCTGGGATAATAATCATTATAAAAAAATAACATCTTATATTTCAATAGCACTTTTCAAAGTGCTTTCCCCTCTACCATTTTAATTCTAATAGCTTATATCAGTGAAAGGAAAAGAACAGACCAAGAGTCCTTCTAGTTCTGAAAGTTTTGACTTCTCACCAGGAGGTAGGATTAGTCTCATCCATTGTACAGAGGAAGAAGACTGAAGCCCAGCTGGGAAGGCAACTGGCCAAGGATATGGGGCTGGTTAGTGAAAAAGCAAAGGCTCTCATTCCCAGTATTGGCCTCTAATAACTCCAGATCCCTGCCTCTGGAATGGAGCTAGGAGAATGCAGAGTTCTTGGATGGAGGCCCAGCTTCATCTGTACCAGTTCTGAAATGGGGATGGGGGACTGCCTCACATTCAGTTTCCATCTTATGGATCAGATGCCAACAAAGCACTGAAATAATGCCCCGTTTGGAAGGGTTCTTTCCCCCAGCCCTCCAGTTACTCTGCGGATGACACTTGCTGACTGTTATGTAAAAGATTCTTTCTTTGGTCTCTTCATTAAACAGCTGGGATGTGGGGAATACCATATAGGGTAAGTGTTCTCATTGTCCAGCAGATGAATATTCATTAAAGGAAAATAGGGAAGAAGGAACCATAGACCTGAAACTTTCTTGGGAGGCCTTTGAGCTTCACCACATGGTCCCCAAGCAGGGATACCTCGGCTGGGTCCCTCGGTTCAGTAATGTTAGAAGAGGAGGTAGCCATCCTGACCCCTTGGTTTGAGGCCATGACTCAGACAACCTGGGCCATAGCAGGTTTGGATTCTCCTGGCCCAGAAAACTATTCCTGGTCTCTAGAATCTGATGTGAATAGAGCTGCCAAGTTTTGAGAGTGGCAGCAGCATTCACGTATTCACTCATTACTGAGAACCTACTAAAAGGTTCTGTTACTCTCATGGAGCTTACAGTCTGGGGGAACAATAGACAGTCAAACAATCACACAAATAGATGTCAGATTTCAACTGCGATGTGAGCTGCACGGGGCTCTGAGGGTCTTAACATTTGAATGCTGAAAAGGTAATGACTCTCGTGAGGTCTGACTGATGAACAGAGTTGGGCGTTGATGGGGGGCGGGCAGCATGGGCTGAGGGTGAGAGCCTTTTGAGTATGAAGGACAGAACAAAGTCTTTTGTGATCAGAGTACAGAAAGCACATTATGGGATGCAGTGGGGAGCAAGCCAGGCGCCAGACCACACAGGGCCTTAAGAGTCACCAAGAAGGTTGAATTTTATTCCACATGTAAGTGGAGGGCTTTGATGGGTTTTAAGCAAAGAAGCAACAGATACAATTAATGTTATTGAAGAGATCACTCAGGCGGCCTTCTGGAGAACTGATTAGGCAGAGGAATGGGAGAGGGGGCTGAATGGAGGTAAGAAAACCAGTTCAGACACCATTATGTCATCCAGAATCAGGAAAGAAGCAGCAGCTTCTCCCAGGCCTGGCCATTTGTATTTCCCACTTGCTAAGATAAAAAGAGCACTAGAATGGATAGCCCAAGACTGACATGATTTTGCAATAATTTTGCCTCTATGCATCTCATTTTGCTTGACTTCCCAGTGGAAGCTATGCACTCTGTCTCCCTATGGTTTCAAAGTTGGTCTCTGGCTGCACCTGATGCCTGACCCCTTCTCTATCCTGCTTAGATTTGTGTCCCCAACATTTGGTACCCTGGAGGACCAAGAGTAGGAACCAAGTACAAGATGTTCAGATGGTCCACCACTTGAATATCTTCAGAAATGGAGGAACTCACTCTCACCCTCAGATTAGCCATTGTTGCCCTAACCTGCCCATCAAAAATATCTTCCTCATATTTAGTTAGTGTTTGTTTTCTGGAACTTCTGCCAAATGGGCCTAAATCAGGTCAAATGATACAACCTTCACCTCAATACTTCAGTGAATACATCTCTTCAAGTCTTTTCTTCTTGTAAAATGCCTCCTCTTCCTGAGCGGCTCTTCATATGGCATAGCTCTGCTTCACCCTCCAGGTCTCATCCCTCTGAATCAGTCTCCTCTTATTCCCATCTTCACGTGAAGCATCTAGGAACATTCTTCTCCACACAGCAAGCAAAAACAAGGATTTGTCGGGTTTCTTGGAGGGAGCACTGTGCCTAGACTGAAAAGGAAGTCTCCTCCAAGAATCTGAAACATAGTGGAGCTCACAGGAACAGGGAATAACACAGAAAGGGTCAACCAGGGTTTTGAAAACAGGGTGGAACAATCAAGCCTGCAAGCCAGGTAATGTGTCCTGGGTCAGTCAGTGTGGTTTGGAACTCTTGAGTTTCTTTATCTGTTAAGCTCATGGGTTGGATTGGTGATTTCTCTGGTTAAGTATTAGGTTCGAGTTAAGCACTGACATTTATTGAAGGCTGTGAGCTTGAGGCCCAGAGCACATGGTAGAAAGGGCTTAAAGGTATAATTGTTCCAGGATTACACTTCCTTAATAAATTGAGTGGGACAGAAAGAGAAATGGAATGCAAATAATTTTATCACTTTATGGTTTAATGTAAGTTGATGTCCTCTCTGTCCAGCACATAAAATCACCCCAAATAACATCTAAATCATTTTGTAATATTGTCTGGAAGCTCTGGAGTTGGAAATCTCCTGGTCAAATGCAAATGACCACAGTGGAACTCTACTGGTCATGTTTCTCTTTATTGTTTTTGGACATAAGAGAGGATAACAGGATTCTAAGAATACTGAGGATTAATTTCTCACCTCATGTGTAATTGTCACATTTGCCATTTGATCCCAAACAAAAATACTCTTTGCCTTTAATTTCAGCCAAATTCCCTTTCCCTGTGATAGGGGGAGATATGTGCCTCCACTCAATGCCGACATTCACCAAAGTGGCCGGAGGACTGGTGTTCTCAATTATTTCTAGTATGTTCTCCCCTCCCTTCTTCTAGTCCATCCTTTTGGTGGCCTTTGCCAGCCAGAAGGGCAATAGTAAGAAAACAATCTGAAAACACTTCTGGACATAATCAAATATGTGCATTGTGTATATAAATGCATTTGTACATGTATGCACAAGCATTTGGTACGTATGTAACTGCATTTAACAAAAGGTTTAGATGTGTTTGTGATTTTGGGAGTGTTTATATATCTATGTCTTCGCTGGCATGTGTCTTATCATATATGTTTGTATGAAAGTGAGTGTGAATATGTACCTGAGGGGCTTTATTACCCCTGAAGGACAGCAGGAACAAAATGCAGAGGAGAGCTCTCTGACATCTGGATTCTCACATCTTGCTGACAGAGGAGAAGGGCGCAATAGGGCTTGACAGCTCTGCTGATCGGGTTCAGGCTGGCCTTCAGCCTCCCCCCATAGCCTTTATAATTGATGGCTGTGCTTCTGACACCTCTTCCCCTTGGCCTCCAGGTCCCTGTCTGGCCGCATTGTTGGTGGCGTCTGGTGGTTCTTCACGTTGATCATCATCTCCTCATACACAGCCAACCTGGCTGCCTTCTTGACTGTGGAGAGGATGGTGTCACCCATTGAGAGCGCGGAGGACCTAGCGAAGCAGACGGAAATCGCATACGGGACGCTGGAAGCAGGATCCACTAAGGAGTTCTTCAGGGTAGGGACACCCCTTGTCCCAAGGCACTTTCCCAAAAGGGAACCACTACTGTCATTAAAATATCCTTCTCATTAACAGGCATGAGATTACAGGCAGCCAGAGCAACTGCTTAACTGAATGTGGGCCAGGGAGATTCAGAACATTTCTCAGCTTTCTACAGATCCTGAAAAATCTACATTTCTTTACTTGTGGAAACTTCAAAGATTTGCACTGAATCAGATTCCTTGCATATGCCAGTCTGGGCCACATTCTCTGAAGGCTGCAGAGGATATTACATTTGAGTCCTCCCTGCTCCTGCAAGGACCTTACAGTCTTGTTAGTAATTGATTCGGAATAGCTTAGGGACAAGATCCTGGCCTAATGCCCTTTATGTTCCCTCCTTGGAGACTTGGTAAATAGAAGATGGTATATGGAAAACAGTGACTGGATTAAGTGGTCTATTAAAAACTATCAGGAAAGAGAGAACGTGTGGCGTGGGAGTGGAGGTGGCAGAGATGTCATGTGGGGGCAGCAAGCCAAGGCAGAGGGGCAGAGAGGCAGAGAGCCAAGGCACATAAGACGTAGGGTCAGCCAGACTGAGGTCCGGAACCTGGCTCCATCCATAGCCATTCTGTGGCTCTTAGCTTCTTTGACACCACTTCTTGTTCTATAAAGTGAGGAAAATAATGTCTATCTCAAAGCATCATTATGAGATTAAAAGAGATGAGGAATGCAACATACCAGGGAAACAAAGATCAGTGGATAGAGGCTCCATTCACCTGTAGGACTTTAGGGAGATGCAGGCATCTGGGATCCATCTTGAAGGTACCTCCCTTGCCCAAAGGCACTTTCACAAAAGGGAACCACCACTGCATTAAAATATCCTTCTTGCTAAAGAGCATGAGCTTGTAGGCAGCAAGGGCAACAGTAAGGTCTGTAAACCACAAACAACAGACCTGTAACATTATTAGATATCATCAAGCCAGGTCAGACCTGAGTAGGCAAATTATATTCTAGGCAAAAGGAACAACTTAAATAAATGCCCCAAAGCAGGAAAATCTGAAGTTCCCTGGAATTTGACTTATCCATCCTGGGATTTGAACAAACAGCACATGGAGCTACAACATACTGATTAAACAAAGCAGCAATTGCTGCCACTTACTCAGCACTTACTATAAATCTAGTCCTGTGCTAAGCTCACCCTGTGTGTATTACCCCACTTAATCCTCTCATTAGAGCTGAGTTAGGGATTTGTTGTCCCCACTTTATAGATGACTAATTGCCCAAGTTCATGGGGCTTAGAAGTAGCAAAAGAATAGACAGCAAGCCCCTCTGCATTGCCTCAGGTAAGAGGGTGGGAATCCTTTGCAGACCCACAAGGTTCTCACTGCAACTTCATGGAGCAAAACCCAGGCCCTGAGTGAACCAACCAGATAATGTGTTCAGTTTCTCGATTAGGTGCTCTGTGTCCTGGATGCCAGGCAGGAAAGGGACCAAAGTCTCAACCAGGCTCCAAGGCTAAAATCATCCATTTTCAACATATTGGAGTTAAGAAGTCACTTGATTAAAGTCTGTCATTTTAAAGAAAGACATGTCTTGCCTACGCTTACCCAACCAGTTAGTAGAAAAACCACTTACAATCTTGTGACCATTCTCTGACCATTTTAGCCTACAACCAAAGTATGAAGGAAATGCCTGATATTTGTCCATAAAGCCAGTCCTATGTCCCAGATGCAGTTGGACAACCAGCCAATTCACTTACCTATTATATACCCATACTTGCATCCCCAACATATTAGCTTGCCACAGTCCCCAAAGCATTTCACACCAATGGTCTCATGGATATTTCACCTGTGACCTAAGGCAGAACAGGGATTGTGGTGTCCATCTTTTAGATAAGAAATTGAGATTCAGGCAAGTCGTGATGCAAATGTCAAGGATGAGTACACAATCTGAGTTTCCTCATTTATTCTTGCCACTGAACCACACTACCCTAATGGGGTGGTATAATTAACTGATAAATATTTCTACAAAGATCATTCAGGTTTCCAGTGGTCCCATGGAAAAGCCTAGTCTATATCTCCCCTTTCATAGTTGGGAAATTCAAAGCCCAGAAAAGAAAAGTAGCATGCTCTCACTAATTAGGGGCACGTAAGGCTTCCAAGTTCTTTGTTAATAACTAAGTCTATTGACATAGTACTATCTCCTTTCCACAGTAAAAGTTATGAATCTAGAACCAAGACATTTCATATTTTACAAGATCGGTGCCCTAACCAAGCCCACTACATTGGTGGCAAATAGGTTGTAGTTCATGTCCTGATTGCTCGGTAGAGGTTGCCTAGAGTTCTATGTTGAGAGAATTTCTGAGGTTACATCTGGGCTCAGTGTAAAATAATTCCTTGATTGATATCAACATCTGCCGTGATGTTGAAAGGGAAACTGGTACCAAGCCAGCCATGTTTTAGGCATTCCTAATGTAAAGTAAAATCTGAAGAAAGGGCATAATTATGAATAGTAAGTGCACCACTTATACAACACCTACAATGTGCCAGGCACTGAGTTATGCATTTTATCACTGTTCTCATATCATCTCTATGACAACATTGTGTGGTGAGTGCTATAATCACCAGTGTCAGGGGAGAATCTCATGGCTCCGAAAGATCCCACAGTGAGTAAGATAAAAAGCCTAAGATGAGAGAAGAAGCTAGTTGCAGTGGAAACCAGGTGTGCAATGAGGAGATAAGTGTTTTACTCCTGGCTCTGCCACTAACAAACCATGTAACATTAGACATTTCATTGCCATACTATGTACCTCTGTTTCTCTACGTGTGAAAAAGGAGTGCTGACAAGATGTGTTCCATGAGCCCTTCCACCTCTGTGACTCTGACCAGTACTTGGGAGGGTAGGGAAACAAGATCACCTACCACCCCAGAAGGCAGAAGGAGAGAATAGTGAGACAAGAATTCTTCTACCACAGACTGAAAAATCTGGCTTCTAGTCACCACGGCAGCCCAGAGCTTCTTGGCAGCCCCAACCCAAAGTCACTTAATCCTCCATTGACAGGTTAATTAAGATGTGTCAAGGGCCATGGGAGTTGCAGATGATAGGAGAGATCCAAGAACAAATACCCCAAGTATGCTTCCAACCCTCCCTGCCACTCATGCTGCCTTCACATTCCTGGAGATGAGGTCTTCCTGATAGTCCGCCCTAAACAGCTGTGAGCACAGCCTTGGTGTTGGGGCACTGGGGTGAGGCTGAGAGAACATATGAATTTTCTGCATACTGTTGCCCAGAGGGCTCTTCAGCTCGGCATGTCAGCAGCCCCGCTCCCTGCTGTGGCCATCCTGTCAGGTCAGATTGCATCCTGCAATTGCCCTGCTGCGTGTTTTGTTAATTTTGTGCCTAGAAGATCATCTGAAAATCTGGTCACAGCTGAATTTTCACATTCTCGTTTCCTGGGAGAGAATATTCAATATCTTGTATATGCTATGATTGATTCTGAGTATTTCTTCCCCTAACTTTCAAATACTGCCTACTTTTTCTTTGTTCTTCTTTCTCACATTGACATTGTTGCTTGAATGATGTATTTCCAGATAAAGAATCAAATGTTTCCAGCTAGCAAAGGACTTAAAGATTACCTGCCCAAAGTCCTACAGAAGAAATGGAAAAAGTTAGCAGTAGAACTAGGACTAGAACTCAGGGCTCCTCACTCCCAAGTCCAGTGTCCTTTCCAGACTATAAACCATACAATAAAACAATCATCTGGTTTACCTAATTATAGACTGTGAAAACCTAAGGCTCACTCTACCAAATGTCTCCCTGAAATTCTCAGTAACTATTTCCATTAATTTTCCATAGAGCGCTAGAATTTTCCTGGGCCCAAATATCTCTGTAGATCAGTTGGGTCAAATAGCAACTTAATGATATATCAATATTTGGCCAAGATTTAATGTTGATATTAAGGAAATAGACCCAATATTTGTGTGCTAACAAAAATAACCTATTACATGTATAATGAAAATTTTTTACTAAACAAATCTGTAATCTATATATTAACCAGATTACATAAATTGCATGATTCTAGTAGTAACTTTTTTTTTAATAAAATTAAAAAGTTCCTGATATATGTTTAACATTTGTTCATTTACAAAGCTTTTCAAAAGCTAGACTCCAACATTCCTAAAATACATCTACCCTTTGGGGAAAGGATACCCTTTAGAAAGACCATGGTAGATGAGAATGGTGACTTGTGATCCTGGATCATGGGCCCTGACTAAGGGCTTACTATGTACAAGACTTACAGAAGGGAAGATGTCCCCTGCCCTCTTGTTGCGTCCACAGACTTGAGACCTCTGCACAAGTATCCTACCAATCAAGTTTGTTCATCCACTGAGTACCCATTGTATGCTTACCTTCTCAAAGTAAGGGTCACACAAGCTGTACAGACCAGCATCACATGGGGAAATTGCTCAAAGAGATTTATTCTAGGCTCCCCTTCAAACCTGTTGAATCAGTATCTAGTTTACAGCAGGGGGATCTGCATATTTACAATCTCTATACATAATTTCAGCATCCACTAGAGTCTGAGAACTACTGTCCTTGGAACTGAAGTGGTCTCAAAATACATAGGATTTGTTCTGGTCTGTGAAATGGTGAGTAGGATGTGGCTGGAGAGAACTCGCATATCAAGCGGACTAACACGGCCTAGGCAAAGTCCCAAAGGGAGTCCAGGAGGAAATGAGAAAAGCAATTTGGCCAGATTTAGAGGCTTTTAAAATGTAAACTAGGTGACAATATTGGGCCTCGAGTTATTAGCTTTATCAGACTACAAGTTACATTCTGAGAGAAAATCAAATCTTACATTATGGGAAGACTGGAACTTGGCACCCAGGATCCTAAAATTCCTCACTGTTGTCCTCCAATAATGAAATCAGATTCCACTGATACTGAGCTCTCCACTTCTTCTGAGCTGTATAAATACTGTCTTACTGAGCAACGTAAGTTTTTAATGTTTTTAAAAGACAGACAGAGCCCCAGTTTCTTAACTCTCCCCTTATTTAACAGGAATATAACTACTTAGCAGTAATTAAAAGATTCTGAGCTATTTTGTTTGTTCTGTATTTGTAAGATATTTGTACTTTGGAACCTACTGGTACTAATTAGAGCCTCTTATTTTGCAATCATTCATAATTTGTTTCTTCCTGAGCTAATCTCACTCATGAACGTGTGATCAAGCTACACTCAGCTCTTCATTAGTGTGTATGCCGACCTCAATTCCAAGCACAGCCAGCACTCAATTCCAGTTTTGTTCCTATCCCTTGCCAGAGGTCTAAAATTGCCGTGTTTGAAAAAATGTGGACATACATGAAGTCAGCAGAACCATCAGTGTTTGTACGGACCACAGAGGAGGGGATGATCCGAGTGAGGAAATCCAAAGGCAAATATGCCTATCTTCTGGAGTCTACCATGAATGAGTACATTGAGCAACGGAAACCCTGTGACACTATGAAGGTGGGAGGTAACTTGGATTCCAAAGGCTATGGCATTGCGACACCCAAGGGGTCCGCCCTGAGGTAAGTAGCCAAGATTTGCTTCCTTGGTACCCCATCTCCCCTCCCTATCTCAGGAATGAAGCTGCCGTGTCTGCCACATGGCTACAATGCCACAGTCCCAGCTGTCAAGAGGGCTCTTCTTGGACACTGGTGGGCCTGGAAGACTCCAGCCGCCCAAGATCTTCAGCCCTGAGGTTGGAAATTGACCTGGGGGCCTCAGCTTGCTATGACTGTCACTGCCTCTGTGTTCTTCCCCACACCTCGCCTTACCCCCCCCCCAAGTGTGTTAGACATCAATGAACTTTGTGTTTCTGTCCTGTGATCTGTAATACACCATCCCTTTACCAGACACCCCCGCATTCAACTAGGCCACGAACAGAGTTCTCCAGAAACCTGGATTCTTTGACAGAGGTGGTTTGTAATGTTTGTCTCAAGAGAAACATAAACACACTGTCCAAATGAAAAATCAAGTAGTCTGAGTCCTGTGTAGATCAAAATAATGCCAAATGAATGGCAGCATCTAGTCCTTCCCAGATACTGATTTCTTTAGCAAAAAACCAGGTAGTTCAGTAAAGAGCAAAGTGGACTTCATTTTCACATAAAAAAAAACTCTGGTGTCATCCCAAAAGCTAAGGTAGAGTCCTATAGATTTGAAGTCAGAAGACCTAGATTTAATTCTGGAATTTACTACTGACTGTCTCACAGAAGGTAAGACTCATCATCTCCCCTACCTTCAATTTCCTCATCTGTAAGGAGACGATACTCATCCCAGCCCTCCCCAAGTCCAAGGTGATCATGAATCCAAATGGGGTAATTTATACAGAAGGTAACTGAAAACAGTACAGTGCAAAGTCACTTGTGAGACATACCAAATAACAGAGGGATTAACTCATTTTAGGGAAGGATAGTGTTCAAGAAAAGGTGAGGAGTATTTTAAAGGGTTGCAAAAGAATGGAGAGGAATTCCTGATCCATTTGACAGAACATCCAGGGCCACCTCTGCCTTCACTGTATTGAGCTCTACAGTGTTCTAGGCAGTCAGCTAGGAAGTAGAGCTACAGTTTTGAACAAGACAGGCAGTTTCTGTCCCAGTGGAACTACATTCTTGCAAGGAAGACAGACATTGAACAGATGATTGTTATTTAATGGTTCATGACACTTATGACAGGTACTCCGATAGTCTCTAAAAGGGGACCTAGAGGATATTTGCTTCCAGCAATATGGCAGAACAAAATTTCTCCTATAAAACACCTACATATGCTGGATAAATATATAACAAATTGACTTTTAAATGCAAGTTAGGAAATTCATAAGCCAAAAAGTGAAAAGGAAATCAAAACCAGAGTGAAAAGCATAAGCTGATTATTCTGAGGCTTCCCTAAGCAGGGCAAAATGGTAAATTATGTGACAATCTACATAAGGAAGAACCAGAAGTAAAATTAAGACATAAAAGTAAACAAAATCATTTTAAAAGAAAAAGAGTCCATCATAAAAGACCAGACGTATTTGGAAAAGTACTAAGTAGGACTTAATGAAGTAAAAAAATGTAGCTGTTGATATAAAATCTCAATGGAAGGGTTCAACAGTAATTATACAAAATTGAAGAGAGAACTAGTACACTGAGAGTAAAAATTGGAGAAAATTCCCCAACTATCACACAATTTTTTTAAAAGACAGAAAATATAACAAAAATATTAAAAGACATGAAAGAGAAAAAATCCCATGTGCTTCTTCTATGAGTTCCAAGAAGAACAGGAGAAGATGGAGTAGAGGCAATATTTGAAGAGATTTCTTTTTCCCACAGGAAAAAAAAACTATACACCAAGACATGGAGGTTAAATAATATGTTACTACACAATAAATAGGTTAACAATGGGATAAGGGAAGAAATCAAAACATACCTTGAAACAAATGTGAATAAGGACACAACAACCCAAAATCTGTGGGACACAGCAAAAGCAGTCCTAAGAGGAATATTCATAGCACTACAGCCCTCCTCAAGAAATAAGACACATCTCAAACTAACTTTACACTTAAAGGAACTAAAAAAACAATAACAAATAAAACCCAAAGAAAGTAGAAGGGAAGATGAGAGCAGAAATAAGCCACATAGAGTCCTAGAAAAACAATACAAAAGATAATAAAATCAAGAGATGGTTTCTTGAAAAGATAAACAAGACTGACAAACTTTTAACCAGATTCATCATGAAAAAAAGGAGACAGGATCCAAATAAAATCAGAAGTGAAAGAGGAAGAGTAATAGCTGACACCAAAGAAATACAAAGGAATTTAAGAAAATATTACAAACAAAAAACAGAATTTATTTATTTTTTAAAATGTGTATTTATTCTTACAAGTTTAAACCTCTGTCACCTTCAAAGCACTCCCCATTCGATGCAATACACCTATCAAGATGTTTTTTCCACTACTCAAAACAGTTTTTGAACTCATCAATTTTGATGCCTTTTAGTGCTTCTGCTGTCTTTTTGTTTCACCTCTTCTACATCAGCAAAATGTTTTCCTTTGAGGACTTTTTTCACCCAGGAAAATTTTTTTAAAAAACTGTTCTGGGTGAGATTGGGTGAATAGGGAGGGTGGGGCATGGGAGTCATGCCATTTTTGGTCAAATACTGCTGAACACTCAGTGCAGTGTGGGCAGGTGTGCTTATAAATCACCCATCATGAAATATGTTAAAAGTCTTCAAAAAATTTTTACTGAAGCTGAACGCAGCCTTTCACAACAATGCCAACTGGTATACTGATATAGCAGGATTCCTAGAATACTGACCTAGCGGGGAAAGCCTATACTACAAGGGGCCAGTCCTCTAGAAGATAATTCTGCTTTGGGGGGGATTCTCCCTCATCTGCCAACAAATTGAAAAATCTGGACAAAATGAATAAATTCCTAGAAACATATAATCTTCCAAAACTCTATCAGGAAAAGTCAGAGAATCTGAATAGACAGACTATAACTAGTGAAGTTGAAGTGGTAATAAAAAAACTCCTGGACCAGATGGCATCACACGTGGATTTTACCAAATAGTCAAAGAAGATCTAACACCTATCCTTCTCAACCTATTCCAAAAAATTCAAGAGGACGGAAGACTCCCAAGCTCATTTTACAAGCCCAGCATTATCCTAATCCTAAAACCAAATAGGGACACTACAAAGAAACAAAGTTATATGCCAATATCCCTGATGAATATATATGCTAGAATACTGAACAAAAAATATTAGCAAACAGGATCCAGCAATACGTTAAAAATATCATATACTGTGATCAAATGGGACTTATTCTGGGGATGCAATGTTGGTACAAACACCTGCAAATTAATAAATGTGATTCATCACATAAATAAAATAAAGGATAAAAACCACATGATCATATCAATAGATGCAGAAAAATCATTTGATAAAATCTAGCACTTTCTATGATAAAAACTCTCAGCAAAGTGGGAATATAGAGAACATAACTCAATGTAATAAAGGCCATATATCACAAACCCACAGCCAACATTATATTCAATGGGCAAAAACTAAAAGTGCTTCCCTTAAGATCAGGATGTTCACTTTCACTGGTCTTATTCAACACAGTACTGGAAGTCCTAGCCATAGCATTTAGTCAAGAAGAAATAAAAAGGTACACAAGTTAGAAAGAAAACATAAACATGTCATTATTTGCAGATTACAGATACTGTATATAGAGAACCATAAAGATTCCACAAACACACACACACACACACACACACACACACACACACAAATACTAGTAAAACTAATAAATTCAGTAAAATAGCAGGGTACAAAAAACATTCAGAAATCACTTACATTTTTATACACCAATAATGAACTATCAGAAAGGGAAACCAAGAAAACATTTCCATTTACAATTGCATCAAAAAAATAAAATACCTAAGAGTAAATTTAACCAAGGGTGAACTACATCTGTACTCAGAAAATTATAACACTGAAGAAAGAAACTGAAGAAGATACAAATAAGTGGAAGTATATACCGTATTCATGGATAGAAAGAATTAACATCATTAAAATGTCCATTCTAACCAAGGCAATCTATAGATTCAATGGAATTCCTATCAAGATACTAAAGGCATATTTCACAGAATTAGAACAAATATTCCAAAACTTTGTATGGAATCACAAAAGACCCTGAACAGCTATAGCAATCTTGAGAAAGAACAAAGTGGAAGGAATCACACTACCTGATATCAAACTATACTATAAGCCCACAGTAATCAAAACATGGCAATGACATAAAAACAGATATATGGATCAATGAAACAGAATAGAGAGCTCAGAAATAAACCTGTGCCTTTATGGTCAGTTAATATTTGGCAAAGGAGGCAAGAACACACAATGGGGTAAATAAAGATAGTCTATTCAATAAACGGTATTGGAAAAATTAGGCAGATATATACAAAAATATTACACCAGACCAGCTTCTTATACTATACACAAGAATAAACTCAAAACGGATTAAAGATTTATATGTTAGACTTGAAGCCATAAAAATCCTAGAAGAAAATGTAGGCAATAAAATCTCAAACATTTGTAGCAATATTTTTTCTAATACATTGTCTCAGGCAAAGGAAACAAAAGAAAAAATAAAGAAATGAGACTACATCAAACTAAAAAGTTTTTGCACAGCAAAGGAAACCATCAATTAAATAAAAAGGCAACCCACTGAATGGGAGAACATATTCATCAATAATGCATCTGATAAGTTAATATCCAAAAATTTTTAAGAACTTGTAAAAACCAACACCCGAAAAACCCAATTAAATAATGGGCAGAAGACGTGAATAGACAGTTCTCCAAAAAGAACATAAGGCCGGCCAATAAACATATAAAAAGATGCATCAGAGAAAATGCAAACTAAAACCACAATGAGATATTACCTCACATCTGTCAGAATGGCTATCATCAATAAATCAATAAATCAACAAACAGCAAGTGTAGGCAAGGATGGGGAGAACAGGGAACCCTCGCACACTGTTGGTGAGAATATAGATTGGTGCAACCACTGTGGAAAACAGTATGGAGTTCCCTCACAAAATTAAAAATCAAACTGCCTTATGACCCAGTGATTCCACTTCTGGGAATATAGCAGAAGAAACCCAAAACACTAATTCGAAAAAAATATATGCACCCCCTATGTTTACTATTTACAATAGCCAAGATTTCAAAGCAGGCCAAGTGCCCATTAATAAATAGATGAGTGGGTAAAAAAGCTGTGGAATACCTACACTGAAATACTATTCAGCCATAAAAAAGAAGGAAATCTTACCATCAGCAACACCATGGATAGACCTAAAGACCATTATGCTAAGTGAAATAAGCCAGTCAGACAAAGACAAATACCACTGATCTCACTTATTTTATGGGCTCTAACGAACAAAATATAAACAGATTCATAGATACAGAGAACAGACTGACAGCTGTCAGGGGTGGGTGTGTTAGGTGAAAATGGTAAAGGGATTAAGAAAAAAAAAAAAAAAAAACCCACACAGACACAGACAACAGTATGGTGATTACCAGCGGGAAAAGGGGGAGAGGGAGGTAGATGAAGGCAAAGGGGGATAAATGGTGACGGAAGGAGACTTGACTGGGTGGTGAGCACACAATACAAGACACAGATGATGTTTATAGAATTATACATCTGAAATGTATATAATTTTATTAACCAATGTCACCTCAATAAATTCCATTTTAAAACATTTTTTAAAAAATAAGTAAATGTAATGCCCATACTACAAAAAGTGGAGGGGGAGGGGAGAGAGAGAGAAAGAGAGAAAGAAAGAGAGAAAGGAAGAAAGGAAGGAAGGAAGGAAGGAAGGAAGGAAGGAAGGAAGGAAGGAAGGAAGGAAGGAAGAAGAAAGGAAGGAAGGAAGGTAGGAAGGAAGGAAAGAAAGGAGGAAGGAAGGAAGGTAGGAAGGAAAGGAGGAAGGAATGAAGATAGGAAGGAAGGAAAGAAGGAAGGTAGGAAGAAGGAAGGAAGGAAGGAAGAGAGGGAGGAAGGAAGGAAGGGAGGGAGGGAGGAAGGGAGGAAAGAAGGAAGGTAGGAAGGAAGGAAGGAAGGGAGGGAGGGAAAGAAAAGACCTTCCTGGCAGTCCTCCTCCACCGCTTGCTCTCCATAAGCCAGACCCCCACACACCTGTGAGGCGTTCACTCACCCCTTCTGGCCTGCCCAGAACAAGCTCCAGATTCCTCCAAGGCAGATCGCCCAGCTCTGCCTCAGGTCAGAAAGCTGATATCTAAAGGCCCAAATGTTCCCCTAAAACTTGCCAAGTCTACTTGGCAGAAGCCAGGCCATGGTCCCTACAGAGCATTAAAAGGCTGTTAGTGACAGAATGCATGTTGTTGTTTTGGGGGGGTTTTGGTTTGTTTGTTCATTTATTTAGGGGGTTTTTTCTTCTTTTTCATTTTTGTCTCTCCTGCTCTGGGAACAAATACTCTGATGAAGCAAGGTGGTTCGGTGCTTGATTTTTCATTTGGACAGGTGGTGTTTCTTTGAAACAGATGCTGTTTGTTGGCTGTCAATGCATGTCTGGGGTTGGGTGAGGGGCTAAGTTGTTTCCAAGCCCTTACGTTGTGGCTAAAGACCTACCCAGCCAATGCCAGTCACTAGGGAAAAGCAATTAGTAAATCCACTAATTATGATACATTGGCCCTTTTTTGCCAACTAATTGTATCTGCTGATGTGAACTGAAGTCTTTTTTGTGTTATTATAATGAATACTCCCTTTAGTTAGGGACAGTATGTTTGAATTTCCTAAGTAAGAGCACATAGCCTATGTTTTACCAACCCAAGAAGGAATCTACACAAAATCAACCTAAATGAAAATCTCAACTAATGATTCACCTTCACAAACCATCTACCAGGAATTTCATGGATTTGCTAAGAGTTATGCCCTATACAGGACATTGGTCAAAGTGTGGTCTTTAACTGTGACTGTGTTACATGGAGTCTTCTCTGGGCTCTGTGATCATGACATGTCTGTCTTCTGTTACATGTCTTGTCCATGCCAGACGTATGGGCCAAGGGGACAGGAGCATAGTGCAGTGTGATCCTGCAGCTTAATGGGTGATGGGCACCCAGGAAGGTCTGCTCCCTGTGCTTTCCACTCAGCTTCACAGAATCCTTTCTGAATCCTTCTCCACACAAAGAACTGTCCACACTGCTTAGGCAGCAGTGGTGACAGAGATGCAATCCCCATCCCTAAATGATGCAAAATCAAGTGTAGTTCATAGGCCGAATTACATAGATACCTATTATCCTATCCAATACTGTAAGAGAATCAGAAACACTCGAGAGATATAGAGTCAACATTTGAGTGGGAGGATTTGCAAAGATTCTGTGGCAGGACTAACATTCACAATAGGTCCCAAAGAACTGTGATAGATGAGAAGCAGGGAGAGGGTCTTCCAGTTAGAGGAGATGGAGTGAGTAAACACAGAAATGGGAAAACGTACAGCTTGTTTTCAGGAACCACAAGGGCCCCCTTCAACCAGAAAAGGCATTAATAAATAGGAGTGGTTGGTTGTGGTCCAACTGTGAAGGATTTCCAACATCTCTGTAGATTTGATTTGATGTCAGTAGGAGTCACTGAAGGCCACTGACTTAGAGGGAACGTGATCAGACAGGCTTCCTGAAGATTATCCTGGCAATGATTTGCAACAGAAATCAGAAGGAGGGTGATCACAGGCAGGGAGGCTATTTAGAAAGCTGTTGCGGTCATTTTTGTAGGAGATAATGAATGTGGTCGCAGGCCATAATAGGATGGAAACAGATGGAAGAAGTGGCTTTGTCACCAAAGCCTTTAAGACTTGACAGGTTGGGAAAGAAAACCATTATGTAAGCTTTCTGGGACTTTTGTGCCACTCCCTAAGACCCGACGAGGTATAACCTGATTCTGGCAAGGACAGAAAAATGGGCAGATGTGGGGTCTACCTCGCAAACAGAATTATTGCCACCCCCTTTGTTTCACCTCTGGAAAGCCTAGAAGGCTGAGAAAGGCTTCCCTGGGAGGGGTACAGAATTTGTAGAACACAGGAACAATGATGGAGGCTGCCAATCTCCTTTCCTACTGCATTGACTGTGACTTGCCTATATCTGTTATTTTATTGGACATAAGCTCAAGATTGCTATCAGCATTTTAGTCTCATTGGCATTCCTATTGAATAGTTTTCTTCCTTCACACACCCTATGCTGAAAAATACCTACTAAAACCCACTTGAAGTTCAAGCCATGACTCAGAAAGAGATTATCACAAGTTTTGGGGGAAGAGTTCTCACTTCCAGAAGTTGGCCACCTTCACATTGGGACCATGTGAAATGATTGTATCTTCAGGCTAGTTCAGTGGGCCTTTCTTCAACTTTTTCTTTTTTCCTTTTTTTGCCTAGCACTGATCTGAGTATTATAAAGGCAATTAAGAGAGTTCTTCACTTTCAGAGAATCACATTGACCCAGAATGTAATTGGGAAACAAATAAGCAAATACTGTCTTGTGTAGTGTTGAGTCTTTTACTCTAAAATAAAAATAATAAAATAAAAATAATTCTCTTTAGTACATATCAAAATTATCTAGGGAAGGTGGTTTTTAAAAATGCCCCTTTCTATACTCCAATTCCTGAGATTTTTGACTCTGCAGGTCCAGGGTGGGATCCAGCAATGTGTAATTTTAACACGTCCCCTAGGTGATCCTGTTACAAGTAGACAGCTGCCCACATTGGAAAAACAGAGCTAGAGGTCAGGCAAGAGAGATGAAGAAGTGGCCTGAGGAGGCAGAACATGAAGAGGAGGCAGTTTTGAAAGAGAAAGAAGACCAGCGGGACGGGAGCATGACAGGGATGCTGTATTAAAACAGTGTCAAATACAACCTCAATTCAAGTTCAGAAGTCATTACTCTACAAGCAGTATGCCCTACACCTTGATAAGCCACCATAACTTTATGAGCCTCTCTTTTCTTGTCTGTGGTGTTGGAATAATAATTTACTGCAGTCACCGAGTTTTGATTAAATAGCATGAAGTGCTTGTCACAGAAGGTACTCATTAATGATAATTCTCCACCCATCCTCTTCCCTTCAGACCTACCAAAAACTAACTTTTGAACCAGATAACTTATTTTTTTCTCCTTTTTGAAACAAACTGTGTTCATCAGAAATGCACAGGAGCCCCATCCTCAACCACCACCCACCACAGGCTTCGTTAGAAATAAAATGTCTCTCTCTCTTAGAACAATTTGTGGTCCTCCCCCACAGAGAACACACTAAAAAAATAAAATAAAACCCCAATATTTCTTTCTCTCCCTCCATCCCACTCTCTTTCCATAGTATAGTACTGGTACAGAGCCCGCTGCTGAGAATGAATACAGTATGTCCCAGGGAAATGACCGTGCCTTTCAATTGGTTCTTGTCTCCTAAATGGGTAGCCAGGGATGCTTGTTGTCATGGTAACCTCATGAACTCTGTGACCCAGGTCAGGCCTGATCAGAGAGGCTAGATTTGCCTGCATCCTCAGAAAAGTTGAAGAGAAAGGAAGAGAGAGGGGGAGTCAGGGGATGAAAAAGGAGAGAACAAAGGGGAGGGAGGCAGAAAGAAAAAGTGTGTGTGTGTGTGTGTGTGTGTGTGTGCGTGCGCGCGCGCGCGCGTGTGAATAGAGACTGGAGGTTTTCCAAAGGAGAGCTGCACCAATACAAAGGTCAGAACACGTGGGATGGATTAGAGGGAGTACAGAGAAAGCCTCCCGGGAGACTGGTGCCATAGCCCAGTGCTAAAGTCCAGGCTGGGGGGTGACAAGGGTTTTGTTTAGCATATTTAGTGGTAGTGATAAGACTTATTGTTAACAGAACTTATTTATTGAGCACAGATTCATCCTAGGCACTTCTAGGAAGTATCTGATGTGTATTAGCTTATGTAATCCTAGCAACAAAGCTGAGAAGGCAGTATTGTTTTCATCTTGAACATACAGTTCAGAAAACAAGAGTGCAGAAAGATTCCAGAATTGACCCAAGATTACTTGGCATGGAAATAGGAGAGCTGGACTTTCAACCCAGGCAGCCTGATTCCAGAACCTCTTCTCAACCAGCAGGAAAGAATGTCTCCTCAAGGATGTAAGGAGGGAAATTGTGATGGAGGAATGATTATTTGGAGAATGAAGATCATTTACTACCCACCCCAGCCCCCCCACACACACTTTTATTTAGTCTTACCAATACACAATTCAGAAAACCCAGGTTCCACAAAGGGAAACGATCCTCTGCCTGCACTGCAGGAATTCCCTCTGGAATCCTTGTCTTCCTTCTGCTCCATTTGTGTGTGGGGGGCACACATTTCCTTCTGTTCTAGACTAGGCCCTGCCACGGGCTGATGTCACTGCCCTATACCTAAAAATGGAAAGGGGCACATCGAATAAATATTAAGGTTCCCTGCTTGCCGGTAACAGATGAAACCAAAACACCCCCAAGGATTTTAAACTACATCGTGCTTTAGGTTCCTTTCAACAATGAAAAGCAGATCATTTGAGACTGATCACACTGTTAAGTCAGAGGGTGGGGAAGAGGAGACTTACATTCCTTTCTCACCTACTTACTGCTTGCTGGGCAATGCTAATGTATTCAGTGCACTAGGGATATTCAAGTAATAATCTTCCCCTTACCTTCTTATTTAGGTATTATCATTTCCCTTTCTCAGGTGACGAAACTATGATTCAGAGAGGTGACACTTTGCCCAGGTTCTTAAAGTGCTTTGCAGGCTGGAGTTTAAATACAAAACCTGACTTCAAAACCTTTGTTCTTTGCACATCCCAACCCCTGTGCTAATGGAGACACACCCCACTGCCTCCGCCACCTTTTATGGTGGCATCCTTAAAATATCAGGGCAAATGAGGCACCAGGTGGCCTTCGCATCTGAAGCACTCCCTCTTGAACTACTAGGCTAGGCTAGAGCTCTGTAGGGCAGATTTATTTTGGAGGATCCTGGTGAAATCAAGACAAAAGAGCATTTCCTCCAGTTAGGGCTCCGTTTTTATCATGCCTGGTTGAGAAACTTGTAAACAGCAGAGCAACACATTAATGACAGAAAGATGAGAGGCAGGTGGTCAGAGGAAGGTGGCAAGGATGGATCGGGGTAGACAAAGCACGCGGGAAATGAATGCTCTACCAAGGCAAGAACAGCCACCCAGCGCTGGCTCTGATTTGCCTGCTGCAGCCCTGCTTTCTCCCGCTGATATATAAATTGTATTCTTTTAAGAGGCTGTTGCTGTCAAAACAGCACTTTTTTCTCCTTCCCTTTCATCAGCAACTTTTTTTCAGACTTCCTCAGTTTTTTTCTTGTTCTAAGAAGGCAGCTGCTCTGATACAAAGGCAGACCAGAACAGAACAGCTCTGGAGACCTGTCCCATCACTGAATACATGTCCCAGCTCTGCCACTAGGACTCATGGTTGTGAGAAGCAAAAGTGCTTTGGTGGTGATCAGACTCCTTTAGACCCTGACTCTCACATTCACAACCACGTGACCTTGAGTACACAGCAGGCAGCCATATGGACCATGGACTAATGGGTAGGGCCCTAAAGTCAGAGCTGAGTACCAACCCCAGGACTGCCAGTTAACAATAAAAGTGACTGAGACAAGTAACTTCACCTCCCTAACCCTCAGTTTCCCAAATACAGCAACTGGAGGTAACACTAGCATTTGCTTAGGTGGTGTTAAATGATTAAATGAGATCATATGAAGTGCTTAACACAGTGCCTGGCACATACTAAAGTGACTAAGAAATGCTAACCATCACTGCTTATCTCCCTGAGGCTTAGTTTTCTCATCTTCTAAATGGGGATCCTGCAACAAGCTTCAGAGGATGGCCTTGGGAATAAATGAAATCACTTATGAGGAGCTCATGGTGCAGAAGTTCTTGAATATTAATCCCCTTTCCTCCTCCACCAACCCTGTCCCTTTCTGCCTCCCCTCAGCTCTTACCATCTATTGCATTAGTTTGGAGATCTGACCCAACTATGTGGTGACGGCCTTCTTTGGACCAGACCACTCTGGGTTTCATTTTATTGCAATAGGTGGACATTTCAGAATACCAAGAGACAAATGTTCAAATGTGTGGTTGTGTTCCCTTTAATATTCAGTGCTTCCTCCTACAAAGGCGTGTCTATGGTTCCCTATCTTTGGACACGTAAGAATTGGAGACAAAGAAATGTGGACTTGGAGAAGTCTGGGGCCAGCTTGCTCCCTGCAGGCTCAAGATCAACCATCCCACATAGAGAAAAAAATATATATATATTCAGTGCTCCAAGGGGTCAGCTCATAGCCACACAGCTCCCATCCACATGTCTGAAAGTAGGACGCTCTGAGCAAAGCCTGGTCTCTGAAGGCAGGCAGAGGGCAGGGGCAAGGGTTAGCCCTGGGCTGAGCCCTGGCACAGAAATTCTGGGCCATCCGTTCCAATAACATTTTATGAACAGCCCTGTGGGCTGAGATCATGGCTTGATAATCATACCTAACCAGCCTCTTCTCCAGGAGGAAAAGGGGAAAAGGCCCAGGTAAATCCCTAACCAAAGGCACAAACTTCCTCCAAAACAGATGGAAGTAATAAGTCTGCAGGGCCTCCAAACAAACAAACAAACAAAAAATCAGGCAGGGAAATTGACATGTATTATTCATCCCTCCTCAGCACAGAAACCTAGCAGAAGAGTATAATGCCCTCACAATCACATTTTCTATTCCCATGGGAATTAAATTTATTCCTCTGGAGGAATGTTAGAAGAAAAAATTATAGTACTAGTCAAGCCAATTTCCTTGTAGCTCACAAACACAACTTTTTCCTACTCTCCTATCTTTCCTCTCACTGGTTCCTTCTTCACTCTCCACCTATATTTCAAGGTACAGCTCAGTGAGGCAAGGGCCAACTGTTCCCCAGAACCTAACAGAATATTTAGCAGGAAACTCCTGTAGATTGCTTGTCGCATGGACTGATTTCTACCCCACCACCCTCCATGTATATGGTGACTTTCTGAGCAAATTATCAAATCAGTTAATGAGTCTGGTCTGTCTGACTCATGAGAACCAGGAAATACTAGTCTTACTGTATAGACACAAATTAAACCAACCAACTCTTAAGTTGTGGTATCTTTGGTCATTACTATTGAACATCCTAAAGGCAGCATGAAAGTGTATGACCAGGATTATACAATTTAATTTTATCAACACTTCAAGCACAGTATTTTCAAAACACTAAAGTTGGTACTCTTAAGAAAAACAAAGATGAATCAATTATGACATTGGCACTCCCTGGAGTCATCATCTAATAAAGGGACTGAAACTGAAAATGTCCCCAGGGGCCAAGTAAAGAAAATGAGTGAAATGGACCAGGAGTAAACCAATTTGTGGTTTCCTCATTTTTAAGAGTCACGGGTACAGGCGATATACTTCCTGTACTCTAAGCCACAAAACAACAGTGCAAACATTATAGTAAATAATAATTATGATTAATATTTATTGAGTACTTGCTATATATGGCATGACTCTAAGTCCTCACATGCATTCCCTAATTTATATAATACTCACAAGAACCCAGTGAAGTAGGTATTCTTAAGATCTCACATTACAGATAATGAATAAGTGGCACAGAGAGGTTAAGTAAATTGTCAAAGATCACATGGCTAGTAAGTGGCAGAGCCGTAATTTGAACCTAAGGAGTCTAGCCTCAGAGCCTATGCTGTTATCCACTACACTATACTATGAACGGGAAACTTCCCGGTCTGGGAGACCATAGGAAACGATGGGGACTTAGTGAACAAAGAGTACATGCCTGTCTAAAGGGCACAGTTTCTTCTCAGTCTAGTCTAATATCACCATGTGGGAATATTGCCAGATCTTCTGCATTTTTTTTAAATAAACTAGAAATCTCAATTTTTGTGTAAAGAATTTTTTGAGTGGTAGTCACAGTTAAGATAGAAGAAAAGAAAGAAGACACAAACTAATAACAACTAACACTATTACAAAGAGGACAGGTAAAAGATACAGCAAATATAACAGTACAAAGTGAAAAGAATTCATGCATTCTTTTTCAGTCTCGTTATTGCTGTTTTCAGTAGGGAATCATTTTATTTTCTAAAAAGTCTCTCATGGAATTCCATTAGAAAAGACAGATACCAGTGGAGTTGCTGAAGCAATTGCTGAGGGGCTGGAGGTGGCAGAGGAAAGGGAAAGGAAGAAGGGACGGTGAGACATGGAGACAAGTTCAGGTGGGGTGGGGGACCTGGGAGATCAGAGGTCCCCCGTCTTCCTCAGGAGCCACTTTCTATCATAGGAGGAGCAATTCTCCACCATTATGACCCTGCGTATTTTAAATTCGAAAAGAAAATAATGGTCCTACTGTCCTGCCCAGCATTCTCTTCACACTGACGTCTGTTTTTTGGTGCCCAGTCTTTAGAATTGGCCCAGTTTTTCTTCCTTTCATGAACCAGAGGTGGCTGAGATGAGACCAGTGGGCTGGCTCTAGTCCTGAATGGTGTTTTCACTCCCTGCATTAATTGTGGGGAGATTTTCATTCATTCTCTCCAACATCCTTTGTCAGGTAGCTCCAAGGTGCCTGACACAGACCAAAGTACCTGCTGTTGCTGGCAAATGGTTCTGCATTACAGGATCAGATGTGGTTGCAAATGAACTGTTGACACCTGTTTCTCACAATATGGGGCAGACTAGGGATCCAACGTGCCTCTGAAATGCTTTCTGTCTGAGGAGCCAGACTTCAGATTCCCATACAGCTCTCTGGGCTGGGTAAGGGATCTTAGCCCTAAAGAAAGTTACAGGGCCAGAAATATATATCACATGTGTAAAACTAGTGTGCATTTTCTAGAGGTTCAACTAGCCCCATCGTATAATATACATCTCAGAAATTTAAAACCACTCCTTCAATCAACAACACCGGTCAAGCAGCTACTGTGTTTGTTACCTGTCATGTTGGGAGCATCCATCTCAAACTGGTTGGAAGAGCTGACAATGGATAACGGATAATGGAGTGATGTGTTTGCTGTTACAGGGCATGCAAGTTTCCTCATCTATTCTGCCTGGGGTCACTACCTGAGAATTTTCAGACACCAACATATATTAGAGTTGGAAGTATGCACAGGGTTCCACAAAGTGGCAAAGTGTGCCAGGTAGGGCATGTGCCAACACACAGAGGTGTGGCTTCAGTGGTGCTTCCCATCCAGCCATCTGCATTTTTCCAAAATTAATCTCAAAGCATTTTCACATTTGCCACCTCATTTGATCTTCACACTGCAGGCAGCTGGAGCAGAAGTATGCAATTATTCCCATCATGCACATGGGAAAACTAAGGTATAGTTAGGGTGACCAACTATCCTGGTTTGCCCAGGAGTAAAGGGGTTCCCAGGATGTGGGACTTTCAGTGCTAAAACCAGGAAAGTCCTAGGCAAACTGAGACCAGTTGGTCATTCCAGATGCAGTTACAGGACTTGTCATACCCCTTGTTAAGAGATGAGTAAGGGACTCAAAATCAGGCCTTTAGACTTCTTCCTTCAGAATCTTCAGAATCTTTCTCAGACTGGCAAGATTAAGAGAGTGTTCTATATGTGGGGTTTCTTTTGGGTGGGGTGCTTTTTTTAATATACCATTTGTGTTATTTTGTAAAGTCAGAAAGCAAACATAAAACCTCTGTCTTCCGGCTAACTCAATGCCTGCCCACCATTCCTTCTCATACTATCACAGATCAGGGATCTTAGCCCTGTTTCTTGAGAATGCTCCAGAGAGGAAAACCACCTGAAGTGGTTACAGGTGAACTGAACTTTGACCCTACCTATATTCCATAAGGGAATATCTGCATTTTAATTGAGGCTCCTGATATAACCCCACCAACCCTTTATTTGCTTCTGCTTGGTCACTGTTTAACCTCTCCCTCTTTACCCACCACCACGAGCTCCTGGGCCAGCAGGGTCCTATGGACCCTTAGCTTTCTGCCCCACCAGGGATGGTGTTTACCTTATATGGTCCACACTGACAATGTTGTAGGCTGGACTAGAGGCAGAAGGAGCACTTGAGACCATTGTCCGAAACAGAGACGATTAAGAGAGGGCTGTCCAGGACCCAGATCCATAAATGCCCAGTTCTGTCCTGGACTCACAGTACTTCTACCTGGGCATGGCAGGCTGAGGTTCTGGCTGCCACTTCCAGCAAAACATCCTGGTTTGGCCTCGGCAAAGCTGCAGTAACAGCCCCCCAAAGGTTCCTCCACAAGCCCTTGCTTGAGCCAAAGCGGTTTACTCCCCCTCCGCAGGCCTACACAGGAGAGGCCGCTGCCGCCTGGCCTGCTCAGGGAGAAATAAAGGGAGAAAGGAGGGGGCAGGACCTTCTTCACAGAGGAAGCACACTGGGCCTTCAAGGAATGGCGGGTTAGAATGACCATGCTCACTTGTCCACTGACTTTTAATTCAGTGTAAGGAAATTCCCACCCTTCAGAGTCCCCCCAAAGTTCTTTAAACTTCACCCATTGGTAGCTGCACTCCCCCTCTGACAAGCAGATGCAGAGAGAGCCCCTCGAAGTCTCTTCCCCTAGAAGTCCAGAGATTCCCAGACTACAGTTGGCATGTACCAACACAAGGTCAAAAAGGAAATGGTGGCATGTGTTCTCTTGCCAAGGAAAGGCATTAAAAGAAACAAAATTAAAAAGTACCATCTCTCAACATCATTTAATAAGAGAAGAAATGCATTAAAATCAAAAAGGGAAAGAAATAATCAACTGCACATAAAGGACTGTCCTTTAATAGAAAAAAAGTTCAGTTTCCTGAAAAGTTACTATTCAACCCTTATCTTTCCTGATTTTCCCATTGATAAGTAAAAACAATTGGCCTGGCTCACTGGACCATCCTTTAGGGAACCACTGATTGAACCCCAACCTACTATTTAGTTCATGAATTTCCTCCATGTATTTCCTGACACTTGTTCCACCAACAGGATCCCTCCAAATTGCTACTTTTCAAATGGCAGTCCCTAGAGAGCTCTAACAGCTCCAATATTTGCCATCATATCGAGCAGCAATCTATGTCTCTGTTGCTCCCTCTCCCTGGTCTAATTCAGCCCTCTGGCACCTCAGCAAAAGGTTCAGTACTCTTCCACTGACAACCAGTCCCTAGTTTCCAAGTGAACCCTGTTTATTTTGCAGTGATCCACTATCTCCATTGTCCCTGTATCCAGGATTAAAACCTTTGATCCTGTCTGTTCCTCTCATATGAATCATTTTATTGGTTAATTAATACCACTTAGGGCTGACTGCTGAGCATAGATAAACTCCTGGTCTGAGTCCTCTCCCTGCTCACACACTTTCCACATCTTCCTTGTCTGCAGGTCACAGGTTGACTTCCTAGCACAGCATTCAGTGATGTTGGTGGCTGGGACTAGCTGGCGGTCGCAATCTCATCTCCCAGAAGTTCCCTCCATCACAGCCACACTCTGCAGGCCCTGGGCTTTCTAGCTCTAAGCTTGTGAGTTCACTTCCCCCTCTTCACAGAGCACTCCTTGAACGTTTTCTATCTCCCACCCAGTAAGAGAATTAACCTCTCTCCTTTTTGATGCTTCCATAACCTTTTATTTTAAAATCAGGTCTTTCATTAACTACTGAGAAGCTTTTCTGCCTCCCACAGTAGACTGTACATTCCTTGAAGAATGAGGTTTATAACATGTTCAGTTCTTTATTCCTACTAATACCTTGCACAGTCATTGTCACTTAATTGGCCCTCATAAATATTTGACTAGTTGGTCCAAAGACACCAACTCTTTACTCCAAAGCTTTTATAATCAAGGTAAAGACTAAGACTATTACATATTAAAAAAAGAGTAGGTAAGGCAATGAATTGACTGCTGGCTGCCAGGGAAGTTCAAAGAAAAGGTCAACAAGAAATCACGTGTTCAAGGAGAACCCGGGTAGCACTGCAGGGCAACCAGGCGTTAGGAGAACCATTACAGAGAACAGCAAGATGCAAGCACAGGAAGCAGGGAGACGCACGCTGGCTAAAAGAGAGCAGGATGCTTAGCAGCCTACTGTGATGAAAACCGAAGCTGCCTTTGACAGAAGAGAGGCAAAGTGCATCATTGCAGGCTGGGTGTAAACTCCAAGGGTTGTTTTATACAACACTTCTTGGTGTCTGAATTCAAGGTTTTGAAGGAAAAGAGTGGAAGTGTGGACAACTGCTTCAGAACTGAAGCCCGGGATTCAGTCTTCAGCCTTTTCTAAGTTGAGGCCCAATTAAAACCATCTGAAATATCTCCCTTGGCTGCTTTTTCCAAACTTCCATTTCCCTGTAAGTATATGATAATTGAGCTTCTTCACAGTGGTAAGGTTGAAACTTAATGAGGACAAAGTCATCCTGGAAACCATCTTTCCACAGTTCCAACATCTTCATCCCCAAGACTTCCAAAGATAATTCACTGATTCAAATGCTCCCCTGGACTCATCAGCTCCTGTGACTGAAGGTCAGGGCTCAGGTAGGAGAGGGTTTCTTCTGCTCATTGGCCCTCCTGGAGAATAAATGCCATACATGTCACCACGGCAGTGATGACAGGCCTAGCTGCCTGCTCTGATGACCCAGGACCATCACTTCCCTTCTACCTGAGCATATGTCTGAATCTGAGAATTTTCAGATGACTCTTATTCTGTTGAATTAGGATTCTATTTTGTTTGCTTTATGTTTGTTTGTTTTGCTCTGTGCCAAGCAGAGGACTTGGCATAAGAAAAATTCTACTGGAGATTTGTTTAACTAAATAAGCAATTGCTATAAGCATCCTTTGAGCCCTTTGTAAAATCTCTGCTATTGATCCTTGCAGTTCTGTTTTTTATTCAAATTATAGAGGAATATAAGGACAGTGTGTCTAAATTCATTCAACCTAAAAGACTTCCTTTTATTCTGAAATACTGTCCTTCCTATTTCTTTGATCTTTCTGAGCTTTTTTAATTCAGTTAGAGGAAGATGATGATAGATGGCAGTTGCTCTCTTTAAACATTTTCACTTAGAAAAATTAACATTTACCACACTTTAACATTGATTCTCCCACACCTACTTTACTTTTTTCCTTATCCATAAAATCTACATGACTGGAAACTACTGCTCATCAAGAGGATAGCTTCCGCTATCCAGGACCCTGGATTTTCCAGACAGCTGAGTTCTTATTAACCTCTTGGCTTTTACGTTAATATAATATTTTAAGAAGGAAATATTTTAAAATCAACTTCATACCTCTTTACCTCCTGTTTTGAACTTGTTGAACATAAACTTTCTTGAGGATTCTATCATTATCAATTATATGACACTGGATTCCGACAGTGATTCTTCCAGAGGGCACATATGTATGGGCAGTTTGCCAGAAGCAGAATAGCCCCAGGCTACCATCCTTCTAGCACCATTATTTTTGTCTCCAGAGAGAGAGAGAAAGGGAAGAAGAGAGGGAGGAAAGGAAAGAAGAGGGTGAGAAAGGGCAAAAAAAACTGCTTTGGCCCCTTCCTTATAGTCAAGTTGTATAAGCATCTTAGGAAACAGCCTATGATGAGACTTTTCTCATTTGCTGCCTTTGCTGTGGTCTTGGAGAATAGAGATCCTTGGGTATTACAACTGTGTGCAAAGTGAGTTTTTAAAAATGACTGAGGTGGGGGGCTAAGTAAGCACTGGAGGGGACATGTCGATGCGTACAGGGCCCCATCTTTGGAAAGCTGGAAATCACAGTGGTTATGTGGATGGACTTCAGTCACACAGACCTGGGCTAGAACCTCAGGCAAGTTATGTATTTGTCTGTGGAATGGAAACAGTAATAACATGACAATCAAATAGGGATGTGAGAATTAAATGAAATAGAGCTTGTATAGTACTTAATATAATGTGTGGCCCATAATAAGTCCTCAGTGAAACAATTGTTAACTATAACAATCATCCTACAATCCTGTGCATTTTCTTTACACACTGTCTTGGGTTTTTCTGCTATGTTCCAGATAGGTAAGCTTGCCTAACAGCTGAGTTAGAGACACCTAATATGACAGTGCATTTAG